>NC_090926.1:338774328-339396078 GCF_040938575.1 Ambystoma mexicanum | reverse complement strand
GCAATCAGAGCGGCCCTCAACATCCAGAGAAAAATGCATATCTCTGATACCAGACGGAACCTTCACTGGCTCCCAGTGGCACTCAGAATTTCACTAAAAACTCTCGCACTTACACATAAGTGTCGTGCTTACCAAGCTCCTGAATACCTGGCCAACCGTTTCACAGCGCATACAGCCACCCAACCACTTAGAACTGCGCAAGCACATTCACTCACTATACCTAGATTTAAATCACAGAATGCAGGGGGATCTAGCTTCCCCGTCCTTGCCTCCAAACTCTGGAACACACTTCTCAACACACTTAGATCTGAACCCTGCTACACTACATTGAAGAATACTGCCAAACTCTGGCTCACTGATCGAGACCTTGCTAACAACTAGAACATAAATTATATATATATATGTCACACTACAGTTATGTCTGCACTTACAAGACTTTGTATGCAAATAACTATAGCCTAGGGTCACAACAAAGAATGGGCGTGTGTATACCATCTCTGCCCACTGCATTTATATCTCCTTTATGCTTCTATGCCTTTTATGCTTTGCTACTACCTGTAACCTGTATCTCATGCAATGTTAAATTGCTATGTATTTTCTGAAACCTATGCATGATATGCGCCCAGATGCCCCCGGGCCGGGTGCACTATATAAATAAAACAAATACAAATAAATATATATATAAGTTACAGCTTTGTTTTTGGTTCTTGGTCCCATTTCCCTGAAAACACGGGGTTCAGAGCCTCTGCTTTAGTCTCTGGGCTCAATCTTGATTTAGCCCACAATAAACTGATCAATCACTCTTGTAAAGTCAATGCAGAGCTAATGGACACTGCAGAGATTATATCTCTGGCACCAGATGGTCTCTGACTGTCATGATGCTTACCCCCGGGGACCCAGACCAAGTCCAGCAACCCCGGAAGCAGGCATCAAGTTACCCCAAGCAAGCCCAACAACCCCCGCTAAGGGCTATTTGGGTGCAGTCCTGGCGCCTATGGCGCCAGGCTCATATGGAGAGTCAGTCCTGGTGCCATAGGCGCCAGGCTCATAGATTAAAACTCACCTGATGCAGACCATGCTGCAATCTTACCTGATGCAGACCATGCTGCAAGAGCTCCAAGCCAAACGAGGCTTGGAATGGACTATTTTACCTAGGGACTATTTTTTACTCGGGTGGGGCTGGGGAGAAATACTTACCTGGGACTAATTTGGGGGCTTTTTAAACCACGCCCGAAGAGCAGCACACGTTATTCTGCATCCAGCAGCGTAACGCTCACCGTGCCTGCAAGTCTGCATCCAGTCTTCTGCCACGCCTGCCTTGAGTTTGGAGCTCCTAGAAAAAGGGAGAAAGAAGGAGAAAAGGTTAGAACAAGAGCAATACCTTTGATCCTTACCTCAATTCCCTATCCATCGCACCTTCGAGCTGGAAGAAAGAAGTTATTTTATGCGCGTCGCCTCGCCTGATGCAGCGCCGCGCTGAACTCACCGGTCTTCGGAGCATCTTCACATTTCACCGCATCCTCCTGCATGTTCCTGCCACACTACGGCACCTAAGGAGAAGACACGAACAGCAAGGTGAGCCAAGGGAATACACAGAGGAATACCCCCCATAGACTTACCTGATTTTACCACCGGGGGTACTATTCTTCTTCACGGGCCGGCGCAGCTTCCACTGCATCCTAGCCGAACCCCGGCCCCTAAGGGGAAACAAAAGGACAGCAAGGTAAAACAAGGGACTAACAAGGGGAACCCTCCTCACCACAAAAGACTTACCTGATTTTACCGCCGGAGACATTATTCCCCGAGACTTCATACTTTCTCTCAGCGCCTGAATAAGGGAGAAAGCAACAGGTTACATATGGACATTATTTTATCGAACTCTGTTGGATAATACAAATCCTTACCAGAACATTACCGGTTGCCACGAGGAACTCTTCAGTAGGGTCAAGCTGCAACCTGCAAGGAATCAGACAAGAGTGAAAGTCAGGCATTTGAACTCTTACGAACTACATACTTACGGCGTCTTGCCAGGAATATCGGAGTCAATATTGTCCTGGAACTCACCAATTCCTTCGAGCCAGTGAAGCAACTGGTTATCTACGCGCTCCTGTGCTCATTGCAGGATGGAGAGCTCATCTTTTCAAATCATCAGGTGAGAATATAAGAGGGGACATCCAAGGTGATCAGTGGGGAGAACAGCGGGGTGGGCGGATTTACGCTCAACTCCACGGGTGGTTAATTCCTTTTCTCCATTTGCAGAAGAATATTCCTACGGGCCAAGCAAACAAAGCTAGGTGGGCCAGTCCAGTCCGTCATCTCGGCCCTACGCGTCACATTGGTGGAGACTGCAGCAGTCCAGTCCAGATCGACGCCTCTGTGGGAGCCAGGTGAGCGTAACACTGACATCATGAGGCCATACTGGCATTTACCATTTTGTCCTTGTCATCTAAAGTCCACCGCAGTTCTGATCTAATAGTTTATATTTATAAGCATTGCACCCACCCAGGTTCGCTCTGTGGTCAATCATCCAGTCATACATTCCTGCCATGCATGAGCCAAGGTCTCACAGAGATCTGGCTTCTAGATAGAGAGTCAAGCATATCTTGCAGTGGGGGTTCACAATTAAGAAATCTGCCGAGCAACTATGGGCAAGTGTGTTTTGCGCTCAGAAGAGATTTACATGTTGCATCTGAAAGCAAAATAGCCTTTTCAATTAGTTACATTTGTTTTCCCAGTGCAGTATTTTACTTATTTTAATAACTTGCATTTTGCTATCACTGTTTAATACACTTTTGAATCAGTGTATTTCTCTTGCTTTGCACAGCATTGGTTTTTCAATCAGACAACAGAAAATGAAACCCCTGTGGTTGTTAGCGCCATGTATTTGTGACATCAGCTGCAAAATGCACCCGCCTTTCCATTCAACATGATGTCAGTGTCTGTGATGCTTAATTTTCAGGGCGCACAGCATTTTGATGTGTGGCACAGCCAATGGCAAAAGGCCATTTTTTGTCTCTCAACCAACACTGTGCCTTTTCCATCTTCACATATCCCTTGTGTCAACTGCAGAAATACCTACATTTGGATTTGCTAGGCGCCCTTAGCAGTATTGACATTTCAAGACAGACTTTTCATTCACCAGTGTGCCTTACCATAAGAACAACATATTTCAAATTAGAGGCCTACTCTGGCCTTTCCTTTTGTCATGCTGTGGCAGTCAATAAACCCGACATTATCCTCATGGGAAGTGGACATAAATGTCACTTTTAAAGGCTACTTCAGATCTCTTTATTCTGATAAGTGTAAGATCCTAGAGGGAACCAATCAACATGTATCCGGATGAGGTTTCCCTGGGTTGCACTGAGGACAGTGTTAGGGAGGCTCTTAAAGAACATTGCGGCTGAATTGGCTAAGGCGATGAAAAGATTACTAAGTGACAAGGTGCTGGGGCCTGACAGGTTCTTGCTTGACTTTGATATGGCTTTCTCTAGCTTAATTGTGGAAGATCTCTTGGCAATGTATCAAGGGGAATAGAACACTACTAAATACAATTAGAGAGGCCATGATTGTTACTCTTTTAAAACCAGATAAAGAGCTAAAGCATTACTCATTGTATCACTCTATATCCTTCATTAATATGAATGCCAAAATCTTTGCTACGGTGAGTAAAAATAGGTTGTTAGCCCTTATGCAATGTTAGGCATATCCAGACCAATCTGGTATCATCCTTTTTGACTCCACTTCCCACAATTTCAGGTGGTTATTTGTCCTCTTACATCAAATTAAGCTGATGCCCACTGCAGTAGTGTTTATGCTGTATGCTGAAAAGGTGTTTGACTAAATAGAGTGGTCATTTATGTTTGCAGAGCTGTGAAGAATGGGCTTGGGCACCTTTCTGCTTTCTCTAGTCAAATTGTTGTACACTTATCTGCTGGCTAGGATGTGTATGAATCAGCGGGCTTCAAGACGTTTCGCTCTGGAAAGGGGAACCCATAAGAGGTGTCCCCCTGTTGTTCACCCTGTCCAATGAGACTCTTGCCTGGCAACTTCGTTCTGTACACTGTGACATGGGTCTGCAATTATTCTCTTATAAGGTGATAATTTCCCCATATGATATGATATGATATGGCATTTATAACGCGCCTATACACAAGTGTTTCAAGGCGCGATGAGGCAAGGGAGGGGAAACAGAGGGAAGACAGAGACAGCGCTCCTACTAGGCCAGGTGACATTAAGATTGCGCAAGTGCAGGGGAGAGGGGAAGGGGAAAAGTGCAAGGCAAAAAGGGCAGGAGGTGCATAGGATGACATTAAAATAAATAAAGAAAATAAATAGAATAAAAAGAAGTGCAGCCAGCTGGTGGCAAGTGCAAGGGTAAGTGCAGACATCAGGTGTCAAGTGCTAGTAGGGGCTGTAGGTATACAGAAACAGTCCCCGAGTGCAAGAGTTGCATGGGGGGAAGTGCAGGTATGCAACTGGCTGGGGGGGACCTGGGCCCGAGATCAGAGGGTAGCCAGGTAAACCAGTGCAGTTACAGATTGAGCCAGGAAATCAGCAGGGGTGAGGAGGAGAGAAAGCAGAAACAAAGAGAAAGGCCTTGAGGTGCTTCTGGATGGTTCTCCAGAAGTTTCAGAGAGGCAGGGAAGCTGTTCCAGAAGGAGGCCCCAGTAGAAGAAAGTGATCTACCACCAACTCGCTGCTTGGAGAAGCGACTAACCCTGAGGGAGTTGGAGGTGGATGAGAAAAGAGCTCGAGAAGCAAGATATTTAGGAAGAGAGAATTGAAGATATTGAGGTCCCAGGCCCAAGAAGGCGTTGTGGACAATGCAGAGGGTTTTGAACTTAATCCTTGCCACCACTGGGAGCCAGTGCAGAGATTTCAGTCCTGGAGAGGTGCGTTCTCTGAGCTTGAGGCCAAGGACAAGTCTCGCAGTCCTATTTTGGATGAGTTTCTGAGCGCGGAGAGTAGACGCAGGCAGGCAGATTTTGAAAGAGGCTGTTGCAGTGGTCCACCCTAGAGAGAACGAGAGCTCTGGAGACAGTGAGCTTCTGGGGGAAGGAGAAGAAAGGAAGAATACTTATGAGGAGGTGCAGCTGGTAGTGTGACTTCTAAGAGACGTCAGAGATGTGAAGAGGGAAGGAAAGTGTGGAGTTGAAGATGACCCCAAGGTTTTTAGCCTAACAGGTGGGAGCAGGAAGAGGGCCAAGAGAGGCCGGCCAGAGAGTGACAGTGAAGCAGGTGTGCCGATGAGCAGAATCTCAGTCTTACTGGCATTTAGGCAGAGATCATTGGAGGCACACCACTCCTGGATTGCGGACAGACAGTCAGAGAAGAGAGAAGGAGAAGGGGTGGCTGAAGGGAGCCTGAAAATGAGCTGAGTGTCATCCGCATAGCACCAGAAGTTGAGGCATAGTAGCTATGTGGTGGGAAAGAAGTGCCAGGTATTGGGTAAACAGCCAGGGAGAGAGGTTAGACCCCTGGGGAACACCACAGGTAGAGAAAGAGATAGAGGAGAGGAAGGACCCATGTTGGACCTGGGAGTGTCAATCAGAGATGAAGGAGGTCAGCCAAGCCAGCGCCGGATTGGTGATACCCAGGTTATCACAGAGACGGTTGAGCAGGATGACATGGTTGACCATGTCAAAGGCAGAAGAGAGATTAAGTAAGATGAGGACACTGGGGGTGCTGGAATCGAGGTTGAAGAGCAGGTGTTCACAGATGTTCAGGAGAGCAGTTTCCGTGCTTCTGGCAGCTCTCATGCCAGGCTGATGGTCATGGAGACAGCCAACAGATTCAGAGTGAAGATTAAGCTGGGAGATGGCCAGCTTTTCCAGGAGTTTGCCCAGGAAAGGAGTGATGGAGATTGGACGATTGTTAGCTGGGCATGAAGGGTCGGCAGAGGGTTTCTTAAGAAGAGGGTCACAAGGGAGTGCTTCAGGGGGAGGGGAAGATTCCAGTGGCAAAGTAGTGGTTACAGAAATCAGCCAGAGCAGGACCCAGGGTATCAATGTAGTCCTTGATGGTTTTGGAGGAACAGAGATGGACCTGTTTTGACAAGACTTTCATTGATCAGATTTGTCTAGAAACCTTGTCTGAGGAGAACAAGGGAAAGGCAGAGAAGCAGGGAGGAGAGGTGGCTGAAGAAGGGCCAGAAGAGCAGGGAGTAGATGAGGAGAGGAAGAGAGAGAGGACAGGATGTCCTGAGTTTTAGAGATGAAATGAGAAGCTAGGGCCCAGGGCCGGTGCAAGGAATTTTGCCACCCTAGGCAAACTGTCAGATTGGCGCCCCCCCCAACTGTGATCTTTCCGGGTCCTAACCATTCTCAACCAACCGTCACCATTTTGTTACTGATTGCTGCAACCCATTACATTACCTTCACCTAACACATTGCTCACGTCTTCTGCTTTGTGTGGATTCCAATGCACTTTCTTCACATTAAACTGCAAGAGCACTAGCATGTCGCTGGGAGGCTGTATCCAGGCAGGCGGGCTGCTTTGTGAAGGCTCTTGTGGTTGTGTGTCGGCTGCACACATGCTCGCATCGGGTGATGGTAGGTTGAGAGATGGCCAGGAACAGCAACCAAGAGCTAATCGCTTGTGCAGGGTTATTATTCAAAGGGACTCTTTCACGCGTTCATGTCAGTGTGACACTTATTGTACACAGGGATGCACACAGCAGGCTTTGCTTGTTTTGATGACTGATGCTGGCTGATAAAGTAAAGTAAACACAGTCTGGCTTTCTTTTGTTTGGCTATCACTCAACTTACCCTCCACACTGAATCTGTTTGTTGTCTCTGTGACCATCAGTCTGGCTTTAGAGCATTCAGGGGCACGGAAAATGCTCTTCTGAACACCCGTGAAGACCTGTTCTCAAATCCTGACTCTAACTCTCCCTCTCCCTTGGTCCTCATTCTTCTCGACCTCTCTTCTGCTTTCGACATGGTAAACCACAACATCCTAATCACCCTTCTCCGTGATACCCTGGGCATCACAGATCAGGACCTGGCGTGGCTCACCTACTTTCTATCTGACCGGCCCTTCCAGGCAGAACTTGGGTCCTTTCTCTCCTCTACTACTCTCTCTACTTGTGGTGTCCCCCAGGGATCTAACCTATCTCCTGGTTTCAGGCTAACCTCAGCCTCCTCCTTCTCCTCGTTCATTCCTGACTCTCTATCTGCAGGTCAGTCTTGGTTTGCTGCTAACTATCTTTGCCTGAATGCCAGTAAGACAGAGATCGTACTCATTGGGACCCTTGCTCCTGCTTTCCCACTCTCACACAGGCCGACCTCCCTAGGCCCTGCACCCTCACCTACCAATGAGGCAAAATTCTAGGGGTCATCTCTCGTTCTCTCACATCTCAGACATTGCCAAAATGTCCCACTACCAACTGCACCTCCTGAGAGGTATTCTGCCTTTTCTCACTTTCCCCCAGAGACTCACCACCTTGCAAGCCCTGGTTCTCTCTAGGCTGGACTATTGTAATAGTCTCTTTCCAAATCTTCCTACCTCTAGTCTCTGTCTGCCACAACTCACCCAGAACAGAACTGCGAGACTTATCCTTGGCCTCAAGCCCAGGGACCGCATCTCTCTGGCACTGAAATCCCTCCATTGGCTCCCCGTGGCTGCAAGGATCATGTTCAAGACCCTCTGCATAATCCACAAGGTTTTCTTGGGCCGGGACCTGAACTATCTGCAACGCTCTCTTCCTAAATACTCTCCCTCTAGATTCCTCCACTCGTCCTCCTCCTCTAACTTTCTGCGGGAGGACCACTTTCATAAACAGAGATTTGGGGGTAGATCTCTATCCTCCGTAGGTGCCTCCCTCTGGACCAGACTCCCTGCCTCTCTCCGTCTTGAGCCAGAGCACCTTAAGTTCCATAAACTCCTCAAGACCTTCCTCTTCTTTTCCTCCTTCTCTCTCCCTCTCCCCTGCTAACCTCTGTGCTTTTTCTCTCCACCCTCCTTTATCCTCCCTAACTCTGTTCAGTTTTGCTGACTGGTTGCCTGGTTCACCTCCAGAGCCTTACAGGTCCAAGGCTCCCCCGCCAGGCTTTTGCACTTGCCTCCGGCCACTGAACTATGTTCAGCATTACTAAACTTTCAGATCATGCTCAATGATCGGGGCAACCTCTCTGCACTTTACCCAGGGCCCTGCAGGACTGGACTCATTTGTTGCCTCCAGGTACCCCTTCCTCACACCTCAGTCTGTTTGCATGCATGACCTAAATGTACTAGGACTTGTTAGTTTGTCTGTCCTGTCGGTTACATGTAATTATAAAGAATCCAAAATAACTAATACCATAATAACGAATACCATAATACGAATTCCCAAATAACAAATTCCTTTATCGTTGTTTTTGGGGGGTTCCACCACAAACCCCCCATGTTTGTGTTCTTAATACTTTTTCCCACCCCCAAAACCACTAGCCCCACTCCCAACCCCTTTTTTAGTTTTTTCCGCAATCCATATTTTGGAATTCGTTATTTTAGGTTTGTTATAATGGTATTAGTTATTTTGGTATTCATGATAATCACTGCATACCATCCTGTCCCCCCACCCCCTTTTTGGGTCCCTTCTCCGTAGCTTGGTCGCTACTGTAACACTTCATGCACTTGCACTAGGTGAAATGCTGTCAGGCCGAGTATGTACTTTTTCTGTCATCACTCAGAAACTTCAAGGCCTAAGATTGATTACTGTATTTCCTTGTTCCCTTCCCGCCTTGAAGCGATTTGAAGCACTCCACCTGTGTATAAGCGCTGTATAAATGAACAATAAAATAAGTAAAATGAAATAAATTAGTGTCATGATGTTACCTTAAATAGGTTACCTTGCACTCCAATACTAGAGTAAGTAGGATGAGCCGGCACTCCTCACAACCCCCAATTCCCTTTTTCTTTTTTTAAGCAACAACTGTATTTCAAAGTGACCTACTTGAGTAGAGTTGTGACCGAGCAGTTATGAATTACACTTACTCAAAACATATTTTGCCGTTGGTGCAGCCTGACTGATGGGGCCGAGGGCTGACTCTGAGATGACGTCGGGCGATATGGGGCTATTTGCTTGAGTAAAGCAGGCTCAACAACATTCCAGGAGTGGATGCGTTTTGGGCAGGAAGTGGGTGGGAATGGCTGGTCATAGAGATTAACATGGCCTTAGGTAATCAATGGACTGCAAGCTCAAATGGGCAGAAGTGTCCCACGAAGGCAGATGGGGCAACTCGGCCCGCCCATGTTCCTCGCATTTGATGTTGTAATCACTAAAACAATGTACGAGAATAAGGAGGACTCCGCAACCTGCAGGGACACTGAGATTGCCTGCATTCCAGGGTCTCAATAAACATCCCATATTTATTCCACGTGGGGCATTCTGTAAGTTTCTTGCCTGAAGCTCCCCTGAATGCGTTGAAAAGCTATATTCAGGATCCCCAAATGGGTAGCGTGGGGGACTGGCTACATTATTTGAGGTCCTGGCTCTGTCAAGAACAAGTGTTGCTCCAAGGAAGGAAATGGCAGCCATGTCATTGATTGACCTTGGAAGGTGGAGTCTGTCTAGCTTGCATTAGTGCCATTGACCGGAAGGGTTTGCACTGAACACAGGAGGGGCGTCTACAGCAGGCGTGTTAACAAAGTGAGCTAAGTCAATGCATAATATATTGCACGCACGCACCTCTGCCTACACTCCATGCTATTTTCCACTGTTATAGTCAGTGCAAGGGTACAAATGGGCGTGCAACCCAAACTATATTTTAAAGGTGTTTGCAGGGGACACACTGACTTTCATGTAGTGGAGTGTGAAGGAGACACAGGTCACACACGAGCATGCAATCTGCACAGTGTCAGTCTCCTAGTGTTGCATGCGCAGTACAGCAGAGCACACATGTTAATGCAGGTACCAGTTCCTTCTAGGGGGATTTGAAGTGGAGAAGGGAGTGTGTGAAGGAAGCAGGGTCGATCCTATCAAGGCAAGGCAGTATGCAATTAGTGTGGAGTCCTCACCTGCGTGACGTCGGACTGACTGTTCTCAGCACAGGCTCCAGTACAGGCAGGGCCCAGCCCCAGGGCCACTCTCACAGCACAGCAGGCGCTGCCGCATCCAGGATGGATGGCCTATGCAACAGGTACTCACTGGCCTGGAGCACCGCACAGCAAAAGGCTGCTGCCGGCCTCCAGCCAGGGTTCGCAGGCCACCACATCTGATGGACGGTCCGGACGGTGGACCAATAAATTAAAAGGCTCAGGGCAGGGGGCTCAGCCAGGCTGCACAGTTCACTGCAGAATTCCCTGATAGACTCACACCATGACCATCATGACGATTGGTCGAGACTCGAGGGCGCACGTATCATATGGTGCTTCGTTCATGGCCTGGTCTGCCACGTGAAGTGCAAATGCGCAGAGGCCGGACCTGGCCAGCGCTGCCAGCGCTGCCAAGCAGTTAGTATACAATTAGTGTGGAGGTGTTAAAGCAGCATTTTGCCGCTCTAACATTTCCTCTTATAGGCAAGCATCTAACCTTGCCTAGTGATAGCACCGGCCCTGCTAGGGCCATGCAGAGGGCCTTGTAGGGCACAGGAGAGGTAGACACTGCAGCAGGATTGGCCAGCTATTTGCAGATTTTAAAAAGTTCGGCCGAGTTGTTAGATGCCGCTGCAACACAGTTTTGGATGTGGGCTCTCTTCTTGGTGCGGACAGAGAGCCGGTATTGCCTTTGGAGCAGGCGGCAGTCCAGTTTGTCAGAGCATATACGGAAGCATGCCATTTCCTCTCAGCCATCCTGCACTTGCTTTTAAGGGTGACAAGGTCTGAGTCGTTTCAAAAGTTGCACTTGGCTTTAGGCTTCAAGCGGATTCTCATGGCAGGGGCAAGAACATCAAGAGTATCAGATATAGCAAAGTGGAGCATGGAAAGGGCTGTGTCAGGGTGCAAATCAGCCCAGGGGGGAAAGGGGAGGAGAAGGTGGCGGCGAAAGCCTCAACTGGCACACGCTTCATGGGCCGGATAACCGAGAAGGCAGGTGGCAGTGCTGGAGATGGCTTGGCCTTAGGGGAAGAGAGGGTGAGCTGGGAAGAATGGAGGTGAGAGGAGATCAATCACTCTTGGAGAGAGGAGGGGATGATAGGGGAAGTGTGCCCTGCAGAGTGAGTCGGGCCAGAGGGGAGAATAGAGAGAGAGAGGGAGTCGCAAAGGTCACAAAAGAGTCCAGTGGAAGGACAGGAAGCATCCAGGTGGATGTTGAAGTCTCCAAGAAGGAGGAGTTCAGTGGTTGGGACCAGAAGGGAAAAGGAGCAGTCCTCCCACTCAGAGAGGATGGCAGAGATCTGACCAGGTGGCCGATAGATGGTTGCCACAGTAAGTGAATGGCCAGGAGAGAGAGAGAGAGAGAGCCTTCAGATGAGGCATTCAAAAGAGGAGTAGGCCTGCGTTGGAATGACAGAGGCAGGAATCCACTCGGGAAGATCAGGGCTAGACCCCCCCCCAGAACGTTTGGACCTGTGCACGGAGAGGATTTTGTAGCCATCAGGGAGGACAGTGTCAAAGCTCGTGACAATGCTGGCCATGAACCATGTCTCGGTGAGACCGAGGACATCGAGGTCAAGTTCCTCCAAGAGACGGCAAATGTCAGAGGAGTGTTTGACAGAAGAGCAAGAGTTGTGAATGGCAATATGGAGAAGGTTGCTATCCTTGAAAGACTTCCCGGGAGGGGTACAAATCAGAGGTACACCCTGCAGAGGTGTAGAAGCAGCCCTGATGCTAGGATATGCAACAATAACCATGCTCAGAATCTGGTTAGCACCATGTCCATGACCGTTGAATTTGGTCGGTATACTGGTCTGATGGTCAACCCCGGTAAGTCTGAAATATTTCCTATCACTAAGGCAGTTACAGACCACAGTGAATTAGAGGTTTGGTGGTGTCCTGACTCGATAACATACTTCAACATCCAGGTATGTAGAGAGATTAAACTGCTGATTCAGCTGAGCTATGTGGTGGCCCTATCATGCCTCAGGGACACCAACATATTGATTAAGCTCCCTCTTTCAGTTATTGTTTGGATCTCTCCAATTAACATGGTTGCCTTGCCTAAGTGGATTTATTTGAAATTATATGATAAGCTTTTTATAACGCGCCTGTACAAGTGTTTCTAGGCTCGACAAGACAACGAGGGGGTGACAGAAGCAGTACACAAATTAACTTACTAGGCCTTGTGTCATTCAGCTCGCGCAGGTGCTGAGGGGAGAAGTGCCAGGGGGGCAGGGAGAGTGCAAAGGAACGTTTAAGTGCTGCCAAGGAGGTGGCTCACAACAGCAGAGAGTTAGGGGGCTGTAGGGTTGCAGATGCAGTCCTAAGTGGTTGGGCGGGCCGGGGGCAGTGCAAGGGCAACTAGTTGTGCAGGAGCCTGGTCCCGTAGGTTTAGAGGGTGGCCAGGTAACCAGTTTGTTCAGAAGACAGGGGCATCAGCAAGGGAGTAGGAGAGAAAAAGCAGAAGCAAAAAGGAAGGTCTTGAGTTGCTTCCGGAACCTTAGGTGGTCCTGCTCAGGTTTGAGAGAGGTGGGGAGGCTGTTCAGGGGGAGACCCCAGCCGAGGACAGAGATCTACCCTCCACTCTCTGCCTGGCACTGCGTCTGACCCTCAACGAGTTGGAGGTGGAAGAGCAGGGGGCTCGAGAAGGCAGATGCTTAGGAAGAGAAAGTTGGATGCAGTGTGGTTCCCAGCCCCAGAAAGCCTTGTCGAAGATGCAGTGGTTCTTGAACTTGATCCGTGCAGCCACAGGGAGCCAGTGGAGAGATTTCAGTGCTGGAGAGAAATGATCGGGGGGGGGGGTGAGAAAAGGAAGAATACCTCTGAGGAGGTGCAGCTGATAGTGTGACTTCTTAGAGACGTTAGAGATGTGAGTAGGAAAGGGTGGAGTCCAAGATGACACCAAGGTTTTTAGCCTCACATGAAGGTGCAGGTAGAGAGCATTGGGTGGGTGGCCAGAGTGAGAGAGGGAAGGCAGGAGCAGGTGTCCAGATGAGGAGAATCTCAGTCTTACTGGCATTAAGGCAGAGATCGCTGGAGGCACACCATTCCTGGATTGTGGACAGACAGTTTGGTATGTGAGAAGGAGCAGAAGAGGCTGAGGGAAGCCTGAAAGAGAACTGAGTGTCATCTACATAACACTGAAAGTTAGAACATAAGGTAGAGAGGCGGTGGGTAGAGATTTCGATTACACGCCTAGGACCTTAACCAAGCATTATTTCAGTCAACTCTGTTAATTGTTGTTAAGTCTCATTTGGGCAGGACACCAGGGGCAAGTACACTGCTAAATCCTAACACTCCCTTATGAAATGGGGCGTCTATATGTACCAGAAAACGAAAGATGCTATTTTTTCTCTCAGGCTCAGTAAATGTTCCCTTGGTTTGCACATCAACCAGATTGGTTACCTGTCCACACTGAACTGGTGATTATTGCCCCTACCAACCTTCAGGCCATTTTATCAGATGGGGTTAGCACTGGACAGCTGAGTTGACTGCGTTCCTTGCCCTGTGTGATGCATGGTCTAGACTCGCCAGTCATGCCACATTAGGTGTTCATTTTTCCTCCTCCTTCTTTTGACTACAATGCAGGGGTTGACCGTCGCTTTTGAACATATATTATTCGATATCATGACCATAGTAAGACTGTGTTCTGTGGTAGACGTATTCCACGGCTCAATATTGCCTTCTCTAGGGGAATGCACGTATGTTGAACTGTTGCTATATTTCAGGCTGAGGGCTGCATGGAAGTCATACATGCCTTGTTCCCTCGACTGGGGTCCACCATTCATCCCACTGGACCAGATGATCGAGGCATGAGGGGAGGGGAGGCTTGTGTCATCCTTCTCTGTGTTGGTCTCTGGCGCGATGGAGAAAAGGGAGCATTGTCTGGGATGTTCCTGAGGATAAATGGGAGTATACCCGCAGTCAGACTAATGGAGTATCCCTGACCCACAACCATAAACTGTCACATTTTTAAATTATACACCCGCTCTATGATAGACTTTTTAGCTGGCATAGAGTATTCCCTGTGACAAGCGATAGATGTGGTCGATGTGGGTACAGCAGAGCAGACTTCTTGCATTTTGCCTGGGACTGTCCTGGTATGCATGCCACTTGAGTGCATACATTTCAGGAATTAAGTGTACTCATCACCAAGCCAATATCCCCTACACTACTGACGGGCTTGCTTGGGTACAATAACGTGTGGCATATGGAGCAGAGGAGGCATGTGGGAATATTACTAATGCTAGGAAAAAGAAGGGTTACTATATCCCACACCAACGATGAAAGACTGGCCGACTGACATGGCCTATTATAATGAGCAGGAAATGATGTACAGTGATGTGAAGTCACTAGCAACAAACGCACAATCTTCTGGGAAGCAGATCAACGGATCTTTGAAACAGATTCGACCCTGGCTCCTGCAACTCATCAATGCATTCGCGTCGCAGCTTCCTGCCCTCTAATGGATGTGCCCTTTATATTAATGCCTCCCGCGATGAAAACGAACTCAATGTGAGATGACATAAACCATTCTTCTGGGTGTACGTTGTCATCTTGTTTGCATCATTCTCAAACAACTGTAACACGTAACAATTGCGCTATTCATTTACACTGTTGCTCCGTGTCTGCTCTGTTGGGATTGTATTTATTTCAGTTAATGTTCATTGTGTGCAACTATAGAAAAACAATAATAAAATCATAATTCATAGAAAATAAGTATATCACTTTTAAATAAGTACTTAAAACAACCACAAAAGGAATGCAACAATCATGTACTCTGAAGTCTACACCACACATGTTTTTATGAAAGTGCTGCAATTGATCAGGTAGAATTGAGTGAGGAAATAACCATGTACTTCATTGATAATAGAAGCACAACTGAAATAACAAGATCCCGCTTTTTAATTGAGGACCAGTGATATCAGCACATCACATTGAAGCACTGGCATTTATCACATTTCCCAGGGAGCTGTAGTCCTCATCCACATCTACACGCACTGCCCAGGAACAACTGTATCACGGGCAAGTATTTACTAACATGCTGATGACGCTGCCGGCAAGTTGCGCAATGATGTCATCGAGTTTCACCCAAATAAATATGGCAGCCATTAGGATCTAGGATTCGGCGCTTTTCCGGGTTGTATGATGGATCCTGGCTACACTACGAGAGTGAGTAAGAGAGTTAAACAATACGTTTTGTTTGAGAGACCTGTCCCCCTTACTACTTTTTCCAACTTAGATACAGGATAAGGTGATTGACATATATGCTTCTATATATGCATTTTAGATACTTGAGGCTGATAAATTGCAGCTCTGAGCAGCACTAAGAGATGTGCTTGAGACTATTTTCCAAGACCATACCTCACTGCACTGTAAACAGAATTTGGTGAGTAGATCCATTTTTAAACATACAGGAAAACGGAGACATTTACCATTGGTATAACTAGACATTAGTGTTCAGCATCATTTCTTATGTTTTTAAATATGCTTGTTCTTATTTGAGGAGGAGCTCTACGAATTAAATAATATCAATTGACCTGCTCTAGACTATATGCCTACAGCAGGGGTAAGGATATGCTTCCTTTGGTTATCCATATGCCTACAGCAGGGGTAAGGATATGCTTCCTTTGGTTATCCATATGCCTACAGCAGGGGTAAGGATATGCTTCCTTTGGTTATCCATATGCCTACAGCAGGGGTAAGGATATGCTTCCTTTGGTTATCCATATGCCTACAGCAGGGGTAAGGATATGCTTCCTTTAGTTATCCATGAGATAGCCATGTAGCTTGATAATCATTAAAACGAAGTCTCCATTATATATTTTTATTTTGATCTTTTAGACATAGTTTTGTTTCTCCGTTGAGGATTCTAAGGACAATGTGACTCTCTGATATTAGATCGCACATGAATTATATCGGTAAGGATGAATTCACCTCTAAACTTGTTGTTTGAAAATATAGTACACAATATATACCACACACAGATATAACTGCGACAAATTATGGGTTTTATTTTAACTTTTCTTTTCTAGAATTTTTGGCAATTGGAAGTATTGGCTATTGGAAACACATAAACTCCTATTTTTTTATTAAATGTATATAATTGTGAAAGTACTTGCACAGTGGGATACATATTCATATTAGTCTGTTCTTATTAAATTGCAGCATTTCACAAAGAACTGTACCCCGAAGAAGAGATCATAATCTTGAAACGTGTTGGGTTTTTATATTAAACCTAATTTGTGAGTACAAAGAGAGTATTTTGAATTTCATCCAAGAAAATTATTCTATGCAACATTACTTTATGTGTACAAAAGAGGGGTGTTTGCAATCACACTGCGCACACAAACTACAGTTAAATTTAGAGGCAGTCTGACATGTGTTTCGAGCTATAGAGCTCTTCCTCTGAGACTTGAAAAATCTTGAGAAGTCAGTACAGGTCGATTGGTGTGAGGTTCTACTAATGGTGCTGTGACAAATCACGGGCTCCACTATATTAATGCTGTTGCACGTAAAGACGCTCAGTTGAGCGAAGTAGAATCAGTCTCTCCGCTGAAAGAATGATTCTACTTCACAGCAACATTAATAGAACCTCACACCAATCGACCTGTACCGACTTTTCAAGATTTTAAGTCTCAGAGGAAGAGCTCTCTAGCTCGAAGCACGTGTCAGACTGCCTCTAAATTGAATTAAAATTGCAACGAATTGCACTTAACTGTAGTTTGTGTGCGCAGTGTGATTGCAAACAACCCCTCTTTTGTACAACTTACCAAGTGGGTGACCTGGCAGGCACCCACTGCATGCTTTTGCCTGCAGCCCATTCAGACCACCCCAATTTACCAGTCCTTGAACTGTGTCTCGCCAGTCCCCTTCTGCCACCTCATTTGCTTTCACTTTATCTGTACTCATATAACTACGTTTGAAACCATATAGGATTCTTTTTGCTATATGTGACCCAGGTTAGTGTGCATGGGATGGGAGTTCTCGCATCTTTAGGAACTTACTGTTTTGTTCTTCATACGTGTACAGTCCATGTGCCAGGATTGCGTTTTCTGCCCTGCACCATACCTATCAAGTATAATATTATTAAACACATGTACTCATCAGTTTAATTCTCTACACATATCATTGAAGGAAAGGTGTTCATTGTTTACATTCCTTTTTAACCTATCAATCAAAACACACTTGTCAAAACAGCTTATTAACGTAAACCCTGAAAGGCCACATTATGCGACTTTTATTTTCACTTAGGTATATGTCTACAAACATTCACCCATTCATCTAACCACAAACACAACATTATCAACATCGGAAATATCAACTCTCTTCATTGGGCGCAACATTAACCAATACAATATCAATACATTGTCCAACCCAGTCCACAGTATGTTGTATACACCACATATATTCATATAATTCTCAAAATAATAAACACAGAAATGTACACAATAATTCCTTATAAAACACAAAATCTGTTGGCAAAAAATGTCAAAAGAAATAGCTACGGTTACTGTCTGTAAGAAAACATGTTAGGACCTTAAAACTCATAAATGAGAAGAAGAAACAGCAACATTAGCACATATGCACGTTGAACAATAACACACAGTGTTACTACCATCTTCAGATCACATTTCAAACCAAACAAATACAATTCACAAGTGACGTTCAATGAATTGCACTTACATAAATATTCAAAAAAAAATAATATTAACACATCAGCACGTTCACACATTAACAGCAATTCAAAACAGAAGGGTATTGTGATGCTGGTTTGGTTTTATATTAAGTTTGGTGTTTAATCAGATGCCATTCACAAGTTTTATAGATCTTACATTTTTATAGTTAGTAACCTTACTTTTTTAAATCATATTTTCCTGCTTATGTATGCAGATGTACACACGTCACTGACCAGTATATCTCCCTTTGCACCACTGGCAAAATCATTAACAATGGAGGCAAATGTGAAAACATATAGAACTCACACCTTAGAGTCTGCAGGAAACACTGACTGGTATGCGCTCACAAGACAACCCTACTCCTTTTTCATAAGTAACACCCCAAAGCCATTCCACTGTTCCGACTGGATGAGGAGTACATGTACATCTGGAGTGGGGTAGTTGTATGTACATACATTATAAGTTAATGTACAAAGACCTGTACCTTTATATCTTGATATGGAGTATGTATAGGCCCACTCCCCATCTGACACGTGCAATACAAAAAATGAGACACACCCCAATGGGGAATGAGACTAAGAGAACAGGCTGTGAGTGTTAAGTTTCATTTATATAAAATTGGCATCCAGGGAACTCTGCTGCCCGAGAGCGATCTGGCAAACATTACAATAACGTAACAATGTAAGGTAAAACAGTGTCATAGATGACACAACTAACATAGGGTACTAGATCAGTGCAGGATTGGATGGACAATATGGAATCATAGGTCCATGGAGGCACTGCCCGCAAACTGGTTGCCCAGTTCGCGGGAGGGTGAACATCACGTGGTCCGGCTGACAGCGTCCAGGAGGGGTGAGGGTCAGGTTGCGATGTGGTAGGGTGAGCCCTAACTGTGCTAATGTGAGATACTACCATTAGACATGCACTAAATAATAGTCACTACAGCTCCTTTGAGTACATCATCATATATCTATAAATCGTGCACATATAATCACAACGTTATTCATTGGGACTTATAAGAAGTACCGGGCTTAGGTTTCAGGTCAATAAGATAACATTGGCTGTGGGGTGGGTTCAGATGCATCAAAGAGGCTATAAGGCATTCTGATGTTTGTTAGTTCTAGGGTGCAATATAATGTGACAGAAGTCTGGTGTTAGTTGGGGGCACACTGGGGTGGGGTTCACAATGGGGTCATGCGTCTGGTACATCAAGGGAATACCTTGCAGGGACACAGGGTCGTAGCGGCAGTAATTTTCCAACAGTGGGGATAAGAAGGCATGGGCAGGTTTGTGGAGATGGATGAGCTACAGGGCATGGTTTGAACCAGTTCACACATAGAACAATGATCTCAGAGGAAGAGTGAGATGTTACATTGGTATGTTTGTTGCAATTTTCTCTGGCTCAGCCGTGAGAACGGAGCTGCAAAGCTTTCAAGCACAGAGAGAAAAGCTGAGGTCAATGAGCACGGTGTGCATGGCGCTGCAGAGGGGAGGGAAGCCTTTTCGTATTATCGCAGTGAGGCCTAGTCCAAAGATGGAGTCGAGGGTATACAAAATGGAAGCCAAGTGTCCCGTACAATAACCTCGCCTCTGCCACTGCCAATGAAACTGCTAGTGTGCATACGAGAAAATGGAATCGTCCCCCATAATTGTACGAATAAGTGGTTTACATCGTGCTGAATGTATGCGGGGGGCCTGAACGTCCCCTCACTCCCACACATTCCCCCCTTTCGTTACATCTAAAGTAACAAACTACTGCTTATTGTCATTCTCATTCCGATAATACTCTGCTTCTGCTACTGCCTCCTCCCATGCAGGTGTACCTTTTATTGGTATCCAAGCCCCACATACACCCCTCAAGCTCTGACCTCTTCTTGCGTAGTCATCAGGCGTGCATGTCATATATATTCCTCCATCCCCATCCAAGTCCACCCACACTTCCCTGTACCATTGCAGCTCCCGTGGCTCTTTAATTGTTGTGTGATATAAACTATCCACCCTATCCCCATGTTGGCGATAGACAGCTGTCAAGCAGTATTTTGGTGTATTTTGTTCTCCAGTCTGTATTTGTGCATCTATCATTGCTGCTACCGTTGTCTGTTTGCCCATTGTTACCATCATCATTGTTGAATTAGGCATTGATTTTGCACAACATCAGATTCCTAATTGGCACACACAGAAAAATAGTAAAATAAAAACCACGACTGGAACAAAAATCTTCATCATGATGCTGAACCAGGACGGTATCCAATCGAACATGTTATCGAACCAGTTGCTCAGTTCTATTCCTCCTTACTTCTGCATTCTCTCCCCCAAGCTGTGTACTACCGAGATGATGTGGGAGAGGGTCCCATTATCCGCGTCTTCAGAAGGTATGAATGTACAGCATGTGCTCCCGATTTTTCAGCAAACACCGCCGTCCATTGCTGTGAGTAGGTCCAGGACATACCGGTTCTGCATTGTCATTAGGCGCAAGGCGCGAAGTTCCACCTTGATCACGTTGAACCCTTCTTCAGTGTAGTTGGCCAGTTAGATCAGCTCTCAGCGCACTATCTGTAGCCATTGGCATTCGTTCGTGCCTGGAGTCCTGGCATTAGAAGGGAGAAGAAGAAAGTTTCTGCTGAATTGAATAGTTTATATTTTGCAGGAATTTTGGTAGGAGGTTGGATGACTCGCTTGAGATATAGTTTGATCTCTTTTTGCGAGCCACTCTGTCTTGTAGCTCATTTTCAGACAGAATGTCGTATGTGGAAGGCTCTGTGGTTGCTGGTTGGAGTGCTGCCGAGGTGTCAGCCAAATCTATTGCTGCCGATATGCCGGCCGAACCTCGCCCCCCTTGCATATTGCTTTCTGGGATTACCATTAGTGCTGAGTGCAGAGTGGCCAGGCTGCATGTGCCCTTCCATGATGCTGGCAAATGCAGGTAAGCTTGTTTGCCACACACCAAGTACATGTCCATGAGTGCGGCTGTGCCCTTTTTCATGTCTGGGATGATGATTGTTTTGTTGTATTGCTTGTTGGACCCGATCTGCACCTTCCCTTCGCTGTGAAAACAAAGTTTGTGCAGTATTTCTCTCTGGATTTTGATGGGTTTCTCAAGTGCGGTAACCCATGTGAGCTTTGCAATGTGCTGGGACCAGGCTGGAGTACATGTTTCTTTAACCCATTGGAAGTTCTCTTCAGTTAGAACTCGTAATGCTTCTGCTTTGCACGTAAATGTCTCATCTTGCCACTTGTTTTCAGTAAACCTTGTCCCTTTTATTATAAAAAAATGGTTCCTTGATACATATTACTCCTTGTGGTTTGCTCGTGCAGGTCCTCTCGTTCTGCAGCAATTCTATTGTAACTGTGTGTGACTGGAAGGTGCTCCGAATTCTACATAACACGAGATGAATGAAACATTGGGCTTCAGACAAGGGCACTTCTTGAGGTACAAGTATTTTAGGTGTTCCTGATGTGTGCGGTATGAGAGAGCAAACATAGCAGCTCTCGTTCGTGGCTTGTTTTGCTGTTGCACTCATGTCTGAGTACCATTTATTTGATTGATCTGGGTGGCAGGGGTCTTCAATTTCTATTTATAGAGTGATTATGTCTCCACAAGGTTTTAACTCCAGTCCATATGAGCCTTGCGCCCTCTCGTTTCAGGTTTACCCCACCCCCCCTCTTTCATATCCTTAATTATGAAAGACACAGCCCAATACAAAGTCGCGAAAAATAACATTACAGAAAACAAAATTGCCGCAAATTTAAGACCACACTCTAAACTCTAATATTTATTTTCTCTACTATCTACTCTATCACTATCTAAATCTGTGTCGCTGTCGGGAAGTAGCCTCCTTTCTGCCATTGTTTCACCTGGAGGGACGATATAAAATTGTTAAGTGACATGCATACATTTTGTTATTACTCACGATAATTCCTTTATCATTGTCATTACAATTATGTTTTTTCACCTTTAGTTACTATTTAGTTTGTTTATACTTTAAATTTCCATACTTCTGTTCAACTACTGATATATAAAATTCTATCACCAAAAACACAATTTTTCATCAATGTTAAATAATGATGGTCACTTTTTCGTGTATCATGTCAGTCATGAAAAATGCGAGAGATAGAGAGGGAAAGCGAGAAGTAGGAAGAGAACTTGAGAGGTAGTTCACAGAAGAGAGTGACAAAGGAGGAAAGAAGAAGAGAGAAAGAGAGAGAGAGAGAAAGAGAGAGAGAGAGAGAGAGAGCGAGAAAGAGAGAAAGAGAGAGAGAGAGAGAGAGAGAGAGAGAGAGAGCTTTATCACCTTTAATTTCTGTTTATTTATTTCTTCACACCGGTTTTTACCCACTTGCAACTCCATTGCTTGTATTTTGTTTGCTTTGAAGGATTGCACTATCGTGTGCTCTTCTCACATCTGACAGATGCACCCAATATTTCAATCTCTTTAATTTGACAGCTGTGCGTGTGCAATAAATAACTTCATATGGCCCATGAATTCTTGGACAGTTCCATCCCCGCACAAAACTTTGCATGTACACATGTTCACCTGGCATTAATTGACCCTTTGGGCTGTCCTGTGCTGGCATGGCAGTATCTGTTTCAGCAGTTTGTGTGAAGGGTGGCGCGATCTGTCTCGCTATGCTACGCACAGTGCGTGTCAAGTGGGTGAGGTAGTCCTTAAATTCATTCCCCAGCACTGTGGCAGCTCTGTGAGCATCTGATACTCCTCTCACTGGGGAAAGTGGCGTATGGCTGCGCCGACCAGACACAATTTTGTGCGTGCTCAAATGATGGTCTTTGCTCGGTTGCGTCCTGAGTTGGAACAGTGCTAGGGGTAAGCAATATACCCAATTCTTCTTAAGAGTGTTACACAGCTTTGATAGTTTACTTTTGAGCAGGCCGTTTATCTTTTCCACCTTCCGTTAGCCATCGGGTGATAAATTGAACATAATTTATGATTGACCCCCAGTAAGGTGGTCACCTCTTTAAATAAATCATTGACTGAGTGCCGTTGTCTGATCTTATTACATCACATATCCCCCACCTTGAGAAAACCTCCCGTACCAGGAATTTTGCAGCACACTTTGCGTTCGGGTGGGGGCATGGTCCAGCTTCAACCCATCTTGAGAATGGACAAACTATCACAATTAGATATCTCGCTCCGTTACATCTTTCCCCCATATCTGCATATTCAATGTGGAGCTCTCTGAAGGGACCCACGGGACGCGGTAGTGTTCCGCGCAACATCCTTAGTGTCATTCCTGAGCTCAATATTTGACACGTTGTGTATTCTATTGTGAATTTTGATAAGTGCTCCTGGAAATTTGGGACAAACCAATGTTCCTGTATCTCCTCAACTGTACATGGTTCAGTAATGAATATAGCTGGGTTTACCATCTTGCATTTTACCACATGGATGTTTGGGCTGGATATTATAAATTCATAGGCTGTTGCCCTCTGTGTTGTTAAGGTAGATTTGGAACATTCTAAGATTGTAAAGAGTGAGTGTTCTGCGTATAGTGTCACTGAGCATCCCATCACGATGGTGGTGCTTTTTTCTATTACGAGGGGGCTGTCCTTGGTAATAGCCCATTGTTCGCATTCTGCATTCTCTCGAAAAATGTCCCCACCTCCCGCAATTCCAACATGACCCTTGTGGTTCTCCCCTCATCCCTGGCCCTCAAAATCCTCTATTTCCCATTCCTCCAAGGGCCCCTCTCGGTTCCTCGGTACCCACCTCGTCCTCTGGCGGGCCTTCCTTGCCACTGGTGGCCTCTGTACTGCTCCTCTCTATCCCATTGCTCTTGCCCGTTTGCAGCCCACATTGCGGCCATCCTTGCTGGTGTATTTCCTACCCCTTCTTCTCCTTCCCCCTGTCTGTCAGTTGTTGTTGTGACGTTCATTGCCGTAACCTTCACTAATTTATTTTGTACTAACTTTGCTTCATCTGCCAACTATCTCTGTACTATCTCTCTTTCTCTTTCTTTGATCCTTCTACAATGGTGCACAATTATTCTCTGAATCTCCGGCCTGCCTTTGGCTTCTATCCCAGCTATTTTGTCCAAGGCCTTCTGTGCTTCCTTCGGGAGCCCTTTTTTAATTAAAAAGTAGAGCAAGGCAGTGGATTGGTCCCACGCCATACCCGTTTCAGATCTCCACAGGTCTTGCACCCGAAGGATGAATTGTGTAGGCTCCTTCTCCTCTCCCATAGTGCATTGCATCACTAAGTGTAAATCTGGAGTGTCTGGGAAAGTCCTTCGCAATGCATCCCATACTTGTGCTCTAACGTTATTGAATGGTTACCCATCATGGCGATCACAATTCATTGTCACTCCCAGGACCCTAGCCTTCACCCACACTGTGTCTGCTTGGTCACCCACTGTGGATACCAGTAAACTTTTTACATCCCCTATGGCTAAGGTCACTCCTGCTGTGTTTTTCTCAAAGGCATGTATCCACTTTCCCGCCCCACCTGAAAGTGGAGGGAGGAGTTTCAATAGGTTATTTTTGTCCATCTGTGCCCATGGGATGTAGTATGGCCTTCCTGCCCCCTTGTGTATCAGTAGCATCTGTAGTTTTGCTTTACCTCCTTTCTTACTTACCGTTAATTTCTTTGTTTCACTTACCAGTATGTTTGTTCCCTACCCTTTGCCTTAACCTCCCTTGCCACCTTGGCGCGGCCCTTTCATCCTCTTGGTCGAATGGGAATGGCAGTGGAGACCACACTGCTGCCACCCCTCTTCACATTCATCTAGGTCACTCCATACTTCCTCTATCTCCCCTTCTAACTCTCTTTCTCCTTGTTCCTCCCCTTTTTGGCTGTCTGGGGTTGTTGATCTAATTATTCTTACGGGTTTGCCATTTAGATGGAACAGGAACTCCCCTGATTGCCACTCTTGCTCCTATCCTTTTGGTAATTGTGGCAGCGGGGAAGGTGTACCTTCCCCTGCGACACTTGGTGGAGGGGTGAGGGCAGCTGCTGTCAATGGTGGTACTTCCCCTCCTGGAAACATCTGACCTCTATCGCACAAGGCTCTTAATCGCGTTATTTCCACCTGTGCATGCGCGAGCTGTCTATCTAACTCTCCAATTAGCTGCGCTAAGTTCACTGGAGGGGCACTAGTTGGCCCATATAACCCCCTGTCTCATAATGCGGGGGTGCTGTAGCAGATGTGGCAGCTGCTGCTGCCGGGGCGGCTGGTGTGGAGGTTGCTGGCACATACTGGGATTCACTGTAGCCTACTGCGGGCCTTTGGTGAGATCATTCAATTTTGTTTCTATGGTGCATTCTTCCACTGCAGCACCCTCTCCTTCCTCTGGGCCCTTCTCTTTCTCAGGTGCTGTGTCTTTACTTAACTCGCCGCTATGCATTACCTCCTGGAACATCCGCCATAAATCTAGTACTGTCATGATTCCTACCCCTCATGTCCCCAGCCCTCCAAGAGGTCAGGCTGGAGGCAGGCCACGATCACCTACATGGCCCTCAAGGGCCTCTCCATCCCTCCAAAGACCCACTTGGAGTCAGACTTGGCGCCTGTGGCACCAAACTCACTCACTCCATAGGATTACATTGGGGATTGGACTTGTAGTGCATTGATAGGGACAAGATGGATGCCCCCACATATTTCGGTTCCCTGAACTGCATGTGCAGTCTAGTCTTTTGGGTGTGGTTCAGCCCAGAGACACCTGGGATACCCAGAGACTATTTAAGCCACGCCTAGGCTGAGAAACATGCTTTGTGTTTTCTGCACCTGCAGCGTAACACTCACCGTGTTTGGATCGGTCTCCAGTAGGCCTGCATCTTTCTTTTGCGCTCAGCTCCTGCAAGAACAGGAACACCGTTAGGAACAGCCTTACCTTGCGGTGCTTCTGCCCATCATTCATCGCTCCTTCTGTTCTGCGGGCATCTTCGGCGGTGTCATTCCCATCCCGACACGCCGTTTCCTAAGGAAAAGGGAAAAGAAAAGAAAAAAGTAATTGGTAAGCATTCAGCAAATCTTCGCTTATTTTTAAAGACTGTACAAGCTTCAAACGCTTACCTGAATCCCAGCCGCTCTGGGGGAACTCTGTTGTCTCCGGAACTTCTCATCCATTTGCAAGAGGGAAAACACACTCCAAGTTAGCGTGGAAACATCTAGAGGCGCCGCATAATGCGCTTACTCACCGCATTTATTCTTCATAACCGGCATCCACGCTGAAAACGTCGCGGCACCTAAAAGAGACCAAAAAATAACTCAGTTCAATACAAATATGAAAGTGTCGCATCGCGCATCGCGCTCTCACTCACCTTCAGCGCTACTGATCTCAGCAGCACGTCGCCATCCCCGGACGCCGGCCATCATCTAAGGAAGGAAAGGAACGAAGTTATAGAACTGTTCAAAAGACTCAATATACTTACCTGTCGGACTCTTGCCAGTGAAGTAACTAGGCAGCAACGAGCCTGCATCAATCAACGCGCCCCTGCACTGAAAGCAGGATGGAGAGCAAACTTTCCAAGAAAACAAGGTGAGCTGTGAATCAAAGGGAAGTGGTGGACCCCGGGGAAGAAGGGGTTCAAGCACACAGAGACAATAGGGAGTTAAACTCTACCAATCCTGTGTTTCAGGCCCAGTCTCCAGTTGAGTAGACTCCAGGGAAGGGTTCAAGGTCGTAAGAGGTCAGAACAGACTGAGTGACGTCCCCGTGGATACCAGGTGAGCGTTACAAGTACCTCCCTTCTGTTTTGCAATTGCTTTCCCCTGTATTTTGCTAGCAGATGTGTCGACACTAGATCGAATACATGTTTCTCAAAAGACCCTCGTTCCCGCGATATGGGCGATACACTCTCTCCTTTTATTTCCACCACCCATTGGTCATGATATTTTTGTGTTTTGTCACTATGCAAAGGCAGGTGTTGACAGATATGCGCTAATGGGGTAGTCCCTCCCATGATAACGTATTTCTTACTCTTACTTGTGTTCCCTTCTTTTTCTTTGTCTATAATTACACACTCTTAATTAACAAGTTACCTCCTTTCTTTAACACCTCTGTTCAATGTTATTTCACCAGAAATTTCAAACAATATCACAATCTTGTTTACTTACACCCTTTTACAAAAATTGCAACATTTTTACCACGTGAATCACAAACTATTTACCAATATTTCTCATCAGTCCTTATTTTGGTGTGTGCAGAGATACATATGTACTTACTGACGAACCAACATGAAAAACTTCAACATATTGATGAAAAACTTTAGCACATTGAACATTTAACATATACTCCCTTTCTTCCTTACCCCCTCTTTTCAATTACTTTATTGTCCCTCACTCTTATTTTCTCAGTCACTCCCCACCTCTGAGCCCCCTAGGCTACCCTTCAAAAGATTCTGCTCTGACGGAAAAAGAATATTCTAAATGACTACTCCGAGTCTACTAAATATATGAGACTCCTACTTTTTTTCTTTATCTCCACTTATTTCCTGCACTGGTTAAGACAATGCAATGCAGCGCCACCTTCTACCCCCTTTGGGCTAGGATCCTGTACTCTTTTTATCTCTATTTCCACAACAACCTAATGGCCATATAAAGGATAGATAAGGAAAAGCCTTAGTCACATTCACACAGACCTTAAAAATCCCCTCAGCTTCTGTGTTTACCTTCCTCTATTTGATCTCTTTTACTTTGTTATATCTCTTTTCCAATTTTTCTTTTTTTCCCCTGAGACTCTCGCAACCAGTACTCATGTGTTCAGTGTGGTGGTCTGAGAGCCACCGTTCATGGTCTATCCACAATCAGGTCCGCACTCCAACCAAGCTGTGACCCGCCTTGGTGAACAGTTTTAGTTGGGTATCTTGTTTGTGCGCGCGAACTGGTCAACCACAGAGACGATGATTTTGCTGGGGGTGTCCTGGATCTTGCCGCACGGCACGGGGCTTTGGGGCACCTGTGCCAATCACGTCGGGGTCACCAAATGTATAGGCCCACTCCCTGTCTGACATGTGCAATACAATAAATGGGACACACCCCAATGGGGAATGAGACTAAGAGAACAGGCTGCGAGAGTTAAGTTTCGTTTATATAAACTTGGCATCCAGAGAACTCTGTTGCCCGAGAGCACTCTGGAAAACATTACAGTTACATGACAATATAAAGTAAAACAGCGTCATAGATGACGCAACTAACATAGGGTACTAGATCAGTGCAGGATTGGATGGACAATATGGATGCATAGGTCCATGGAGGCACTTCTTCGTCCGGATTGGTTGCCCAGTTGGCGGGAGGGTGAACATCACATGGTCCGACTGCCAGCGTCCAGGAGGGGTGAGGGTCAGGTCACAATGTGGTAGGGTGAGCCCAAACTATGCTAACGTGAGATACTACCATTAGACGTGCACTAAATAATAGTCACTACAGCTCCTTTGAGTACATCATCATAGATCTATAAATGGTGCACATATAATCACAATGTTATTCATTGGGACTTATATGAAGTACTGGGCTTAGGATTCAGGTCAATAAGATAACATTGGCTGTGGGGTGGGTCCAGATGCATCAAAGAGGCTCTAAGGCATTCTGACATTTGTTAGTTCTAGGGTGCAATATCATGTGACAGAGGTCTGGTGTTAGTTGGGGGCACACTGGGGTGGGATTCACAATGGTGTCATGCGTCTGGTACATCAAGGGAATACCTTGCAGGGGCACAGGGTCGTAGCGGCAGTAATTTTCCAACAGTCGGGGTAAGAAGGCATGGGCAGGTTTGTGGAGATGGATGAGCTACAGGGCATGGTTTTAACCGGTTCACACATAGGATAATGATCTCAGAGGAAGAGTGAGATGTTACATTGGTATATTTGTTGCAATTATCTCTGGCTCAGTCATGAGAACGGAGCTGCAAAGCTTTCAAGCACAGAGAGAAAAGATGGGGGCCATGAGCATGGTGGGCGCAGCGCTGCAGAGGGGACAGAAGACTTTTCGTATTATCGCAGTGAGGCCTAGTCCAAAGATGGAGTCGAGGGTATACAAAATCGAAGCCAAGTGTCCCGTACAATAAACACGCCTCTGCCACTGTCAATAAAACTGCTAGTGTGCATGCGAGAAAATGGAAGCGTCCCCCATTATTGTACGAACAAGTGGTTTACATTGCGCTGAATGTATGCGGGGACCTAAACAATGTAGGGGAGGACTGGTCCAAGACGACCCCCCTCGCCTGCACTTTCTCCCCAGGTAAGGACTATGGCTCTCTTGGGCGTCTCCTCATGCCACCCGGGCCCAGGTGGTGGAGGGCTCACCCACTGGAGACATTGCCCGCACGTATTAATTGCCCACACGTATTAAAATTCAGCTAGGCCTAGACACCATTTTGTCTGGTAAAAATGGTGTGAGCTCAGCGCACTGTAGCGCGGCCCCCACCCTCGGAGGGTTTCAGTCATCCTTGTTGCCGCAGCACCCTGGTAGATCCGCTGCGAGCCCGTTCCCACGAACCAGAAGGATATGAGCTAGTGTAATACACTAACATTGTAACAGTTCACCTCCCGCAGTGTATCGTATCATCGCTCCCAGCATGACCCGGCCAGCAGGCCTAGGCAAAATGAAAATGAACAGTAAAATGGTCGTCACAGGCCTGACAATCCTCGCATATCAATGTGTAGAATACTTGCAAAGGATGCTTTCCTCTCATAAAATCCCTGATATTATAAAAGCCCGTAAGATGTATGATTAAAAGAGATCATGCCCCCATGGTATAAGCAATGATGAGCATATACCATTGCAGTTGGTTGCAAATAATAAAGGAACGCACCAGGAAGCTATTTGTTACGTGTACTACTGAGATACTTACACCCCATGGGCTCGCGCCATAACTGAACTAATGCTGCTAGAATACACAAGGAAACGAATGTAACCAGACTGTGGAACTCATGTGAAGGATGCGCAAGAAATGCACTTGTTATGTGTGTATGTCTAAGCTTCTTATGTACCACCGTCACGTACAGTGGCGAGTCATTTCCTATGTATTCCACCAACCCGACTACTACCTCACTTACTGCAAATATATGTGCATATAATTAAATACTGTAGTTGTTAAAACATAGTGTACGAATACGGTGTACAGACTGGGTATAATCGAGACACATCCAGCAAAGTTGAAATGCATGTTCTAAAAGGATTTGAATAAGTATTATAGAATGTTCAAATGTTTGATGTTTTTACCTAACTCAGCAACACACGAGGGAGATACCTTTGTGAAATACTTGCAAGGCCATCCCCCCTCCCACCCTGTGAGGGCCGCCAAAGGCATGAGAGCAGAGACCGCGCCGCGCTGCTTTACCTCCCCCAACCAGACTGGAGCCGCTTCAAAGATTTGTAACCCCCTCTGTAGCACCCAAGGCCACCACCCGCCACCTGCATTATTTACAGCACAGCAGTAAACCTCTGCCTGAACGTACGCGCCCCCTCGTAAACCTCACAAACCCACCGGACCACCTCAGACTTATGGCCCTGTGCAGTAAAGACACCTAACACTTTGACAAAACACAGCGGAACATCCATAACAACTTCTAACAAGGCAGAAAGACATGTACCGCCCGTGCCAGGCCCTGAAGCTTAGCCCCTCGACCTATGGCCCCGGTCAACAGGACACTGGTAACCATGCCCTGACGTATTGCCTCCAGTCCCCTCACAAGGTGCATTCCTCCTGTGTTGCATTAACCTGTTGTATAACCTATTGTAAGATTTACTGAAGAAGATAATGCTAAAAATGCTCGAATGACTGCGGTGTGCATGGCATAGGGCTAATAAGTCAGGAAGAGACATTCATCTCTGCCACTGGCCACGATGGCCCCACAACACCGCCTGGATGAACTCCGCCACCCGGCCAGGCCCAGCCCAACCCACGAGGCTGCCCAATGACGTCTTCCAGCCAAAGCCAACCACATCACAGCAGCACCTATAGTTAGTCGTCGCCACCCAATCCCCATGAATTTGTGCCCCCTATAGTGTGTAGGTTCTTATGACGTTTTTTGTAAATATATACGCCTGTCTTTGCTATTGTCAGACAGAGCGCTCTCGGAGTTTGCAGAGTTCTTTGCATGCCCTATTCTGATTGATAAACTCCCATTTACGCTCACCCGCACTCTGTCTTGGCCTTATTGCCATTTTGGGAGAGTCCTTCATTGTCTCTCATTGCGGGGAGGATCGTGCTGTTTGGGGACGCTTGCTTTCAGTGGTGACCCCGATAGCGTGATTTTATTTCTTCCTAAAACCCATTATAACCGTCCCCTTTTGGCACGAGAATCTCCGGTCGAAAAGGGATACGCACGGTGAGCCGGCTCCGGGAGGCTGCCCGCCAACGGCGACCGGTACACTAAGAAGTGCGCACTCAATGAGAAAGGGTACGGGATCCCGATTGGAAAAAAATCCCCTTTGAGTGCCGCTCGCCGGAGCCGGGGCCGACTGTTGAGTTAACGGCGACACTGCCTGGACGGACCCAGTTTCGGAGACTATCGGTTCAAGACGGGCACGTGAGTACTGAGTGTGAGCGATTGTAAAGGGAGCGGGGAGAGAAGGGTAGGACAGGGAACGAGAAGGGGGTACGAAGATATACTAAGGATTACTCTAAAATTTCCTTTCTTTTTCTTTGCATATGGCCATTAGGATTACGAGGTGAATAAAGAGATAGAAGTGACGGGAACCTAGCTCCGAAAGGGGGTGGAAGGCGGCGCCGCATAGTGCTATATTGACTAGTGCTGGGAATATATGACGAAGTGAAATACAAGATAAAAGTGTTCAGCAAAAGGGGGCACTGAGAATATATTAGTGATCGCTACTACTTTTTCTTTTTTCTTTAGGGGTAGGGGGAGAATAAAAACGGAATTAGCACAAACTTGGGAGAAAAGTAAGAGAACAAGGGTCCTACTAGAGGGGGGGGAGAAGGTTAAAACCTATAAATATATGCATATGCGCTAAATAAGATAGAGAGGGACAGCCGGCTAGGGAGGAAAGGGAGGGCAGCGTGAATGGTGTGCGGAGTGTTACCAAGAGGTGTGTGCACCTCGTGTGTGTCAAGGGACGACTTTGATGTTGCGAATGTGTAAAACGGCTATAAATGTATAATTGTCAAATGGTCATGGTAAGTGTGACCGGATAAAAACTCTTTTGAAGCAACGCTGAGACAGTGACGTGAGTGGGTACCTTTTGATTTCCGGGGTGATAGTGTCAAAATAAATGATGGATTGCTCTTGTATGTGTCCCCCGAAGAGAACAAAGTAGAATTTGTGTACAGACAGTTTTTGTATTGGGCAATTAAGGGAGGGAGAGCCCAACCGAGCATAACACTGGATGTGAAGTAGAATACGAAAAAACAATATCGATACTACAGTAACATTGGAGTTGCAGACATACAGAGACACATAAGCACTAGGAGGGCACACAGAGATGGGGCCTGAAACACCATTATCACATATTTGTAAAAGCCTTCCAGGACACGCGGAGCGGATTAAGAAATACCACGATCAATGGGTAACCGAGCTGAAAGGAGAGGGGCTACCCCAGATATGGCCAGAGGGTGGGTCATTTGACAAAAGCGTCCTAGATATGGTGATGACATGCATTTTCTTGAAGTACCGAGGGAAACAACTGCAGAATAGGAGGGAAATATTAGATCTTTGGCGGTTATTCGAAGAGGTACCACCGCCTAAAGTGCCAGCACCAAATCCTGATTTCCCATCTACTACAGACAATCCACTGGTGTTACAGAAAGATATCAAAGACTTGTCAGGTGTAACACCACCAGTAGAGGTAATAAGTTTATACCCGATATTAAAGAAACCTGTACCCGCAGAAGGATACAGTGATCCAACGTATGTACCTCCCCCGACAACTACCACACCCCATCGGCCCACTGCACCCCCACCTTATGAAAGTACAAGGGAGCGAGGCCAGGCGGGTACACAAAGGGTGGACATAGAGAAACTGACAGATGATCTAGAATCAAGACTGTCGATAGCAAAAGATGAGCTCTCGAGGATAAAAAACATATGCGAACGGACAGCACTGGATACAACTAGAGCTGGACGTACGTCTAGAGCATCGGAGGAAAGCAGAAGGCCCGAAGAGGGGTGGAAGAAGGGCGAGATCCTGTTTAGGATTGAGGAAGAACCAACGCGAATAATAGAAGTAGGGACCCGAGAGGAAGATGGTGGTAACGAAGAAAGGCTTGGGGGACTTAGAGAGGAATTACTATGTGATATTAGAGAAGAGCTAGACGAAAGCGACAGATTGAGTATGGCAATAGGAGGGGGAAGCGAGGGGGAGGAAGGTGCATGTTCTATGAGAACACTAGATGATGAGTGGTCGGGACGACTAAGGAACAGAGTGGGGAAAATGGCATCAATGGGAACATCAGCAGCCAAAACGGGTCCGGATGCAACAACGAAGGGAAAGTTACAGCTCCCGTTGATACATAGGGGAGGAGGAAGGCCTAACTATATCCCATGGGCACAGATGGATAAAGCTAATTTATTAAAGCTATTGCCCCCATTATCAGGAGGGGCTAGTAAGTGGATATACGCCTTCGAAAAACATATAGCTGGGGTACCACTAGCTGTAGGAGATGTGAAAAGTCTGCTCGTATCAGCGGTGGGCGACCAGGCTGAAAGAGTATGGGTTAAAGCCGGTTTCCCGGGAGTAACATTAGATTGCGACCGCCATGATGGGGCCTCCTTTAACACAGTGCGTGCTAGGGTGTGGGACGCCTTACGCGAAACATTTCCAGACACACCTGACTTACAGTCCGTGATGCAGTGTGCCATGAATGACGGGGAGGAGGCTATGGATTACATTTTTCGGGTCCAAGAGATGTGGAGAGCGGAAACGGGCACGCCCTGGTATCAATCGACATCTTTATTTTACTTCATTATAAAAAGGGGGCTCCCAAAGGAAGTGCAGAAGGCGCTTGACAAAATAGCAGGTATAGAAGCAAAGGGATGGCCGGAAATTCAGAGCATAATAGTACACCATTGTAAACGAATCAAGGAAAGGGAGAAGGAGGTGGCGCAGAAAAGATTGGCAGACGAGGCGAAGTTGGTGCAGACAAAGTTAGTGAAGGTTGCAGCAGCAGTAGCCGCGCTCCCACACAGCAGGGAGGGGGAAGAGGAGGAGGAGGGGCTGATAGCAATACAAGGAAGGATGGCAACTAATTGGGCGGGAACAGGACAGCGGCAGTGGAACGAGCAAGAGCAGGGTGGAGGTCCGCAGTGGCAAGAGTGGACCCCTCGAGGGGGACGAGGTGGGTACAGGAGCCGAAGAGGAGGTGGACCACAGGGGTACGGAGGAATGGGAGGAAGTGGATGGCAGGGTCCCAGGGGCCCTCAGGGGAGTTGCTGGAACTGTGGGCGATGGGGACATTACTCCAGAGAGTGCAGAAGTAGACAAAACAACGGGTTCCAGGAGCTGGAACAGTATGGCCATCCCCACCCGGGAAGCCCATATGGCCTTCCGATGGGACAACAGCACCTGAGAGACCCAAGCCAGGGTAACACGAGCCAGCAACAGGGACCCCAATATAGAACACAGAACCACCCACAAAACATGCCTAACAACGACAGCATGCAATATACACCAGGCAACCCTTTCGCGACAGCAGCTAACGGGGCCCCCGCACCAGCACCTTATAACGGCATGTCAGTGGTCTCAGGTAACGTATTTAATGAAGGGGGGGCCATGAGACACCCAGCATAGGACAGCCCACAGAGAACACTTGCGTGTCCAGTTCTATCTACCACCCACAGTGCAGCAGAGGAACCATTGGTGGGGGCGCAGATAGGAGACAGGCAATTTATATTCATGGTTGATTCGGGAGCGGAGAAATCATGTGTCAGAGAGGGCCGATTCCCGTTATCTAACAGGAAGTTAGAGACGCAGGGGTTCTCTGGGGCTGTAATTGAAGTTCCTTACACAGAAGCTTTGGATGTAACCATAGGGGGCAAGACCGTAAAAGCACCCTTACTGTATTATGAACAGTCCCCGATAAATTTGCTGGGGAGGGATCTTATGAGTAAACTTAACATGACCATATCATTTACCGAAGGAGGAATAGTGTGTTCTACACCCGGGATATGTCCCTTGCGTGCAATGTTGGTAGTGCAAGCCTACACAACCACACAGGAAATACGAGGGCTGCCACAAAAGGAAGAGATGTTTATTGCAGGGCTAAAGACTTTGGCCCTCATAGTCCCAGAGCTAAAAAACATGGATTGGAGGATTCCAGCAGAATTCCTCTTCCGCCCCATAGTGTGTCCGAATGCAACACCAGGATCAGTGGTGTCGTTGGATTTGCACGCTGTGCAGGTATCAACGAAACGGATCGCTGTGATTGGAATGGACAGAGAAGGATGTGAGTGGCGCACCGTACTGTGTACAAACGCCAACCTTGCCCTACGCGAGGTAACAGATGAGGATCTCTTTGCAGACACAGAAGTAGATGGTGAGATAGTAATGGAAATAGCGATGCCCTGTGACATTTTGATCCAAGCCAGAGAGATCCCCGTCCAATTGATGGCAGTGGTAGGAACACCACCGTCATTTTTTGATGACGACATGAGGCTAGTACCAAACAATTTATGGACAACAGGCCCACATGATGTAGGGCTATTGCATGGAGTACAACCTGTGAGAATAAACCTAAAACAAGGAGCTATCTTACCAAGAGTTAAACAGTATCCATTGTCCCGTGAAGCTGAAGAAGGGATAAAAGAGACGATAAATGCACTATTAGTACAAGGAATAATAGTGCCTTCAAACTCCCCATGTAACACATGTATTTATCCAATCAAAAAAGCAAAGGGGGGATCTTGGCGGATGATACAGGATTTACGCCCCCTCAATGATATAATACAAAAAGAGTTCCCTCTAGTCCCGAACCCTGCATCCATACTATGCAGTATCCCAAAAACAGCATCACATTTTACAGTAGTGGACTTGAAAAACGCATTTTTCTCAATACCTCTGGCTGAAGAGAGTAGATACCTCACAGCGTTCACACTGGGGGGAAAAAGATATGAACACTGCAGACTGCCACAAGGATACTGTGAAAGCCCGAGCATATTCAACCGCATATTGCATGAAGACTTGGGGAACCTATCAGTAGAGAGTACGATTATTCAGTACGTGGACGATTTATTGGTGTGTGCACAAGACAAAGAAACGTGTAGAAAAGATTCAACAACGCTCCTGACTTTACTGGCCAACAAAGGATACAAGGTAGACAAGGAGAAGCTACAGTATTGTCTGCCTGAGGTCCTATACCTGGGACAGCTCATATCGAAAGATGGAAAAAGAATAATTCCCGACAGGGTAGAGGCAATAAGATCGGTAGGAGAACCCACAACAGTGAAAGATATGCAGAAATTTTTGGGGATGTGCAATTATTGCCGAGCATGGATACTAGACTATGCAGCATACACCAGGCCCCTCCTACAAGCACTCAAAGAAGCACAACAGGAGAATGTAAAAATAAAATGGTCAGAAGAAATGAGCACATCGTTCAAATCACTGAAAGAGCTAATTTCAAGCGCTCCAGTACTAGCAAACCCTGATTATGGACACGAATTTTACCTATTTTCCCATTGCAAAGGAACACTTATGACAGCGGTGCTGACACAAAAGACATCCTTAGGACACAAGCCCCTAGCTTACTATAGTGGTACTTTAGATGCCGTGATGCAGGGTCATTTCGCGTGCGAACAATCGCTCGCAGCAGCCGCATTTGCGATTGAAAAAAGTGCCACAATAGTAATGGGATGCCCTGTGACATTGTTTGTGGAGCACTCATTATTTGCAATACTTGAAAGATCAAAAAGCACACTGACCACACAGCGGGCAACAGCATATGAGATTATATTGTCCAGCGCCAACATTCACATAGTGAGATGTAAAACAGTGAACCCCGCCACATTCATTACAGAAGCGTGCACAGTAGAAGACATGCAAAATCACGATTGCGCAACCCACACAGGAGAAGGAGGGGAGGGCACAGTGGTGTGTGAAAACGCTCTCAGCGAGGGGGAAGTGTACTTTGTGGATGGGTCCGCATCAATTGATATGGACACGGGAGAAAAACACGTTGGCATGGCGGTAGTGAGATTAGAGGAAGGTGAGTTTGAAACATTAGTACAGTACCGCCTCCCGTCGCATTACTCTGCACAGGCAGCAGAACTGGTTGCGCTCATAGAAGCACTACACGCAGCAAAGGGCTGTGCAGTTACAATATACACAGACTCAGCTTACATGACAACGACCGTACATGGAGGTCTAGCAAGATGGGGCCGTAGGGGTTTCAGAAGGGCAGATGGAACACCAGTGCAGCATGCAGAATTGTTAAAAGAATTAATTGAGGCCCTACAAAACCCTACTGCCGTAGCAATAGTGAAGTGCCAGGCCCATACCTCCAACTCAGACGTTGTGTCTTTAGGGAACGCGGCAGCAGACGCTGCCGCCAAGGAGGCTTCCTATTTTCAGAAATACGACACCGGTGAGTTCATGATCAAGAACACAACAACCAAAGAACTGTCAGAAGGGTATAACATGATGTCCTTATCACAAATACTAGAATTACAGGAAGGAGCTAGTGCAGAAGAAAAACTAACATGGACGAAACGGGGATGCAGCCAATCAGGGACAGATCTACTATGGCGGCAAAATAACTCAGGGAAAGTGGTAATGCCACTGCAGTTACTAGAAGTTGCATTTCAACAGTTACACTTCCCCGCACACAACACCAAGCAGCACATCGCAGCAGAGATACAGGAAGAATGGTTTGTGCCCTGTCTCCAGGAACATGTGTCTAGATTGACAATGGAATGTACAACATGCCAAATATACAACTCAGGAATGACATTACGCACACTCCGGGGAACAATTCCCAAACCCATTGGCCCCTTCAGAGAACTGCATATAGATTATGCAGACATGGGGGAAAGGTGTAATGGCTCGCGGTACATGATCGTGGTGGTGTGCCCATTTTCGAGGTGGGTGGAAGCGGGACCATGTGCGCGACCTGATGCCAAAAGCGCCGCCAAGTTCCTAGTAAGGGAAGTGTTCCCGCGCTGGGGAATTTGTGACGTAATACGCTCAGACAACGGCTCTCACTTTGTGAATGAACTTTTCAAGGAAGTTACCACGTTATTGGGTGTAAAACATAAATTATGTTCGATTTATCATCCACAAAGTAATGGCGTAGTGGAAAAGATGAACGGCCTGTTAAAGGGCAGATTATCAAAACTATGCTTCTCATTAAAGAAAAATTGGATTTACTGTCTACCCTTGGCTCTATTTGAGTTGAGAAATCAACCAAGTAAAGACCACCACTTGTCCCCACACGAGATCGTGACTGGGAGACGAATGAACACAGCACACTCTCCACTGCGTGAACACTCAGATGCTCACAGAAGCGCCGCAATATTGGGGGATGAGTTCACAGACTACCTAAGAAAATTAACAAGGGCAGCGCGCGCAATATCGAAGCAACTCTCCCCACCCTTCACTAGAGAAGAGGGAAACGTAACAGGATCTGTCACGGAGCCAGAGCAACAGCTACAGTTAATGCCAGGCGACTCAATTTATGTCAGAAGCTTCGTGCGTCGGTGGAATGCACCACGATTTCATGGCCCATACGAAGTAATATTTTGCACGCCCACGGCAGTAAAGGTGAAGGGTTTGAGATACTGGGTGCACTTAACCGACGTACGAAAAGCATACAGCAATGTACACGAGGAGATAGACGAGGAGGCACAGACAACAGCAAACGATGCAAATGAGTAGTATGTCTAAATATCGACTTGCGTGAGTGTGTGTGTCAACACTGGACCTGAATGGAATAATGTCAGCACTGGAATTGAATGAAATAATGCCTGACAAGGATATTACAAAAAAAAAAAAAAGGAAGGGTGTGTATGTGGGATTTCTTTTTTTTATCTAGGTGAGTGATGTATAATTAATGAAATAATAATATTATAACTTGTATATACCCTTGTCTGTGAATACCCCTCCCCCGCACCCCCACCCGCTTCCATTCCCCGTCAAATGTATTGGCACAGATGGTGCCAGCAAAACGTTTACATGCATGCACTTAATGCACTTTTATATCTCAAACAGGAGCTTCCATGGCATCTAACGGGCAGCCTGCAACGAATAGAATTAGTAGAATGAGAGAATTAGTATATGAAAGATGTAGATATTCGTATGAGTGTGGATTATCAGTATGCATCACATTGTTTTTTATGATGATGTTTGGCTTGGTTACATATTGGTTTATAGCGTTCATCTCTATCGAGATGTACGAGGGGGGAGGGAGTAATAACACTACTGGACCAATTAACAGTACCACCGGGCCCAATACAACTGCAGATGTCAATACCAGGGAAGGTGATTTTTTGATATGGGACGGAACTAAACTTGTCTGGGGGTATCATACCACACCATCAAGTGTTGTGACCGCACAAAGAGAAAAGCCACATGGTGAAATGCAGAGCAACACAGTGTCTCCACCAGGGGTATCCAGTTACAATGCCCATAGTCTCAACGATCGAAACCCGTCTGCCATATCATGGTTGTATGACACCCCCACCAGCAAACTTGCTCACATTCCAAAAAACAATCTGCCAGATAGCGTCAGGAAAGAAAACGAAAAACTACTAGAAATGCACGAAATACTATATGATGAATGGGCCCAGGGGGGCGGGAATGAGAAAGGGGGGTCTAGTTTGCCCACTGCTCAGGGGGTTGGGAAGTACATGAGTAACAAGAACACCAGACGAAAGAGAGAAACAGGGAGGAAGAAGTATGATGAGTATTATGGGCTAGGTCTAGATAAGATGGAAGACCCACGACACCCCCATCAAACAAATAAGTGGTATGCAGACATGAGTGCCACAGCTAAACAGACAACAAACGAAAGCTGTTATGTCTGTTCCCTCATCCCCCATGCATCAGGTACACCCAAAGTATTGTTACCCAAAGAGTTGCCTATTGTGGATGCCCAATGTCTCCTTCATCTCACGCTGTGCAGGATTAAGAACACCTTCCAGGCACACAAAGTTATTTTTCAAATGCTGCAGAACGAGAAAACCTGTTACCCAAAAACGACAGGAGTTGTATGTTTGAAAGAACCATTTTTTGTGATAGGAGGGACATTTTTTTCTGACAACAAGCGGAAGGATGAAGAAGTGCTGTGCAAAGCGGAAGCACTAAGAGGTGTGGCGCCGGATAAATTACAGTGGATAGAGGAAACATGTACACCAGTATGGAGAGAACACATTTCGAAGCTAACTTGGGTAACTGCCATTGAAAAGCCATTCAAACTACAGAGCGAAATGGACTATAAACTGTGCTTTAAAGGAGAAGGGAGAACCCCCATGGGAACAAACAAGAACTGCAACAAGACCCTCACCATCCCAGACCTAAAGAAAGGGACTGCGGCCCTCATGGACACGTACTGGGTGTGCGGCAAACAGGCATACCTACACCTCCCCCAGTCATGGAGTGGCAGCTGCTCAATGGCCACTCTACACTCGGCACTAATGGTGATACCAGAGAGCCACATCGATGGGAGCAAAAGGACACAGGAACGCATGCAGAGTGTGGCTCAACCCACTGCAGAGTCACAAATATATGTCCTGTCTTCTGGAAGCAAGGGAGAAGTGCTGACCCGTAAAAGACGAGCATCAAATTACATATCAAAAGCATCATCAGAATTATTGGCCCAGATCCCAGACAAATATCGATTATTCAGCTCAGCAGAAACATTTTTTGCCTCACTAGTCTCAAGTGTCCAAGCAAGGGCAAATGCAAAATGGCTCCAGATAACACGCTGGGAACTGATTCAGCTGGCAAACGACACTGAAGAAGGATTCAATATCATCAGAGTCGAACTAAGAGCTTTACGACTAATGACCATGCAAAACAGGTATGTCCTGGACCTGTTGACAGCGATGGACGGTGGTGTTTGCCGAAAAATAGGAAGTGCCTGCTGCACTTTCGTACCTTCCGAAGACGCAGAGAATGGCTCCCTGTCCCATGTAATCGAAGCAGTCCATAACCTAGGAGAAAAAATGAAAATGGAAGGTGGAGCAGAAGCGAGCACCTGGTTCGACAACATCTTCTCGTGGGTTCCCTCATGGCTTGGAACAACTGTGAAATTTTTAATACCAGCTGTTGTGTTCCTCCTTCTACTTTTTTGCCTGTGCCAGGTGGGCCTTCGAGTCTGTGCTAACGCAGTACCAAACGGTGCAATGATGATGGTGACAATGGGCAACTCACACGGGACAATAAAAACAATGCAAGAAGCACAAGTACAAACAGGGATAGATAATTCGCCCAGGTACCAACTGGTGCCCATATACCACGATAAAGATATTGTAGATAAGTTGTGGCACACCACCATCAAAGAGCCCCGTATACTAGAATGGTATGAGGAAGTTTGGGTAGATTTAGAAGCAGACGGTGGGTGCATATATCTAACGTGTACTCCAGATGAATATGCCCGGAGAGGTGAGAGCTTAAGAGCAGTGTGCAGGGCATGGATGCCGATCAAAGGAACTCCGGCATGGGATGAGGCAGTGATGGACGAGGCAGAATGTAGGAGGATAGAAGATTTAAAGAATTCGTTACTTTTGTAACGAAAGGGGGGAAATGTAGGGGAGGACTGGTCCAAGACGACCCCCCTCGCCTGCACTTTCTCCCCAGGTAAGGACTATGGCTCTCTTGGGCGTCTCCTCATGCCACCCGGGCCCAGGTGGTGGAGGGCTCACCCACTGGAGACATTGCCCGCACGTATTAATTGCCCACACGTATTAAAATTCAGCTAGGCCTAGACACCATTTTGTCTGGTAAAAATGGTGTGAGCTCAGCGCACTGTAGCGCGGCCCCCACCCTCGGAGGGTTTCAGTCATCCTTGTTGCCGCAGCACCCTGGTAGATCCGCTGCGAGCCCGTTCCCACGAACCAGAAGGATATGGGCTAGTGTAATACACTAACATTGTAACAGTTCACCTCCCGCAGTGTATCGTATCATCGCTCCCAGCATGACCCGGCCAGCAGGCCTAGGCAAAATGAAAATGAACAGTAAAATGGTCGTCACAGGCCTGACAATCCTCGCATATCAATGTGTAGAATACTTGCAAAGGATGCTTTCCTCTCATAAAATCCCTGATATTATAAAAGCCCGTAAGATGTATGATTAAAAGAGATCATGCCCCCATGGTATAAGCAATGATGAGCATATACCATTGCAGTTGGTTGCAAATAATAAAGGAACGCACCAGGAAGCTATTTGTTACGTGTACTACTGAGATACTTACACCCCATGTGCTCGCGCCATAACTGAACTAATGCTGCTAGAATACACGAGGAAACGAATGTAACCAGACTGTGGAACTCATGTGAAGGATGCGCAAGAAATGCACTTGTTATGTGTGTATGTCTAAGCTTCTTATGTACCACCGTCACGTACAGTGGCGAGTCATTTCCTATGTATTCCACCAACCCGACTACTACCTCACTTACTGCAAATATATGTGCATATAATTAAATACTGTAGTTGTTAAAACATAGTGTACGAATACGGTGTACAGACTGGGTATAATCGAGACACATCCAGCAAAGTTGAAATGCATGTTCTAAAAGGATTTGAATAAGTATTATAGAATGTTCAAATGTTTGATGTTTTTACCTAACTCAGCAACACACGAGGGAGATACCTTTGTGAAATACTTGCAAGGCCATCCCCCCTCCCACCCTGTGAGGGCCGCCAAAGGCATGAGAGCAGAGACCGCGCCGTGCTGCTTTACCTCCCCCAACCAGACTGGAGCCGCTTCAAAGATTTGTAACCCCCTCTGTAGCACCCAAGGCCACCACCCGCCACCTGCATTATTTACAGCACAGCAGTAAACCTCTGCCTGAACGTACGCGCCCCCTCGTAAACCTCACAAACCCACCGGACCACCTCAGACTTATGGCCCTGTGCAGTAAAGACACCTAACACTTTGACAAAACACAGCGGAACATCCATAACAACTTCTAACAAGGCAGAAAGACATGTACCGCCCGTGCCAGGCCCTGAAGCTTAGCCCCTCGACCTATGGCCCCGGTCAACAGGACACTGGTAACCATGCCCTGACGTATTGCCTCCAGTCCCCTCACAAGGTGCATTCCTCCTGTGTTGCATTAACCTGTTGTATAACCTATTGTAAGATTTACTGAAGAAGATAATGCTAAAAATGCTCGAATGACTGCGGTGTGCATGGCATAGGGCTAATAAGTCAGGAAGAGACATTCATCTCTGCCACTGGCCACGATGGCCCCACAACACCGCCTGGATGAACTCCGCCACCCGGCCAGGCCCAGCCCAACCCACGAGGCTGCCCAATGACGTCTTCCAGCCAAAGCCAACCACATCACAGCAGCACCTATAGTTAGTCGTCGCCACCCAATCCCCATGAATTTGTGCCCCCTATAGTGTGTAGGTTCTTATGATGTTTTTTGTAAATATATACGCCTGTCTTTGCTATTGTCAGACAGAGCGCTCTCGGAGTTTGCAGAGTTCTTTGCATGCCCTATTCTGATTGATAAACTCCCATTTACGCTCACCCGCACTCTGTCTTGGCCTTATTCCCATTTTGGGAGAGTCCTTCATTGTCTCTCATTGCGGGGAGGATCGTGCTGTTTGGGGACGCTTGCTTTCAACAACCCCTCACTCCCACACAAGTACGAGAAATAAATACTTTAAAACAAACAAAAAGTACCTGTTTCATCAGTGCTACGAACAAAAATTGTGATCTCAAAGAGGTGTGAACCTCATATACATTTCACAAACAGCAATGTCATGTCTCATTTTAGAGTACACACACCCTTCTTGCAAGGGGACAGCTCGTTTAAGGCCCCGGTGCATTTCCAATGAAAAAGTAAATGCACAAGCGACCTGCCAATGTCCATCTTCGGGAGAATATAAAAGTACAGATATATCTGCAAGTCTATTTCCAACTTCAGTACGATGCCCGGGCCGTACCCAATTTTCAATGAAGTGTATTTCTTTCATGCACTCTTTCTTCCAAGCCTCACGTTTTCTTCTCCTAAAATACAATAAAACTAAAAATGTAAAACATAAAAACTGGCCACTTTCACATTTACCTAAAAAAGCTACAGTACTAAGGACAGTAAACTTTTAAGAGATATATTTAGTCCATATCTGCACTTGATATGGACGATGGTAAACATCATAGATTTTAAAATGATGCACATGTACAATTAAAAACGAAGCCTTACCACAACGAATGAATCACTTAGAAACTTAGCAATCATTCCTTTAAAAAAATGAATACCCCGGCCTAAAAAAAGCATCCGCTTTAAACGTACTGACCTTCGTACATACCCAGTATTCTGCAAGATCATACTCAATTGGTTAAAAGACAGAATGATACACAGAATCTACAGAATCACCTACAAAATAATGGATGAATGGGTCCAGAGCGTTTTTCAATTGGATTGCGCCATCATAAAAGACTTCTGGGACTCATGCCCATAGAGTCACACACCATCATTACAAGTCCTAGAATACATACCCAAAACACAATATAGAAATGGATGACTTAATATGATGTTTAATGAAATGATTTCAAAATGTACGACTTAAAAATACACTGCTTGTCTAAATAGAGAAGAAAACTTTTGGGAAGGAATTATGGCCATACACCGCTACAGACCTGTCCAAAATAAACATTTAATTTCCCACAACTTTCTCAAAGACACAACTAATTTCAAATACATAATCAAATGTACAAAATAATAAAACACATTAGAAACTAGTCATGCATATGGATTAGTGAGTGGCATTGATGCTGTGGAGGGCGAGTTAACATTCCAACACTGGTGCTTTGGGTTATGCTTAGTATGTCGTCATTGCCCGAACCTTAACCTTGGCTTTTCCAATGTTTGTCAACGTTTGCTTTATAGAAGCAGCAACTTTTAAGTCTCTTAGCATGCCCTGTTGCAATAGTCCAGCCTAGAGAGAATCAGGGCTTTCAAGGTGGTGAGTCTCTGGGGGAAAGTGAGAAAAGGCAGAATGGGCCTCATTACAACCCAGGCGTTAAGGGTTTAACGGCGCCGTCGGCGCCGTTAACCCTTAACGCCTGATTACCATTTTAATGCCTGCTTTTAGCAGGCGTTAAAATGCAAGGCGCTATCCCGCCTTGGTGCTAATTACGGCACCGTAATTTACGGTGCCGTAATTAGCGCCTTCCCCACTCCCATTATGCCCTATGGGGCAAAAATGGGAATGGGGAAGGGTAAATGGGGAATGGGGATTTACCGCCCCACTCACCTTGGAATGGGGCGGTAAATCCGCCATCCACCATGGTGGTAAAGTAGGGAACTTACCGCCTAGGTTGTAATGAGGCCCAATACCTCTCAGGAGGTGCAGTTGGTAATGGGACATTTTGGCGATGTCTGAGATGTGAGAGAAGGAGAGATGACCCCTAGATTTTTTGCCTCATTGGTAGGTGAGGGCGCAGGGCCTAGGGAGGTCGGCCAGTGTGAGAGGGGGAAAGCAGGAGCAAGGGTCCCAATGAGTACGATCTCTGTCTTACTGGCATTCAGGCAAAGATAGTTAGCAGCAAACCAAGACTGACCTGCAAATAGACAATCAGGAATGAGCGAGGAGGAGGAGGAGGCCGAGGTTAGCCTGAAAGAGAGCTGTGTGTCATCAGCATAACACTGGAAGTTAGAAGTAAAGGTATAGATCCTGTAGGCCAAGGGGGCCATGTAAATATTGAAAAACCAGGGGATAGGTTAGATCCCTGGGGGACACCACAAGTAGAGAGAGTAGTAGAGGAGAGAAAGGACCGAAGTTCTGCCTGGGAGGGCCTGTCAGATAGAAAAGAGGTGAGCCACGCCAGGTCCTGATCTGTGAGGCCCAAGGTATCACGGAGAAGGGTGATTAGGATGTTGTGGTTTACCATATCGAAAGCAGAAGAGAGGTCGAGAAGAATGAGGACAGAGGTAGAGGGAGAGTTAGAGTCAGGATTTGAGAACAGGTCTTCACGGGTGTTCAGAAGAGCAGTTTCCGTGCCTCTGAATGCTCTAAAGCCAGACTGATGGTCACAGAGACAACAAACAGATTCAGTGTGGAGGTTTGGTTGAGTGATAGCCAACCAAAAGAAAGCCAGACTGTGTTTACTTTACTTTATCAGCCAGCATCAGTCATCAATACAAGCAAAGCCTGCTGTGTGCATCCCTGTGTACAATAAGTGTCACACTGAAATGAACGCTCCATGCACTGTGAAAGAGTCCCTTTGAATAATAACCCTGCACAAGCGATTATCTCTTGGTTGCTGTTCCTGGCCATCTCTCAACCTGCCATCACCTGATGCGAGCATGTGTGCAGCTGACAAACAACCACAAGAGCCTTCACAAGGCAGCCCGCCTGCCTGGATACAGTCTACCAGCGACATGCTAGTGCTCTTGCAGTTTAATGTGAAGAAAGTGCATTGGAATCCACACACATCAGAAGACGTGAGCAATGTGTTAGGTGAAGGTAATGTAATGGGATGCAGTATCAGTAACAAAATGGTGGCGGTTGGTTGAGAATGGTTAGGACCCGGAAAGATCGCGGTGGGGGGGCGCCAATCTGACAGTTTCCCTAGGGTGGCAAAATTCCTTGCACCGGCCCTGTCTGCCGTGTGACGTCATCAGATGCTACCACATATGAGGTGCTTTTCTCGCATGTTGTCCCTGCACAAGGTCCTTTCTACCCCTGTGTCCTCTACTTATGATGCGCCAGCACACATGGTCCCCACTGCACCATGCAGTGCCTGTCTAGTCTGTCTCCTTGGCTCACATTATGCATTGAGCGCTGTTTCCCTGCACTCTTCGCCGAGCCTTAAAACAATATAACTCCAGCTCCGAGTGGGTGGAGCTGCGTCCCGCTCCTACATGCCAGGCCACACTCGACCACCATTCACAGCAAGTTGCTTGCACTAATACCTGACCTCGCATGCACTCCCATATGCTCTCTTACACAGCACCCTGCGTGCTTTCGGCATGCCAGGCTATGAGCATTAAATCCATAGCTCTTAACCTTTCGCAACTGCTTGGAGGGTGAGAGCCTGGGTTGGACACCAGAGGTGGCGTCCGGTGTCAGAGGAAGTGACATCACAGGAAGGTGTGCTCATAAAATCCCAATATTAACTAACTAGGGTGCTGCAACACTAGGCCCTTTTGCATGCAACCACTGTACCAAGTAAATGCAGTTAAAAAAAATACAAACACATGTTCATTCTGTACAGTTTATTTCTTTTCCCCAGAAGCGCACTTGCCTAAAAATAAATGTACAACTGTCACATGATGTTTAAACTCGCACCCCTCAAAGAATTGATATTCTTGTTAATGTATGGCACTTAAACACATATTTTGAGACTTGCTATGTTGCTTACTAATGTAGAATTTTGCTAGACTGACATTGTTGGTCAGATCGAAAGTATCTTCAGTTCTTAGGATCTCACACACACACACACACACTTTAGTTAAGCAGTGGAGCTGGGATTTTAACCCACTCTTCAATTTAGCCACTTAACCACATTCTTTTTTAGATTTATGTGGTACACATATTGGCTATCTAGGACATCAATAATACTATCTTACATTGATTACTTGCAAAAAAAAACACATAGTAAAGCAACCTGGCAACATGTAAATCCTAATAGAAACATGTAATTGTTTATTTGTAAAGTGCTTATACACAAGTGAAGTGTATCAAAGCGCTTCAAGGTGGGAAGGGAACAAAGGAATAAAGTCATTCTTAAGCCTTAAAGATTCCAAATGAGCAAACAACAATAGATAGAATACTAGGCCAGAGGCAAATCTACTAGTGAAGTATTTAATAAAGAGTGAGGGTAGAAAACGGGGGAGAGGTCAAGGTCATGCAAGTGTGCAGAATCGGAGGTGCGAGGGAGGTGGAGGGGGACAAGTGCGCCACGTCCAGCATGTGAAGCCAAAACAATATTATTGCTTTATTTCCACAACCTGAATGGAAAACTACAAGCTGGGAAAGCAATGCAAGTGTTTAACACACACTAAAATAATTGCAGTAAGGTACCTTGGGCATAGAGTTTGTTTCTCACAACTTTGAAAGGTGCTTTATCGCTTCTCCAAAGAAAGGAATTCACTATGTAAGAGGATGCTGAAGCAGTGGACATAGGGCATTTTTGCCACTAATTGTAATGGGGATGGAAATTGTAATGTTATGCAAGCAGCACTTGGGATCTATGGAATAATCAGGGTCTGTCTGGCCAACACGTAACAGGAGGCCTGTGGCAGGTGTTGCATAATGCGTTGTCACCAGTGATTTCCCAAGTGGGGCGGCAGGGGGGCAAGCTGCCTACAAAAACAGGCTCTTTTGAGACCCTGACTGGGATTTTTGTCAGAGGATCACTTCTCCCGTTCAGCACCTCAATGAGGGTGCCCAGCGCGAAAGGTGTCCCGCTTGGAGGACAATATGTGCTGAGCAATTCCTGCTCAGCATGCTCATTGCCCTGGCAGCAGGACACCTTACCCTTTCTGAACTGGAGAGGTGTCCCGCTGCCAGGACAATGTCCCAAAAGGAGCTCCGGGCAACACAGGAGCTCTCACGTTGCTCTGTGTCAACAGAGCATTTCAATGTGAGCCATTAGGGACTGATGGGAGGGAGGGGGTATTATTAGCAGGGACTCTTGTCCCTTTAGAAATGTGCATGGGAGGGAGTGATCAGCAGTGAGAAGGAAAAGGTGCATAATGTTACATGCTTCATTTATTTATTTGTGTTTTTTTCTTTTTTAAAGCGCGCTTAATACCTGAGTGAAATAATTAATATGGCTTTACCCAAGGGGGATTTGTTAGACTCACATTAACCTGCATGATGCCAATGTGACTTTGCATGCAGGATGGGGAGAATAAAACTAAAGCCATACTCTTATTGCTCAACATATTTCTATGATGATGTATATAATGTAAAGCTAATTATGAAAGGCATTTTAAGTATTATTTAAGCACATGAAATGCAAAGGTAAACCTTAATAAATATCTATATCAACTAAATCTGTGAAGATGTGGTCAGTTGCTTAAATTGTCAACGTCCCAGTTCCACCATTTAACCAAAGTGTATGATCCTGGGCAGATCTGCAGCTCTGTAAGTGTTTTACTCTGTAAGTGTTTTACTTCAGAGCGTATGTTAACATATCATGCTGTTATTTTTTTAAAAAGCCTGACTGTAGAGTTGCTCTATATATAACAATAGTGCAATTTAGGTATTTTGAACCACAAAGTTATTTGCCACTTGGCTTACTTATGGCAAGTTATTCTAAAGTCTACTTCCATGGTGCCTCCAAGTATCGAAGACTAATGCGAAGTTCTTTTCTGTGAAGTCACTTTTGTTGGTGCAATCCATATGCAAATTAGGAGGTTTGTATGTATTTTGCCCCAGACCGCGTGGACAGAGCTCTAATAGATGAGTTCCCTGTATCTGTAATGATTTGCAGTTTTATTTTTTTTGTTATGTGTTAAAATGCCATCTGCCACTAATGTTACCAAAAAGGTAGATTGGGGGAGGGGTAGGCGGTTTGTGGGTGCGAATGAGACCATATGAAATTGCGTACACTGCATTTGGGAGGACGTAGCAGGACTTTTTTGTGTCCCTCCGACCCCCACACTTGCATTGCTGGATACTCCCCTGGTTGTCACATGGTAAGCTTAAAAAAATAAAATAAGAGAGACTCGCTAGATATTGGACTTTGAAAGCAAAACTCCAAATGGACACAATATAGACAAGGAACTTCATACATTCTTAGGCCAGTGACCAAGTGTCAAGTAGTAAACCCTGCTGTTCCCGTTCTTTCCCACTGCTGTTCTTTTTCTCCTTCTCCATTTCTCCCTTTTCTCTTTTTCTTTGTTCCCCTGTTTCGTTGCTTTCTACAAGTTTCAGAGTGTATTAACAACAAGATAAGGGAATCTATGTTACTCTGTCAATGTCGTGTCCAAAAAGATTGTAGGATTCTCATTTCTCTACTATGAAACACAATGGACGAGGAGCACAGTAACTAGCTCTGCCCCTCAAGATTTTTAACAACATCCATTTTAACATTGTTTTATCTCGTATTTACTATGATTTTATTTCACCAGGTGGTTGTCTTTTTATTCATAAATTTACAGATGTGTGATATTTGACTGTGTTTTTCCAAACCAGAGTTTGACTTTGAACCTGTAATGCAGAGCCTGTACAAATAACTGCCGAGTTAGAATGCGTATGAGACGATATGGTAGGCTTTTAGATCAAACCGGATAAGTCCCAGATTGCCTAATTGTGCACTTTGCACTTTATATTTATTAATACATTTTTACCATCAAAAAATCATTCTGTACTATGCACTTTACAGTGACTAACGCACTTTAAAGACACTGTTGCACTTTTCTATGCTTTTTGGATTATGCACTTTATAGTGATCTTCGCATTAGATTATGCAATCCTAGATCAAGTGGCATATGGAGCGCTGGGTTGGAGACAATATAATGTATGGTAAATGGAGACGGCACGGAAGGCGTGCGTTTTCAGTTGGGCAGCCATGAGATTGGCAATCTGCTAACCGGCAGCACACTTAGGACCCTTTTATAAGAAATGTTTTTATAACAAACAGGTCTCGTGTCAACATCTAAGCAATTAACACCGTATGAAGTTCACTATGATTATGCATATGCATAGTGTATTTTAAGTTTATTGATGCACCTAATGATGTGATTTCGCATACATTTACCTTGTCCAAGAAGGATCCCATTCCCATTATATTATTGTTGAAATACTGATTTATCGAAATCACAACATAAAGGGCTGACTAAGCATTTATGCTATTACGTATGGAACTGGGAAACAGCAATTTGAAAAATTGGACTCCTACAATCTGTAAACTATGTTAATGTCTACTACATGTTTAATGTGTCTGGCAACTGAGAAAAAACAGGATGTCAACAAACTTATGGAATGCATTCTAAACAGATAGTCGGCATCGAGGGGCCCCATTGAGACGCGCTCATCTTTCGTGGCAGACTATGGCAGACACATATTGGGTTTAATGAAATCAGGCCAAATCCGGACCGGATCCCTGTGGGGGAATTAAAAAGGGCAGTTGACAGGGACCTCACAGTCCAATCAGTGGGCATTAGTATGCATCAGCATCCCACTAGTGTGGCATTAACTTTACAAAGATGTCCGCCGTGAGTCAGCTGCGAATGGGCTGCGATTTCAAATGGAGTCCCTCTTCAATGTCGGCACAATTGGTTGCCGCTCGCTCTGCACAATGTTTTAAAACTCTGGGGTTTACTAGGAACGTATTGTTGTGATCAAACGGCGAGGCAAGCCGCGAAACGCATTAACGTTCCTAACGCGCACGGATATTTTTGCACTTTGGGAGAGCCTCACTGTAATGGCTTTTTAACCTTTTTGCCACTTTGCAAGCCATAAATAAAGACTATATTTTATTCTTAACTTTGATGCCCCGGAACTTGCTAATTTTGGAAGAGTGAAGAGTGCTACTCACCCTGCCTGACGTTTTCAGTGCTTTGAAGATATGTATTTTAAATTTCAAAAAGTGGCCAGACGGTGACTCTCCTTGGCCATTTTTTCAAATTTAAAATACATTTTCAGAATATATATGTGTGTGCGTAGCTCTGGAGATATAGATAAATTGGACGAGGTGGTCGGAGGCGGCCCATTATTGCCTGAAATCATGGTGTCTGTTTTAGCCCAGTTTGCATGTGGTCTTTTTAGTGCTTCACTCTGACAGGCTAAGCTATACGTTTAAAGGTGAATTGAGTGCGTTTTTCCTATTTTTTCTAAATAATCTTGTTAGCAGATCAAGCACTTATATATCCGACTCGCATGGTACTTCGCAACTGATATTTCCGAGAAACTGCAAGCATGTTCAAAGCATATCAAACTGAAGAGAGTATTCCCGTTTCTTGAAGTGGTAGTGATAGGTCCTCCACTTCAGCAGGGCCTATTGCATGGGCATGGCACGACAAGCGCAGAGGCCGAATAAAGGCAGCAGCAGCATCCAATCTGTAAGGCTGGTGCAGAGTCCTGGCCCAGCGTCAGCTGGCCTCAGGTAGCAGTGGGCAAGCAGAAGCCAGGTCAGGCAAAATCCCTACAGGATGCAGCACGCTTGCCTGGAACGGCCCCTCTAGGCAGGGGATTGTCACTTTCTGCGCAGAACAAATGCCAGTCTCGTGGGGGGGGGGGGGGGGGGGGAGGCGGGTGAAACAAAGGAGCTGGCGTTTGGGCGGGTGTGGGGATGCTTTTGGCGGGTGACGCCTGCAGAAAGCGGGTGAGTTGAGGGCTGTGTTAAATCCAGCTCCAGCTCAGTCCTTTCCCCATTACCTCGCACCTCACTGCAAATTGGATCACAACTAGCCAGATTCTGGGGGTGATACCTTTCTCAAAGAACGCCGACAGGCTGCTCATGAGATCTTACTACACCCCGGCGTTGTGCACCTACTCAATATCACAGAACCCCCAATTTGTTACTCTCTGGGGTTTAAAGAGCCTGACGATGTTATCATAGTCCTGCTCCAAAACAACTATGCATGTGTTGGTTCTGTTTGGGGTGTCTATGTCTCCAATGAAACGGCGAAGTGCCACCCACAATACAGGATAATTATGGCAGTGGGCAAAGTATGCCAGGCATATAGGAAACAACCTGCAGTATCAGGAATGAGCCCTTTGCCCTGCGAGGACCACATGTCCATGTGAAGAGGCTGCTAGGGGGGGGCTAAGGGGGCTATAGCCCCTGATCTTTTGGTTGTAGCCCCTGATAGAATCTCAGGAGCTACAGCCAAAAGACTAGCTAGCCCCCAGTCCCAACAATTCCGACATCAGCTTAGCCCCGGGTCTTTTCCAGACCTAGCAACTCCCCTGGGAAGAGCATTCTTACTCCATATCAAGTCACTGTGTGGCCTTAGACTCTTGCCTCACCCACAAACTAACATTCTGGCACCATAGCATGTCAGTGTTACATCATGAAGATGCTACTTTGTGCCATTTCACTTCACTGCTGTGTGAACCCCATGGGCAAGTGATATGTTTTCCCTTCTTCCAAAATCAGGTGCAATACACACTCATGACCTTGGCAAAATGACATTGTAAAGAGACAGGCCCTGCAAGAGGTCATTCTCATTCCTCTTGGCAAAAAGGCTGCTGCTTTGGTGCCACTAGAGCAGGGGTCTGCAACATGTGGCTCTCTAGATGTTTTGGGCTACCACCATTGGCTATGCTGGCTAGGGATGATGGGAGTTGTAGTCCGAAACATCTAGAGAGCCAAAGGTTGCAAACCCCTGTACTACAGGAGTGGGTTAGTGGGAATACTTCCCTCCCTTCTTCATGTCCAAGCTGACAGGGGTTTTCTGATTAAGCATACATCTACATCGGTCCCACCATTTCAATTCACCTCATGGCGGTCACGTTGCCGAAGATCCTACTGCCAATCCAGCCTCTTGATTTCCTGAGCTCTTAGATTTGGAGGCTGCTTTTCTCCATGTGCCTATTGCCACGCTTCATCAGTCTAGTTTGCATTCGGCCATCTTTCGCCATCTGCACTTCAAGCTCTCGAGTGAGTTGTCCTCGGTTTTTCTCATCCGCCAAGGCCCCTGGCACATCGTTGTTTCTGTAATGGGAAGGGAATAGGGACGTTGGGACGAGGCCGAGGTCCCAGTGTCTGAGGTAGAGACCCAGTGGTTTAGGCAGGCAGAGAGTGTGGTGAAGTACTCAACCCAGAGGCCTTCCAATTCATGTTTCAGTCCTTAGACTGAGCCCACTTCCTCTGCCTCTCCCTATCTCAGACTCCTGCTTCCTTATGATTCCCTTTGCCCCAACCACCACCTCAGCTTCTCCTGTTCATATCTCAGTGTTCTAATAGTCTAGTTCCAAAATCATGACTTGCACAATCTCCGCTCTCGCTCTTCTAGCTCCCTCCTCTTCCTTTATCACCTCTTATCACTTTTAACTTTGCAGCCCCTATCTGATTCTTTATTCTTCACACCTTTGGCACTCTATCCTCACCAAAGTACCCTTTTCCTGTCTCCTTCATATACTTCAGTTTCTTCCCCCCTGCCGGCACTACCCACTTTCCAATCAACTGCTCTGTTAGCCTCCACACTTTCTTCGCCCCGGCGGGCCGCACTTTCACTCCAAACAACCAAGCTCTTTAGCCCTTCCCATTCCTCACTACAAGATATATGTCTTTTTCACGCCTGCCAACTCCTCTCCTCTGGATATTCCAACTCAGTCTCCTGATACTCAACCTCCGCTTCCTTTTCCACCCCACCTAACCCATCCTACTATTATCCAACTTCATCAATCTCCTCCTGATTACCTTCTCCAACCACCTCAGGACCAACGCCACTAACTTCGTTCTTATCAATATCACCAACTACCACCTGCTATCTCTACTAATGTTCACTTATCTGTGCCTCCTTTTCCTCTTTTTCATCTCCAATCAAGTCCTGATGTTTCCTTCCTTAGGCCACCTTTCCTCTGTTCCTTGCCTTCAAAAACTCCCTCCATCTCCTGAGCACCTGCTCCTGTTCCTTTATTGCCAGTGTTATAAAGAAGATCGGCAGAGACTTCAGGTAAGGTACATAGTAAGATCCTTTAGTCCAGTTACTCTTGAGTCCATTAGATCTCAGAAGAGGGATCCACTGGCTCCCACCACTGAGGCCACATATCTCCAACTTTCTGGGTTGGAACGCCAACACAGCAGCACTCCCTCAGTTATACATCAACATTCTCACTTTCCAAAATGTACTCTGACTTCATGCTTTCAAGACTAGCTTGCATTCGTCCAACCATCCAGCGAAGCACTTTAGAACACACCTCCCTTCCTTACCAGACGCCCACACATCATTCATACTGAAGCACACAACGCCAAGTCTCACATTGACAGAACTATGAAATTTGTGAAAAAGAGATGAGGCAGCACCAACGCCACTGCAGCGAACCAGAACAAGTGGAAGCCATATGTTCCCAACCACATATACCAGACTGAAATCACCTCCCAAACACTAAATGCTCATCCCACGTACACATGAAGTAAAACTAGATACACCACTTACTCATACACAACACGCTCACACCACTCCACGTCTAAAGAGCAATCATTCCCGGTGGATACTCGGCATGCACAGATGGCTCTGGACCCACCTCCACGTGTAGTCACATCTCATTCGACCCACTTCCAGGCTCAGTCGCCATCCACTGTCCAAGAGCACTTAAGCTGCTCTTTAACTATGGGCAAACATGCCACTCATCCACAGTTCCAGTACCACTTGGTACATAGCTACACTACACACGCCAATCAAAATCCAGTACCCTAAGGCACATAAACACTTGTGCGCTCCTATCCAAATCCGGTACCACATAGGCAGCACAAAAAGAAAAAAACTGTACAAACTCAATATCCAGTACTACTCACGTAGCACAAACATCTGGTACTACTTACGTAGCATAGGTTTAACCTCACGTAAGGCATGTTCAACAAAAAAGACACCTCACATTTTCCTCAGTCACTCCTATCCAGTACAATGGCAAACACTCTTGAACGGCCACACATTTATAAGGCATTTCCAAATTTTCCTAGAAGTCCATTCGCTGCTTATACAGCACTAATCCTGCAAATACTGCAAGAGTTAGATGCTAACATTAAACACTTTAAAATTGCAAGCACAGCATACTCTCCCAAATCTCCCTGCAACATATCCCAAAATTGCAAACGTGCCAAACTCACCCTTATATCCTTGGGAGAAATGCGCACCCACTTCCTAACAGTTCAGCATTTTTCCTATGCCACTAATCCATCCATCCATCCATTCCATATAGAAATTAAAAACTAAAAGTCCTTTTTGCTCTCAAGTCCATAGCAGCACTAGACCCGCAAATCTTTTAAAAGTTAGAAGCTCCATATATCCAGGGACGTCATTTCACCAAAATGCCGGGGGAAACGGGAGTGACATCACACAGCCCTTTATCGCTGATGACATCACAGGAAGTGATGTCATTTGGCCCCACCCCAAAGTGACATCACGGGAGGCGATGAAACACAACCTTTCACCCGTTGACAAAACAGGAAGTGGCATCACATAGCATTGTTCCTAAGTACACTACGTAAAATATGGTTACGATATCACTGTAATGTGATATACATGTCCTACAAGAATGGATCACCATATGTAACGTTAATATCAGTGTGTATAAGCCCATATTGTCAAATTACTATGAATGCAAGCAGATGTCCCAGGCCAAATGATAATGATGTCTTATTATACAGCACTTACACTTAAGAGCTTGATTTAGAACAAATATACACACAATGAGCCTCATTACGACCCAGTCGTTAAGGGGTTAACAGCGCCGTAAAAGGCTGCGGCGCCGTTAACCCCTTAATACCTTACTACGAGGTCCCTTTGCGGCTCCCGACCTGAATGGCTGGTCTGGACCAGCCGTTAAAGTAGGGACCCGCAAAGGGACCTTGATGGCAATTACGGTACCACAATTTGCGGTACCGTAATTGCTGCCTTCCCCATTCCCATTGAGCCCTATGGGACAAAAATGGGAATGGGGATGGGCCATGGAGAAAGGGGGAATTACCGCCCCGCCAACCTTGGAATGGGGTGGTAATTCCCCCTTTCTCCATGGCGGACTCCGGCATGGATCATGGTGCTAATAGCAACATGGTTTAGCTCCGGAGTCCTAATGAGGGCCAATGTCACCCAACTTGTGTTGGTACTCATTTATAAACCTCAGAAGGATGAAAGGCTGCAAACTTCAGATCACACACACACATCACAGCAGTTAACGCTCAACCCACTGAGTTATCTTACCGGCTATAGCTATCTGACCCGTATAGTAAAATGAGCAATAGCATGTCTGAATGTTCTCAAAGTCAGAAAGCAAATTACACTCTGTAGTGGATACCATTAAACTGGTAACTGAGATTTAACAGCAAGCCAGTTCATCTACAGGTCTGGTGCAAAGTTGGACACATGTCAAGCCTGCGTGGATCTACTTTTCAGGCTTCAGGTGTTGGCAAAATAAATACCATTGGGAGAGTTCATAACTGTGTATTAAAGAATGTAGAGTAGTGCAGGGAATTTAGCGCAATCACACGGCCTCCGTACTCTGGGCACTCGTTACCTCATACATGCAAACAAACATCCTGAACAGCATGCCACGGAGATACCAAAGATAGACACATTACAACAAAGCATTAATTGTGTCACAGTGAAATCAAAGGCCACTTTATGTGCTATGGTCAAACATTTCTACACTGTACACAAGCTTTTAGGCACAATGATTTTGTCAAGTGACCGAGGGCAACGAGATGGAATGTTTTGTGATGATCGTAACAGAGACAACGGCAGAAAGAAAATGGTATAACTGCAACTTGCGAAAAGCAAAATACATAGTCCGAAATGGATGCTTATTCTCTGCATTGTGAATTTCAGGTGTTTAAGAACAGACTAAATCAGTGACTCATCCCCTGAAGTGTACCTGAAATAAACCTTTAATGAGTCTAGCAGTTAGTGTATAGAATTACAGAAAGACAAATTATTTGTTATTCCTATTCTATCTTATTTAGGGTCACTGCTCAAAGGGTTACACTTGTTGTACTGTTGTATTCTTGTATTATACAACTACAATTACAGCATCATCATCAAATAATACCACAAGATGATCCACAAGTCTTTACTACTTTATTCAGTCCTTAGCTGCCTTTCCTTTCCCCACACTACATTCCATTCCTCCCCGTTCTACCCATGTCACATTCCATGTTCTACCAGCCACAACACCCCCCCCCTTGCTTATCATATAAGTTAATTCCTCTATCTGTCCAGCAGGATCACCTCTACATCTGCTCAATCAGACATAAGGGTTTACAAATAGTTCTTTGAGGCCGAATAGCGTCCGCCCTTCGAACTTCCTCACCAGTCAAACAAGGTGGTGAATGTCCACAGCCTTTCAGTAACATCAGACCAACAGGTTCTCCGTCAACAGGTTCTCCATTTCCCCATATCTCAACAGATTTTCCATGTCCACGTGTTTCATGTGGTTCTTCATTCTGTCTTTCCTCAAATGTTTCTCCTCTATCCAACTCATCTTGGAACGTTGCATGAGAGAGCGAAGCATCACCAGCTGCTGCACTACCAGCCCTCATGACGGTGACTGGGGGCCTTTTAACAGTTGTCACCAGGGAAGGGTCTGACTCATCACTAGAGCCCATCTTCCTTCGCTGCCTCTGCCACACCATTATACTCTCATCTACTGGCATCTGATATTCTTCAGCCCTCCTCTTGCGAGCTGGCCAAACTTTGTCCCTCTTTCACTTTCCCTTTCACCAATTGCTTCACCATTTATGCAGTATAACTTTCATGCCATGGAATGTGGTCCTTCAGGTGATGCTCGATCACTCTTTCAATGGAAGCACACCCTGTCGCCTCACAGGGAATCTTTTGATAACTCTTTAGGACTTGTGAATTGTCCTGCAGCTCTTCCTGAGGCAGCCAACTTCTTCTTCTAGGCATCGATTCTTGATCAGTTGTGGCGACATCACTTGCTCTCTCGTCTGTCTCTTCATCTCCCTCCAGCTCATCTCCCCATTCTCAAAACGGTCCATGCTTCTGCACTGCACTCCATTCAATATTAACTGCATTGGATTCATAGGTTGGTAATACAGAGACTCTGTCCCTGCACATGACCCAGAAGGGATCTCCCTGACCACATTGCATACACATTCAACCAATAGCTAGACACCGACCTTTGTGTGGAAACCTAAATCCACATTTATAACACAATCTTCCAGGTTGACTTCTGCCAATACCATTCCATGTGCTTTGGCATATTAACATGCTTGAGTATCGAGAGTATCTTTGTACGTCAGCTTTGATGTCAACTATTGCATCCAGCTCCCTCTTGTTTTCTATATTGGCTGCCTGCTCCTCAACCATTTCATACATTCCTGCCAATTCCAGAATATCTTTCAACGCGAGGGGTACTCTCAGAAGATGTTTCCGAAACTCCACTGGGGTGCAACTCTCGATTATTCTCAGCCTGATTGCCTCTTCATTATTAAAGTTTGCAAATTCACAACACAATGCTTTTTCTTGTAATCGTAACACAAATTGCGCAATTGTCTCTGTTGTCCCCTGTGTGCACTGGTTAAATGCGTAACGCTCATAATCTCTATTAGGAGGATCTATCAATCATTCACTTATGGCAACAATAAGAGCCCGATACGATGTCCTCTCTTCAGGTGTTATTCCCTTGATGAAACTCTTCATTTCTTTTCCTACGAGATTTATAAATATGTCTAATTTGTTTGGAACATTTTCATTTCCCATTGCTCTTAGAAATCCCTCAAACGCCTACACCCATTCCTGCTATCGCCGCCCCTGGTCATCATACGGCTCAAGGCTGAACGGATTTGGTCGGTAAAGGTAACTGGCTGGGTTTATGAACATTGACGGTTCAGACATGTTTCGAGACAAATTTATATCTCTGTCCATATCGCCAAGAGACATTTTATCCACTCCTCAGATGTGGTATGGTATGCTGTGTTTCCTTGAATCTTTTTGCCTGAATTTTGTTCCCACATTATTTTATTGAACTGAGTCGACGATGTTCCATTTTCCCCCTCATTGTTATAAGACACGTTCTGCACTTATTTCTTTGTTTCCTTGTCTAGTGCACACTTCACTATTTCAATCGTGGTATTGGCAATACTTATTCCCAAGCTTTTACTTGGAAATGTCCATCACACTAGTTGCAGAGTTTGTACATTTTGGTTCCCCTTCACACGTGACCCTGATGCATGTGTTAAACCCTGTGGTATATCACTCTGCTTTGTTCTGCCAGAGTTTATCTCCCAAAGGTTGAATTGAAAAAGAAAAGAAACGCTGTATTAAGAAAGTGTCAATCATGCATGTTATTGCATTTCGTTACTATTCTGCTGCATTAACATCAACGTGTATCCAAGTGTTACTGTGTTTTGATCTTACTTACTTCACAGCATATTTCATTTGCACTCGAGCGTTGTTATGTTGTCCTTTCTTTATTTGTTTCTTCACTTTCAATGCCTTAACACGTGTGTTTATTTTTTTACAAGATTGAATTAAATAAAGCACTGGATTTGTCAACACGCTGCATGTTTTATGTTGACACTTTCAATGTTGTCTTTTTGTTTTAAAGCTAATATTCACTCAAATGTTACTGTGCTCGTAACGTTTGATCTATTTGATTGACTAAATTGCATTCACTGTCTTTATATCACAACCATAACAGTGCTATATCTTCAAAATGTCACTTGGATCACTTGTGTCATTTATAATTCGGCATCAGGAACAATTTTCATTTCTCCTTTGCAATGGTGGAACCTTGGTTTTCACGTTCCGATAGCATACATTTTTTTTAAAAAAAATGCTCACTACTTAATGTTCACGCTGTGACATATTGTTAATCCTTCAGATTACTGTGTTTATTGCGATAGTTTAGTTGTTATTCCATTGTGATGCCTGTTCTTGTTGTGCATTACAGTACATTCATCTTTTAATTTGGGTTGACCACACTAGAGCGCTTTATGTCCTCTTCCCACTACGTTTTGTGCTTGGGTATTTCAGTGCTTTAAATTCGCATCACTTATTAGTTTTAAAATAGGCTGCTTTGCTGATGATGCTGCATTGATTTTGCTGTGCAGTTGCAGCCTTGTTTCTACTTTCACTTTCAGTCTGCACCTTCTTTGTTTGCTCGTCTTTTCCTATTCAATTATTTCTTCCTTTACTTGCATTTTCACTTTGTGTAAACCTTGTTCATCTGCGGCCATGCTACATTTCTTTTTCTTTTTCTTGCATTGTCAGTCGCCAGATGACATTTTCTTTCACTTTATCATGAATGTTTCAATGTGCCAAGCTTGATTGACACACTGGGCCTCATTACGAGTATTGTGGTAAAAACCAAACCTTACCGGCATGGAGGCAATACCGTGTCCGGGTAGCACTGATGCCGCTAACAGCGGCTAATTACAAGAATGCGTGCACACGCGTAGTGGCATGCCGGTATCGTCTGTACCGGCATGCCATAAATGACCCCAAAACTGCCGTTAGCGGCATCATGTAAAGCGTTGACACCTCCTCTGCCTTCGTCCACCCCTAAATAACAGGCACCAGCAATAACGGGTCCGGCAATACCGGAACTCGAAGTAACGTTATCGCGGCGGAACGGGAAATGGCACGGCAGCCATCTTAAAAAACACAATCCATTGCAATCCTCGAGATACAGGACCTGGAGCCTCACACCACCAGCTACAAATGCACCTACACCTCCAGCACAATGCCAAAGGCCATAAAAAAAGGAGCATCCCACCAGAGAAAGGAGAGATTCTCTGAGGACGAATTGAACATGCTTGCCGACACACTGGCAGAGAATGCAGACGTGGTCTTTGCATCAGACCTCAAGAGAGCTGCAAAAGAAATAGGTATGGGAGTTAATGGCCCAGAAGGTCAGTGCGGTTGGCACCACCCCCGCACAGTAAATGATGTAAAAAAAAGGTGAGATGACCTGCGCCTCTATGTGCGCAATATCTTATCAGCTAATCGGAGCCAGGGTCTGGCTACTGGCGGCGGATCAAACTCCCCCATCAAACTCACCCAATGGGAAGAAACCTGTGCCAGCACCATTGGAATGGAGTCCATAGAGGGAGTGTGAGATATGCAACGTGGAGCGCCGTCATCGGCAGATGGAGGTGAGTGTCCAAACGAACCACTGGAATGCAAAGTAGGATGATAGGCCACCAATGTGACAGTGACATGAGCCAATGCATGGGCCATAAAGCACACATGGACACATCCCTAACTAGGTGCTGTCCCCAGCACCGTCACATTCACATGCATGCAGCATGCCAACGCCATACCTGAGACACAACACAAACAGGGAAACGGCATGTGTTACACTGCACGCAGTCCACAACACAAAGGCATCTCACACAGCATACACCACCTAACACATGTGTGAACCAGACGTATGCCTGAAAAACCCCACCATATAGCAAGCAACCTGTATGCCACAACTGTAAGACAGCAAATCATCAAATTTGTACAACTGCACTAATATTGTATGCTTGATGCATGTACAACCATCACTGATGCCGTCCCTCTCTCGGTCCCCCACAGGCTCTGATACCAACAACGATGCACAGGACTCTGCTGCGCAGGCCACGCCTCCTTCAAAGGGGGCCAGGGCCAGGGAAGACAGCAACAGGCCTTCCACGTCCAAGGGCACATGCAAGCCACATCAGCCACCAAGGGTAAAGGCAACACAGGATGGCAAGGCACAGGGGCATCAAAGGACAGCCACTATACCAACAGTGCTGACACCGGTGGAATCCACTGCAGTTGAGCCAGTGGCAGATGGGACCCTGTCTGCTGCTAACAGCTTGGTAGGGGAGGCAGCAGCCACAGCGCCCCAGAGTGGCGATGAAGAACAATCCCAAGGCGAGGTATATGTCCCTGAGGAGGAGAACCACTCAATGAAATTTGTTGGCACACCCAGCACCGGCCAAACATCCCAGCACACCCCATTAAGCACACCCGATGGCACCACGCTCGTCCAGTCTCGAGGAGAGGCAGAACCAGAGGCCTGGAGCCCCACAGAGGACCCACCTGAATTGGGCCCCTTGCCAGAAGTCCCATCCACCTCCACAGGGGTCCGGGACGGGGAGTTGAGAATGGCACAAATGGAGGGGTAAACAATACGTCTCAGATGGTGATCTACCAAGGAAGGAGGCCCGGAAGAACACTCCGGCCATGAAATGGGCCATTGAGTCTAGCACCTTACGCATCTGTGAGGAGCTGTCGGCAGCGAGGCAGGTCCTTGCCAGGATTGCCGATGCCTTGGAGGCTCAGCGCCCTGCCCCGACAGTGGAGCATGCGGCCACGGGGTCATTGTCCAGCTCCACACAGACGAGCCTCCTGCGCAGGTCTGTGCGAACCATGCGCCGCACCAACATGTCACCCCCGGAGTCCGACAGAGGACAGAAGTAGCAGGGTTAACTTGCAGGTGCAGACTTATGCAGACTCATGAAGCATACCATTGCACACCATGTGTGGGGGAGTTATGGGGAGGAGGAGGGGGTGTGTGGGAGAGTTGTGGGGAGAGGGGGTGTGTGTTAGGGGTCAGAGCACATTTTTCATATTTCCTGTTTAATACACCCGTTGTGTACAAAAAATCACATGACTGGACATTGCTTATTGTGTATGTGTGCTTTACTGGTTTACAGTGCACAGTGTCCATGTACCCCCATACATAGTGCCCTGAGTCCCACATTCATGGCACCCTCTGCATCCATGTGTCTTAGAAATATTGGCCTATCATAGACTGGCGCACAGCATGTCCCTCCTGTGCATCGCCACCTGGATGATGTGCAACCCCATCTTCTTCATCATCTTCATCCTCACCTGATGGTTGCTGTTCAATGTCAGGGGGCAGAGGTATGTTCCGTCGGATGCACATGTTGTGCAGCATGGCACATGCCATGATGATCTTGGCCACCTTCTCATGCCCGTACAGTAGTGCACCACCCGACCTGCTGAGGCAGCGAAACCGTGCCTTCAACAGGCCAAAGGTCTGCTCGATCACCACATGGGTACGGGTATGGGCACGATTGTAGTCCTCTTCATGCCTGTGTTGCGGGTTCCGGACAGGGGTGAGGAGCCACGGCTTCAAGGGATAGCACCCATCACCTGCATGGGTGCAAAATAAGGTATGTGTACATCAATTCCTATAATGACACCTGTACTTATCACTCACATGCCTGCAGATATTTGTTGTTTACATGCACATGTCCCTGGATGTATGCACACATTTTAACTTGCCACAATGTGTGCTGTCCCATGGTCTACAGGTGTGGGTTGCGTCGTCCAGATGATGCAGGGTGTCCACTTCCTTGCTGGTGTTCATGCACTGTGGATGCCTACCGCTGTGTTTGGTATCATTAATGTGATGTGTAGTGATTCATATGGCTTTTTTACTAGCAGCATTGGCACAAGTATCATCATGATTTCTCATTCAGCGCTTAATATTCCCATGGTGACATGCAGCGCTACTGTGGTGGTGGCCCGGTGACAAGCAGTGTATTTCCTTGGTGGGATTGATTTGTGCGCACTCATGGATGCATGTCCTGTGTTTTGTTTTGCTGTGGTCATTTACTTTGTGCATACTCACAGCATGTTGCTGGATTGTGTTACAGAGGGTAAGGTCTGAGGATGTGCAGTGGACGTGTTGTGAGATGTCGGCTGGTTGCAAGTCAGGCATATTGTCATTGGTGTGCAGCTTCCATCATTACTATGGTGTTTGTTCTGTTTGGGATGCTTTGGGGCACAGTGTTTTGCAGTATGGACATTGTCCAGTCACCACCCCCATCCACACCTGGGTGGTGTGTGCATCCCCCCCCCCATTACACTGCCATGTGCCTGTCATGGAACGTACCAAGCAGCCAGGCATGTCGTCCGGCATGTCGCTCCATGTAGCGTGGAAGCATGGAGTTCCACAGGACCATTGAGTCATGAGTTGATCCAGGATATCGGGCACAACAATGTGTGATGAACTTGCTGGAGTCACATACCATCTGCACATTGATGGAGTGGTATATCCTACAATTGCGGTACACCACCTCCATGGCATCCGGGACCACCAATTCCACATGGGTGCAGTCAAGAGCACCGATACAGTTTGGCATGCCTGCCAGTGCATGGAAGCCAACTTTAGTGTCAAAGATCTCCTGGCCAGGCCGTGGTAGGGATATGTAGTTGCTTGAGTGCTTCAGGAGAGCATACAGCACTTGGTTCAAAATGCCTGAAAAAAAAGGTTGTGATATGCCATGCATCTGCCCCACTGTATGATGCTAGGTGCCTGTGGCCAGGAAGTGGAGCACAGACACTACCTTCAGTAGAGGGGGGATGGCAGTGCGTATTTCAATCAGGCTGACAATGTCGTTATGTATCATGTCCACAATGGTGGGTCCCGGTCCAGGCGGTACAGAGTGTGGATCTGCTCAGGGGTTAGGTTGAATGGACTGGCTCTGATGCGAGGGATTAGAGACTTCCTGTGTGGTACCACTGGCTGCACTGGTGGGGCTTGTTGGGCCTCTCTCACCCTCATTCTCCTCCTGTGTCTCCTCTGTGGTGCCTGTTGTTGTTGCTTGTGTAGCAATGTAAGCATGTCCTCCGGCCCCAAAATTGCAACTGCAAGTGGGATCATTTTGTTGTGGAAAGGAGTGTGGTGTGTGGGTGTGCTCCTTTTGTGCTGGACCAGACTCCATTGCCTCCACCTGTGCTGATTGTGTGCACCTGTGGCAGTTGGGAACACTGCACATTGTTGTTAACAGGTGATTTGAGATGCCGGGGATGCCGCCATCCCGGTAACCCTTATTACTGCCTTCGTGATGCCGGTAGTTGCATGTCGCATGACTTGTGATGTCCTCCAGTTAGCGGCATCCCGGTATTGCCGGCCCGAAGGATCGCGTGCCCACGCGCATGCCGGTACGGGGGTGCACGGTCTCAGCCGGTGGCACTGATACCGGGTTGTTGACTCGTAATAGGCCGGAGCAGTATGCGGTGCCGGTATTCCCTTACCAGCATCGTTTTTCCATTACCGCGAATCTCGTAATGAGTCCCAATGTCTATTTCTATCCACCTGATTATTGCTTTGACATTGACTGTTCTGTTTCTTTTACTTTTCTATACAATACAGTAAATATAGCAACTCTTCCTTGTTAAGTTCACTGTATTTTATTATTATTTCTTTACTTTGCGTTACTGGTGTCGACTTTTACTGCATTTGCGGCATTACATCAATTCCGATTTCTATTTTATGCATTTTTTTATGAAGTTCGCAACACTGCACTGTAATTCTTCTTCGTTTGCTGCGTTGTGTTGCTATGAGAACCATTATGCTTTGTCCTTCAAACAAACATGGTGTCACTTTTTTTTACATTGTTAGGTCACTTTTTCTAATGTTCTAGCAGACTCGACTCTTTTCACCATATTCACAGCTCTGTGCCTCGTGCCTTGGCGAGTTCCAATTTTCTTTTCAAAAAATGCCTTTCTCGCCAGCATGCTACAGCCAATATTAATTATTCTGCACCGAAACAGTTTTAAAAAAAAAAAAGTTTAAAAGTCTTAAATGTCCACATGTGCCTACTGCGCTGCACTTCTTACCAACTTTATGAATTCTGTCTTTTTTTGTTGCTAGCTGTTAGAACTGATGTCCAGGCATGAATATGTTTATAAGTCCTTTCATAAGTAAGAGATACAAAGCCAGCAGGCACCCCCGTGAGAGGCAGGCTCCAACTGACCACACTGGAATGTACAGTAAATTGAAAACACCCTAAATAGAATTGCATGACATCACAATATCTCTAAACTGCTAAGTCTTAGTCTAATACATGTATGACTAATTAATGAAATATAAAAGATGCACCAGAACACATCTCTTCCCTTTAATTTGTGGCAGATTTAACCCAGGTAATAATCATTCAACCTGACGGGTTTGTTCCTGACCCTGTTTGCATTCAAGCTGCTATTGTGACTGAAAGCTGTACTCACATTCGGTTCAAACATATGTTCATTCTCTCCATGCTCAAATAGATCCTGCTCTTCTCTCGCTCCATCACAGACATCATTGTCAAACTTATTTCACTTAACCAGTTTGGACATTGACCAACATTCTCCACCCTCCATGATGACAACCTTTCCCCTGATCACAGCAATTTTCTTAGGTCCAATGAATTTACTCGCAATACATTTGGGAGAAACCCTGGGATTCTTAACATAAACCCAGTCCCCCACAGACCATGGCATCACCTTGACACTCCTTTATGTATCAAATCTCTCTTTGTACTCATTTTGAGCCTCTCTAATGAGATCCATGATCTTTTCCCTGTTAACATGTACACTCCTCGCTAAATCCAACCAGCCCAGACATAACTTTGTCCCGGGCTGTCTACCTTTGAGAGACATGAAAGGTGAAATGCCGGTAACAGTATGTGGGGTCACGCAATAGTTCCAGACCATCTCCCCGAGAACTGTCTGTCACCTTAAACCTGAAGCCATGGCTAACTGTAATCCTCCTTTTAGGATCTATTGGCTCTCTCAACAAGACCATTCGCTCTAGGCTGGTAAAGTGCTATCCTGTAGTGTTTGATACCAAACCTATTAAGAAATTCCATCATCCTGCCCGAACAGAATTGTACTCCATTATCTGAAACGAGCTCTGAGGGAAATCCCTCCCTGTAAAATACCTCCTCAAAAAAAAAAATCATTTGTGAAGTGGTTGCTCTCTAACAGCTTTCCACTCAACCCATTTTGAGTGATAATCCACCAGGACAATAAAGTATTTAAAATCCTCTCCCAGTTCCTGTATGGGCCCTATTAAATCCACTGCTAGTTTCCTCCAAGGCTCTCTTGGAACACTGACAGGCCTTAAGGGTGCTTCTTTACCAATCTTGCTCTTGTCACTTCTCTCACATTCTGTACAACTCCTCACACACCTCTCTACCTGACTGTCTATTCCTGGCCAACAAAAGGATTGTCTGATATGCCTTTTGGTACCCCCCATACCTAGATGGCCTTGGTGGGCTATGTCCACTAATTTGGGCCTGATATCACAGGGAGGCACTATCTTCATTCCTTTTCTGAGCTGAGATCCATCCGCTGACAGGCTCAACTCCTCTTTAATGCAATAAAAAACATCAAATTTCCTCTCAATGAGGTCCTTCCTAGGCCAACCTGTTTTGCTCCACAATTTGACTTGCCCCAGAGCCTCATCCCTAATATCATCAGATTGCCATTCCTCTTTGCTTATGGCATTGTGTACAAGTTTGCAAATACTCACAGTACACTCTACATTCACATCCTTGAAGCTCTCATTCTGTGCAGGCAGTCTAGAAAGACAATCAGCGACAACATTTTCTCCCCCAGGTATATACACCACTTTAAAGTCATATGCCAGTAGGTCAACCATCCACCGAGATATCCTAGGTGAACCTTTAGCCCACTCTGCGCTGCCCAACTACTGAACTAAGGGCTTATGATCTGTCTTTACAATAAACGACTGGCCCCATAGAAAATATTTGAAATGAGCCACAGCCCATGACACAGCTAGAGCCTCTCTCTCCAATGAGAATAGTTGGAATAGTTGTTTTCCGCCCCCCTCAGTGGTCGGGAGGCAAAAGCTATAATATGTTCAATGTTACCATCATACTGAAAAAGAGCAGCACCAAGCCCTAACGTGCTTGCGTCCACAGCCAGCACAGTTCGTCTGCCAGAAACAAACCCTCCTAATGAAGGTGCTTTCACAATACTATCTTTAATCTTGCTAAAAGCATTTTGACATTCTTCCGACCACACATATTTGGTGCCCTTTTTCAATAGATCTCTCAAAGGAGACGACATAGCAGAGAAACCATCAACAAACTTGTGATAGTACTCCACCAACCCCATGAACGAGCGTAATTGTTCTTTATCTAGAGGTTGGGGAGCACCCACAATGCGATCTACTAAAGACCTTCTGGGAGAAATACCATTGCAGGAGATCTTATGCCCCAAGTAATCCACTTCCGTAACAGCAATTTTGCATCCCTGAGTCTGACTAACACTGACCTAAGTATCTCATCATGTTCAGGACCATCCTTGGCAAATATGAGAATGTCATCCTGAAACACAGTTACTTTTTCAAGGCCTTTGAGTACCGTTTCCATTATTCTCTGAAATACAGATGCCGCAGAGGCCAAACCAAAGGGCATTCGGTTATACTTAAAAACACCCTCAGGAGTGATGAATGCAGTCAAATGTTGGCACTCTTTAGACAACGGAACCTGATGATAGGCAGCAGAGAGATCAATGATGGAAAATAACTTAGGTTCTCCTAGTGTGGACAAAACTTCTGAAATATTCGGTAAAGGGTGTCTCTCCACCACTATGTTCTGCTTGAGGCTGCGTAAATCGACACACAATCTCATTTTACCATTAGCCTTGGTAACCAGAACAATTGGAGACAACCATTCAGTAGCTACAACAGGTTCAATCACCCCTTTGCCAACCAAGCTATTAAGCTCCTCTTTAAGTTGTGCCCTCATTTTCAATGGTACTTGACGTACCTTGTGTACCACCGGCTGGGCATTGTTCTTAAGTCTAATGTGATGTTCAAATTCTTTAAGCCTTCCCAGACTCTCAGAAAACACCTGTGGAAATTCCTTGGTCCAGGAATCCCCCACTTCAACAATGGTGACAGGATTAGGTGCACTAGCCTGTACCCTTAAACCCAACTTCCTCTGCTCCTCCCAACCTAACAGAGAGGTCCCTTTTTCCGCTACAAGGACTATGGCTTGGCAGTCTCTTTCCTTATATGTTATATTCGCAGGAAATTCACCCAGGATATCTATATCAGAATCTGCATATCCACACACCCTGACATTGGTAGGGCGAATAACAGCATTGCTCTTCCCCAAAATATTTGTCAACGTGTCTTGGGATATAATGGTCCAAGGAGAACAAGTATCAACTTTCATTATGAGCTCAATACCATCAACTTGAAACTTATCCACGGGACTTTTGGTCATCCCAGACATCTCTGAAATTTCAAATATGTGTCTTGGGGTGAATTCTTGTGTACAGGATACTTCATGAATGTTGTACCCCTTTCTAATACCATCTTCATCATTGTCCATTGGCTTGAATTCTACACTATTGATAGAGTTACTCTTGCAGACATTAGCAAAGTGCCCTTTATTCTTGCACTTGAAACATTCCGCATATTTAGCAGGGCAGGAAGGATAGTTCACGCTATGTCTTGAACCGCCACAACGAGGACACATATTTCTTGTATTCCCACTTCCTCTCTTGACTGTGGAATAGCCAACTCTTTTCTTTTGATTAACAACACACACAGAGGCCGAGGAACGATTTGGTTTGTCAATTCTAAGTTCTTTGACATATTCTGAAGTTTGCTCAATGCTTCTGGCTAATTCTACTGCCTCATCCAATTTCATATCCTTTGCAAGAAGTTTCTCCTGAACTCTCAAATTATTAGTGCATCTAACCAGCTGGTCTCTGATTAGGGAATCAGCCAAATGTTCAAACTCGCAAGTATAACTCAGGGATCTGAGGCAAGCAATGTAGGATTCCACGGATTCCGACTTCTCTTGAACCCTCTGGAAAAATTTGTGTCTCTCAAAACTAACATTTTTTTTGGTTCAAAGTGGTCTCGAAGTTAATTAAGAGCAAACACATATTCATCCATGTCACCGGCCTCTGGAGCACGGTGCTTAGAAAGTCCATCATAAATTCTGCGTCCTTCTATGCCAAGGTTGTGAAGGAGTAAGGCTCTCTTACGCGCAGAAGGAAATCTCTCTCCGCCCATGGCCACCAAGTAGTTTTCAAACATGTCTCTCCACCTATCCCAACCAATTGGAGGCCGTCCCGGTTCACTCAGGAAGGGGAGAGGAGGCGGAATGGATGTGGCCATGATTTGCGTTTAACAAGAGAACACACCAAATGTAGGACTGTTCTTAGCAGTCTAGCTTTTTGTTTAAACGAAGCTAAATATGTTTCCTTGTTTACGAATTGACATTGTCACAATGAGCAGATTCTACTTAAAAGATTTCTGCGATCATCTCGTGTTCTTTCTGCATGTGTTCTTTCTGCAAGAAGAAAAACAGGCACTGCAGTCCACAAACAGCGCTCCACAGGGGCCCCCAGTCGTGGGAAACAGGTTGCTAGGCAGCAACTATGTCACAATGGGAGATCCGGGGCTTAGACAATCCAACAAAGCAAGTTCCACGTTCTCTCCTCCGCTCCCAGGCGTAGGGAAGCTGTTGCTAGGCAGCTGACATCACAATGGGAGGACCGGGGTTCCCAGAGGCTAACACGCCTTCTACTACGCGTGTCTCGCGGTGCGCGCGAGCAGTAAAGGCTCGCTCCGGAGCTCGCGCTGCGGCTCGCACTGGGGTCTGCGCAATGCCCCTCTTCCAGCCGGGGCTCGCGCAAGCCTCCCCCAACAGCAGCCGCGCTGCACCGATGCCTGCCCTAAGCAACTGCTGTGATGAGCCTCGCACCGGCGTCCGCGCTGGAGGCTCGCACAGGGGGGGGGCCTCGCGCAGGGTCCCGTGTCCAATCTGGTGGCTCTGGGCCCCTTCCAATGATCGCGCCGCGGCAGAGCTAGCCCCAAAAGCACTAATTTGATTAATGCCGCAAGTGCTCACCTCCCTCAGTCTGCCTCTTGCCTGCTGTTTCTCAGGGAGAGAGGGAGCCGGAGTCCTGGCAGCGTCACCACACAAGGAGACAATAAAGAGTTTCACGGTGAGTCGTAGCAGCAATCCTCGTCGCCAATGTTAGAACTGATGTCCAGGCATGAATATGTTTATAAGTCCTTTAATAAGTAAGAGATACAAAGACAGCAGGCACCCCCGTGAGAGGCAGGCTCCAACTGACCACACTGGAATGTACAGTAAAATGAAAACACTCTAAATAGAATTGCATGACATCACAATATCTCTAATCTGTTAAATCTTAGTCTAATACATGTATGACCAATTAATGAAATATAAAAGATACACCAGAACACTAGCTCTTATACATTGTTTTCAACTTCCATTTTCCGCCCTTCTTTTCAGTTTCTTTAAATATGACCACCTTCTCAGGTCGCTTCTCCGTCCTTAATGCTGTTTCCTTTCTCCTATTATTTGCCTTTATTTTCGTCCTCTGTTCCCGCAGCCACCTCCGTAGGTCAGCTTTCTTTCTCTGCAAGCTGTGCCGTGGGTTATGTATCTCCTCGTCGCCAAATGTTGTATACTTGTATTATACAACTATAATTACAGCATCATCACCAAATAAAACCACAAGACGATCCACATGTCTTTACTCCTTTGTTCATAGTCCTTAACTGCCTTTCCTTTCCCCACACCACATTCAATTCCTCCTTCCCGTTCTACCATGGTCACATTCCATGTTCTACCAGCCACAACAAGTGCCCCTTTTTTTAAAAAAGGCCTGGACAAGAAAACCAGCCACTCTGGAAACAAAGAGCCACAGCCAGGTGCTTCCATTTAACAAAAAAAAAAAAGAAAAGAAACATCTTTTTAAAAATCCTTTATTGGGGCTAGCAAGGGAGACCACAGGGGTTGCAAGGGGACTTTAGGGGTCGCATTTGCAACCCCCAAATGATGTCCCTGCATATATCATAAGCATACCCCATTAACATAACTTGACCCTAAAATACTTTGCTGCTCTCCTGCAGCAGCGCTATCCACATATTCTAGCCCCTAACAGCATGTTAACCTTATGACTATTGCTTACGTCTCCACTAAACATTCTCTTGTCCCCTAACACAAAACACTACTCTCTCCTCACTTGTGAATTCTGCAGCTACTTGTTGCCTGACTCTATTCACCAGTCGCCAGCCCTTCATGGTAAGCCACTTTTGGTCTCGGCTCCCTCGGCTCACCAACACTCCACATTGGTCTGGAAGGACAGGGCAACACGTTTTTCTTGGAAGCAAGCCAAAGCATAGCAGCACCAGTTAGAATCCCGGTATCGTGCTTAGAAACTGGTCTCCGGTGTTAAGCTCGTTATAAAAGAACAATTATAACATTATAACTTCTACTTTCAGAAACCGTCCGACAATGTGAGCGTCCATATCCATGCGTAACGGCTTTTCCATCTGCCCTGCAATGCGGATATCTCACAAACATGGCTGCACTAATCTCCCTACGCTCGGCTTCTGCACACCTTCCTCACATAAAAACGTAACACCGTCCATGCGTGGCCACGTGTGCCTTCCTCTAGCATGCTGATGACTTTCTAAAACTGACGTCATCATTTTCTCTGGGCATCCAGGGAAGACGGAGCTCCAAACCTCCAACCACTCCCTTCTCATGACTAATCCATTTCTCCACTCATGCTGGGGCGACACAGGATTCCTCGAGTCTCCAGATACATCTCTTGGGTCTCATTCACCATTAGCAGACAGCTAATTTCGTCAGTGTGGGCAGACTTTGCCTTGCCTTTGTTTATGCAGGACACTCTCTAGTTGTTTCTTTGGCACCAGTCATTCTACCATTTCCTCAGTGCCTGCTCTGGGTGACTTGACATGATATGGCATTTATAACGCGCCTATACACAAGTGTTTCTAGGCACGACGAGGCAAGGGAGGTGTAAACAGTGGAAGACAGACAACGATCCTACTAGGCCAGGTGTCATTCAGATCACACAAGTGCGAGGGTAGGGAGAAAGGGAAGAGTGCCAGGGGGAAGGGAAAGGGGAAAGTGCAGTAATTGGGAAAGAAGGATAAATAAAAACGGCCTGATGGTGGCAAGTGCAAGGTAAGAGCAGACATAAGTGCTGGTAGGGGGACTGTAGGGATATAGAACCAGTCCTTAAGTGCAGGGGGTTGCCAGGGAGGCAGGGCAGGTGTGCAAAAGGCAGGACCTGGCCCCAAGGTCAGAAAGGGTGGCCAGGTAACCAGTGCAGATTCGGCAGGGAATTTCAGCAGGGGAGAGAGGCAGAGAAAGCAGAAGCAAAGAGGAAGGTTTTGGGGTGTTTCCGGAACCGGAGATGGTTCTCCTCAAGTTTCAGGGAGGCAGGAAGGCTGTTCCAGAGAGAGGCCCCTGCCAAAGAGAGAGATCGACCACCAACTCGTTGCTTGGAGAAGCGGCTGACCCTGAGGGAGTTGGAGGCAGATGAGCGAAGAGCCCGAGAAGGAAGGTATTCAGGAAGAGAGAGTTGAAGGTAATGCGGCCCCAGGCCCCAGAAGGCCTTGTGGATGATGCAGAGGGTTTTGAACTTAATCCTTGCAGCTACTGGGAGCCAGTGCAGATATTTCAGTCCTGGAGAGATACAATCCCTGGGCTTGAGGCCAAGGACAAGTCTTGCAGTCCTGTTTTGGATAAGTTGCAGAGGGCGGTGTAACGCTCACCTGGCTCCCACGGAGGCGCAAGTCTGGTCTGGGTTGCTGTGGCCTCTTCAAGCGTGATGCGCAGAATTCGGACCACCAATTGCACAGGACCCCCAAATCTTGCTTGTCGGGCCCGTAGGATTATCCTTCTGCAGATGAGAAAGGGGATTAGCTGTCTGCTGAATAGTGTGCTTGCTCCCCCTTTCCCCCCTTCGTTCTTCTTTGATTCCTCCAAAACCCCCGGTTTCAGCTCACCTTATGGTTTGGAAGGATGAACTCTCCATCCTGCTTCTGGTGCAGGGGCGCGCGTTCGTACAGTTACTTCACTGGTTTTCAGAATGGCGCTGGCACATCCACTTGACTTTTCTGAGCGATACGCCGTAAGTATGAAGATGCAAAAGTTCAAGTGTGAGCCTCCTTTTATGTTGTCTTTTCTGTCCTTTATTTCAGGTCCAGAACAAAGGCGATGCGTTGAGGGGTTAAATTGCCGGTGGTAAAATCAGGTGAGTTAGTGATGAGGGCGACCCCTCTAAATGTCTTTATAATTCCCCAGTAATGTCTTTTGTCCTTTCCCCATAGGGGCCGGGGTGCGGTACCTGCCAAAGATGCGGCGCCGACCTGAGATGTGGAATGGTTCACCAAGAGAAGCCGGTAAGTAATATGGCTGAAAATGTCCTTTCCCCATAGGGGCCGGGGTGCGGTACCTGCCAAAGATGCGGCGCCGACCCGAGATGTGGAATGGTTCACCAAGAAAAGCCGGCAAGTAATATGGCTGAAAATTCGGCTTTCCTCTTGTTCCCTTGCTCACCTTTTGTCTCTTCTTCTCTCCCCTAGATGCAGAGATGTGGCGACCGGTGCTGAGAGCCGCGATGGAGCCGGGCGGCGTCTCGGGAACAGGTGAGTGAAGCGCGGCGCTGCAGCGAGCAACGCGGTGCCTTTAAATGGAAGTCTTCCTTCAGGAATGCTGGCGTGAAGATTCCGGATGCAGGTAAGAAGGTTGAATAAGTTCTTGGTTTTCACCTTTCTCTTCTCTTATTCCCTTACAGGTGTTCCAGGTTCGAGGCGGGCGTGGCTGGAGTCCAGGTGCAGGAGCAGACACAGTGAGCGTTCAGCTGCTGGGATGCAGAACAACGCGAAGCACCTGTGGCTGTCCGGGCGTGGCTTAAATAGCTTTGGAAGAAGTTCCAGGTGAGTATTCTTCCACAGCCCCACCCAAGTAACAAAATAGTTCCTTCAGAAAAATAGTCCCTCCTAAGCCTCATTTGGCTTGGTTCTTCATGCAGCATGGTCTGCATCAGGTGAGTGTGCAGCATGGTCTGCTTCAGGTAAGTGCACCAAACACTTCCCCTTATGAGCCTGGCGCCTATGGCGCCAGGACTGATGTCCAACATGAGCCTGGCGCCAGGGGCGCCAGGACAGAGTCCAAAGAGCCCCTATAAAGGGCTTTTACCCGGGGGCATGATGCCTGCTCCCGGGGGTGCTGGGCCTGGCCTGGTGCTCCGGGGGTAGGCATCATGACAGGCGGAGAATAGAGGCAGGTAGATTTAGATAGAGGCTGTTGCAATAGTCCAACTTAGAGAGAACCAGGGCTCTGGAGACGGTGACCTTCTGGGGGAAGGAGAGGAGAGGAAGAATACCTCTGAGGAGATGCAGCTGGTAGTGTGACTTCTTAGAGACGTCGGAGATGTGAGGAGAAAAGGAGAGTGTGGAGTCGAAGATGACCCCGAGGTTTTTAGCCTTGCAGGTGGGAGCAGGAAGAGGGCCAAGAAAGGCCAGCCAGAGAGCTGAAGGGAATGAGGGAGAAGGTGTGCCGATGAGTAGAATCTCGGTCTTACTGGCATTAAGGCAGAGGTCATTGGCGGCACACCACTCCTGGATAGCAGACAGACAGTCAGAGTTGAGGGAAGGAGAGGAGGAGGCCGAGGGTAGCTTGGAAATGAGCTGGGTATCATCCGCATAACACTGTAAATTGGGGCAGAGAGCAGCGATGCGGTGGGCAAGGAGTGCCAGGTATTGTTGAACAGCCAAGGAGAAAGGTTAGAACCCTGGGGGACACCACAGGTAGAGAAAAAGATATCGGAGAGGAAGGACCCAAGTTGGACCTGGGAGGGTCGGTCAGAGAGGAAAGAAGTCAGCCACGCCAGAGCCTGTCCAGTGATACCCAGGTTATCACGGAGACGGTTGAGCAGGATGGCGTGGTTGACAGTGTCAAAGGCAGAAGAGAGATCAAGCAAGATAAGGACACACGGGGTGTTGGAGTCAAGGTTGGAGAGAAGGTCTTCACGGATGTTCATGAGACCAACAGGTTCGGTGTGGAGATTAAGATGGGGGATGGACAGTTTCTCCAGGAGCTTGCCCAGGAAGGGAGTGATGGAGATCGGGTGATAGTTAGCCGGGCAGGAGGGGTCAGCAGAGGGTTTCTTAAGAATAGGGTGCACAAGGGAGTGCTTCAGGGGGAATGGGAAGACTCCAGTGGCAAAGGAGTGATTGCAGAAATCAGCCAGGGCAGGAGCCAGGGAGTCGATGTGGTCCTTGATAGTTTTGGAGGAACAGGGGTGAACCTGTTTTGACGAGACTTTCATAGATCGGACTTGTTGATAAACCTTGTCTGCAGAAAAAAGGGGAAATGAAGAGGGGGATGGAGGGCGGTGGCAGCAGAAGGGCCAGAGGAAAAGCAGGCGATAGAGGGAGGGAGTTGATAGGAGGAGAGTGAGGACAGGATGTCCTGAGTTTTGGAAATGAAGTGAGAAGCCAGTGTCATGCAGAGGGCCTGGGAAGGGACAGGAATGGAAGAGACTGCAGCAGGATTGGCCAATTCCTTGCAGATTTTAAAGAGCTCAGCCAAGTTGTTAGATGCCGCAGAGATCCAGGCTTGGATATGGGCTCTCTTCTTGGTGAGAGCCGAGAGCCGGTATTGCCTTTGCAGCAGGCGGCAGGCCAGTTTGTCAGAGGATGAACATGAAGCACGCCATTTCCTCTCTGCCACCCTGCACTTGCATTTTAGGGTGACGAGATCGGAGTCATACCAGGAGATACACTTGGCCTTGGGCTTCAGGTGGATTCTCCTGACAGGGGCAAGGATATCAAGAGTATCAGATATAGCAGAGTGGAGCATGGAGAGGGCTGTGTCAGGGTGGGAGTCAGCCAAAGGTGGGTGGCAGTGATGAAGGTGGCTTGGCCTGAGGGGTAGGGAGGGTGAGGTGGGAGGATAGGAGAAAGTGATCACTCCAGGAGAGAGGAGTGGAGAGGGGGACAGAGAGGGGAAGGTCAGAGGAGATCAGAGCATCGAGAGTGTGCCCTGCAGAATGAGTCAGGCCGGAGGGGAGAATGGTTAGTGAAAGAGAGTCGCAGAGGTCATTAAAGTGTCCAGAGGGGGGACAGGAGGCATCCAGGTGGATGTTGAAGTCTCTAAGAAGGAGGAGTTGAGTGGCTGAGGCCAAGAGAGAGGAGGAGAGGTCCGCCCACTCAGAAAGGAAGGAGGAAATCTGACCAGGTGGTCGATAGATAGTAGCCACGGCAAGGGAATGGCTAGGAGAGAGAGAGCCGGCAGACAAGGCATTCAAAAGAGGAGTAGATCTGTGTAGGAGTGACAGAGGCAGGAATCCACTCAGGGAAGATAAGGGCAACACCGCCACCAGAGAGGTTGGGCCTGGGCACAGAGAGGATCTTGTAACCGTCAGGTAGAAGCATGTCAAAGCTGGTGACAGAGCTGGTCGTGAACCATGTCTCAGTGAGACCGAGGACATCGAGGTCAAGTTCTTCAAGAAGGCGGCAGAGAGGAATATTTGACAGCAGAACAAGACTTGAGAGTGGCAATGTGGAGAAGGTTGCCATCCTTGAAGGACTTCCGGGGGAGGGGTACTGATCGGGGTACGCCCTGCAGAGGTGTAGAACAGAGGTGTGAAAGGAGACTGAGAGGAGGCAGAGAGGGATGGGGAAGGGAAGGTAGCAGAGGAATGGGGAGGAGGGACAGCAGGAGAAGAAAGGAAGTTGATGAGGTGTGGGAAGTGTCTATCAAAGAGGTGAAGGTTGGCCTGAGGGCCTTGGACCAAGACGGTTCCATTAGAGTAAACATTAATGATGACCTTGGAGGAGTGGAAGGAGACCAAGAGGACAACCCAACGGGTGCCACCATTAATGGGAGAAGAGGAGAAAGGAGCAAGCACAGGGTCCATAGGTCAGGTGAAGGCATGACAAAGAGGATGTCGGTGAGAGTTTCCTTGGAGGAGGCACTGGTGTAGGTGTCAGCGAAAGGGAAGCCTGGATTGGAGACCAGGATGTCCTTTTTAAACTTTTTCCTACCAGATTTAGTGAGGAGAGCAGGATAGTCAATAGAGAAGCAAATAGAGAAGATAGGAGAGATAGAGAGCACCATAGAGTAGGGAAAGGAGAGGCAAGGGGGGAGAGAGGGGAAGACGCAGGTGATAGCAGGCGGACAAGATAGTGAATGACAATCAAGTAGCACAGTAGGACAGACTCTCAGGGTTAAAGAGCTCCAATGCTCAAAAGTAAACCAGGGAGAAGCCAGCTAAGTATGAGAATCCTAAAAGGGGGAGAAAGGTCTAGTTTACACAGCACAAAAATGTAAGTACTGGTACAGTGCATATTAAACAACATGTGGAGAGACCACCTAAGTATGAGAATCCTAAAAGGGGGAGAAAGGCCTAGTTTTCACAGCGCAAAATTTAAATACTGGTACAGTGCGTATTAAACAACATGTGGAGAGACCACCAAGTATGAGAATACTAAAAGGGGGAGAAAGGCATAGTTTACACAGCGCAAAATTTAAATACTGGTACAGTGTGCATTAAACAACATGTGGAGAGACCACTTAAGTATGAGAATCCTAAAAGGGGAGAAATGCCTAGTTTACACAGCGCAAACATTTAAATACTGGTACAGTGCATATTAAACAACATGTGGAGAGACCACCTAAGTATGAGAATCCTAAAAGGGGGAGAAAGGCCTAGTTTATACAGCATAAAAATTGAAATACTGGTACAGTGAATATTAACCGACATGAGGAAGGCACAGCCATTTTAATGAGTCTGAGGAGGGGTAGGCAGGGAGGTGAGTGGGACAAATCAATGGATACTGGCTGGCTACTGGTGTCCCCTGCGGACACCTGCAGACACAAACAGGAGCCGCAGCTGTGGGAGCCGCCCTTTGCCTAAGGGGCCCATAGCCGTGGGGGCTCCCGGCCAGGGGGCTACACAGGGGGGTCAGTTTAAGGCAAGAAGTGCACCAAGGGGGGGGGAATGAGGGTGGGCGGGCAGGTAGGCGGAAGGGAGTTGGGGATCAGGAAGAGGCTACAGGGGGAGGGAGGATGGTGAAAAACAACATGCTTGGAGTGCAAGTTACACATTTAAACAAAAAACAAACAAAAGTACACTCACACGAGGCCCCGAGGACTGGCTGGGGTCTAACCAGCAGCTGGACTGCTGTCGAGCTGCTCTCACCCGCTATGTTCTACTTGAATCCATCCTGTAGGTTGCCCCAGATACTGGCAAGGCTCTGTACACTTCATGGATGTTTCCTTACCCAAATTCCTTGCTGCTTCTTTGCCTTGGGTCTTCACGTTTGTTCCCAGTACATCATTTTCCTCCAGACCTTTCCATTCTGATGCAGTCACCCTGCTTATGCAGGCCAGCCTGCGTGATGAGATCATATTTGCGGGCATTGTGACCTCCCCTTCTGCAGTCCCTACAACAGTAACTTGGTGTCTGTGTCTTTCAGATCCAGCACATGCACATACATTTCCAGGTCCACGTTGAAAGACCAGCTCGTCACCAGTGTTATAAAGAAAATCCACAGACACTTCAGGTAAGGTACATAGAAAGATTATTTTTTCCTGTTAATCTTAAATCCAAAAGATTACATGAGAGGAACCCACTGGCTCCCACCGTCCAGGCAACATATCTCCAACTGCCTGGTTTGGAAGACCAGAACACCAGCATTCCCTCACTCATACATCAACATTATCACCTGCCAACATTCTATAGTACCTGGTGCATTTAAGACTAGTTTGCACCCATCCCTTCAGGCAAGCAGTTCACAACACACACTGTAAGGGTGCAAAAGAACGGTTCTGACACAGTGCTTTTTGGCAAAAACCTTTATTCTCAAAATAAAGAATAGGAAAAAACCTATCATGCCCTATTTCTATGAGGGGTTGCCCTGCCTCAACAAAAACAATAATGACTCTGTCAGGATGTCCTGTAAAAATAATATGTCCACCGTCCCGTGTCTAAGCCTATTTCTGTCCCTTACACTAAACTCAACTAAGGAAAAAATGTGAATCTTCTTGATCCAGAAGGAGGCTCCTCTCATTCTGGATACAGACGTTAAATGTTCAGTTCTTGAGTAGAAAACATGAAGACCAACATTCTATAGTACCTGGTGCATTTAAGACTAGTTTGCACCCATCCCTTCAGGCAAGCAGTTCACAACACACACTGTAAGGGTGCAAAAGAACGGTTCTGACACAGTGCTTTTTGGCAAAAACCTTTATTCTCAAAATAAAGAATAGGAAAAAACCTATCATGCCCTATTTCTATGAGGGGTTGCCCTGCCTCAACAAAAACAAAAATGACTCTGTCAGGATGTCCTGTAAAAATAATATGTCCACCGTCCCGTGTCTAAGCCTATTTCTGTCCCTTACACTAAACTCAACTAAGGAAAAAATGTGAATCTTCTTGATCCAGAAGGAGGCTCCTCTCATTCTGGATACAGACGTTAAATGTTCAGTTCTTGAGTAGAAAACATGAAGAGCAACTTTTAAATACTGTTCCGAAATCTCAAGGGGGGTAGTCTCTTCTCTGCTTCTTTTCCTTAACAGCACTGTGTAGTGTCAAGTGTGGTACGTTGCCCTGCCAGACTTGATTGTAGATCCTCGTTCTACCAAACACAGTTCTCAAGTATAGGGGTTGGGGGAGGCCTCTTCGCCTGTTAATTTCCTTCAACAAAACAATGTAATGTCAAGTGTGGTAAATCATTCTGCCAGACTTGAGTTTAGAATTCCAAAACATGTTTCTTCCTGTAGCAATGGGTCCCTGTCCCCTTCTTGCACCTCTCTTTCATTCTTATGTGGGTCACAGACCTCTCTGGGATGTCTCAGGGTCTCCCCGACTCGTTTTGTATCTTGTTTCTCTTTTGTATGGTTTCCAGACAGTTTTAGTGTCAAGTTTGGTGCACTATTCTGCCAGACTTGACTGTAGATTTGGAATTACAGAAAATGTCTCTTCTTTCTACAAATGGGTCCACAACCCCTTATTTCAGCTACTGGTATCTCTTTTCCTCTTTTACATGAGCCCAAGATACCTCTGGGCTGTCTCTGGGTCTCTGTTAAAAGGAAGCGGAAGCTGTATTATAATATATATATATTGAGCTTTATTAAGTTACACAGAGCAGGCAACAGGCACTGCGCCCAGTCTCACAAACGGAAAATTTGTGTTCCAGAATTCAAATGGGTTCTGGAACTCTAACCAAAAGAAAACACAGAATGTCAAATGAAAGGCTAACTTAACACATCTTCCTCCTTATACATATCACAATAATGTTTGAGTTAATTACTCACAACAGAAATCCTTAAAACGAACAGGCAACTTTTTGATTCTGCCTTTTGGCATGTCCACCACCGTGGACCGATCATCCACCCCATATTTGTCATGGTGAATCTCATCCTTTTCGACCTCAGCATTCACCTCCACCCTCTCCAAAACCTCTTCATCACCTCCCAATGCCGAACTTTTAACCAACCTCCCTTTTGACCAACATTCACCTCCATCCATAATTACCACACTGTCTCTAACTGCTGTAATTCTCTTAGTTCCTATAAACTTGCTCTCTAGGCACTTTGACCCAAATTTGGGATTCTTTATGAGTACTAAATCTCCCATGGACCACTTCAAAGTCTTGACACTTGAAGCCAAATCAAACCTTTGTTTGTATTCACTTTGGGCCTCCGAAATCAATCTCATGACTTCCTGTCGGTCAACATTCACGCACCCTGATAACTCCAGCCAACCAGGACACTGTTTGATGGCTGGTTGACGGCCCTTCAATGATACAAATGGGGAAACTTTGGTGATGGAATGGGGTGTTATACAGTAATTCCACACCATTTCTTTCAAAACTTCTGTCCACAACTATCCTGAACTAAAAGCCAACTGTATTCCTCCCTTGAGAAATCTATTGGCCCATTCAACTAATCCGTTAGCTCTGGGATGATACAATGCTCTACACAAATGTCTGATTCCAAAATGTGCAAGAAATTCCTACATTCTCTCCAAACAAAACTGGACCCCATTGTCCGTGATGATCTCAGTTGGGAAGCCCTCTCTGAAGAAAATATCCTCAAAAAATGCTATAATTTCATTTGTAGTGGCTTCCCTCAAAGCCCTCCACTCTAACCATTTAGAATGGTAATCGACCATCACAACAACAAACTTGAATCCATCCCCTAACCCTTGTATGAGACCCATAAGATTATCACAGAAATTGGATCAGTAGAACCGGATGACACTGATTAAGTTTTAATACATATCACATTTTATTCAATTAATTCATCACAAAAAAATTCATACTAATATCATAAAATCACATAAAAATCATTCAATTCATACCCTCATTCATAACCACATACAACACTCATTCAAACCTTTGAATATAAAAAGCCCCAGTGTTTTCACAATAGGTATTCAAAATATCATTACATAACATGTTCATTACAACAAATGTATTCCTTTGGCCTATTCAGCAATGACCCAGTCCATAGTACCAAGTGTCATTGTATAACTGGTATCGAATTCCACCAGATATCGTTTTTTAAAAAAAACCGTCGACACGTGTTTCGGTCAGGGACCTTCTTCAGGACGTTGGGCTTGGAGCGAATACTCCACCCTGTTCTTTACGTATATGGGCCAATAGTAAATCCCCAAGATACACTTCTGAGGATCGTGGGTGGAACAACAGGAATAAATCCTCCACTAGCATCAGTATGTATAATGAGCACACAACCTAGTGCCAAAAGAAGCTCCTTCCGGAACCTTCAAGATGTAGTAGCGCGATGTATACTAGTATATAGTAATCACTCCGTGGCACTTCTAGGAAACACCGTCCTCGCCGTCACAATATAAGTGGAATCGGCACCCTCTTCATTCACGCGGCACCGACCTCCAAACGTAACGCTACGTTAAAACTTAATCAGTGTCATCCCGTCTACTGATCCAATTTCTGTGATAATTGTATAATACCTGAAGGATCAGGGATTCTAGTGCAGGTCTACCCCTTTACTTATTTTTCTGGGACCCATAAGATCCACTGCAATCTTCCTCCAGGGTTCGCTTGGAATCTGTACAGGTGAACGCAGAATTTCTCTTACAACTTATCCTTTGTCACTCCTCTCACACTCCTTGCATGAGCAAACCTTCCTTTCCCCTTCACTATCCATACCAAGCCACCAAAATGATTGCCTCAATAATCTCTTCGTGCCCCCATGCCTAAGTGCCCCTGATGTGCTAAATTGACTAACCGACATCTGACTCCCAAATGAGGAACAACCGTGGAACCTCTCCTTAACTTGTCGAAACTCCTATCCAAAACCTCCATGCCAGGCCATCCTCCTACGGTCCATTCCTTCACCTTAGACACTATCACATCCTCTCCATCTGCTTCAAGCCACTCTGCTCTACTCACAGCACTGTTCACAACATTGGCAATTAACATGTCTTCCTCCCGGGTCATTCCTACGTTATCCCCATCCACCTCGACAGGAAGACGAGAGAGACAATCGGCTACCACATTTTCTCTTCCTGGTACATAACACATCTTGAAATTGTAACCTTGTAGGCCAATCATCCACCTGGAAATTCTGGGTGAGCCCTTCGACAAATCACTGCTACTCGTCAACTGCACTACGGGTTTGTGATCTTTCTTCACTTGAAATTCCCGACCCCACAAGAAAAACTTAAAATGTAAAATTGCCCAAAACACAGCCAGAGCTTCTCTTTCTATCACAGAATATTTGTTTTCGGCACCTCTTAAAGCCCTAGAGGCAAAAGCTATGACGTGTTCCTCCTTCCCTGAATCAATTTAAATTAATGAGGAACCCAAACCTAATAAACTTGCGTCAACAGATAGAACAGTCTTTCTACCACACACAAAACCACCTATTGATGGTGCATTCCCAATCCCTTACTTCATTGCAACTTGACACTCATCTGACCAATTAAAATGTATTCCTTTTTTAAGCAGTTTCCTTAAAGGACTAGATATGGTTGCAAATTTGTTGACAAATTTAGGGTAGAACTCAGCCATACCCATGAAAGATCTTAACTGTTCTTTATCCATTGGTACGGGAGCCTTGCATATGCTCTCTACTGGATTTAATTTTGGGGAAACTCTTTGTCCTGAAATTGTATGCCCTAGATACTCCACTTCTCTCACACCAATCCTGCACTTGCTTCTCTGTACGGTGAGACCAGCCTTCCTCAACCTTTCCAGTACACACCCCAACACCACATCATGTTCCTTCTCACTATCAGCATACACCAGTATGTTATCTTGAAACACAGCAACTTTTGTCAATCCTTTCAACACCTCCTCCATCACCCTTTGGAACTCAGAGGCAGCCGAGGCTAAACCAAAAGGCATGCGTAAGTATTTAAATGTTCCCTCAGGGGTAACGAAAGCCGTAACATGTTGTCTACAAATAACCCCAAATTCCCATTGATCTTGGTTACCAAAAACACAGGAGATAGCTACTCAGTTCCTTCTATGCGTTCAATAACTCCTTTCTGAACAAGATTAGCCAACTCCTCATGAAGCTGCTGTCTCATCTTCAGTGGAACCAACCTTACTGTCATGATCTCTGCTTCCAAAAGGTCAGGGTTTTCCCAACTCCCTTGGAAGCAGATCCATAACCCAGGTTCCGAGTGCCAACCAGTCCCAATTGGGACCTTTTGGACCCAGTCCTGGCGCCAGTGGCATCAAGCTCATAAATATGCCCAGTCCCAGCGCTGGAAGCGCCGGGCTCATAATGCTTGGGTGGACTTACCTGCAGCAGACCATGCTGCTTACTTGCCTGCCAGTTGAGCCTCTGATCCTCTTCTGTTTGGAACTACTTTTCCTGTTGGGTGGGGCAGGAGCCACTCCCTAGATTCAGAACACTGGAACTCTTCTGGAAGGCAGGAACTCTTTTCTTACCTAGGCATGGCTGTGGAAGGAGAGACCTAAGCACTACAGGAGGCTATTTAAACCACACCCGATGGATGAATCTTGCTTTGCGTTATTCTGCATCCTCTGCAGCAGAACGCTCATCGTGTCTTCTGCATCTGATCCTGGGCCTAAGGAAAAAGGCTTACCATCCTGAATCCAGTCTTCAGCAACACCTATAAAGAGAAGAAAGACAGGTTAGCATTACGGTCTTCAGTGACAGCTCTTCACTTACCTGGTCCATCGGCTGTCACCAACGCCTCGCGCTGCATTCCGGCATCTGAAAGACAAAGGCTTACCTACTCTTCGTGCGCTCCGGAGGTCTTCACACTCCATTCCGGCATCTGAAAGACAAAAGCTTACCAACTCTTCGCACGCTCCGGAGGCCTTCGGCGCTGCATCCCGCATCTGAAAGACAAAACAAGGTGCGTTTAAAGACATTGGAGAACTTTAATACTCACGTGCCATTACTCCTTTCCACATCTAACCCAGTGGGTATTCCGGCACCCTGCAGCCGCTCCGAACTTGTACCTGCAAAATAAAAAGACAGTTAGAGCGCATCGTGAAGCAGGCAACAAGCGCTTACTTACGTGCTTCCAGGCGCTTCTATTCATCACACGGGCTCCATCTTCAACTCACTTCAGCCCGTCATCCGCCATCGCCGGAACCCTGCAAAACAAGAAACATCATTACTAAAGACTTTAAAGACATTAGAATTACTCGAAACTTACCGTTCGTGCAGTAAACGACGGACAGCAGTCCTCTGAAGTCAAGGGGCCTGCTCCCCTTATCCAGTGAAGAAACTGGTTACAGCACCCTGCCCCGAGGCAGATGGAGAGCACGGCGTTCACTTACCTAAGGTGAGAGCGTTAACCTTTGGGGTTCTACAGGAGAAGAGAAAGGGAAGAAGAGAGAGACATTCAATAACCCAGTTCCTTAATCCATATTTTCTATCTGCAGACATCTTACCCTTCAAGTCAGACATACAGTGCACAGAGGTCCAGCCCAAAGAGCCAGCCGTGTGTTACACATCACCTTTGCAGATACGGTATACGCCCAGTCAAGACCGGCGCCTCTACGGGAATCAGGTGAGCGTTACAGAACGCAAAGCCTACCACAAAACTCCCGTCCAGGCGCTATGGAAACCTCGGATACCGACCAGCTAGCCCAGTTACTTGGGGAACTAAGGGCAGAAGTGCATGCAGCCCGTCAGGAAACGAACGCTCTAAGAAGGGAACTGATTATTTCCAAGGAGCGAACAGATGATCTCGCTAGACAATTGCTACAGTCACAAGCCGGACAGACCCCGTTACCCGCATCTGGGGGAAATCTTCCTTCTACATCCTCTATGAATCCAGTGCAGATCAACCTACCTGGGAATGTACCTCTGGCTCCGCCCGAACGATTTTCTGGTGACCCAAAGAGGTTTGCAGTATTTATCAATCAGTGCCGGTTGCATTTCTTATGCCGGCCAGCAGCCTTTCCAACTGATCAAGCTAAAGTAGCTTTCGTGCTTTCGTACCTTAGTGGCAATGCGGCAGACTGGTCGATCCCTCTAGTAAATCAAGATGATCCGGTCCTCCATGATTTTCAAGCTTTTCAGCTCAGCATGGAAAAACTGTTCGCAAGACATTCACAGGGGCAGGCCTTGGACAATGAGCTTCTTTCGTTGCGACAAGGTAATCAAGACCTTTTGGCTTATATTGCGTCTTTCAACAGACTGATAGTGGAAACTCAATGGCCTGAGGACAAAAGGATTACGCTGTTTTATAGAGGTCTACGTGGAGAGCTCAAAGATGTGTTAGCCCAAGTAGTGAATCTCCCACAAGATTGTTCGGACTATATAGACTTAGTCGTTCAAATAGATCACAGACTGCAGAACAGGAAGGCCGATCGTTCCAAGTTTGATGCTCGAGTATTTTCCAAACCGCCAACTCCTTCCAAAGGAGTAGACTCCGGGGAACCCATGCAAATAGGGGGTCTGAAAGGTCCTCTAACACAAAAGGAGCGGGAAAGGAGAAAACAGTTGCAATTATGCCTCTATTGCGGAAACTCAGGGCACTTTCTTCGAGACTGTCCGGTGAAACCTGCCAAGAAGGCAGTAGGAGCTGCAGTTACCAAAGTTACAAACTCTGAGCAGGGAAACGACCTCGCCCGACAAGAATAGAGGTCCTCTTGCCGAGCGTGAAAACCAGTTCCGTGACCTCGCATTTCGTGATACCTATGGTCCTCATTAGCCCTGATAATCCGGATCGATTACATGCAATTGAAGCTTACGTCGACAGCGGTGCCATCGGCAATTATGTGGATCATGAAATGGTTTTGAGGATGAATCTAACTCTTTGTCCCAAGGCTGTAAAGGACGTCATTACTACGGTGGATGGTACGGAGATAGCCTCCGGGCCAGTAACGCATACCACTCAAGAGGTGACGCTAGTAAGTCAAGATGGACACCATGAGAAGATCGTGTTCGATGTGATCAAGGCCCCTCAATTTCAGATTATTCTAGGAATACCTTGGTTAGAGAAACACAATCCTCTGATCGATTGGCGAGCAAGAACGGTCCAGTTTCCAGAATGTGTCTCTACTTGTCACCCTCCACCTGGTGTTGCACTGGCAGCAATTTCTTCAGAGACTCCCCAGTTACCTCCCGAATACCTAGAATACCAAGATGTTTTCCGGAAGGATCAGGCTAACTCTCTACCTCCTCATAGGTCTTATGACTGCCAGATAGACCTGATACCTGGATCTACTCCTCCTTGTAGTAGAATTTATGCCCTCACCGAGCCTGAGAACCTTCACCTTCGACAATACCTGGATCAATACCTGGCAAATGGGTTTATTCGTCCTTCCAAGTCCCCTGCTTCTTCAGCTTTGTTCTTCGTTCCAAAAAAGGAAGGAGACCTTAGAACTTGTATAGATTATCGCTCCCTGAACCAGATCACCGTTAAGAATAGATATCCGTTACCTTTGATCCCTGAACTCCTGGACCAAGTCAGAAAAGCATGCATATATACAAAGCTGGATCTTAGAGGAGCTTACCACTTGGTACGAGTAAAAGAGGGCGATGAATGGAAGACGGCCTTCCGCACCAAGTATGGGCTATTTGAATATCAGGTCATGCCCTTCGGACTTTGCAATGCCCCGGCCGCCTTTCAATATTTTATGAACGATGTCCTCAGAGAGCTCATAGATGTGTGTGTTGTTGTTTACATTGACGACATCCTCGTTTATTCTTCATCGGAATCTGAACATCGGAAACACGTGAAAATGGTCCTCGAAAGATTGCGTCAACACAAACTTTTCGCTAAGTTGGAAAAATGTGTTTTCAACGTGACTGAAGTTGAATTCTTGGGATTCATATTATCACCTGGCGGAGTGCGTATGGATTCAAAGAAGGTCGATGCAGTTCTCAAATGGCCATCGCCATCCTCCGTAAAAGGTGTGCAAAGCATGATAGGCTTCGCTAACTTTTACCGCAGGTTTATCCCCGAATTCTCTTGAATAGTCCAGCCCATCACTGCCTTGTTAAAGAAAAACAAACGTTTTGAATGGTCTACCGAGGCGGAACAAGCTTTCCAGGATTTGAAGACTAAATTTATCTCTGCACCAATCTTAAAACACCCTCGCCCCGAACTCCCCTACATCGTGGAAACTGATGCTTCAAGCCTTGCCATGGGGGCAGTTCTATCACAAAAGGACCCGGTAACCAATCAGTTGCATCCCGTGGCATTTTGGTCCCGCAAATTCTCGCCTTCTGAAATCAATTACACGATTACTGACAAGGAACTTCTGGCTATCAAGTCTGCCTTTAAGGCTTGGCGGCATTATCTGCTGGGGGCCCGACACACCGTTACTGTGATTACGGATCACCGAAACCTGCAATATTTGAAAACCGCAAAAGCCCAATCCTCTAGACAACTCCGTTGGGCATTATTCTTTGCCGAGTTTGACTTCATAATTACCTATCGACCTGGTACAAAGAACGGTAAAGCTGATGCCCTTTCTCGGATGGGAGTGGAAGAACACTTGATCAACCCTAAACCTGTACCAATCATTCCCGAACAAAGAATTCTGGGTGTAATCGCCACAGAATCCATAGAGGAAGTTAAGGATAAGGCCAGGCAACTTGTAACTCCAGCAGACATACAGAATTGGCATCTGCAGGGAAAGGACTTTGCAGTAAAGGACAACCTATTGTATTTCCAAGAACGATTATACCTACCCAGCACAGATTTACAGAAAAAAGTAATCTCTTGTTATCACAATTCTTTAATGGAAGGACATCCCGGTATGGCCAAGACCTCAGAAAAGATCAAGCGCTACTTCTGGTGGCCGTCTTGGAAAAAAGATATCAGAGACTTTATAATGTCCTGTGGAGTATGCGCCCAAAACAAGAGTCAAAAGGAAAGACCAGCAGGCCTCTTACGCCCTATTGACATCCCACCTCGCCCTTGGCATACGCTTTCTATGGACTTCATCACCGATCTACCTCCATGCTCCGGATACAATACGATTCTAGTAATCGTGGACTTATTCTCCAAGATGGCGCATTTCATTCCGCTCAAAGGCTTGCCAACAGCAGCAACTCTGGCCCGAGAATTTCTCGAAAACATCGTCCGACTGCACGGTTTTCCTTCGGTTCTAATTTCGGATCGAGGTAGTCAATTTATTTCTCATTTTTGGCGAAGTTGCTGTCGGTCGGCTCAAATTGATGTGAGACTATCGACCAGTCACCACCCTCAGATCGACGGACAAACCGAGAGGACCAATCAAACTCTGAAACAGTATTTACGCTGCATGCTGCAACAAACTGAAAAAACTTGGAAAGACATCCTTTGGATAGCCGAATATGCCTACAATAACTCTGTCCATTCGGGAACTGGGAAAACCCCGTTTTTTCTTTTGTACGGCAGTCACCCTCGAACCTCGGAGTTGGATCCCCTCCAAGATCTTGAAACACCGGCAGTAGACTACCTGCATTCTACAATCACCCAAGCCTTTAAGGAAGCTGTTTCTCACCTTCAAAGGGCTAAAGAACAATACAAGAAAGGACAGATCAACATCGGAAGGAAGCCCCTCAATATCAAGTAGGGGATCAAGTCTGGTTATCCACCAAATATCTACCTCTAAAAGGGCCACGCACATTCAACCCAAGATACCTTGGTCCCTATTCCATTACTACCATAGTAAACCCAGTAGCGGTCAAGTTGGACTTGCCCCCGCACATGAAGATACATCCGGTCTTCCACGTCTCTCTATTAAAACCCGTGCAACCTCAAACCCGACTAACTAAATCTCCAAAACCTATCCTAGTTGATGGAGAACTCGAGTTTGAAGTCAAAAGCATTCTGGACTCCAAGATCTCCAAATCTAAACTATTTTACCTAATTGACTGGAAAGGCTACGGCCCCCAAGAGAGATCCTGGGAACCTGCTGAATATGTCCACGCTCCTCGCCTAATCAAAAGATTTCACCGAACATTTCCTGACAAGCCAAAACCCCCGGAGAAGCCCGGTTTGGGAGGGGCCTTGAGGGGGGGTACTGTCATGATCTCTGCTTCCAAAAGGTCAGGGTTTTCCCAACTCCCTTGGAAGCAGATCCATAACCCAGGTTCCGAGTGCCAACCAGTCCCAATTGGGACCTTTTGGACCCAGTCCTGGCGCCAGTGGCACCAGGCTCATAAATATGCCCAGTCCCAGCGCTGGAAGCGCCGGGCTCATAATGCTTGGGTGGACTTACCTGCAGCAGACCATGCTGCTTACTTGCCTGCCAGTTGAGCCTCTGATCCTCTTCTGTTTGGAACTACTTTTCCTGTTGGGTGGGGCAGGAGCCACTCCCTAGATTCAGAACACTGGAACTCTTCTGGAAAGCAGGAACTCTTTTCTTACCTAGGCGTGGCTGTGGAAGGAGACACCTAAGCACTACAGGAGGCTATTTAAACCACACCCGATGGATGAATCTTGCTTTGCGTTATTCTGCATCCTCTGCAGCAGAACACTCATCGTGTCTTCTGCATCTGATCCTGGGCCTAAGGAAAAAGGCTTACCATCCTGAATCCAGTCTTCAGCAACACCTATAAAGACAAGAAAGAACAGGTTAGCATTACGGTCTTCAGTGACAGCTCTTCACTTACCTGGTCCATCGGCTGTCACCAACGCCTCGCGCTGCATTCCGGCATCTGAAAGACAAAGGCTTACCTACTCTTCGTGCGCTCCGGAGGTCTTCACACTGCATTCCGGCATCTGAAAGACAAAAGCTTACCAACTCTTCGCACGCTCCTGAGGCCTTCGGCGCTGCATCCCGCATCTGAAAGACAAAACAAGGTGCGTTTAAAGACATTGGAGAACTTTAATACTCACGTGCCATTACTCCTTTCCACATCTAACCCAGTGGGTATTCCGGCACCCTGCAGCCGCTCCGAACTTGTACCTGCAAAATAAAAAGACAGTTAGAGCGCATCGTGAAGCAGGCAACAATCGCTTACTTACGTGCTTCCAGGCGCTTCTATTCATCACACGGGCTCCATCTTCAACTCACTTCAGCCCGTCATCCGCCATCGCCGGAACCCTGCAAAACAAGAAACATCATTACTAAAGACTTTAAAGACATTAGAATTACTCGAAACTTACCGTTCGTGCAGTAAACGACGGACAGCAGTCCTCTGAAGTCAAGGGGCCTGCTCCCCTTATCCAGTGAAGAAACTGGTAACAGCACCCTGCCCCGAGGCAGATGGAGAGCACGGCGTTCACTTACCTAAGGTGAGAGCGTTAACCTTTGGGGTTCTACAGGAGAAGAGAAAGGGAAGAAGAGAGAGACATTCAATAACCCAGTTCCTTAATCCATATTTTCTATCTGCAGACATCTTACCCTTCAAGTCAGACATACAGTGCACAGAGGTCCAGCCCAAAGAGCCAGCCGTGTGTTACACATCACCTTTGCAGATACGGTATACGCCCAGTCAAGACCGGCGCCTCTACGGGAATCAGGTGAGCGTTACACTTACTTTGTGTATCACTGGTTGAGCTTTAGGTTTCAATCTTATATTGTGTTCAAAGTCTTTCAGCTTTCCTAAATTCTCTGTGACGACTTCTGGGAACTCCTTAGACCACTTGTCATCCACCTCCGCAATGGTGACGGGTGTCACTGCACTTGCCTGGATTCTCACCCCCAGTTTCCTTTGCTCTTCCCACCCTAAAAGCGAGCCCCCTTCTTGGCAACCAATATGTCAGCTGTGCATTCCCTTCCTTTGTAGGATACTTTTGGCCTTGAAATTCCCCAATTAACTCAATGGGAGACTCTCCATAGCCACAGGGATGCACTTTGGCAGGAGCTAAATCCTGCACCTCCTTGCATAAAGTGTGCGTGAGTGTCACCTCTGATACTATAGTCCATGAAGATGCAGAGTCCACTTTCATCTTTAACTTGCAACCATCTACTATAAAGTCGTCTACAGGACCGTTTGTTTCACCTGATAAAGCAGACATCTCGAAAATGTGTCTTCGTGCACCTTCTTGATTGGGTGAAGCCACATTGGATACTCTTGTGGGTATTTGATTTGATGAATCGCTATTGTTTTCTCTTTGATCCACCATATTTATAGAACATTCTTTGCACATGTTCGCAAAATGACCTCTACTTCTGCACTTGAAGCATTCAGCAAATCTGGCAGGGCAGGTTGAATTGTTCATGGTATTTCTCGAGCTGTCGCACTTAGCACACCTTTGATTCCATCATTCTTTTCTTGGAACTAGGTTTGGTTATTTTTTCTTCGGACCAACAGCACAGACATTTTGCACCACTTGTTTATCCACTTTCATTTCTCTCATATACTGTGGCGTCTGTTCAATACTGCGTGTGAGCTGCACAGCCTGTTCTAAAGTTAAATCCTTGGCCAGCAATTTTTCTTGAACTCTTAAACTGTTGGTGCACCTTACCAACTGATCCCTAATTAACAAATCAGTCAGATCTCCAAACTCGCATGTGTAGCTTAATGTTCTCAATGATGCCACATAGGATGCTTCAGATTCTGCACTGTCCTGAGCACGCTGAAAAAATGTGTGTCTTTCGAAAGTGACATTTTTTTGAGGTTCAAAATGCTCTTCAATTTGTTTGATTGCCAGAATGTACTCATCAGCATCACCTGCAAATTCCTCTTGACGAGCTACTAATCTGTCAAACACACATCATCCTTCAGGACCAAGATTGGGCAGTAGCAGTGCCTTCCTCCTGGCTGCACTAAACCTATCACCTCCTATGGCTACTAAATAGTTCTCAAACGTGTGCTTCCATCTCTCCCATCTGATGGGGGGTCTTCCAGGCTCTGCTAAAAAAGGAGAAGGTGGTGGGATTGCAGCAGCCATAGTCTCTGTTTCAAAACTTGACACAGTCTCTTAATATATATAATTTTCACTGGGATTTGCTTCTATTGCTGTAGAATATTGCAATTGAACTGTGGTCCTAGTTTTGTGAATTGCAATACTTTGTGCTAGTGCTTTGTGGTGGGACCATCCAGATTATGACACTGACTGTCATTGTTCACAAACACCAGAATTCTAATATACATTCAGCTAGGCAGGAACTCTCTGAGTAATTCCGCTGTGGAATGGGACGAAAGTCCTTTTTTTGTCATCACAATGCTGCTCAAACAATTCCAAATGCTCTAAAAAGCAGATTGCCTGGTTATGTGGTTGCTAGGAAACTGCTGTCACAATGCTTGGGGCTTCAAAGCGTTGGATTGGCTCTTCCCAATGCTGTACGTTGCTGGGCCACGCCCCTTGTCAGCTGAGAGCGTAGTAGGCAAACGTAATGCAGTCTATGAAGCGCTCGTGCACATTGGATAATGATGGTGTGCGAGCGGAACGCAAAACTGGGGCTTCATTTCCCTGCCCCTCTTCAGCCAGGGCTCCCCGCCTGACCTGTGCGCGGCAGGGACCGCAGTGCCTTTTGCCGTGTCTCCTCGGAATTTCGCCTGCTTCTGGGCCGCTGTTCTTCTGCGCCGACAGGAGAGCGCACGTGTCCTTTCCAAAGGTTGAGAACTGGGTCCGCTGAAGTCGGGAGACACTCGCCGCTGCACTCCTTTCTTCTTAAGAATTCCTCGTCGCCAGTGTTAAAAGTAAGCGGACGCCGTATTATGATATATTGAGCTTTATTAAGTTACACGGAGCAGGCAACAGGCACTGCACACAGTCTCACAAACAGAAAATCTGTTCCAGATCTCAAATGGGCTCTGGAACTCTAACCAAAAGAAAACACAGAACATCAAATGAAAGGCTAACTTAACAGTCTCCCCAACTTGTTCGGCAGCTCCTTGCTCTTTCTCGTGATCGCCAGACCCTTTTATATTCTCCCTCAGCTTGCTCTGGGCCTTAGCCCCTTGACTGTTTGCTTTTCCAGTCTTGTGTGAGTCCTTGACCCATGTAATTAGCTTTTGTGGGGCTCCCCCAACTTCATATGGGGCCCAGACCCTGTTGTGCCATTTCTGCAGGTCCTCTTCCCCTGCTTCACTCAATGTCCAACTGAACAGACCTGGTGTCCTTTCCTACCAGGTATTGTTTGTTGGGTGTTCTGACCCACGTTTGGACTATTATGTTACAACATTTGGTGCTGTGGGCTTAGGAAATCCAAGATGGCCGAAAAAGCCCACATGTGCGCCAGAATCTATGAAAACCGCGCAGTTGTGCACACTAAAATGGTTGCCTAACTTGCCACCCACCAGTGTGAGCAGGATGGGCCGGGGTACCATGAGTGAAATGTGTGCCAAAGGAAAAACTGCACTTTAAAATCACCTTTTGTTTCTCTAAATGCCAGCTCAAAATGCCTATTTGCAACACATCCAAAAATCTCACTGAACACCAGCAGACATCTGACAGAATAAAGTCTTGTGGGCATACAAAATCTGGAAAGAGGATGAGCCTAAAACAATGTTCATCACAAGACTGGCTGAGCTGTGATTTCAGCAGTTTAAGTAAATGTGGACTGAAAGACACTAAAAATCTAAATGTTTAAAAGAAATGAGTGACCTACTTTTGAGTGTCACATAGGCTGCAATTGTTTAAATGTCATAGTTTTAAACTTAGAATCAGCATTCTAGCTGCATATGTAAAAAATTGTTAGTTATTTGAATGCAGAAAACTGGGGAACAGAAATGACATGTGGCTAAAAACTGGCTTAAAGAGATTCCAATTTTGCCTGGCAACTACCCCCATCAGGAGTGAAACTTGATTCACAAGTAACTTCCCAGGCCTGGCTGTTTCCTGCTGGCCACACTAAGGATATGCCATCTCTCTGATAATTGAATTAAGGGGAGCCCCCACAGAATACAGGAGCTCTGAACAATGCAACCCCCTTCACCCAGGCAGATGGTTTATTGCAGATGTCGTAAAACAGCTTCCTCTTGGCAGAAGCTGGGAGGGGCAGGGTCTCTGAGCTTGGCAGAAACTGGAAAGACTGGTTTCTGTACCATGTGACCTGAAAAGACACACCCCGTAGCCAGAATATGGTTTTAGAAAAAGATGGATCATTCATAGAGCGGACTTGTGAAAATTATTTAAATGATACCATAATTCTTGTGATTTTTCTGCCCACATTTTAAGACGTGTTAGGACCCGGTGGTATGTTCAGGGGGGTTTTAGCGGAAAAGAGGATATTACTCAAAATGTGTGCATGTGAAAAATCTGACACTTCATCAACTAATGTCCATACTCCTTGCGCACATCTGTGTAAATTTGGGTTAATGTCCGATATTGCGAAACCAGTTAAAAAGTGCAAATGTCGCCATTTCTGAATGCAAGCTCCCAGGAAGAGCAGAGTTTGAACAGGGGCTACCATCAGTAAATGCATGATGGGTGCATGTAATTTCAAACCACTGTGTATCTAGGAAATATGTCTTTTTGAGCAAATATAGATTGTGTGTAATTTGACAGGGGTGGGTTCTCTGTATCATAAACAGACCTCATCATGATGACACTTCATTTCATTCCCCCAATCAAGTGGAAGCGGATGAAGTGGCCAATGACAAGTGGAGAGGGGTAGAGCCTAGTGATGCTGCACACACACCCATTTTCAAAACACATAAAAGCAGACAGACAGGACAGATAGGGACCTTCAAATCCATTTGCTGCGGGACGCTCTGCCGGGAAAATCCATACTTTACCTCCATCAATCTCTAGAGAAAGCTGTGCAGAAAGATCCAGACTTCAAATCTATCAATATCCAGAACCAGAGCTGACCCAGACCAGACCAGCAGAGCAGAGCTGACCCAGATCACTGTGAACTGCAGAGACCAGACCAGAGTCCAGTCTAAAACCTGACCAGATCTGTGGCGAGGCCCATTCTAATTCAAGAATATAGTGTGAGTACCTAGCAGACTGTGCAGAACCAATCTCTTAGTTAAAATAATATAATTCAAGCTATTTTAATCTAAGTAGAACTGTCTCCTAACTGTCACCTGTCATTTGTAAAGCTGTCACCTGTCATTTTCTAGTTGCAAGCTGCACTTGACTTTTTGAACTTTAAAATTTCAAATCTGAAAAACAACCTTTATTTAATCGCTCATATCTCCGTGACCGTTTGTCCTAGAGACTTGCAGTAACTTTCATCTGGAAGCTGAGATCCCAGGCTGTCCTAGGACCCCAAAACGATAGTGCTAGTCCTTGTAGTTCCTCCGCAATCGCGAAAAACGCACTCGCGAATTTGCCGCGATTTGCAAATTTCTCCACGTGTGAAAACAGAAGCTTCTTGCTTTCAGTTGCCAAAAATTCGTTTAACCTGGTAGTTACTCCTAGATCCTTGCTAAAGTGAGCCTGGACTAATATTAACTTGATTTCACTCACCCTGAACCTCCTAGAGGGAATTAAAAGCATTTTAGCATATTTTTCACTTCATTGCCAGCACATGTAAAAGCATTTTGGGCCTGTGTTTAAAACTCCGATCTGTACTCTAAGCTTGCTGGGGTGAACTGAATTACATTTGATTGCATTTCTGAGAACTGTGTGCTTTCCTTCCATTTCCTTGCATTGCATAAAGGGGGGGTGAATTGCCAGAGAAAAGTGATTACATTGTTTTGTTGAAATCATATTGAGTATTTTCTGTGTTGCATTTTCATTCAACATTACATTCATCTGAACTTATATAAAGCATTCTCTACCACCTTATTCTTCTGTTCCTATTCACCAGTGTGCTAGTGCCAGACTATCCATTATTGATTACTGCTCAGATTCAGTGTGATATTCAATTATTAATTTATTATAAAGTGTGATATATAGATCTATTGTTTAAATTATCAAATAAACCTTTTAAACTTGCAAAACAGAACTACTTCTTGGCTCACTGGGGTCAGGAGGATTCCAAGAGAGGGGTGTTATATAGGGGTAGTCATCCATACGCATGAACTGGACATAAAGATATATCAATAAGGGTTTCCATTCAGTATCCCAGACTAGGCATTGACTTAGCTGTAGTGTTGAATTGAATCCTCTTACAAATTGGGGCCTCGTGCCGGACGTTTGGGTTAGATCTATCACTTGTGCAGATTAATACAGCGTGCCAGCTGACCAGATACACATATCCGGTCGGATCACACGCTGTGTTACGCTGTAAAGCACTCCTCAAAGGAACGCTCTAAGAAAAAGGTCTGTTTTGCAAAAATAAAATACAAACTTCTTTAAGTCAGGAAGGAACTCAAATCTCTAGAATGACGACCTTAGTAGACATGAAAATAGCCAGAGAGCACTTCTTACATAAGTTATTTGTGAGAGGTGAGTGGACTCATCAGGACCAGACGGTCTGGTTGCAAGCAGTCGCACCCCAGATCACGGAAACAGGGTCAGATATATGGAGAGACCAGGGTCCCTTACATGTGGCCCTGAGTGAACTATATATGTCCTCTAAGGCCAAGGATGAGCACAACAAGATTGCCAGGGTAGCGGCATATTTATATTTACATATGGGAGCCATGCAGGACAAATGTGCTGAAGGCCAAGATCTGGCGAGTAGGCAACTGCTGGCATTACAGAAGGCCCAATCTGATCTGGACTCTTCTGAGCAGAGGCTGCAGAGGAGCCAGGAGTCAGAAAATGATAGAAGGCAGTATATCATTAAAATAAAGAGGGATATGGAGATACTGCAACAGGAAAAGGCTGACCAGGATACTAGATTTCTGGCCCTGCAGAAGGAGCACCAAGACAGTTTGGAGTCCTTACTGCAGAGCCAGAAAAAGCTGGAGCAACAATTAGACTTTAACAGGGCATGCACGGAGCAGGTAGCCACCCTGCAAAGTCATCTAGATAGAGTGAAGGCAGAGAGCAACAAGCTGATTTTGAAAGACCTGGATACCCAGGCAGAGTTTGATGAAGAACGCCAGAAAGCTGGTGCCTTCCAAAGGCAAAGGGACGACCTGGCGGCACAGATGCAGGCTCTTAGTCAGGAAAGGGATACCTTAGGCCAGGAAGTCTGCCACTTAAAAAGGAAAATGGAAGAAAATCACCTGGCCCTCCAGGGACTGGGTGACCTCCAAAAAGAACACTATAACTTGTTAGAGCACACCAGGAAGGTGGAGGATGCTCTGGCAAGAAAGGAGCAGGCTAATAGGGACACAGCTCAGGAGGTAACCCTCCTGCAGCAAAGACTGGCCCAGTGCTCCAGGACCAATCAGGAAATGCAGAGAGAGAATGAGGCTCTCTGCCAGCACAATGATAGGCTCCAACAACAGGTAGCGATGCAGGAGAGACTGATAGAGTCTAGTAAGGCCTTAACTGAGGAACTGAAGGCGCAGGCTCTTGCATTGCAACAGGGAGCAGGGGCGGATAGAGACCAAGTTCGCTGGGAAAGGGAAACTCCTGAGCATAACCTCAGGAGCCCTAGTACCAGAGGCCTTTATCTCTCTCAGTCCCTGGACTCTGCCACCCCCATGTCCCCTGGCGCACATGAGCACAGGGCCACAGGGATGGCAGAATACTATCCAGCCAGAAGCATGGGGCTCATAGGCCAGTACCACCCAGGAATGGAGGGGCGGGCATCCGGGTATGGGCACCCAAGCACAGTGCAATTTAATGGGGAACCCCAGGAGAGTAGGCCCATTAAGGGCATCCTGAAAACCTCTGCCCAGTTAGGTCAGTGGGGGGGGTACCCATCAAATCCTGGCAGCAAGGAGGGATCTGAAGACTCCTCTGAGCGGTACAGGACACAGAAGACCAGGTCCCCACATTCTGCCAGCGATTCCCAGGCTCGCAGAATCCGGGAAAACCTGGAAGAACAGACGGGAACCTCTGGGAGCAGTGCCTCTGAGTCAGAAGATGAATGGACCAGGGTTACCCGGACCAAAAGGGCCAATAAGACAAAAAGGGCCTTGCTTAAGGACCCCTTAAAGCAGATTAAGGCTATCAGGAGCGTCATCACGCCTTATCATAAGAACGCCAAGTATTCTGTTTGGGAGCACTTAGAGTTGTTTGAGCAAATGATGGAGACTTTCCATTTGAAGGACAGCCAAAGCTGTATTCAATATGTAAAGTGGACATTCTCCCCAGAGTACTCCAGTTTCTTTGCAGGGCTGGAGGACCAAAATCATTTAAGATGGTCCACCTATAAGGCGGCCATCTTGAAACATTTTTCTACTCATAGAAATCCTCAAGAGGCTCGCAAGGCAGCCTACAATTTACAATGTGGGGAGGATCAGGCCCCACAAGAATTTGTGCAGGAGTTTAAGCGTGCTTTTGCACAGACCACAAGAAGGGTGCGCACGGATAGCAGAGAATTTATTAATATGTTTTTCCATGCCTTGCCCAAATACATAATGACCCAGCTCGTGAGGGATTTTCACGAGAAAAGATCTTTAGACTGGGTCATTGAACATGCGACCCGGATCTATGAGGTGCAGAAGCCAATAGAAAATAAAAATAATGCGCCCAAAAACCCCAAAGCCAACAACACCCCTGCTGCTGCCAAGGTGGCAGAGGTAAAGGTCACCCCCGTTTTAGAGTTGGAGATGGGGGGGCCTAAAAACCTACCTGCACCTAATAATGCTAGGCCCAGAAGGTCCTCGGGCCAGTCACAGACAGGGGGCCAGGGAGCCAGGGAGGCAGCCCCACAAATGGGGTCCCTCGCTCTCCTGATTATGTAAGCCCCCGTTACAAGGGAAACAGACCCATCCTGGGTTATGTGTGGACTCCTCCAGCCCAAGGGGGGGGATCCAGCCAAGCACCTAACCCAGGGAACTTCCCTCCTAACTTCCCACCGGAGGGCAGAAATTCTCCAAATCCTGGGCAGAACTTTTTCCCCAGGTATCCACCCAACGTCCAACCCCAAAATCCTCCACCCTTCTTTCCCCAATTCCCTGAGCCCAGACAACCGAATCCGGGAGAGGGGAGGCCAAGGGTGGAGGGGTATCCAAATCTTCCCAACCAGGGGTACTACCAAAGAAGGGATAGCTACCCTTCCCGGGATCAGCCCAGGGGAGAAAACAGGGCCCCGTATCAGCCTGAGCGGGTTTCCCAGTTAGAGCGCCAGGTTCAAAACATGGCGCGGGATCTGGGTCACATACTGAGGGCTCAGCAGAACCCTCAGATCGGCATGCCGGCGCAGAACGCACCCAACTCTGGACCTGGTGCTCCAGAACAATGACGGGGGCAGCACCCCAATAACTCACCGGTTCCCAGGGAGGAGGCACAAAGGGAAGGGGGATGTAAAGCTTTGGAGGAAGCTTCCTTCCTCACTTGTAAACAGCCCCTGGAAACCCAGGAACCGGAAACAAAATCTCCTGCCCCTGAAAGTCTGCCTCCGAAGGAACAGAAGGGGGGTAGGAGAAACAAAAGACCCAAACAGACTCAGTTTGAGGAGGAGGTACAGATCTTCCAATTTGAGGGAGAGGGATCCTCAGAAGATCCTGGGAAAAGGATCTTCTTCTTCAGAGAGGGGGGAACTCCTCCCAAAGAAAAATGGGTCCCTAGGGATGCAAATCCAGACTGGGGAGATGTGGAGACTGAGCTACCGCCGCCCACCATCTCATCCCAGAACCAACAGCAAGAAAATCCCCTGGTTCAAACCCATCCTGGTGACTGCCTCCAAAAAGGGGGGGGCGGCCCAGAACCGGAGCCAGGGGAACCCACAATGGCTCTGATCTCCAGTTGCCAACTTTTTCTTTCAGATTCCCAAGGCTCTCCACAGAATTCTGCCCAAATCTCTTCGCTAGCGATGTCCAAAACCAGAAAGTTAGCCCACCAGTTGTCCAAAAATGTGCATTATCTGTGCCCCCTTGAGGAGAAGGAGGGAAGATACTATGCCCCGGTACAAGTACAGGGGCAGGGTACAATTTTGGCACTGGTGAACACTGGATCTCAAGCCACCCTTCTGTCCAGAAGGGCCTTTGATGAACTGAATGCAGGAAGGGGAGAGAATTACCAAATTCCTCTCACCTCTCTTCCTGGACAACTGCAGAACTTTGACGGGAAGGAAATTCCCGTTGAGGGGACTGCAGACTTGGACATTAAGATCGGGCGACACAAGGTGAAACACCCGGTCATAGTAGTGACTCCAGAGGGCACCCCTTGTTTACTGGGGAATGACCTCCTGAGAAGGTTGTCACCCCTAATAGATTGTGTAAACAAGGTCCTCTGGACCCAGACTAGCCAACCAATAAAATTAAAACAGAGTGTCAACCATGTTAGTTTAAACGGCACATGCCACATGGTTGAACAAAAATCTGACCAAGTAGAATTTCACTTCCAGAACAACCAAATTCCAGACGTGACAGTAATAGCAGTAGGACAACAGACTGGTGATGGGGGGTCCTCTCTATTTCTGAAAATCAACCTTCCTTCCAGTCTAAAGTGGTACTCCAAGCTGGAAGGAAACACTCTGAGATTCTATACTAATCCACAATCAGAAACTCCCACTCCTATAGTCCAGAAAGTTGTGAAATCAGCTCAGAGCCTGGCTGATATTCAGCAAATTGGAGAGCAGTTGTTCATCCCTGTTCAGTTAAATGATGGGAAGGACTCTGTTCTCGCTCGAGTGTGTGTGAACAACGATAAGAGCTTCATCAGCGAAGCCATGCTCCGCCAACTCCCAAAAGATCCAGCCATTCCCACCTTCAAACTGATAGACAAATGGGAAATGGACCTGTAAGCACCTAATTCCAAACATCTCCTGCCAAGCAGGTGTATGCTCAAAATATCTATTGGCAACAAGAGCATAGTCCATAATTGTTGGGTCGTGCGAGACGTCACTGCCGCCTTTTACTTAGGCAGTGACATTCTCAATCGCTTTGCCATTAGTTTGGACCTAATAAACTTCAAAGCTTGGTCCCGATTAGCGGATAATCCCATGGGCTTTGATGATCCAGAAAAAGCATTTAGGTCAGCTCAATTGCTACCTTATGCAGTTGAAATTCAGATCAAAGAGGAAGTCACCATCCCAGAAAGGACCCGACAATTCTCCCTGGAAGTGAAAGTTAAAAGAGGACAATATCTGCAAAACCCTGATGCTTACATACATCTAAACGCTTCTCTCCAACAGCAAGGGTTGGGGGTAAACCCAACACCATTAGTCAACATAGAACATGACACCATTCCAATAGAGGTGGATAACAGCGACTTGAAGAGTATTACTCTAGCCGCAGGCACCATTATTGGAATGGCGGTTGATGACCGACATTTTTCCATAGATTTAGGTAATGAACTGTTAGGACCAATCCCCAAGGACTGCTTTGACAGTGACAGTGATGACAATACAACACCAGACAGGATTTTTACCCGGCATGGGGGGAACTTCCTGGTGTACACTTCTTGCCCTTATGGTAAGGAAGATGTGACTTGTGACTTCAGGAGGGATGAGGTGATTTTCCAGGTCCATGAGGGCTGCCTTTCCCACCTGAAGCCTCCAGTCCAAATCAGCACTCTGACCAGGGACTTCTCCACCCAGCTGGAGGAGGCCGCTGAAATAGCCAAACCAGAAGTCTTTCCAGGCTTCCGGCAGATGGTGGAAGAGAGAGTCAACCTAGCGATGCCTGTGTGACTCTGGAACAAAAGCAAAAGTTGAAACAAGTTTTCTTGGATTTCCAAGATCTCTTTGCGGTAGACTCATATGACTGCGGTCGCACTGACATCCACACAACAACAATCCCCACGGACCCTGGCATGACTCCTGTGTTTGTGAAGCAATATCGCTTGCCTCTCGCATCAATGGAGTCCCTTACTGAAATAATTAAGAACCTTGAGTCCCGGGGAATAATTCGTCCAGTGCACAGCACCTTCAATAATCCGGTGCTGGGAATATTGAAGCCAAACGGCCAGTGGAGACTCTGCGCCGACCTCAGGGAGCTCAACAAACGGGTCCATACTTCCCGATGGCCTCTGCCCTACATTGACCAAGGACTGGCCCAGATCCAGGGGTCACAGGTATTCACTGCAATAGACCTGAACAATGGATACTGGACCGTGCCGGTCAGTAGGGAGGACCAATACAAGCTGGCTTTTACCTTTGGGGGCCAGCAGTATACATGGACCCGGACTCCCTTCGGATACCTTAACTCCGGTAATGAGTTCAATATTTTCCTACATAAGGCCATGCCCGACCTGGGTGCGAGGGGTAACCTGGCTTATGTAGATGATGTCCTCATCAAAAGTTCATCTGTGGAGGAACACATAGCGGAGATCCGTTATGTTCTGACACAGTTGAGGGCCGCCGGAGCAAAACTTTCCTTTCAGAAAGCACAGTGGTGTAGAACCCGTGTTAATTTCTTGGGGCATGAGATTACTCCTCAGGGTCTCTGTCCCCAGGAAAAGAAAGTGGAAGCACTTCAGAAACTGAAAGACCCCACAACTCTGCGGGAACTAAGGAGCCTCCTTGGACTGACTAATTACAGCAGAAAGTTCATTGAGGGCTACGCAGAGATCACCAGACCCCTGATTCATCTCCTGAAGGGGGGGGTCAAGTGGGAATGGGGTCCAGAACAAGCCGAGGCAGTAAGACAACTCAAAAGAAGCCTCTCACAAGCGCCCTGCCTAGCTTACCCTGTCAGAAACAAGGAGTTCTTCCTGGAGACGGGGTTCTCTAATACGTGCTTGACGGCGGTATTATACCAAAAGCATGACAAGGTCAATAAAGTAATCTCCTATGTGAGCAAAACTTTATCCTATGTGGAGGAAAAATTCAACGATTGTGAGAAGGCACTCCTGCCGACGGTGTGGGCATTGAAGAATTACCGCCCGTTTATCCATGGGGAACACATCATAGTGGAGACTCCACACCAGCCTCTGCAATATCTCCAAAGTGACAGAATCCGGGCCGGAAATGTGAGTAATTCCCGAATTACTTCCTGGATTCTATCAATGCAAGGATTTCCTGTGGAGGTCAGATATGGCCAAAACAAGAAGAGTCCCCTCGCGCAAGGTCTGGCTGACTTGCATGATTGTGCCAGAGAAAACTGTCTCGAGGACGAAAGTCTAAAAATCAAGGACAGCATGGAGGCATACCTTAATTCCCCACACAAAGTCTTTGAAGAGGACAAGTGTGAGGGAATGCCCACTGTCTATGTGGATGGATGCTCTTACCATGTTGACAACAACGGGGAAAAAGAACTGGTGGCCGGCGTAGGGAATGCATGGGTGAATGAGTCCCCAGAACCCTCCGCTGGATACAAAATTGGTCCCTGAAGTAGTCAGGTGGCAGAATTGATGGCTGTGCATCAGGCCATCCTCACTGCTGTCCAGCATCAACTCCACAAACTGGTCATAATCACAGATTCGGATTATGTACGGAACGGGTTCGTGGAGCACCTGGTTAATTGGAAAACCAGAGGCATGTTATGTGCTAACAACAAACCCTTGAAACATGGGAAGTTGATCCAAAACATTGATGATCTGGTCACCTCGAATGAGATGACCATCTATTGGAAAAAGATCAAGGGTCATTCCAAAGTAGAGGGACCAGACAAAACTGGAAATGACTTAGCTGATCAGCTGGCCAAAACCGGGGCCATCCAAGGGGATCTGATTGAGATTGAGTCCCTGTTGGGGAAATCCAGGTCACTGCTATCACTAGGTCCCAGACAAATGCTCACAACGACCTTTCAATTGCACAATGGAGTAAGGAGACCCCTGATGCTGATTTGATTACCGCTCAGAAGGGGGATCCAATAATTGGTAAATTTTGCCAGCACATTGAGGACCCTGAGAACTTTCCCCTGATGGATACCGATTACATTGGGAAAGAGGACCTAAGAGTGTTGATGAAATGTCCAAAAATGTTCCGAATCCAAGACGGTTTGCTGGTAAGGAAATCCAAAACTGGCCACGATCAGTGGGTGGTTCCTACCTCATTCCGAAGCCTGATGTTAAGTCACGCCCATGATGCGGCCACCGCCGGTCATAGGGGGTTTCATACAACATTGGAAATCTTAAGAGAGGTTGCATACTGGCCACACATGGGGCAGGACCTCGACCAATACTTGAAGGGGTGTCTTGTGTGTGCACAATTTCAGCCATCATCCCTCACGCACCGTGCACCCCTCCAAAAGAGGGGGATGACACTGCCATGGTCAGATTTACAAATCGACTTTGTAGGCCCCGTAATTCGCTCTGCTAGGGGGAATAAGTACATGTTGACTGTGACATGCCAGTGAAGTAATGACAAAGATGTGGGAGATACTGGGGGTCAAAAGGAAGTTGCATATTGCTTACAGGCCAGCTTCTTCTGGGGCAGTAGAGAGATATAACCGAACCATTGTGAGCATATTAAAGAAGTTTGTGGCAGATTCTGGGCCAAGTTGGGATATCCGATTACCTCTTGTCCTAATGGCCATCAGATCTACCCCTTCATCTGCAACCAAAATGTCACCATTTGAGTTGATGACTGGACGCAAGATGGTGCTTCCTCAGCATTTGCTCTATAGGACCCAAGAGCAGACACTGATAAATGCCTCCACTACTCATGAGTATGTGGAGAATTTAAGGAAACACCTCCAACATGCTTTTGCTTACGCTCAGCAGAATCTAGAAAGATCGGCTGATAGCATGAAGACCCACTATGACCTGAAAACTTCCAGGAAGGAATATCAGGTGGGGGACCGGGTCTATCTATACAACTTCCAAAGAAACCAGGCCAAACAGCGGAAATTCTTGCCTACATGGAAGGGACCCTTTGAGATCATCGACAAGATCTCCCCTGTGGCCTACAAAATCCACATCCCCAAAGGTCCTTTGGCAGCGGGGGAAGACAAGTGGGTCCACATAAACCAGTTGAAATGTTGCCATCCCAGGCACACTCTGCAACAACTGGAGGAATCCTCTGGAATCCTAGCGGGTACTGTCTCAGACTAATTCAGTTCCAACCATAAAACATACCACATCTAGTCTCTAAAATATTGTGATTTGCATGAAACTGTCTCTTAGTTATACTGTTTTTTTTTTCAAAATAAGAATGTAATGTTTCGTTATGATGAAATGCATATGCTGCCCCACTATCTCAACAGTGGTGGAAAAATGTCTATGAATAGGTATTGCCGCTCTTCCTTTGTCGTCCTAGGAGAAAGAAAACCTGGAGACGGGACAAGGAGGACGATCCGGAGACCGGGAGCAGAGACGCAAGGGGCCCGGTGTACCGCCCAATATTCCCATCAGGACCGGCGAGGAGAACCGATCGATCAGTACCGGATGGAGGAAAAGATGCTGAACTGTGCCATTTGCAGAATTGGAAGAAGATTATGCGGACATACCAGTGCGTGGGTCAAAACCCTTGTGCACCCGACATCCCCTCGACTCAATCCAAGTGCCGTCGGGCGGGGGGGTTTGTTGGGTGTTCTCACCCACGTTTGGACTATTATGTTACAACATTTGGTGCTGTGGGCTTAGGAAATCCAAGATGGCCGAAAAAGCCCACATGTGCGCCAGAATCTATGAAAACCGCGCAGTTGTGCACACTAAAATGGTTGCCTAACTTGCCACCCACCAGTGTGAGCAGGATGGGCCGGGGTACCATGAGTGAAATGTGTGCCAAAGGAAAAACCGCACTTTAAAATCACCTTTTGTTTCTCTGAATGCCAGCTCAAAATGCCTATTTGCAACACATCCAAAAATCTCACTGAACACCAGCGGACATCTGGCAGAATAAAGTCTTGTGGGCATACAAAATCTGGAAAGAGGATGAGCATAAAACAATGTTCATCACAAGACTGGCTGAGCTGTGGATTTCAGCAGTTTAAGTAAATGTGGATTGAAAGACACTAAAAATCTAAATGTTTAAAAGAAATGAGTGACCTACTTTTGAGTGTCACATAGGCTGCAATTGTTTAAATGTCATAGTTTTAAACTTAGAATCAGCATTCTAGCTGCATATGTAAAAAATTGTTAGTTATTTGAATGCAGAAAACTGGGGAACAGAAATGACATGTGGCTAAAAACTGGCTTAAAGAGATTCCAATTTTGCCTGGCAACTACCCCCATCAGGAGTGAAACTTGATTCACAAGTAACTTCCCAGGCCTGGCTGTTTCCTGCTGGCCACACTAAGGATATGCCATCTCTCTGATAATTGAATTAAGGGGAGCCCCCACAGAATACAGGAGCTCTGAACAATGCAACCCCCTTCACCCAGGCAGATGGTTTATTGCAGATGTCGTAAAACAGCTTCCTCTTGGCAGAAGCTGGGAGGGGCAGGGTCTCTGAGCTTGGCAGAAACTGGAAAGACTGGTTTCTGTACCATGTGACCTGAAAAGACACACCCCGTAGCCAGAATATGGTTTTAGAAAAAGATGGATCATTCATAGAGCGGACTTGTGAAAATTATTTAAATGATACCATAATTCTTGTGATTTTTCTGCCCACATTTTAAGACGTGTTAGGACCCGGTGGTATGTTCAGGGGGGTTTTAGCGGAAAAGAGGATATTACTCAAAATGTGTGCATGTGAAAAATCTGACACTTCATCAACTAATGTCCATACTCCTTGCGCACATCTGTGTAAATTTGGGTTAATGTCCGATATTGCGAAACCAGTTAAAAAGTGCAAATGTCGCCATTTCTGAATGCAAGCTCCCAGGAAGACTAGAGTTTGAACAGGGGCTACCATCAGTAAATGCATAATGGGTGCATGTAATTTCAAACCACTGTGTATCTAGGAAATATGTCTTTTTGAGCAAATATAGATTGTGTGTAATTTGACAGGGGTGGGTTCTCTGTATCATAAACAGACCTCATCATGATGACACTTCATTTCATTCCCCCAATCAAGTGGAAGCGGATGAAGTGGCCAATGACAAGTGGAGAGGGGTAGAGCCTAGTGATGCTGCACACACACCCATTTTCAAAACACATAAAAGCAGACAGACAGGACAGATAGGGACCTTCAAATCCATTTGCTGCGGGACGCTCTGCCGGGAAATTCCATACTTTACCTCCATCAATCTCTAGAGAAAGCTGTGCAGAAAGATCCAGACTTCAAATCTATCAATATCCAGAACCAGAGCTGACCCAGACCAGACCAGCAGAGCAGAGCTGACCCAGATCACTGTGAAGTGCATAGACCACACCAGAGTCCAGTCTAAAACCTGACCAGATCCGTGGCGAGGCCCATTCTAATTCAAGAATATAGTGTGAGTACCTAGCAGACTGTGCAGAACCAATCTCTTAGTTAAAATAATATAATTCAAGCTATTTTAATCTAAGTAGAACTGTCTCCTAACTGTCACCTGTCATTTGTAAAGCTGTCACCTGTCATTTTCTAGTTGCAAGCTGCACTTGTCTTTTTGAACTTTAAAATTTCAAATCTGAAAAACGACCTTTATTTAATCGCTCATATCTCCGTGACCGTTTGTCCTAGAGACTTGCAGTAACTTTCATCTGGAAGCTGAGATCCCAGGCTGTCCTAGGACCCCAAACCGATAGTGCTTGTAGTTCCTCCGCAATCGCGAAAAACGCACTCGCGAATTTGCTGCGATTTGCAAATTTCTCCACGTGTGAAAACAGAAGCTTCTTGCTTTCAGTTGCCAAAAATTCGTTTAACCTGCTAGTTACTCCTAGATCCTTGCTAAAGTGAGCCTGGACTAATATTGACTTGATTTCACTCACCCTGAACCTCCTAGAGGGAATTAAAAGCATTTTAGCATATTTTTCACTTCATTGCCAGCACATGTAAAAGCATTTTGGGCCTGTGTTTAAAACTCCGATCTGTACTCTAAGCTTGCTGGGGTGAACTGAATTACATTTGATTGCATTTCTGAGAACTGTGTGCTTTCCTTCCATTTCCTTGCATTGCATAAAGGGGGGGTGAATTGCCAGAGAAAAGTGATTACATTGTTTTGTTGAAATCATATTGAGTATTTTCTGTATTGCATTTTCATTCAACATTACATCCATCTGAACTTATATAAAGCATTCTCTACCACCTTACTCTTCTGTTCCTATTCACCAGTGTGCTAGTGCCAGACTATCCATTATTGATTACTGCTCAGATTCAGTGTGTTATTCAATTATTAATTTATTATAAAGTGTGATATATAGATCTATTGTTTAAATTATCAAATAAACCTTTTAAACTTGCAAAACAGAACTACTTCTTGGCTCAGTGGGGTCAGGAGGATTCCAAGAGAGGGGTGTTATATAGGGGTAGTCATCCATACGCATGAACTGGACATAAAGATATATCAATAAGGGTTTCCATTCAGTATCCCAGACTAGGCATTGACTTAGCCGTAGTGTTGAATTGACTCCTCTTACATGTTCCATCAAGCTTTTACAGTTCATTTATGATCCCTTTCTGTATCTTCATATGGGTCCCAGACCCTGGTATGCTGCTCTTGTGGGTTCTCTACCCCTGATGTATTCAATGTCCAACTCAACAGACCTGGTGTACTCTGCTGCCATGTACTGTTCCGCATGGGATGTTATATAAAATGTTCTCTAGCTTTTACAGTTTGTTCCTTATCCCTTTTTGTATCCTTGGATAATGGTGCGTCTATGTTTAACTTATTTTGTGCCCTCTGCTTCCCACCAGCATTTCCGACCCTTTCCCTACCTTGGGGTAAAGCTGTTGCAACCTCCGGTCTGTCCTGGGAGTTGAGCGGGGCATCTGCACTGCTTCTTCGTTCAGCGTTCTGTCCTCGGTGGCTCCACAGTGGTAAGCTCTCTCTCTCGCATACCCAGCTCTGTCTTCCACTCGCTTTGGCTTCACCGGTTGAGGTTTCGCTTTCCCCTTCACCGCACAGAATCCCGCTCTATGGAGCCTTTAGAGACACTTGTTCCTCCTCTGCAGTGTCTCGTTCCTTGCTTCTCAGGTCTCGTCACAGAACCACAGTCTGGTTCCTCGCTCCTCCAGGCCTGGCTTGCTCCGACTTGGCTTAACAAGGTACACAGTCTTTCCTTACTTTTTATCATCGGAGCAGTCTGTAATAGACTGTACCTCAGATGTCAGTTCTGCAGTGGGCTTTTGCCTCCTTCTTTGATCTTCATCCTGTCAGTGACTTTTGCCACTCCACCTAGGTATCTTTCACTCTTCCTCGTACCAGTATTATGTGTATGATTGAAGTCCTCTATTATACAGAGACACATATAGGTGATGTGGACCACAGGGAACTGGGTCAGGGGAAAGGAAGGAGGGGACAGAAATGGGGGTGAATAGTGCATTCTCCCAAGACGATTGTCACTGTTCCCATGGAGGGCTTCCTTCCTCATGAGATCCACCCACCGAGTACCACACCCAGGGGGACTCTTGGGTAGCATCCTCATGTCCCTAGCCTAAAGGGAAGGGGCCTCCCCTAGGGAAGCAGTGACTATATCCTGGGATACATCACAACACACTCTCTCTCCATCTCCTGATCATCTGCTCATTGTCCCACACCCCTTCCTCCTTCCATCAGACTTCTCCAAAACTGCTCTGTCTCTAAAAACCCTCCCACCACGCTAAAGTTTCCATCTTTTATAGGGTTGTGTCCCTCCTTTTAGCCATTCTCTGGTAAAAGGGAATTTAGTGTTGTTAGCTGTGGTGGGATTGATTGCCTGGCTTCTCCCATGGGATGGACCACGGAATGTATCTGGGATTTGGAATTGGCTCACCATTCTCCTTTGGACGTCCTCTCTTTTCTTCCGCACCCTGGCCCTGTCGTTCAGCCTCTTCCTGGGTTAAGGCAACTGGGGTGGGGGAGGGCTCTTCAGGCAGCTGGTCTAGTGATTGGTGGTTGGGCACCACCCTAAGGTTGGCTTCCAGTTTTGACATGGGATTTGGGGCTGGCTGGTTCCTTCTCATTGTTTACATCTCTTTGGTTGTCACGCCCTAACCCCGCCCCTGGAATGGACCCCCTTAGTCTATCTGTTCTTAACATTTTCAGAGTGGAGATTCTGTGCAATGGCTGGCTGGTTGGCTGTCAAGTTTCCCTTCCTAATTCTGGTAGCCCCTTTATCCCTGTGTATATTTAGATGGGATTCCTGAATCTACACAAGGGGAGCCGAGTGCACCCGTGCTGCAAGTGATGTGGGATCCACTCTCCTGGACTGCATCTACAGCTACAGAGTCCACCCATTCATGGAAGTGAAAGCACTTTGCTTTGGGGTTGGTGTGAGTCTGTTTTCCCCGATCCCATGTGGTCTCTGCCTCCCAGGAATAAGGGCTACTTTCCTTAAAGAGGCCCTGTCCCCAGTTGGCACCAGGTGACTGTCCCCTTACCCCTATCAAGAAGATTAAGTGAGGGTGACCAAGGGTTCTCCAGTGTACATCCTCTGGGCCCATCTTCTATTAGCCTGGGCAGGTACCTGACCTCTTTGGTCATGCCACTAGATGGCACCAGAAAAAGGCATGGGACTTTGTCACAGTACACAGAGGAGGTGAGCCTACTCAGGGTGCTATGGTGATGATCAGAGTGGGATGTGTGAAGGTTATCCCTTACGCTGACATGTTTTTTTTTTCTTTTTGAGGCAGTCTCCATGTGTTCCTCCCTGTGAAAGACTACCCTGGTTCCCCTTCAAAGTCAAATGCTACAATGCTTGCACAAAACCGCTCTGCAGTAGGTTGATCTGATCCTATTATTCACTGGGCTCAGGAGATATTTCCATTTGTGGGTGGACCGCTCAAACAGCTTCCAGCTTTCCCAAGCCCCTCTGTTATCAACCACCAATGCAAGTGACTTCAGCTGGGAAGACACTTTTAGTTCGAAAACCTATCAGGGCAGGTGAACAATTCTGGAGGGATGACACTCATCCGATTGGTGGGAGATGATGGTTGCTTTTTGGCCCTCATGTTATTTGTCCCTTGCCTGAGGAACAAAGATGCACTAGTTCCAAGGGACAATACATTGTCATAGCATACTTAAGCAAACTGAATAGGACCTAGTCAAAATGACATGCTTGCCTGATTTACTAGGGCATTGGAGCTGAGGAAAAACTGTTGTTTTTCTCTCTATGTCTCCCTTTTCCCCACTCAGAAATGCGCACAACTCAATCGTGAAATGACTACACTGAGTGTTCCCATCATTCCATAGTTTTTTGCTGAATTATGCAGCACATATGGGATTCTTGCCGTGTATCACTTTGCATAACATGACAATGGGCCTCATTACAAGTTTGACGGTTTTCTTGTGGCAAATCTGCCGGAATACCACTGAATGGAATTACTGTTACCCCCACTTAGTCTGGCAGAATTACTGCTGTATTACAAGTGGTGATATGGCATAGGATAAGACTCCATGGGAATTTCGGTGGAATTACCACTGGTGGTAATTCTGCCTATTTTACTGATTTTTGAGATTAAGGTGACAAGATTACCGCTAACATTTTGCTGGCAGTTCTTCTGCCACCTCACCACCAAAGTCATACTATGACGGTGCATTAATGAGGCGGTAATGCAGTGGTACCAGAATTACCACTGCATTACTGCTGTTGTTTTCCCACACCGCCGCCCTTGTAATGAGCCCCATCCTCCCCCTGTCTTCCACTTTGGTTTATTGAAGGTATGAGAATTGGATGATTTCTGGTGGTTCTGGACAGAACTGCTACTGTATGCTTTTTCCACATTCCTTTTGAGTATGGAGGGTTCCTCTTTGATCAGATAGATGGCTGTAGAGGAGCAGGTGGACATGTTATCCCTGCCCCCCGCCCTCTCACCTCTGTCATACTAAAACAGCCAGAGAAGAGCCCTATGTGGGACACCAGGTATCATCCCAATACCACATCAAGTGCATGAAAGACAATATGCACTAAGACAACTGTATCAAGTGTATCCTCGCACTGAAAGGGTGGAAGGATGTCTGCACACACCATTGGACATCATACAGCTATAAGTGAAATCTGACAAGAGCAGAGTGACGTTATGGTGGAAAGAAACTGAGATTCATTGAAACGATATGCAAATACTCAAAGAATAAAGATTTAACTGAAGTAACAAGAGAAACATGTAATAGAATATGAAGAAATCGTATATGCAAAGACTGTAAGTAACCTGCTGATTAATAAATGTATATGCAGAAATGCAAGGTAGATGAGACATATAGAAGCTTGCTGCAAGGGAACATGGCTAGAGCGGCCAAGATGGAAAGATGGACGTCAGACTCATATCAAAACCATTCAAGCTACCTCAGAGACCGACCAGGGCTGCAGAGTCAGGAGACAATGGAAAACAGCTTTGTGTGAGGAACAAAGAGGAGTCTATTGGCCTGTGATGAAGGATGCCACATCAAGGAATAAATGTGAGGCACAACGGGAGTCACGAGGATAAGCCATGTGTATAAGAGATATTTCACTTAGATTGAGCAAAGAAGAAAACATCTGCAAGAGCCAAGTATTAGATAATTAAAGATGCAGAAACCCCATGTAAGATGGAATGAATCTCTAGAGGCCAAGAAGGGTAATGACACCCAAATTAATTGAATCAAATAGCTGTAAGTAGAAGGTCGAGATGGACACATTTGTGGTCTCCTCACATGTGATTCAGAAGCTGAAAACAAGGGCTATTCATTAAGCTCAAACAAAGATAATAGTGTGCCTACTCTCCCTTGAATGTCCCAGAACAGAGAGCAGGCTTCGAGGCCAACTACAAAGGAGAAGCCTTAACTTGGGGCCTGACTGATGAGAGATGATGGAATCATTGGGAAAGTGGGGAGTATTCTGACGTTGCTTGCGGCACCTGAGTTTCGTTTTGCTTACGTGCTGTTAATCAGCTGAAAGTCCAAGGTTGGGAAAGCATGCCAACCAATCAGAAGGTCTGTGTCTTAACATGTTATACAATGTTGCAAAGACCAACCCATTGCCATTTTTCCACTATAATCGTTATTAGACATATTTAGAGGTTTGCGGCATGCCCACCAGATTTGGGGTAGCCACTAAAGTTATTAACACATATATACTATAGGTAAATATGTTCCCTTAACCCAATGCCTCCCTTCAATAGGTTTTAGTTTGACATATAGGATGACAACATAGATGACGTATATCGGGGTATAAAACCTTTGTATAATCACATTTGGGCATGAGGGCGTGAATAACTGCCTGTTATTCGTCAGATTGCCCTACTTTAATTTTATGTTGATAATAAAGTAGTACTTTGCCATATTGCTTTTGTCTGTCCGGTTATTTGGGTCCGGGATCATTATTGGTAATTCCATCTAGCACATGCGATGCTTCAAGGTGCTAAAGCACATGGCATTTCCTCAGCATAGTTTCGTCCTAACTCATTAAATCCCCTCTGGGACATTAGCTGTCAGTACAAACTGAACATTGTTTTTATAGCCAACATCAGAAGTCTGCAACTGTTTGGTCTTCAGATGTTTTGTACTACAACTACCATCAGCACTAGCCAGCATAGTCAATGGTGAGGAAACATGGAAGTGATGGTAAAAGATATCTGAGGAGTGACATGGTACAGACCCCTGGCCTGGATGTTGCAAGCATTGGACTACAGAGACTTGGTCTGTCTAAAGAAGCACCAATCTTGATAAAGGCCTCACTTCACATAGTAACCGTAAAGGCTTATAATCACTGTTGGGACTCTTTCAAGGCCTACTGCATTAAGAATGCATTTTGCTCTTCGTTCTATGAACTTGATTAGGTCCTTAAGTGTTTCCCGGAAGGGTTTGATTTGGGTCTTTTCCCTTCTGCTCTCAAGGTTCAGTGGATGGCCCTTTAAGCAGTTTTCTTCCTTTGGGGCTTTCACTGTTTCACATAACACTTGGGCCTTCGATCTGGCAGGGGCCCTTGGCTGACATATAGGTTGAACTATTGTCTTTTAAGGCTTTTTCCTAGAGTGATTACTTTGGCCAGACGACTGGCTGGGCACACTGTTGGCAGTTGGGCCCCTCCTTCTTAAGACATTTCCCTGACTGGATGTTTTTCAAGTTGTGTCCGGCTTTTGCCAAATGAAGATACATAGCTCTCAAGAAATCATGCTAGCCTCCTTTTCAACAATGCTTATCCCCTAAGCAGGAGGGTTTGCATATTCTTGATGTAAAGTGAGGCGTGAGAAGGGAGTCGTTTCTTACCTGTAACTGCATTTCTCCAGTGTTGGTATCTTTCATGGATTCACATGTGCCCTCCAGCCTTCCCCTCCAGGCAAACATCCTTTACAGAGGGGTTATCCTCCATCTTCAGTGGTTAAATTCTGTGGGGAAGATGCTGGGGTGGAGCTATACACTCGACGTCCTATTGGTGGGAACCAAAATTATATGATATGATATGATATTCTATTTGTATCGTGCTCATAAACAGGTGTTTCAGAGCGTGACGAGGCAAGGGAGGTGAAAAAAGGGAGGACAAAACAATTATCTTACTAGGCCCATTGACATTGAGAACGTGTGAGTGCATGGGAGATGGAGGGGGAAAGTGTGAGGGGCAGGTGGGGAGTGGAAAGTGCTGAATACGTGATAGAACAACAACAGGTAGTGCAAGAATAAGGTGTAGTCAACAGGTGTCTGATAAGTGCTGGGAGGGGACGGTAGGGTTGCAGATACAGACCCAAGTGCAGGGATTGCCAGGAGGCAGTGCTGGTGTGTGGCTGGGAGGGCAGGGATCTGGGCCTGAAATCAGAGAGTAAACAGATGCCCGGTGCCAAAGCAGACAGATTAGCAGGGGAGAGGAAGAGTGATGCCAAAAGCAAAGAGGATGATCTTGAGGTGCTTCCGGAACCAAAGATGGTTCTCCTCAAGCTTCAGAGAAGCGGGCATGCTGTTCCAGATGGAAGCCCCAGCCGAGAAAAGGGATTTACCTCCAACTCATTGCTTGGAGAAGCGACTGACCCCGAGGCAGTTGGAGGAGAAGGAGCGAAGAGCTCTAGTAGGAATGTATTTACGGACAGAGTGTTGAAAGTATTGTGGACCCAGACCCCAGAAAGCCTTGTGGACAATGCAAAGGCTCTTGAATTTAAACCTTGCAGCAACTGGGAGCCAATGAAGAGATTTCAGGGCTGGGGAAAGGTGATCCCAGGGCTTGAGGCCAAAGACAAGTCTCGCAGTCCTGTTCTGGATGAGCTGTAGAAGACGGAGAGTGGTTGCAGGCAGATTTAGAAAGAGGCTGTTGCAAAAGTCCAGCCTAGAGAGAACCAGAGCTCCGGAGACAGTGAGCTTCTGGGGGAAGGGGAGGATTGGAAGAATGCCTCTGAGGAGGTGCAGTTGTTAGACTTTTTTGAGATGTCAGAGATGTGAGGGGAAAAGGAAGGCATGGAGTCAAATATGACCCAGAGGTTCCTAACCTCGCAAGTGGGTGTAGGAAGAGGGCCAAGGGAGGCCGGCAAGAGAGTGACAGGAAAGGAAGGTGCAGGTGTGCCGATGAGGAGGATATCTGCCTAGCATTAACAAGGGCTCCCACCACCACTGCCCAGTCATGTTCAACCATCAGAGGAAGAATTAGTTTCAAAATCTTCAGTTGATAATATACAGACTTAATAATCTGGTTTACTTGTAGATTACAATTCAAATTGGATTGCCAAATGCAACCTTAATGCTTAACAGAATCAGTACATTTGGAGGCAAATCCAAAAAGAGTTGGACATGGTAGTATAGGGAAAATATTCGCCAATTAGTTTTTTGATGCAAAAATAATAATGGCAGTCCTACTGGGATTCAGCTGAAGTTTGTTTTCAACCATCCAGAGGCGAATGCACTGTAAAATACGCTCTGTTGCCTCCAATGGATCTTGGAATCCAAGGTCAGCTTTTTTAGCAATGGTATCAGATAGGACTTTTTCAACTCCTCTGGCACAAAACCCTGATCCAGAGAAGCATTTATAAATGCTTGAATAGGTTCACTCAGGGCCTGGACATGATGTTTTGCCAGATATGCTTGAATTGGGTCATAAAAAAAAGTATTTTATGTGTTTGTTGTCTGAGGTGGTTGGGCTTGTAGCTTGGTTAGAGACACCATTTGGTGGGTTCATTCACAAGTTAAAACAAAGGCAGCGCCAGACAGGGCATTACAGGATGGTTTCCTTCATGCCATCAAAGAGGAGCCCCCTACTTAGACCTTCTGCCAGGCCCCTTCGCCAGGTTCATCATTTCAGCAAAATGCCAGCGGTAGCAGAAGTGACATCACATGACCCTTTACCTCTGATGACATCACAGGAAGTGATGTCATTTAACACAATCCTGAAGAGACATCATAGGAGGCGAAGGAACATGGCCTTTCTTCCATTGACAAAACAGGAAGGGGCATCACATAGCATTGTTCCTAACTACACAATGAAAAATATGGTTACGATTTCACTATCATGTGATATGCATTTCATACAAGAATGGATCACCATTTGTATCATTAATATCAGTGTGTATAGACCCATATTACCAAATGACTGTGAATGCAAGCAGACGTCCAAGGCCAAATGATAATGATGTGTTATTATATAGCACTTAAGCTTAAGTGCTTTATACAGAACAAATATACATACAATATCACCCAACCTGTGTTACTACTAATTTATCGACCTCAAAAGAATGAAAGGCTGAGGTGAACTTGCCAGGATTCGAACCTGCAACCTTCACATCACACACACATCACAGCAACGAGCACTCAACCCACGGAGCTATCTTACTGGCTATAGCTATCGACCCGGCTATAGTAAAATGAGCAATTACATGTCTGAATGTTCTCAAAGTCAGAAAGCAAATTACACTCTGCAGTGGATACCATTAAATTGGTAACTGAGATTTTTTTTTTTTTTTTAAATTCAAACTTATTTTAACACGCACAGGTACAAGGCAATTACAGTCATAGCATTTGCATACATTTCGTATAACATTCCAACCGTAGCAGATTTATTACACATTATTAGGCTAAGTCTCACTGTCTACTTCATCCGCCAAGTACTGTTTGTGTCTCCCCCAAAAGTTCCTAGGGCGGGAGGTGGGTTGCAACAGTTCAATATACAGTTCCTCGTTATCATTGGCCCACACCATATCCCTGCCCCAGTCAGCCTTTGTGGGAGGGTTACTGCTTTTCCACCTCATAAGAATAACTTGTTTCGCCAGTAGCAGGCTAAGATTCAACAACTTACGCCAAGTGAGATTTATTTTCCCGGTAGCGCCCAGTGAACACAGTGCTGGTGACCATTCAGTGGGATGGTCTGCCATTTTGTCTAGTGCATCACGTATATCCGCCCAATATTTCGTCAATTGGGTGCACGACCAGAACATGTGGACTGTGTCTGCTTCCCTGCTTCTGCATCTAGGGCATTTGCCATCAGCAGTAGGGTATATGCGTTTTAATTTCGCTGGGGTGCAGTGCATCCTGTGTATGATCTTGTAGTGTATCAATTTATAGCGTGAGTTACACGATATGTGTTTTGTCAAGCCACATATTAGCGACAACTGCTTATCGGTGATATGGCACTCTAGGTCTGACTCCCATTTCTCTCTGGCTGTGTGAATCATTGGTGGTCATAAGTATAAGCTTGTATAGCGTGGCAGCAGTTGTCCTGTTTGCTCCCACTGTGAACATGCAGCCAATGCCAATGTGTATCTGCGGTTCTGCAGAGAACACCGCCCTCAGCCGGGCGATAGCGACCTCATGAGTAAATAATGCATGCTCTGTTGCAGGGAGCTGCCCACCACGCTCTGAGTAGATTCCCATGTTATACCTTTCTTGTCAGGGAAAAGGTCCCCAAACTGGTGAATCCCCTTAGCGCCCCAGTGGGTGGCTATCTCCGGGTCCAGTGTTGGCGGAATATAATTCCCCCCGACCCCATATTGGCATGTTCGGGTTGTGAAGAGTTTCTGGCCCCTGTAGCTCGGCATTTTTGGCCCAGGCAGTGCCTGTCATCTGTGTCGGGTTTATTGTGTTATGATGTTTGGGACGTGTGATGACTGCATTATGCAAGAGGTCGATAAACTGGTAACTGAGATTTAACAGCAGGCCAGTTCATCTGCAGGTCTGGTGCAAAGTTGGCCACATGTCAAGCCTGTGTGGCCAAAGTACATACCTTTGGGAGGTTTCATAACTGTCTATTAAAGAATTGAGAGTAGCTTAGGGAAAGAAGCACACTCACACGGCATCCCGTTCTCTGGGCATTCGTTCCCTCATGCATGCAAACAAACATCCTGAACAGCATGCCAGGGAGATGGGAAAGATAGACACATTACAAAAAAGCATTTATGGCCTGATTCACAGAGTGGTTTCCTATGAGATTGTGCCATTATAAAATGCATCTGTGAATCAGGCTCTAATTGTGGCACAATTGTATTGTGTTGTATTTTTATTTATAAAGCACTCCAAGCCGGGGGCATCTGCCCGTATTTCTTAAAGGGTTACATATTTACATATATACATAAGTTCACAGGGTTACAATGAATGTCGGGGATATATATATACATATATTCACAAGGAGCACAATGATACAGCTTCGCAACAAGTACAGGGAAGCAATAAGCTATTTACACATTGAAAATGTTAATCAAAGACACAAAAGCACAAATGCATGGATGCAGGGCTAGTGGTCATGCGCTATGAGCCAGGTCATGACTCCTTCTGAAAGGTTGGAAGGATGGTTCAGTTCTGAGGGAGATGGGTAGAGTATTCCATAGCTTCGCAGCAAGCACAGGGAAGCTACTGCCTCCAGCCTTTTGAAGCTTGAACCTCGGTACCTTGAGACAGTGGACCTGGGCATCTCTAAGCGGAAGATCAGAGGTGTTGCGAATGAATAGACTGGATAGGTAACTCAGTGCTAAGTTTGCGAGGCACTTGTGCGTAAGTGTCAAAGGTTTGAGGGTGATTCTTTGGTTAACAGACAGCCAGTGTAGGCTGCATCTGGTGTCTGAGATGTGATGGGTTCTAGGGTTCAATGAAATCAAGGGCCACATTATGTGCTATGGTCAAACATTTCTACACTGTACACAAGCTTTTAGGCACAAGTATTTTGTCAAGTGACCAAGGACACCAAGATGGAATGTCTTGTGATGATTGAAACAGAGACAATAGCAGAAGAAACATGCTATAACTGCAACTTGCGAAAATCAAAATACATAGGGCCTCATTACAAGTTGGGCTGTATCCCGGCGGTAATTGCTCCGGGATACCACCCAACGGTATTTGCGTTACTGCAACTTTCAGTCGGGCACAATTTGTGCCAGATCCCGAGTTGCGGGGGCCAGAGGGGTAAGTCCCCATTCCCACTGGATCCATTGGACCTAATTGGGTTGGGTGGCGCTATTAGCACTCGCGCAATTAGCACTGCATTAATAGTGCTGAAAACAGGCCGGAAATTTAGATTTTTATGTCCAGCAAAATGCTGGAGGTAAAACTCACATTTTATGCCAGACTCATGATTGGGCCAGCCCTTAAATGCGGTGGTAATAGTGGTACCACCGCATTAAAGGGCTACCGCCCAAGTCATGACGAGGCCTATAGTCCAAAATGGATGCTTATTCTGCTCTGATTGCTTTTAGGAAGTTTTTGCCTGCATTGTGAATTTGAGGTGTGAGCAAGAGAGCCAGCCACTCCAGAAACATATCTTTTTTTTTAATGGTAGCAAGGTAGATTACAGGAGTAGCAAGAGAGACCTCAGGGGTCACAGCTGGGGCCCCTGACAACCTCCAAATTATATCACTGCTGGACTCTGTTTTTCAATTTCAATCGTTTTTTGGAGCTGGCCAGACTGCTTCAAGAGGCTTTCATATCCCCTGCAAGAAGCTGGAGCTGCCTTTGACAGTTGCTACTTTTGTGTTCGATGCCGAGCCATCGAGCCACTGTATCAAGCTGATAACCATTGCATTGTATCGCTGGACTGTTTCCATCTGACTGGCCCGATGTGAGTTACCAACTTGACCCGTTGCCTCCTGGTTTCTTCACATGATTCCAGACGATCCCCACTACAGAACTGCACCTTTGACCACCTCGACGTCTCTGTCCTGTCACAGACTCAAATCATCTCAATGGTTATGCGACCCATTTAAAGTGCCTTGAAAACTGGCTTGACACTGTTGAACCTAAGAACATGCTTTTAAAGATATCTGAAGTAGTTCTGTACTCCTGGCCTTCCTTACCGGGCCCTCGCAACATTTAAGACCCCACTCTTTACCATATTAAAGAAATCTTTTTAATTTGACACAGCTGTAGACATTCGTGCCTGTTTACCCGTGCCTTCAAGACCCAGAAGACATTCTTTCATTACAAAGTCCGCCTTCTCTTACAGAGGTGGGTTAGTAGTGTTTTTAATTAGTTGTGTATATTGATTACAATTTTTTATTTTTATAAAACTTTGGTTGGACATTTCTTTTATTTTGGTACAAGAGTACGATAGAAGTTTGAGTTGCTTCTGTGCCAGGTGGCGTACTTACTGGAGAGTTCAGCCTGCACTTGGCCTGCGCTACCTTAGACGGGGAAAGAGGTACACCCTTCACCTTTATGAATGGGATCATTGCTGGGTTAGTAGTAGTCTGGAGGTGAGTAGCTGCAGTAGTCACTACTCAATCCCTGTAACTCCTGCAAAGCAGCTGTAATGTGCGTCACAAGCACTGCGCCACCAGTATGCCTTGTAGCAATGTGTGTGCTGCGGTGTGAAATTGACGACGACTTGCCAGTTCTCTAAGGCCTCTATGCGCTCGCCCGGGTTTAGTCTATGATTGTAGAATCTCAACCTGTGCCTGAACATGCTTCCTTGCAGGTCAGAATGTTGTGTCAGTCTTTTCGTGGCTTCCTCATATTTGTCACAGTCCACGGTGGCATCAGCACGTTTTTCTTCAAGTAGGGTTCTTCTGACCAGTCTTTGGCCCTCCAAACTAATGGCACTGATGTAAACAGGGCCTTTTCTGCTGAGACCCTTGTCGTGCAGTTTTTGCACATCTGGCCATATCTCCAAGCTGACTTCCCACTGCTGCCATGGCACTGTGGGTATTCCTGGATCAGGCAAGGAAAATGGTGGATCCATCACTTGCTGCGGTATGGTGGTGGCGTAGGGTAGCGGTGTACGCCAGTTACGTGCTGTGCATTCCCACTCTCAGCTTGGTCTGTAGCGCAGGTTGGATAATCCCATTGATTGGTCGCCATTGTGGGAAATGTTAGCATTAGTACTCAATAAAGACTTTAGGGCCTCATTACGACCCTGGCGGTAAGGGGTTAACGCCAGCGTTAGCTGCGCTGACCCCTTACCGCCAATTACGAGGTCCCCTAGCGCCATGGTGCTTTTAACACCTGCTTTTAGCAGGTGTTAAAATCCATGGCGCTAAGGGACCATGGAGTTAATTACGCCACCGTAATTTACGGTGGCGTAATTAACGCCTTCCCCACTCCCATTATGCCCTATGGGGCAAAAATGGGAATGGGGAAGGGTAAATGGGGATTGGGGACTTACCGCCCCGCCTAGGTCGGAATGGGGCGGTAAGTCCGCCAACCACCATGGCGTAAACGTAGTTTACGCCATGGTGGTAAAGTCACGGCCCAGGCGGTAACTTACCGCCTGGGTCGTAATGAGGCCCTTTGTCACACAAACACGTGGAGCTGCTTTAAGTTTACATATAGCGTAGCGCGCATGCTCTGTTGGATCGTTTGGAACTTGCCGCATCTCTCTCTTGCGCCGACTCTGCGCGCTCTCATGATCCTCATGGTGGGGGATGTGGAATGGGGCAGAGCTAGTGGGCTGCGGGAAATTTTAAAAACACGATACACACACCTTTGTTTTGGTTATAAGGTGGCGCATTAATGCCATCTGTACGCCGAATGGTACTTCTCGGAGGTCATGTTAAAAGCCAGCATTGGCCAAGCCAACAATTTCAGACTTATGTTTACCATTTTGCAACTGCTACCACTAATGGTCAGTTAGTACCATTACAGCAATGCCTGACAAATACCTTTTCCGTGTCTACACAAAAGCGAACAGCATTGCCATTAGCAAAGCTTGTACACAGTTGTTCCTCCCGCCCAAAGTACGGAACGATGTCTGCGTCTTTTCGGGCACGTCTTCATTTACACAGGCCACACCTTTTTTGTAAAGTTGCTTGTTATCCTTGGGCTGCACTAGACATGTGTTTCCTCCCTTCCCAAATATAGTTTTTTGACACAATGGAGCCTCTTCCCTCTGTTTCCGACCACACTTAAAGCAAGTACTGGGGCTGACTTTCAGGCAGGTCACTGTTCTCAGCGCGGGTCAATGGGCCGGGCCTGAGATCCAGCATCAGATGTCTGGCTGGATCTCGGGACCCAGCCTGCCACAGAGCTGACCCATATCGAGCCCCCAGCTGGTGGCTTGGTGATCTGATCTGCGCTGTGCTCCTTTCACCGTCCATCATTCGCGCGTCTGCACCTCTTCTTCGCTCAGCCTGTTTTTTTTATTCTGGCCTAACAGGGACACCACAGGAATCAATGGGCCATGAATATTACTGGGAGTGGGCATCACTGCTGAAAGCAGGTTTTCTTCATGCTGGGCACAATTTTGTTTTTCAAATGTGCATTTTACACTTCCATAGAAAAACAAAAGTAATTTCCAAATTGAAACATGCTGCTTCTGTTAACTAGTTTGCTTTGATGTCGGACTACCACACATACTCTGTAATTGGTGTGCCCCTTTGTGTTTTATCACAGGTTATATTTATGAAGATGTTATATGCTTGTCAAACTGATTAATCACAAATAAATGTTTCTTTTGTGCTGACTGCAGTTATTAGGAAATGTAACTGTGGGTTCATGGATCCCATTTTGATTATCAATACAGGGGCAGAAAATACCCACACCTGCGCCTTGAATATAAGCAAGCGACCAGCCAAACCCATTTGATAGTACTTGTTTTTTTTTTTAAGGAATTGGAAAAAGTCATACAAATAACAACCCGTTTTGAATATATAACATCTCAGCAATAATCTCTCAACCTGCTGAGCTACCCTGGTAGCCTTCTACTCTAGAGCGTGTATATGGATCCCTTAATGTACTACAAATCACTGCATTACCACCAGTACTTTGGGTGCACCACTACCATAGAAGTGATTCAACGTCCAACTGATCTACAGTGTGGAGTTTGGAAAGAAGCAGCATGAAAGAAATTGCACAATTTTTTAAATATTATTGTGTGAACATTTCCTTTGAGAGGAGTCCAATTGCCAGCTCTGCCTCCTCAAAACTCCGCCCCTACCCCCAAGCTCCACCCCACCACGGCCCTTGTGGGATCCCCCTTTGAAAATGTTTTATTTCCATCACTGACTGTTCTTGAAATAAATCTGGCAGCACTGTGGCAGTTACTCCAAGACTAGAGCTGGGTTAGGGCTGGCATGGAATATGTCAGAATCAAACTAGGTGCTCCTGAAAGGGCGGTCGGGGGGCAGAGGAGACACAGGATTCCACGTGCCAGCGATTTCGCGATGTCTTTAGCAGTTGGTATACCCTTGATTTCCAGTCTCTTACTAGTTGGTGCGTTGAGTGTCACGTGTGACCGATAGGGGACGGCGTGCCAGGCAGGATCTGTGAGGCCTGCAGGAAGGGTGGGCAGTAGACCTTCCAGGCGAGCTCCCGCCGGGCACGGCCCACCCCTGCACACAGCCTTTCTAGGCGTTCAGATGGATTTTTCTGAGTGTACCTTTCAGAGAGTCATTAGGGAGCGCAGCTGCTGTGATAAGTGGGCTCTGAATGGGAAATGACGGTTATGGACTGATCTTTAAATGACTGCGGCGCGTGGACGCAGGCACAGAGATAGGCACTCATTATCTGACCGGCTGAGCTCATGAATGTCGCGTGCTCGGTCGCAATTAATGGGGCGAGAATGGGATTCCCATAAACCTGGACTGGTTCCGGAAGGGCCGTCAGCACCAGCCGCAATCTCAGCCTTTTAGTAATGATTCCAAGCGTCCGTCGAAGATGTCGGTTGCTAGAGGAGCCGTCCGTGTTGTCCATGGTAGTCCAGACCGTGGTCCAAATGGGCCTCTCTCCCTCTGGAGGAATTAATTGCATGTAGGCGGAGCTGAGGTCCAACCGTATGCCCATTCAGTTTATGGCACCACTGTCTTCTCTTCCCTCTGTCCATGACCAACTCAGGATCACCTTTAAATGAACCAGGGTCACGTTAGGGCACAGCCCATTCAATCTCCGGCCTCTCTTTAGATGAACCCAGACGCTTTAACGCCTGTGTCCTTTTTCATAGCTGTCCCCTCACCTCTCCCCAGCCTACGGGAGATTTCCCCGCATGGTAACTTGGGAGTCCATGCTCTATTCCCATTGGCTTGCTGGTTTCTCCCACTGGCGATATTAGGAAGCACAAGGGCCATTGACCCTTTGACCCCTCCCATCAGTAAAGTAATGTACAGTGGTCTTATATAGCACAACTGCCGCCACGTTGGAAGCATTTTGGCGCATGTAGAACAACAAGACACTCCATGCTAATTCAGTGCATGGCAACTATGCCTCGACCTCATCTCTAGGAGCAATATTTGAACAATGTAATCATTATGTTGTGATTTAGAAACATTGATTTGAGTATTATTCAATTGTATCCTCCTTCGGATATAACCGATGCATGTGATGGAGTGAATGGACCACTTAGCAGCCATTTAACTGTACTAAATATATGCCTATGGCATAGATGGACCACTTGCTAGGCGTTGAATTGTACCACGTCTATGACATAGACTACTTGTCAGCCATTTAGCTGTGCTAAGTCTATGCCATAGATTGACCACTTCCCAGTCATTGAACAGACAGACCACTTGCCAGTCATTGAACTGTACTAAGTCAATGACATACACGGACAACTTGCCAGCCGTTGAACTATACTAAGTCTATCCCATAGACAGACCACTTGCCAGCCATGCAACTGTACTAAGTCAATGCCACAGATGGATCACTTGCCAGCCATTGAAAAGACAACCACTTGCCAGCCACCACACTGTACTAAGTCTATAGAGAGACCCCCTGCCAGCCATTTAACTGTACTAGGTCTGTGCCAAAGATGGACCATTTTCCAGCCATTGAACTGTACTAAGTCAATGATATACACGGACCACTTGCCAGCCATTTAACTATACTAAGTATATGCCAAATAATGACTACTTGCCAGCCACTGCACTGTACTAAGTCTATGCTATAGACAGACCCCTTGCCAGCTATTCACTTGCGTCACTTTGGTCATTGCCCTGCACCTGGTGTGTGGCAGGGTAGACTAGGCAAAGGGTAATGCAAGCAGGAACGGGGCCAATTACAAGTGCCTCTCTCAGGTATTTACTGGTTCACTTGGAACTGCCCCAGTCTCTCCCCAAGCAGCCTGGACCAACATTCTGCAGACACACTCCGCTAAAGCAGTGACTCTGCCTGCAAACACCCATGTACAAGAATAGATGCACTTTTGCTAACCAGCGAACGTGTAAAATGTTTGGTTGCAGAGTATGGCTCTATCAAAGCCACATTTAGGACGCAAAGTGAAAACGCACCAGCTATTTGCACAGAAGAAGACAAGACAGCTACTAAACATTGCATAAATAAAGTCTCACGGACCTGGACTCCTTCGTTGCCATCTTGGCACTACCACTGGCACACTTCATAAGCCTCAAAGCCTTAGAATGCCTCGGGTGACTACAAAACATCGCAGACCATTACTGCGAATCAAAAAAAACAACACACCTTTTAGATCGAATGTTTGCATATTTCATTGCATACATAGATGGGGGGTTGGTTTGGGGTTTTAATAAAAGTGGGGGGATGTGGGAGGTCTCCCCCTGCATTTATATTCAATGAAATGTGCAAACAAATCAAAGAAAACAAATGTGATGATTTGCAGTAAAACATGCACTGTATTCACCCAGATCCGAAAGCCTTTATGAATTTATCACATTCAAACAGTATCAATGTGATACAACTTTCACTCACAGTTTTTTTTCCGCAGTTTTTTGTCAAAACATTTCAGTAAAAAAAAACTCATCGAAGAATATGCGGGGTGGGTAAGGGCCTATAAGGGGTAGAGGTGGTGGGAGGATAGAGAATAAATAAAAGGGAAGGGAGGTTGAGGGGTAACCCCCCCAAATAAAAAAAAAGTCATTCAGTGAATTTTTTCAGCGAAAGCATTTCTGCAAAAAACTCAGCGAAAAGAAATCTGGGGATGAATGAACATAGAACCATTAATATGAAGGCAACATGAAGAACACGGGAATTCAACCACATTCCAAAACATCTTCCATCGGCCATTCTAGTGCTCAAGCGTTCCAAACTTTGTTCAGGATTTAGATCCAAGAGATTTGCGAGAGTTCCTGCTGAAACGTTATAAACAGGGCATGTATGGTTCCAATGTGCCCTCAGTAATATAGTCAGAGGCACGAGGTGACTAGAGAAGCTAAGGAAGAGGAACATTAAAATAGGCTTTAGTTGAGGAAGAGGTTGAACAGTAAAATAGGATTTAATTGAAAGTATGATCAAAAATGAAAACAGTCTTTAAATGAGTGGACGGTTGACTTGCATAACATACACACTAATCCTCGGTGAACACATTCGAATGACACGCATATCAGCAGAATTCTCTCGGTATTCAGGATTCAGGAAGGGTTTCCGAATTTTTAAGGGACGCAGGTGACAGATTTGGGTTAAGCTCATCACAATTTGAGGATGATGAAATGTTGTAAACAGTGGAATGAAGAAAAGGTCAGGCCCTTTCCTGACAGCACAAGTTCAAAGCGGAGTAAGTACTAACTTCATGAAAAGGTCAGAACCTTTCCTGTTGGAGATGTCCAAAGCCAACACAAGGTCTAATTGAGGGGTGGCTTGCAGCATGGCTGTTTCTTTAACACACTGTAAAAAACAAAATTAACTCTTTATTTTCAACGGACAGAAAATGATCGATTAAAGAAACTTTTACTATTCAGATATGTGTGTCCCCAGTAAAGAGCTCATAACAGTAAAACTACATCATAACCTCCAGCTTATCGTGATTTCACAATCTCACAAAATATCGCAAAATAAATGCAAAAACTCCCGTTTTTGCCAAAAGCACCCAAAAAATGGCAGTTTTTGCAAAAACAGCAGTTTAAAAAAAATAAAAGACAAAGGGTCAGCTTCACGAAACGTTTTTGGGCACAAGTGATGAAGTGCACTAACACATCACAGGGCTTGCCACAAAAAAAGAAGCCGCCCACTCCACAAAGGGCATCTGAATGGACGCATCTTATATTCACCCATTCAGAAAGCTGTTTTCACCCCTTTGAGCATTTGCGCAAATAACGGGATGTTTCTGCGCATTTAAAAATGCATCCTGAATTCACAAACAGGATGTGTTTTTAAATGCACAGAAAAATGAGTTTATCCCATGCACCTGTTTGGAAGAGGCTCAGGGGGTGCACATTGCATGACAGCAATTTTATTTTAAGCGTGACAGCAGAGGTGTAAACCACTGCTTCCTCACTGAGGTATAAACCACTGCTTCCTCACTGAGGTATAAACCACTGCTTCCTCACTTGAATTTCTATTCCTCAAATAGGGATAGACTTTTTTGTTTGGCTCACATTTTGCAATGAGAGGCCATTTATGGGCCTGTCACAGTGAAATGCACTCCAAGCACCTACCGCATGCGCTCCTGACACTAATGTATTCAAAGCGGCTGGCCTATCACATCATTTGCGCTACAGTTCAACACCCTGGAAATGCGGAAGTGACCTTTGAGAATAAAGTGTCCTGTGAATTTCCAAAAGTGCAGCATCTAAAACAGCGCATCCTTGGTTCTATTTTTTTTGTTCACCCATTTCTTGAGGAACTGGCCCAAAATCTACATTTTTCAAAAATGAAAAATAATAGTCACAATATGAGGGGGAAGGGGAGAGGTGGGGAATGAGTCAGATGGGGAGTGATGGACCAGAAAGCAGAGGGAGAGCGGTGGGCCAGAAGGGGAAGTGGTCGGCAAGGCAGCAGAGAGGGCGTGATAGTCCAGATGTGGAACCGTGGGCCACAAAGCAAAGGGAGTGGCAAGTTAGAGGGGGGGTCAGCCGGCCAAAAAGCAGAGAGAGCAGTTGTTCGGAAAGATGCAGCGCGCTGCATATTGAGAGCAGAGATGGGGAAGAGTGCGATATAATGGGAGAAAGGATGCAGGATGCAGAAGGAGGAAGAAAGACTAGACTGCAGGTGGAACTGGGGAGCATAAAATATGAGTTTGGAGCATGATTTGGAGTGTGGCAGGGACTGGGAAGGGCAGTGTTACAGATCTCGTGAGTATGCACATGACTGGCAGAATGAGAGATTTGGGAGTGTAAGTTGTGATGGGTAATTGGTGAATGTGGGGGATGATGGTGAGTGTGGGTGCTACAAACACATCAAACTACCCTCGTCAGTTTAAATGCGTCCCCTAATGAAAGTGTGTGAGGAAAAATAATAATACCTAAATACACTATAAGGCTAATAAATTATAGTCATCTCGTGTTAAAATACTATTTCTTCTGGTCAATCAAAAAAAGCTATTAAAAATGTATCACAATTAAGCAGCCCAGGTACCACAATAAAAAAGGTACAAACAGTACTGTGCAAGACAATGTTGTGCAATAATGCAAATCTGTGCAAATCAAGTACATATCACCATATTATGACATTTATGGCAACCAATGAAAAAGATATTCAACAGTTTCATAGGGTCTTATATATATCGTTATTTCTTGATGGAAATTTTCTTGGACCCACTGATGCTGCCCTGCATGTTTCTATCACTCATTGTGACTGCAGAGATCTCCGTAAAGGGCTTAAACCTTTAGCATACTGAAAGGAACCTACAATCAGTGTACCACAGGCTGTGCAGGGAGCACTTATACTATTATTGTGTCTTGTGCTTAACTTGTTATTCACTTGATAGATGTTGCAAGCATCATCAAAAGAGGGGGACTCCCCTCCAACCAATACTAAATTGAATTCCACTATGATACAGCATACCTTGTGTTTAAGTTAACACAGAAGAGATGACTGCTATAGAGGTGTCTGGTTGCGGCCAACTTGAGGTGCTTACAGCATTGTAGAACCTAGAGGGAACAGATTTTCACCATGAAAACTGATAGTGGTCAATACAATTAAGAATATTTAATAGGCATGCACATTCAACCAAATAGGCAGAGCAAAAAACACTTTTCTGTCAAGCCATGGACATCTGGGACTCTTCCTATTAAATTAATACAAAAGGTGCATATCATGTCAACCTGGCTATCTTGTAGCCCCAGGCTGCCTCTGTCTTACCACCTGTCAATCTTACACTCTCCAGTCAATATAAAATGTACGGCAAAAAGGCTGCAATAAATGCATTTTGTGTTGCAAAATTTGCTTTTACATGCCGCAAAATATTCAATTTCATGCTGCAGTATCTTGGAGGGTCTGCTAAATGGTATTCATTTAAGCAATGTTAGAGGGATGAAAGTCTGTACCATAAATGCTTGACATGTGACTGATTTCCCTCATCCTTAATGGCCTTTTCTATGTTACTGACTTGCAGCCATGGAGTCTACCTAATTTAAAATAATTGACCTCAAAGGAAGCAAACTCAGCAGCACTTCATGCACACATAATGAATGCATTACTGACTCTTCAACAGGTAAATAGGTTTTTGAGAGGACCATATCTGTCATGAATCCCTTATAATATTATAAAACTCAATAATATTTTATGCATTGACATCCGATCGATGAGAAGCAAACCCAGGCATCCCTGCCATGGGATTGCCTCTGCCTCTCTGACATGAAATCTTACTTGCCTACTTCACATGTACTACTTTTACTAACTTCAGAAGGAGGAAAGGCTGAGTTGTTCTTACACACATTCAAACCTCAGAGCTTAAGGTAACACATAGCACTTACTCTGTATAGTTAAATATGCTGGTGGTGTCCGGTCAAAGTTTCGAATCAAAAGGGTCGAATGCCCTTTTGATCAAAACCAAAAGGATCGAAAATAAAAGGGTCACATTTTTTTAAAATGTATTTATTTATATTTTTTTTTGTTTGGTATGTGAAAAAAAGTTTTTTTAAACGAGAAAACATGGGTTTGGGGGTGGAACCCCCCTCAAAAACAAGAAATCAGTCCTTTTGGTTTTGAAAAAAAGGCATTCGAGCCTTTTGTTTTCGATCCTTTAACCTAGAACCTATGCTGGCCTGTCTGGATAACATTAACAAAGTCCAGGATTCCATTTCCTTTTGCTAACCCTCTATTCAGCCTCACCCTTTCTTTCTGCTAACATTTCTTTCTCTTCTTGAAGCCTTTGAAGTTCTTTCTTGTATGTTTCTTTTTAAACTAAGAATCAACCTCTTCTGATCCTATCTCTGTTATGCACTGTATGTGCTGGCTGATATTGACTTTGTGAATTCTAGCCCTCTATGTTATCAGCCCACGATGATATTCATTTGACATCCACCCCTAATATCTGCCTAATGTGACACTTGCCCACTGTGCTATTAGCCCACTGTAATACCAGCCTATTGTTATTCTTTAGCCCACTATGATAGCTGGCCCACAGCATCACCTAGCTTTCCGTGATCTTCAGTCCATTGTGAGCTCAACTGACATCAGTATCCTGGCACCTATCCTTGGGATCTAGCATGATCCGTACGGTCCATCAGCCACACTCTGCCAACCAGGGCACAGTTTAGAGCCTAATGCTTACAACCGCAAAATTCTTGTAAAATTAGCTCCATTTTGCACGCCTGAGCCGCGTACGCACTGTAACTCGCATTTAGCTGCTTACGTCTTATGTCGTACCTAGAAGGGTCCCAAAATTGACTACCCATGCTGTCATTTTTGTATCTAGGCACCCCCTCACACATTGGGCCTCATTACACGGATGGCGGTAAGGATTTACCGGTAACGGTAAAATACCGGTACCGGTAAATCCTTACCGCCTTACTACGAGGTCCCTTTGCGGGTTGGGGGATTTAACGCCTTCTTTTTGCAGGCGTTAAAAACCAACCCGCAAAGAGACCCAGGGAGCTAATTACGGTACCGCAATTTGCGGTACCGTAATTAGCGCCTTCCCCATTCCCATTATGCCATATGGGGCAAAAATGGGAATGGGGAAGGGCAATGGTGGAAGGGGGAATTACCGCCCCGCCAACCTTGGAATGGGGCGGTAATTCCCCTTTCCGCCAAGGCGGTGCCAGTATTTTACCGGCATGAACCATGGCGCTAATAGCGCCATGGTTCTCCGCCATCCGTGTAATGAGGCCCATTGTCTCTAGTTAACCTTACTACTTAGTACCTGCCCCTGAACACAGTGACCCTAAATTGAGTGCTATTTCAGCCACCACATTGTTGCCCATGCTCTCAATATTGCTACTGATAGCCAACTATCATTGGGAGAAACCCCAACACCTTATTCCTGCCATGAATTCACCTTGCACCTCAGGTGCCTACATCCAATTTAGAAAGGCCTAGCCCGCCTATGATGCGCTCGTCACTACGCTATCCCTTGGCCTACTCCGTTCCTCAACAAAATTGCACCCTTCCCTCCCATCGCACATCCCACCAAAAATTGCTTGCCTATCAAATGCATGACAAGTTCTCACTCCCACACAAATGACCTCCCTTTAACTGCACTGCTACCAGGCGAACTTACAAGATTTTACCGCCTCTCCACAAGGACAGCACAGAGATACTCTTATGATACCACAACTCGTTCCTTACAGAAAACCCTGTTTACAAACACACGAACCACCAATCCCCCACTGCACTCACATCCTATCATGGGACCAATGAGAATACATAGACTCTCCTCACGTTCCTACCTACAGTCTAATAAATCACTAACCCCTGCCTCCATCAATCCTATCTTATCACTCCCACACACACTAAATGACTCTAAGCACCACAAAGATGCCCCCAGTAAGCCTTCTTCCAGCATAGATGCAACCTCACTAAAAGGTGCACTCATCAATGCTAGATCCATCACCGCCTACACTCTGGATATTGCAGACGTCATCATAACTGACGACCTAAACTTTTTAAGCAGTTACAGAAACTTGGTAACAGGCAGCCTCAGGCCCACATCTCTCCCTAACCATCTCAGAGGGGTACACTGTTAGGCAAAGTTTGTGGGCAGTACCCTTTGGGACCACTACATACAACTAGGACTACAGGTGTAAGCAAAACCAACCTTTGGTATAAGTCAGTACTACATAGTTTTCTGGTAGCCCTGCTGAGCAGTCAGGCTTATCTCAAGAGGGAATGTGAGCTGTAAGGGTGTTACACAGAGGTCTATAATTACAAGTATTCAAATAGACTCTCATACTCAAGGTTTCTTGGTAAAACACTTATTAATTTATTTCACAGCCATTTATAAAACATTCACTAGAAGGAGGCAATCTATATCACACACAAATATACTTCAGTACTCACAATATCAGGTTCTGAGGCATTTAAACTACTTTGAAGGAGGAGCAAATGGCATTCAGAGCATTTGAAGTAGGAGCAAAAAGGCATAAGTTAATAAAAACAAATACTTCAGTTACTCTAAAACGGTGTAAAGCAGTTCTGGAAGTTAAACGGAAAAGTCTTTGGCAAAGTTCTCAGAAGTAGTTTGTAAAAGAAAGATTCATATGTCGGGTCACAAGCTGACTAGGCCTGCAAGTTGCGAAAGTTTCAGGCACTTTCGCAGTGGGAGGTAAATTCTCTCAGTCGGGTTTTCACAGTACCTTACAAAGAAGAAAAAGATGCAGCTGAAGACGTCTGTTCCTGCAGATCTTGCTGTTCCTGAGCCTCAGTCATGGGGACAAGAGGGAGGACGTCAGGGTCAAAAAGCTGGCAAATGCAAATCTTTGATTCCCGTAGCTGTAGGCAAGCACACAAACTGGTGTCCTTCTCCCTGGCTATTCGGTTTCCTGCAGTACTCTGAGGAAAATACAACCAGCTCAGAGAATGGTATGCAGATGGCTTACGAGTTGATTGGTCCCACCAACTCAAAGGTGGAGTCGTCCTTGAAGGGCTTCTTTGTCGAGATTAACTTGGCAATTCAGACCTGCAGCAGGGCTTCACCGAGCAAACCAATAGTCCAGGAGTTGCAGTAGCCGTCCTCTTCCAGCACGACTTCGGTTTTTTCGTTCCAGTGGTCGACTCTGCCTTCCAAGCCAAAAGACTTGCCTTTTAAACAGTTTTCTCCCATTCATTCCAGCCTAGCTGCCACTCACCCAGCAGGGTGGCTGTCTTTGCCAGACCGTCAGCCAGCCAGCCAATCACGCCAGAGTGCATTTGGGTCTCCTAGGAGACTAAGCACAGGGAGTTTCTGGCACCTCCCTCACTTCCTGCCCACCCCAGACACTTGGGCGTAGGAATAAAGGGACCGGCGTGCAGAGACAAACTCTAGAAGGACCTTTCCAAAAAGAAATGGCAAAACAAGAAGACCGGGACCAGTTTAAACAAAGGAGGCTCATATGCCATCTCGAAAAATATGGCTCCCGCGATTTTACGCTATCGGTGTCGCGGTCGTGAAAAATCATAGTAGTTTGTTGTAAAACCACTGCCACCAGCCATTTTCAGAGGAAAGGGTAGCATTTGACTGCTACATGAGTATCTAGACACAAGGGATACTAGGTAATCCCTCCAGCACTCTATAGTAAGATATATAGAAACAGTAGTTTATCCCAGAGAAGGTATTTACACCTTGGGGCAGCCTAAAAGGCTTCCCCTGTATCACTGCACTGAGGGTGCTGTGTGACACAAATGAAAAGATGATGCCTATGGAGTTGTCTAAAACTCCATAATCAAAGAACACAAGAATCAAACACACATCAAAATACATGAGAGTGTGGGGAAAAAGGTTCACACTCTCTGCAGGAAAACAAAATCAAGTCCTCAAAATCCAGCAAAGTTGCTGGGGGTCTCCAAGGTGAAGGGAATTAGCACATTTATGAGAATTCTCTCTAACATACACTATCTTCAGAAAGGACAGAACTACAACAAGAGGAGGTGGAGTAGCCACACTAGCTAAGGATTCTCTAAATATAAGAATCTCCTCCGATGTCCCCTTCACTGCAGGTGAAATCATCACTCTAAAAATGTCCCTCACACCTACCTGCACACTCACACTTCACATCATCTACAGGCCCCCCAGGGCTATCTCACCTTCCAAGATGACATTGTGACACTCCTGACACACAACATGAAACCACTTTCCAAAGTAATTATCATGAGCGATTTCAACTTAGGCTTGAACAACCCACTAGACATCCATGCAGACCTCCTAGCCAAGTCTATGGAAGCCCAAGTGTTTACTCAAAGGATCTATGCCCCTACTCACGAAAAAGGACGTACTTTAGATTAGTTAGCGGATACTAACTGTACCACTAAGATACAATCTAATTTCCCCCCGCCCTGGTCGGATCACAACACCATAATCTTTACTACCACCATTAATACTAAAAACTCGAAACATCCCCCACCAGCACTTACGGCTCCCTCCAGAAGCTTTAGGAATATGAATAAAGACAATATGTTACCTCTCCTAACTCTCTTTCTCGACTCAACGCATCTAGACAATGGCCCGTCAACTTTGACTTGTCAATGTAATGAAATCATGTCAGAAGTTATTGAAAAAGTTGCTCCCTTAAAAGTAAAAAAAACAATCCTTCAGCACATATCAACACCTGGTTCACCCCAGAACTCAGAACAATGTGAGCTTCAAAAAGATCTGCTGAAAATAATTAGCGTAAATCGCCAACTATAGCAAACAAAAGCCTCTTCCAGGCATTAGCTAATAAGAACGATGTCTACTTAGTTATCCAAGCCTGGATGGCACAACACCAACTATGCCTCAACGATGACAAGACTGAGGTCCTCATCTTGGGCACTACGCAACGCCTTAGTAAACTTTAACCGTCTTACCAATCGTTCATCATCGATGGCAACACTATCCAAGTTTCGAAAGACACGAAACCTTAGGCGTTTACCTTGACGCCACCCTTTCCCTATCCCGACAAACAAATGCAGTCAGATCTGCTTCAGCATACACCTGCAAACTCATTGCAGCCTGCAGACCATTTCTGACCACGCCAAACACTGTCACATTGGCCAGAACCCTCATTATGGCCAAAATCGACTATGGTTACGCCCTCTACCTAGGAACTAGCCAAGAGAATCTGAACAAACTGCAAAAATCTCAGAACAACGCCATTATAGCGGCTCTAAACATCCCACAAAATCACCACATCTCGGAATCTAGATCTAACTTACACTGGCTACCTGTCAAACAGAGAATCTCACTGAAAGCCTTAGGCCTCACCCACAAATGCCTAGCCAACCAAGCCCCACCATACCTCTGCAGCCGGCATCCGCACTCAAAGAACCGCCCAGACCCACTGTCTAACCATACCCAGGTTTAAACTACAAAAAGCGGGTGGATCAAGTTTCCCCGTCCTAGCTTCCAAGCTGTGGAATGCTCTCCCCCTCACCATTAGATCAGAAGAATGCTTTAGTGCCTTCAAGGCCAAAACGAAAGCCTGGCTCTTCAATCAGTCCTGAAATTGGACTTTCTATGTGCCTGTAATGTGCCTGACCTAATCTCTACTTTGTAATTGATGCATATAGCTGTATGTTCTGAATACTTTGCACTGTACCTATAGTTTGAATGTATGTATGCGCGTTATGTAACCTTGTCCAAGTTGCGCCCTGATGCCTCCGGGCCTGAGGGAGCGCGTTATAAATAAAACAAATACAAAATACAAATACAAATCACAATAAAGAAATAATTTCAGCTAAAAGTGAAGTTTATCATCAGAGAAAATCTAATTCTCAATCCAATATGAAAGAACTATTCACCATTCTCTGTGAACTAGAATCTCCAGCACCTACCCCTGATCATACCGTTAAAGACGAACAATGGTGCTCTAATATTCAAAATGCCTTAGCAGATAAAATCGCTCTACTTCAATGAAAAATAGAACTAAAAAAAGCTAAACTTAGCCTCAACCCAAACCAGGTAACTTCACCTCTCTCAGTGGAGCTCAACAAATTCTCATTCTCACCACTCTCCAATTCTGACACCATTGATATTATTAAAAGCCTAAAACCATCTAGCTGCAAAGGTGACATTTGCCCGGCAACCCTGGTAAAAGAATGCAAAGCGGAAATTTCATCCTTTGTCACTAGCCTTATCAACAGCTCAGTTGCTTCTAATACAGTACCAAAAGATCTAAAAACAGCTTGGGTTCTACCACTACTCAAAAAACCTACATTAGACCCCAACATCCCCACTAACTTCCGTCCCATTACTAGAGTACCGTTTTTTTCAAAAAATGCTCGATCGTGCAGCCTACCTGCAGATCCAAAACCACTTGGAAGACAACACCTCCTGGGCCTAAGACAATCAGGCTTCAGACCAGGCCATGGCACAGAGACCACCTTATTAGACTTGAAAACACAAATGGATCACTACATAGACAAAGGGGAATGATGTATCCTCCTATTAGATCTCTCTGCAGCCTTCGATTTGGTCAATCACAACATTCTCGGCCAACACCTTGAGACCGCATCCCAATTCTCATCAGAATCCATGAAATGGATCAAATCATTTCTAACTAATCAGACCATGAGGGTCTTTTCTGACATCTCAGCAGCCCCTCCTGTCCCTGTAACCTGTGGTGTACTACAAGGCTCCTGTGTGTCACCCACATTATATAATGCATTTACTAAGCTCCTATTTGACAAACTCGACAAGATGGGTATCACGTACACAAATTATGCGGACGATACGCAAATACTCATACCTATTACAGGATTTTATGACACTGACTCTTAAACCTAAACAAAATATATCTGGATATCCAGGCTTGGATGGCGCTTAACAAATTGTGTCTTAACGATGATAAGACCGAGTTAATCCTCATTGGAAATAAAATGAAACTAAGCAACCTCCCCCAGGCAGACAAATCATTCATCATCGATGGAAACACTATCACAGTCGCCAATGAAATAAAAACATTGGGGGTGTACTTCGACTCCTCACTCACCTTAAATAGACAGATCAACACTGTTGTTTCCTCGGTGGCTTACACTGCCAAATTGATAAGAGCTAGCAGGCCTTTCCTCTCGACTGAAAACTCTATCACCTTGGCTAGAGCCTTGATACTATGTAGGATCGACTACTGCAATTCACTACTTGCAGGAACTAGGACAAGACATATAACAAAAACTACAGATAGTAGAAAATAATGCTATCAGAGCTACCTTAAACATTCCTAGCCACAAACACATCTCTGCCATCAGGAGGAACATCCATTGGTTCCCTGCCCAGTACAGAATCAAATATAAAATCCTTACGCTAACTCACAAATGTATTGCAAACAAGGCACGTATACCTTAGCAACCTCATCAGCAAAGACCAATATAACAGACTGGCCCGCTCCCCTTATACCAATCTCTTTATCACCCCAAGTACAGAAGACATAAAACAGGAGGCTCAAGTTTCGCAACTATAGCTCCCAAACGATGGAATGCCCTCCACACTCACCTTAGAAATGGCACCTCCTTCTGGTCATTTAGAAAAAATCTAAAAACCCTATTTTTCAGGACAGACCCCCTCATTAGTCACCTAGGCACTGGATCAGCCTAACTATGCCCAAACCTGCAATATCTAAACTGCAACAATGCAATGTCTGCACAAATGTGTACAAGTGTAAATTGTGTAATGTGTAAACGTGTAACCTTGTAGCGATGCCTCAAAGCTTTGTTAACCTGTAACCATTTTCTTAAGTTTGTATCAGCGCCTCGTTGCCTATGGGCTTTGCACGCTTTATACATTAATAAATAAATGAACAAATAAATAAATAAATAAATAAATAAATAAATAAAACCTGAACCTACCTGAACTTCTGCAAATCTCCCCTCAAGAGTTCTTGCTCCTGAAGGAAACATGGGTATATTTGGACTGGAAGAAAAATCTATGGGAACCTGCAAACCTACCCAAATTTCACATAAAGAGTCCCGGGATCTTGATGATCACTTTTGAGAAAGTTTGTCCAGGCCTAATACACAAATGGGACATTGATTGACAGTGACTAGGAGTGAGGAGAAAATCCCACAACCGTTTGGAAGCAGATAGGAGAGAACAGAAGCTGTACCTGAGTATTTCATCTTCTAGCAATGAGACAAAACACTAGTTGCAACAAAAAATTCTAATAATTATTTGTAGGCCGGTGGATACACTTTGTTGCTGCATCTGAGTGCGACATAATTTTGTGACTAGATAGAATACTAGTTGTCACGTAAATGTATTGGAATTGTTTATAGTCAAGAGAGTACATTCATTGGTTGGACAAGGTGTGCCAACATTTCTGTGTTGGACGAGAGAAAATAATAATTAGGAAGATTAGTATGAGGTAAAAAAAATACTAGTTTTGTGGAGCAATCTGTCCGGAGGGTTGTTTGACGACAGATTACACAGAGTGGCTGTGCCAATGCTTTGCAACTGGTATTATCTCTCATTGTTTACAAAGAACAGTCATGAGACAAAACACTAGTTGAAAAGAAAATTCAGTTGCACACAAAAAGTCATAGAAAAGATTTGTGATCAGACACAATAGCTGTGACGAAAAAGTTTGAGAATTGTTTGGGGAAAGGGGTTTATATTCAGTGGCTGTAACTACTCATGCCAACTTCTTGTTTTAAAGAAATTGTGAAGAAAAATATTTAGTATTGTTGGAGGGCAGAAGAGTGAATTCAGTACATGTACTGAGTGTGCCAACATTTTTTGATGATAAGAGAAAAAACTGGTTGGAAAGAATTGTGATGAGACAAAATACTAGTTGCAAAAAATATAATTGTTAGGCATGACAGTTCTTTCAGTAGTTGTAGAGGATGCATCATGGATGACAGAAGTGAGCATGGTAAATGCAACTAATCCATTTTATATTCATCAGCAGTACATTTGGCTGCACATCCCTTGGGTTTGCAAGATAAAGTAGTACATGCTAAGGCATTGCAGTCTGAGGAGGAAGAGATTCGTCCCATGGTCTCCGGGGCAGGTGGGCTATTTGGGGTGAGAATGTGCATCTATTGATGAGCAGAGCAAACAGCATAGAGTGTAGAGGAGCAGGATATGGGAAGTTCCCCGCCACTACCCACATGTTTGTTTGTTATGATGAGGAGCAAGATAAAGGTTATGACACATTGGAATCCCAGCAGCAACACAAAACTCTGGAAACCCGTGATACTAATGGGGAGAATGATTAGGGCAGCAGCACAATTAAAGACAAAGGAAAGGGCAAGGCATCCCACAGAGTCAGATTGGGGAACTACATCTAACCCTGTTTTCATCCAACACACTTCTCTTACAGGACACACTTCCAAGCCCTCGGGAAGAGGGTCAGGGTTTGGTGTAAACATGTTTTCAGCAGCACCTATTCTTTTGGGGGAAGTGGCTGTACAGCATCACAAGAACTGTAGGGGACAGGAAGGAACATATATACATCTTAAATGCTGAATATACAGATGCACACACTGGCCCCCACTGAGATCTGATTGTTTTCCTTACTGCACTCTCTTGGTACGATTGCTGCTGCTGTAGATTGACCTTACCCTGCTCTGCAGAATCCTAGAAATGTCTATGGCTCACAGACGTAAACTCAATGAAACAAAAATCCATTTTGGGTAGCACAGTCATGCTCTCTGACAAGGTCCGCGTTACATCATAGTGGATTGCGAAGACGTCGGGGGTCATTCCGAGTATGGCAGTAGGGGGTTAACGGCACTGGTAAGGATGCTGGTGCCGTTAAACCGCTACCGCTGCATTCCGAGATCCCTTAGCAAGTCCCACTAGAGCTGGCTGGTTTCACCAGCTGCCCTTAGCGGGACCCGCTAAGGGTCCATGGAGCTAATAACGGGCCCGCAATTTGCGGGCCCGTTATTAGCTCCTTTCCCATTCCCATTGAGCCCTATGGGGGCTCGAATGGGAATGGGGAATGGTTTTCGAAATGGGGACTTACCGGGTCCGCATAGGTTGGAATGTCCCGGTAAGTCCCCATTCCGACTACCCGGACCCAGACCCGAGTTGGACACCACGGCTGTCTCCAAACCCGGAACGACCCCCGTCGTCTTGAAAGACTCACCTCACTTGAAGATTTCAGAACTCACTTCCGGATTCATCCCCCACACACTAGTTACTCCACCTTTCCTGCTAATGTGGCGTCTGCATCATGGACCTCATGGCTTTGACTAGGGAACAAAGAATCAGGATCAACCCCCACCAACCTGTTTTTCTGTGCAGCTTTTTCACAGGATAGTAACAAAAGACTTTTTAGTTCAGATTTAAGTGTAAATGCCACGTGGTTAGCTGTCAATATTTTATTTTAGTTATTGCATTTATTAGACACCCAACACCGGAGGTCTCACGGCCTGGGTTACAGAAGGCTTAAGTCTGGATACAGGGAAGGTCAATGTTACAGTACAATATATGGTACATTCCAGTGTACATAGATACGAGCTTGCTGCCTGATTGGGCTCAGACTTTACAGGGTATTCCAGATTATACATTTTTGATTCAGGTGCAGAAAGTGGGTACGGATATATAGTGGGAACAAGATGGAATGTGGGGTGGAACTGCAGGGTCTGCTACTTTCAGAACTCAAGGTGAGTTCCTAACAGTACATTCTTTCCCAGGGTCTTCCATCCCATCCTGCTGGACATGGGGCCTGGTTTAACTGGGTTGTTTTTGTTAAACGCTTTTGCCAGTCTAGAGACCACAAATAAGCTGAAGCGGTCTGGGAAACTGGCCAATGGCATGCCAAATGTCTTCCTCGAGATAATAGACACCCTACAAGTGCCCCTGAAGGAACCCCATGAGACATAGCATCAGTCGTGCTGAAAACCAGGAATGCAGCCCTGTGTCAGTTCCTTCTCACCTCACAAGCTGAAATCATTATAATGGTTAGAATAATGACAGCCTGCACTGTGATCCCCACGCATTGCCCAGAGCCAGGGATCACGAAACAACTTCTCACCATTGCCCCCAGCCCCACACATTTCTTTAATGTATCCCTCTAATCTGGGAACATAAGGTTCATCATCACACACTGTCCTTAGAAAAGCTTTGACGACCCGGCGGTTATGGCCCATTACAGACCTATAACAAAAATCCACCTTTTAGTGGAAAATTCCATACAAATGAGCTTCTGCACAATAACAGGTACACAGCAACCCCTGATCCTACTACATGATAGACAATCAGGGATCTGACCTAACGGCAGCACAGACATCACCCATGCCACCAAGAGTCCCAGACAATAGCCATAATGGGGTCCCTCTCCTGAATCTCTTATCAGCTGAACATGATAGAGTGGACCACGTTATACTAGGTGACAGGTTGCACCATGCTCAAGGCACAAGAGGAACCATGATTGACTGGCTAAAATGCTTTCTGACCACAGATACACTCAAGTTCAAATAGGAAAATTCACCCCAAAACACACCATTCAACACAGTGGGGTCCTGCAAGGATCTTTTATATCGCTGGGGCTGTTTAACTTTTGCATATATGTCATGTTTCAAATTTAATCAATAAATGCACCAATTATTTCCAATTACACGTGGGCATTATTCAGTTATTATTAAAAACCAACGCTAACACAACTGAAAAATAAAATGGCAATGATTGCTTAGCAATTTTGTGATGCTCGGGTCAGATAGCACAGTGAGTAGAGCGCTCACTTTGACATCCTTGCAGAGTTTGCTGACACAGGTTCAAATCCCGGCAGAGCCAATGTCAGCCTTACATCCTTCCGAGGTCGATAAATGAGCACCACACAACGTGGGTAATAATAAGCAGCGCTCAGATGGCTGAGGGTTCGTGGCGCTATATAAATGCAAATTATTATTATTAGCAGCAATCCAAACTGGGTGACATCAATAAACTATGTATCAATGCAAGAAAAATCATCACCGTCAACTTAGGTAATATTCCCAGAGTAGAACTACCCTTCACGTGGTCAGACAAACCTGCAGAAACAGATGAACACTCGACATTATATTCAACAGTCCCCTCTCCTTCAAACACCAAGTTAAGGGTATCACCAAAAATGCAGAAACACCCAGCTGCAAGCAATGAAAAACAGTCTCTCTTGCTACCCATGAACTGCAAAATCGAGCTGGTTCAAACTCAGGCTACTGAATTTCCCTCTACCCGGGACTCCCAAAACAGCGCACCCAACGACTGCAGTGGGTGCAGAATAGAGCGGGCCGACTTATCTTTGGACTTAACAAATATGACCACATCTCTCCAGCCCTTAACACACAAAAATAACCGCACATTTAGAAGTGAATCAGGTTTCAAACCCTTTGCACTACACACAAAACATACTGAAAAAATGCCCCCTTACTTGCGCAACAGATTCAAACACTAAAGACCAACTAGCCCACTAAGATCTGCTACTCTCCTTACCATGTGTCATTTAAGAAAATAAGGCCCGCTTACATATTTCATATTCGTCAACTTCAGGAGGTCAGGGCTTTTGTGATGGGAGGATGGGTCCTAGAGAGCTTAGTGGGTTGAGTCAAGAAACATGAACGACTGGGCGGATCTTGCAGCTGTTCAGTAACACCAATGTGACTGCAACAGGGTGTAATATAGCATGAACTTGTAAAGGGCCAGCATATCATGATTTAGGCTTGTGAAGCATCGCAAGTAACTGCACATCCACTGTGGATCACCATTCCTGATCTCAGGGTGCATCGACCAGTAGAAGACGCTACTTGCAATTGACTTTTACTGGGGCTGCTACCTTTGCTCCCTTATATTTTCTTTTCAGGCACCTAGAGCACTTTTTGGATAGAAGTAACATATGCTGCCACAGCAGGAGCTGTTCTCCCGCCAACCCCCTCTCCCAGTGTTACTAAACCGTAATGAACACCCTTGTAGATGGGAAAAGGGGTTTCATTGAAAGAGGTATGGACGGAATTGTTGTAAGCAAATTCAGCCAATGGCAATACCTTAGGCCAAATTTCAAATGCAGACAGTTTGATTGACTCTGGCTGAGCATGGTGGCCAGTTTCTGACTAATTCCTTTCCAATAAAGTCAAACAAATTAGGAACCCTGCTATGAGATAATAGTTTTGGGTATTCAGTAAAAAATGAAAGAGCTGCAGAAAAAAAACATACATTTCGTTCTAATTATGTGGACTAAGGAGGTGCAATACGAGCAACTGTTGTATTGGAATCCTGCACATTCCCCAAAGACTCAGGGGAAGTCTGTGATACAATCCTTGGAGTACAGACATTATGCAAGTCATATATCAGCCTCATTACGAGTTTGACAGTGTGGCCAAAAACTGTGGTAATGCAGTGCTAACTTAGTTACCAGTGCATTACCACACCAACAAACTACTGGTTTGGAGGTAAGGTGTAGTAAAAACCTCTGGCAAATTACTGGAGTTAATTCCTCTGCTTTATAGCCAAAAAACAGCCAAACCGGCTGAAAACCCCATGGAGTCCTATAGACTCAAATAAATGGAGACTAACACCGCCTACCACCAGTTTTAATCCAGCGTTAATTTTGCTGAGCCAAGGGTGGTAACGGTAAATCCGTTTGGTGGTATCTCTGCGTATTTCCTGCCGAGATAGCACCAAACTTTAACATCGGTTAGAATCCACCAGACGTATTGCCTCACCACTTGCAACCGCTTGAGTCTGCCAAAGTGTCCCTCTCCTTGCACACCATGACAGCAGTGCAAACATAATTGTTGATAGGTTGTGGTTCGAAGACCTAATTGTTCAAATTGAACAAGTAACCCATTTCTGTCTGTATTAGCAAGGGTATAGTCAAGAAACGCTATTTTCCATGCACACTTACACTGGGTCATGAGATCGTTATCATAAAAGTGCCTAGAGTGAGCATGTTGGTCCTGTTTCGATAGGAATGCATTATGGCCCAGCAGTTAAGGAGTTAACACAGGGGTTTTGTGGCACCATAATAATTAACTCGGGGGAAATTAAATGAATCCCTTTCGTCCCTTCAGAAACATCTTCAACACTACATGACAAACCAACAGCTCAAGCATTTTGGTTGCCCGGCTTGAAGGTGGCTAGAAAATAGAATTGTTAAGAAATAAAAATCCAACCTGTGTGACTTTGGGTTGCCTGCACTTGCTGTGAGAAGGAGCCCCAGCTTCACTGATCAGTAATGACTGTAATCTGATGTCTGTACCTTCGGAACAATGTTTCCAAATAACAACCAACTCCACAATGGCAAAAGCAACTCTTTCTAAGATGCTAAACATTCCTGCTATAATACCAGAACAGAAGCATATCTTCCTCCGAGATACATTGTAACTCAGGGAGGTTGTAAATCGTTCCTTTAACTGAACAAGTCATTTTTGAGGGTCTTGGTCCCACATGTATGGAATATTCTTTATAATGTATTTATTGGGTATTCATAATGTGCCTATACAGCAAACGGTGTTTCAAGGTGCATCCAGACAAAGTGGGGGGTAAGGTGGGGGGGGGGGGGGTGGGCGGGTGTTTGAAGAAAAACAAAACAAAAACATTCCTGCTAGGCCATGAGACATTTGAACTGTGCACGTGCTGTAATGTGAAATACGGGGAAGGGGGACGAGGGGAGGATCAGGGATGAAGAATAACAAAACAAAACCTTCCTACTAGCTCTTGGGACATTTGGATCGTGCCAGTGCTGTAACGTGAAATGAAGGGGAGAGGCGAGGAGGGGTACGCAGGACTGTGAGGAAGGAGCAATATTTAGGGAGGCGAGGAGAAAGGTACATTAAGTGCAAAGTAAACAGGTTCAAACACAGCACAAGGCTGTAAATGAAGAGTGGGTACACACATTGGGAAGGACTCACCTCATGGTGCAGGGGGCTACATCAAGTATGCAGGTACAGTAAGTAAAATGCAACATTGGGATGCCTCACCTCATGGTGTAGGGGGCTACATCAAGTAAGCAAGTACAAGTAAGTAAAATGCAACATCGGGATGCCTCACCTCATGGTGCAGGGTGCTACATCAAGTATGCAGGTCCAGTAAGTAAAATGCAACATCGGGATGCCTCATTTTATGGTGCAGTGGGCTACATCTAGTAAGCAGGTACAAGTAAGTAAAATGCAACAATGGAAAGCCTCACCCTAAAGTGCAGTGGGCTACATCAAGTAAGCAAGTGCAGCAAGTAAAATGCAACATTGACGTGCCTCACCTCATGGTGCAGGGGGCTACATCAAGTATGCAGGTACAGCAAATAAAATGCAACATTGATATGCCACACCTCATGGTGCAGGGTGCTACATCAAGTATGCAGGTACAGTAAGTAAAATGCGACATTGGGATGCCTCACCTCATGATGCAGTGGGCTACATCAAGTAAGCAGGTACAAGTAAGTAAAATGCAACAATGGAAAGCCTCACCCTAAGGTGAAGCGGGCTACATCAAGTAAGCAAGTGCAGCAAGTAAAATGCAACATTGATGTGCCTCACCTCATGGTGCAGGGGGCTACATCAAGTATGCAGGTACAGTAAGTAAAATGCAACATCGGGATACCTCACCTCATGGTGCAGTGGGCTACATCAAGTAAGCAGGTTCAAGTAAGTAAAATGCAACAATGGAAAGCCTCACCTAAGGTGCAGTGGGCTACATCAAGTAAGCAGGTACAGCAAGTAAAATGCAACATTTATATGCCTCACCTCATGGTGCAAGGGGCTACATCAAGTAAGCAGGTACAAGTAAGTAAAATGCAACAATGGAAAGCCTCACCTCATGGTGCAGGGTGCTATATCAAGTATGCAGGTACAGTAAGTAAAATGCAACATCGGGAGGCCTCACCTCATGGTGCAGTGGGTTACATCAAGTAAGCAGGTACAAGTAAGTAAAATGAAACAATGGAAAGCCTCTCCCTAAGGTGCAGCGGGCTACATCAAGTAAGCAAGTGCAGCAAGTAAAATGCAACATTGATTTGCCTCACCTCATGGTGCAGGGGGCTTCATCAAGTATGCAGGTACAGTAAGTAAAATGCAACATCGGGATGCCTCACCTCATGGTGAAGTGGGCTACATCAAGTAAGCAGGTACAAGTAAGTAAAATGCAACAGTGGAAAGCCTCACCTAAGGTGCAGTGGGCTACATCAAGTAAGCAGGTACAGCAAGTAAAATGCAACATTTATATGCCTCACCTCATGGTGCAGGGGCTACATCAAGCATACAGGTACAGCAAGTAAAATGCAACATTGATATGCCTCACCTCATGGTGCAGGGGGCTACATCAAGTAAGCAGGTACAAGTAAGTAAAATGCAACAATGGAAAGCCTCACCCTAAGGTGCAGTGGGCTACATCAAATATAATATACAAATCAAGGTTAAAAATGCAAAAACGCAGTCCAGGGCTGAGAAATGTCAATCCAGTGGGTGCAGGTAGGAAAATGCAAAACACAGCCCAGGACTAAGAATTGTCAATCCAGTGGTTGGAGGTGGGTAAAAAGCAAAACACAACACAGGCTGTGAATGTAAATCCAGTGGTCAGAGGTAGGTAAAATGCAAAACACAGCACAGGCTGCAAATCAAAATTCATTGGTTAGAGGTAGATAAATGCAAAACACAGCACAGGGTCTGAGGATTGGCAGTGACAAGAGCAAAGTCAGCACAGAAGGTACCGGGACACACAAGGACGCACGGACCTAGTACAGAGTGGCTAAACAAAGCTATCCTGATAAATGAATAGCGGTGGAAGTGCCAGTTAGGAAGTCCTGCGAACGGATGCTGCGAGAACGCGTAGACAGCAGCATTAGCACAACAGCCTCCCCATGTGTGCGCAGAGAGTCATAGGCTTTATTGAGGAGCCTCGTGGGAGGGCGAAAAGGTCTGGTTGGGTCGGGAATGAGCGTACTGGGTAGTTGCATACGCTAGTCAGCTTTTTAGGTTTTCCTATAATGCTTTAGCAGTCTTAATCAATAATGCACGTTCTTGGCAGAATGCTCCTGCTTCATGTTGCAAATTCTGAAAAGTGCTAGCTCACTGTTTCAGTAGATCCTCCATTATGGACCGTGGGACAATTAAGGTCTTCACAATCTGTTAAGCCACAGTCACACAATACCTGAACAGAACGCAATATGTCCCATGACGTCTGAATTGGGGGAGTAGACGTCAGCTTGGTTTCCCCCAACACACTTCTTTCATGTGTAACAGGAAGGTTAGAAGGGGCCTGGGGGAAAGGTGATTTCAGCGGAAGTTCTGTTTTCTGGCAGAGGCAGCACAGCCTCACAAACACTTTAGAGGACCAGAATAGACAAAGGTAATGTTTGAAAGTTTCATGTGATTATTTGATTGTTTGTCCAAGTTGGGAGGGATGTGATGTCCACGTGACATGCGGGATGACTTGGTCAGGACAGATCACGTGGGTACAGTCAAAAAAGGAGAGCGAGAAAGCCTGCCAAGGCAGTCTCCGCTCTGACACTCGAGCTACTGTGTCTCATTGCGCGACTGCACAGCGCGTCCCGCCTGCACGGCCCTACCTTTCATCATATGGCCCCTCATCACACTGAAGAGTGCTCTAATGAAAACACACTGTTTCACCCCTTATTACCCTCTGCATTAAAGGAGAAAAAGAAAGAAACTCACTTTCTTTGTTGTTTGGAGAAAATAATAGTTTGTTTATCTATGCAGTTGAAAAAATCAACATAGAGTGAACAGTTCTCCAAACAGCATAACATCACACGGTTTAATGAAACCAACCGTACAGGCTTATAGGATATATTTACAAACACATGGGGTCACATAGTTTGACACAACAGTCGTGTAGGTAACGCAAACTCAATCAAAATACATAGTTTGTTATGGTGATTCATATACTTCAGTATAAAACAACACAATTAGACAAAGTAAGCAACAACAGAAAAAAAAAAAGGGGTTCGTGAATTGACAATTGGTAGTGGACAGTGACAATGCACTGTTGTTCGGGGTGCGTCTACACCAAGGTGTTTCGGCCGTTTAGGTGGACCAATTATGTCCCAGCATATGTACGGCCTTCATCAGGACGAAGTGCTGCACGGGGTGGAATAGGTGCTGCAGGGGAAAGGGAAAAACTCGTCAGGGGAGTGTGTTCGAGCGTGTATCATTTAAACAAAGGAATAAATCCAATACTGGGAGGCCCCAGCTTACCTGTGGATAATTATTTCCACTGGCACGAATTTCTAGTATTACGCCAGGCGTGGGAAGGATCTTAGTGTAATCCTATTAAAAAGCAAAGAAGGGCACTCAATAGTGATCTGGTGTCTTACCTGTGGATAACCTACCTTACGGGCAGTTTTTAAGAATACGGAGGAACTGCACAGACATGGAAAAATTTCAACTGCATGCAGAGGATTTAGGAAAAAGACTAATCAACAGGGGTTACCCACGAAAGGCCATCAGTCAGGCCCGAACGCACTCGATCCAAAATGGCCGCCGTATAAATAGAAAAGGCTCCTAGTAACAGCGTTACTAACGCTATGCCGCCAGGCCCCTTTCGAGCCCCGGAGTGAGTCAGCACATTTCTACAGCGCTCTCCACTGGCCCGCTATTCGTGATTCATGAACAAAGGTAAGATCTTTGTAGACACACCACCATTAGGTCAGGCATTTTGTTCCCTGAGTGGAACCCCCACTAATATGCCCCTTATTCATTTAGGTGTTCAGGTTTCCGCGCGAGGACCGCATATTTAAAATCAGAGTCCATCCCACTCCAAGATCCTCACAAGTGAGGTAAGATTGGTTGACCTATAACTCATTTGTTATTTAAGTATCTGTAAGACACCAGATCACTATTGAGTGCCCTTCTTTGCTTTTTAATAGGATTACACTAAGATCCTTCCCACGCCTGGCGTAATACTAGAAATTCGTGCCAGTGGAAATAATTATCCACAGGTAAGCTGGGGCCTCCCAGTATTGGATTTATTCCTTTGTTTAAATGATACACGCTCGAACACACTCCCCTGACGAGTTTTTCCCTTTCCCCTGCAGCACCTATTCCACCCCGTGCAGCACTTCGTCCTGATGAAGGCCGTACATATGCTGGGACATAATTGGTCCACCTAAACGGCCGAAACACCTTGGTGTAGACGCACCCCGAACAACAGTGCATTGTCACTGTCCACTACCAATTGTCAATTCACGAACCCCTTTTTTTTTCTGTTGTTGCTTACTTTGTCTAATTGTGTTGTTTTATACTGAAGTATATGAATCACCATAACAAACTATGTATTTTGATTGAGTTTGCGTTACCTACACGACTGTTGTGTCAAACTATGTGACCCCATGTGTTTGTAAATATATCCTATAAGCCTGTACGGTTGGTTTCATTAAACCGTGTGATGTTATGCTGTTTGGAGAACTGTTCACTCTATGTTGATTTTTTCAACTGCATAGATAAACAAACTATTATTTTCTCCAAACAACAAAGAAAGTGAGTTTCTTTCTTTTTCTCCTTTAATGCAGAGGGTAATAAGGGGTGAAACAGTGTGTTTTCATTAGAGCACTCTTCTTTGTACCTATTCAATTGTAATTTTTGTCTTAAAGTAACCCTCCTGGGTAGAATAGGTCCATAACCAGGAGCCCATTTTTTGAATCCCTCATCACACTGGCCACCCTCTGAGATTTGATCCTTTTCATGATCGCATACACTTGGCGTGATTGCCACTCCTCTGAATTGATCTGCTCTGTGGAATCCCATAAAGACGTACATTAAATGAAACAGAAATCCATTTGTCACAACACAGTCTTGCTCTCTGACAAAGTTCGTGATCCTACCAGACGAATTACGAAGAGATTTTCTGATAACATAGGTGGCTGTATCGCAGGCCTCAATTGTAGTCTCTGTTTCTTTCAATAAAACTTAGAACACATGTGAGTTACACCAGTACACAGGGAGCAAAGACGCATCCAAGCACAGCTACCTATTTTCAGGACCACTTCCTGTTTCACTATGAAGCCTTTACACAGGATAGGAACAGCATACTTTATCCAGACTTTACATCTAAATGTGACATGATTTGCTTGAAAAAGTATAGACATTCAAGGTGAGTTCCAAACAATTGCCGATGTGAAAGCGCAGAAACATCAGCCTGTGGCAGCCACACCCACAGCACCACCACAACCACCACCTTCGGGGCCAGATGAGCATTTTAGGGCCACACCAGGGTCCAGCAAGGAAATCCAAAGAGTGGAATTCCAGGTACAGAACAAGGACATCACTCTGTGAAGGCACATTGTGTATTGGTGATATGTTGGTACCAACTTGACTAACACATCTATAACATGTGACACCATACACTGGGGGCAGGGATGAACCCAGACACCACTACTACTCATCAATAGCTTATAATAATCCCAGCCGGTCCCCGTGAAAACTTTGCAGGTGTACCATAGCTGTAGTAACTGACTGACTTGCTGACTGACTGTCATAGCACGAGATGCCATTGTGTTCTATTCCCGAGTCCTGCGCCTGCTATTTTAAAACAAACCACAGCATTGCACAGGGATCCAACCTTCCAACAGGGCAGACAGCCCCAATGCCCACTTATCGGATCCTTCCTGTTAAATGGGGGTTGCAAACACGAGAGCTATTATACTCCTGGCAGTTGTTTGGGTGCTCCAGACCTTGGCACATGACAGCTGAAAACACAAGTGTGAGTGCTCAATGAACTTCACTGGGTACTGGAACACGTGATATTTGGGAGCAGTATGTTACGGTTGTGTTATCATACAACATGACTCACTCATATATTCTCAGATAACGTTATTCATCTGATGTTATATTCCTGTAAACTTCAATTGCAATCCTTGGCAGGGGTGTGTTCCATGTTCTACAGCATTGTCTGCTTTCTTGTACGGTTTCACAATTGCAAAGATGTGACCTGTAGCTTCAGAACACACCATCAGCCGCACACACTAACAGAAAACAGAAAACACACAATGAGCCCTGCCCCTTGCCCGTTTGACACTGCTATCTTTCACTTTTACGTCATGCGATGGTGTAATCCTCTTCCATTCCAATGGCAAGATTGCAGAATCCCATGATCACCACAGTCTGATGCTGAAGCAGTCTTACACTATCTGCTGTTGTTAGTGTCACGTCTCTTTCTCTTCAGTGTTACAGTTTTGAATTATTTATTTAGCAGAGTTAAGATCAGTATTGAATTCATTAGCTTGATATATGTTGCATCATCATCACTGTTATTATAAGTCACCACTATTTCAATGGATATGGGCCTCATTTTGTAATACATGCTAAATAAATAACCAGTCTGATGGTAATTCGGTGATAAATCCATGGAATTACCACCAAGCTCAACTACCATCACTGCTACTCGGTCCTGTGGACATACCCCTGGGGTATGAGTCGTGCCAAGGCGGCGGAATGCCTCATGTTCTGGAGTCCATAGTACTCCATGGGGATTTCTATACCAGAATTAACGTTGGCAGTAATTCTTCTGGGGTATTTACAATGAGTTTAACAGTATGGTAGAGAATGCACCCCCAGCTCTTTGCTGGAAAAACAACTCATACGTTACAGGTGACACTCAGAGTACGGTAATGCAGTAGTAAAGTGGTGGTAACAGAATTATCACAATTTACCACTGTTTCTACTGCACAGCTGTACTTATAATATTGCGTTTTCTTCCATCCATTGCAGAAGGCCACCACAAAGGGTCCATTCCTGGTTGCCAGTGTTTTGCATGCTGCGGGTGGGAACTGTTCATCTGTAGGAACAGGTGGAATAATAGGAATGGGATTTCTTAGTTCATAGGATATCAAAACAGTATCACAACCATGTGCTATTTTAACCCAACAATAAGATTCAGTGACATTTTGAACATTAACTGTATTTTGGATTAACTCATTTTTCAACTATGCCGACAGTGGTGCAAACGCCAGCATCATCGAGTAGGGATATTTTTCAAAACAATACGCTGTGAAAGGGGCTTCTGCAACGGATTTAGATTGTGACAGTCTTGCGCACAGATCCACTCAGGCAATATTGGTGCACCTTCGAGTCTGAGGGGAGGCACTCTGTCATGTCTGCCCTTTTCCTACCCTCTTGCCCAGTGATAGAGAATGTGCCCCTGCCAATTGCTGTGGTATCCAGCTGTCCTGAAGGATAGTCTTCTGGCAATACAGGGAGCTCATACATGCATGTCACATCAGTCAATATGTCCTTGACTGCCTAAAAAGTGTCCCATCCTTAATATTTATACCCCACCAACAACAAGCTGCTGTCGTGGTAGTGATGTATAGCCCTGGAGGTGGTGCAGTATTGATAGAGGCCAGAGGTGCTTGACCATGTGAAGAGGGCAGGGAGTGTAAAAGCTGCTTGTGACACTGGGTCAGGTGATAATAATCTAAAGAGGGACTACTTTACTTAAGTCATCTCAGAAAAGGTACAAAGGTACTCCATAGAAGAGTAGACACAGTGTAAGAGCAACACAACTCCATTTACCCTCTGCCCCACAGCTGGGAGACAGCAAACTAAACTGGTTGGAAGGTTCTGAAACTCTGCCTACTGCGGGTGCAACTATTATAGACATAAAACTCAGGATTCATATAAAACACATTAGTTACATTTTGGGGCAGGTCACAGAAGTGATTGGAGGAACATCACCGAGGCCCTATGGCCCCATACATTGTGACACCTCTATTGGACAAAACATTTCCTGAAACACAACCCAGAACACCCTTTTATGACATCATAATATTAAAATATTCCGCCCCAAAATTACAACACTTAAACTGACCATCAGAAAAACTCTTTGCTATGATTGGTTTGCACAGTCCTGGGTTTGGAGATAGAGCCGAGCTCAGCATAAAAGCACCAAGGTCAAAGACATTCGTCCCAGTGCCCTGATAGGTTTCTCTCATTCTTCGTCCCTGCACCTGTCATCTCCCCAACTCCCTCCTTGCATCGTGCCAATTCTAGTTAGAAAAAACATCAAACACCACCGTTGGTGAACTTGCATTTTCTGCTATTTAATTCTCAATTGCTATTGTATTCACTACCTGAGCTCTTGCACCAGGCATTTGGCTGAAACCCTCCCTCCGCACACCTGGTGCCAGCTATGCTCAGAAAAAAATGAACAAGACACCATCGCTAGAAAGTAATTCCTGTTATTTTATTAATTCTACAATGGAAATTCTGCCTGGGTCTGCATAAGCATGGCACTTTGGCCTTCAAACTATCCTCAGGGAATGCTCTGGCAGGATTGCATTTCCATCAGAAAAATCCTCCCCTGCTATATTAATTAACATTGCTTGGTATCCTCTGCCATCCTGACCTTTGCTACGCTCGATTTCTGCTAATCTGCAAAATAAAACACATCTTAAATAAGGTGTGCAGTCTTTATTATATGCTGTCTGAAAGTGCATCTTCTAACATGGGCCTACAAAAACATGGCCGCCAATTGTTCACATATTGCTCATAAGAAGACCGACAGCTCTACCTAACAAAACCCCAATTCCTCTGCCCTCTTACTTACCCCTACATGGGTGCTATCAGCCCTACAGATAAGGGATATATCGGCCACTTGTACTTGCTGAAAACAGGCGAAAAGTCCCCAAAATTAAAATAGGGATTCAAAATAACTTCCATACAAATGGAAATGGCACATCGGAGCATGCCCCCCTTCTTTCATCCACACAGCTCCATGGATACGTTCAGACCAGTATTAAACGTTGTGCCACAGAAAGAAGCTCTTCTTTTGCAACTGCCTGATCTGAAGACGTAATAATGTACCTTTTAATGTGAATGTATTACTTGGTGCAAAGAAATATTTCTTACAAAACATGTTTGTTTTACAGGTAATCATTTTGTACTCACTTATTAAATTCCCACTCTAGGAATGGAAATTACTTTTTTACTCCCTAAAACAGCATTTTACTTCCAACTTTAAACGAGCACTGGCAACGCCAACAGTTTTGGCTTGTGTACATTTCTTAGGCATTTGCCAGGTACCACTATTAGATGCCCATGTGCTTGCACCATTTTCCAACTACTACTGCGAATGACCAGTTAATACCACTATGGCAGTTCCTTGCAAGTGCCTTTCCAGTGCCTACCTAAACGCCCAAACTGTACCAATGCTTCATGTATTTATTGTCTTCAATCTAACCACATCATCACGTGAGTAGCACGCCTCAAGGCAGGGCAGTTTCTAGCCAACTTGGTGCTCGGGCCGAAACACTAGAATGCGCCACCAGCCCCTGACTGGCACACATCACTCTCAAACTACACCTCTGTGTCGCGCGACACAACACCTCAATATCAATAAATAATTGCTATGTAAATGAAGCAGGTTCTATTACATTGTAATGCAAGTAATTTACAGAAGAAATCTAATGTGAAAACACAGCTGTTGCTGCCTAAGTAACATTTTTTTTATGTCATCTGCTCTTAGGGAAGGCTTTGCCTGAATGCAGTTTCAAACTGTTCGTACTGGCACACTGCGATGTGACCAGCCTGCCAGAGTCTGAGGTCCCACTGACCACTGTTCTGTTCGTACCACCTCACTTGTATTTCACAAGGGGCAATACTATACTAACCATATGAATAATTTTCTGATAGAAGGTTATCATTCCAAGATGAACAGTCTGGTACACGCTTATTGCACTCTTTTTCAAAATACCTCTATGAGAGTGGGAAAGGGGACACATAGCACCAATGAGGGTTCCTGTATGCTTTGCATTACATCACAGAGCATTTCAGGAATACAACAGTTATCTCTATATTTGATAAACAAGTCTGTGATAAAAGGATTATATGTGTGAATCTCTAAATTCATAACAGACGCATGGCTTAGTGCTCACATCAGGGTTCACAACACTCACCCTAACATTAAAATATTTGTAACCATGAACCATACATACTTATTCAAACAGCTTAATTTTTTGGATGTGAGAATAGAAGTGCTGGAACATCAACCACTCAAATGGGGTACAAATTCTCTTTTGCTTCTTGTAATGAGACTATTCTAGTGCTGCTTCAATGTTACAAGCAGTTAACCCTCTCCTTTAAGTCGGAAAACACCCACTTAAGGACCGGTGTGAGAATGAGCTGTCTCCTATCCTCCCTACCCTTCCAATCACTCTCCTGGAATGCAAGTATTAAACCCACATCATGATTTCAATTGCCTAAAAATGTATGCATATTAATGCAGGTGCTAACAATGAAATGCTTTACGTAACCAAGGTTTCCATAAAGCACTTCAAGGGATTTGCATTTCATCACATAACCCCAAACCCATTGAAGAAGATCATCACTCAAGACTCGGGTGCTTGTGACCTGCCTGGCAGCAAAGTCACTCCTGATGCATGTCACAATGCCTTCAAATTCCACACAAAGCTTACATTAGATTACAAAACCACACCTTCTTCGAATAAAAACAGTTTGCAAGTAACCACAGTTAGTCCGCTATACTAGAAGCTCTGGTGCACTGACTGGCCGGTGAGACTATGGGCCTGATTCATGGAAGTGTTTTATAATGGCGAAATCCCATAGGAAAATGTTCCATGAATCAATGTTTATGTCTGCCTGTCAAATCAAGTGATACTAGACTGGGGGAGACCAGTGCAGCAATAATGCAATTTTATGTGACTGTATTGGAGCCACTAGCAGAGGAGCACCGGGGTGCACCAATGTGTCCCTACACTTATTAAAACTGTCCTATTGTAAGGGTGTAAACGTAATAACTTATAAGCTGTCAGGGGTTTTGACCCATGTTCGAGTTATTATGCTGCAACATTTGGGGCTGTGGGCTCAGAAAATCCAAGATGGCCGAAAAAGCCCACATTTGCGCCAGAATCCAAGAAAACTGTGCAGTTTTGCGCACACCAAAATGGTCGCCGAACCTGCCACCCACCAGTGCGAGCGTGATTGACCAGGAGTGCCATGAGTGGAATGTGTGCCAAAGGAAAAACAGCAGTGCCTGTTAGCTCAAAAACACTTTGAAATCCCCTTTATTTCTCTGAATGCAAGCTCAAAATGCCTATTTTAAACATTGCAAGATATTCAAAAATCTCACTGAACACCAGCAGATAGAATGGCAGAATGTAGTCTTGTGTGCATACAAAATCTTGGAAAAGAAAGAGCCTAAAATAATGTTCATAATGAAACTGGCTGAGCTGTGGATGTCAGCAGCTTAAGTTAAATTGGACTGAAAGCCACTAAAATCTAAATGTTTAAAATAAATGAGTGACCTACTGTTGAGTGTCACATAGTTTGCAACTGTTAAATGTCATAGTTTTGAACTTAGAATCAGCATTCTAGCTGCATGTGTAAAAATTGTAAGTTTGATTTGGATGAAGAAAAACTGGGAACAAAAGTGACATTTAGCTGAAGCCTGGCTTAAAGAGATGGAATTCTGCCTGACAACTACCCCCGGCGGGAGTTGAAACTTGCTCAACAAATGTTCCCAGGCATGGCCTGCATTCTCCTGCCCTCACCAAAGGGAGATGACACCTCTCTGATTGGATTAGTGGAGGAGCAGCTGGGGACTGCAGGAAACTGAACAACGAGCCTTCCTTGGCTCAGGCAAATGGTAATTCAGGGGGGTGGTAAAATAGCTTCCTCTTGAGCGAAACTGGGAGGGGCAGTGCCTCTGTGAGCAACGTGAGTTGGAGGAAGTGGACAAACCAGAAATTCCGCCATGTGCTTTGGGAAACCACACCCCTCTGGGCCAGAGCATAATTTTAAAAAGATGGGTAATTCATAGGACAGACTTGTCAACATTATATAATTAATATAATTATTTTTGTGATTTTTCTGTGCACATTTTAAGAGGTGTTAGGACTCTGTACCATGTTCTGAGGCAAAACCCCATGAATTATGGAGATTGCAGACACGGGGTTCACGCTAGAAAAATGAAAATTTACTGGAATATGTGTAGAAAGGCGGTGTACATCTGTGTAATTTTTGGTAAAAATCCAATATTGGTGAACCAACTAAAAACGAAAATAAGTTGCCATTTATGAACCCTGGCTCTTAGAAACATCAGAGTTGGAACAGAGACCTACCCGAAGTAATATATGATATGTACATGTAATGTCAACCACTTGAGTATTTGGGAAATATGTTTAGTTATGAAAATGATTTTCTAAGGTAAAAGCAAAGGGGAGTGTTCTTTCTTTGGAGCCATAAACATGACACCTGATGACATAGGATGACTCACTGCCCCCTTCTTAAATCAGGTCAAAGAGAAATCCTTGACCTGTCAAATCATGAGTGGGTTGGGCATAGAAAGTTAGCATCCACACCCATTTTTAAAAGACATAAAAAGAGCCACTGGAAGCCGGACAGGGACATTCATTTTCCAACCTTCAACTGAATTCCTGCGCAGCACGCTGACGGAGAACTCCAGAAACCAGAACTCCAGAGATCCAGACTAACTCCAGAACAAAAACTCCAAAGAGCTGAACTCTTCAGCAGGCCTCAAAATCTTTTGCAAACTATTCAACCGCCGGGCTGTGCGGTTTGCTGCTTGCTAAGAGTCCTGTGTATCCAGAAAAGAACCAGTACCCAGAAAGCAGTGCGGTATCCAGAATCCACTTGATCCAGACCAGCAGAACCAGAGACTCAGACCAGACCGCTGTGAACCGAACCGGTGCCTGATTGACCCACCGAGCAGAGAGAACCACAGCTAAACTTGTTGACCAGATCTGTGACAAGGCCATTCCTTTCAAATTTATAGTGTGAGTACCCAGCTAGAACTGTGCAGAACCCATCTCTTAGCTTAAAGTAATCTGATTCAAAACATTTGAAACTGTTTAGAACTGCATCATAAGAAATTGTGTGTTCCTCCTGTTGATTCAAACCTTTCAAAGCGCATCTGTCATTCCGAAACTGTAATTTCATTTCTGAAAAACTACCTTTACAAAATCGTCTGTATTTTTGGAACCGTGCATCCTAGGAACGGAATTTAAAACTAAGATTCCCAGCTTTCCAACAAGCTCTAGACCGACTTGCTACTGCTTATGGCACCTCCTTAATTGCGCACGACGCACTCGAAAAAAAGTGCAGCGATTTGACATTTTGCTTCATTTCAACCAAGTGTAGAAATATCTGTCCTTTGCTTCCATTACTGAAATCCGTTTTCAACCTGATAATCCCTCATTAATCATTGTTAGTGTGGACCTGAACTGATTTAAAGTATCTCTCACTCACCCTGAACCTCTAGAGGGAATTAAAATCAATTTTAGCATATTTCACTCCCTTGCAAATCACCTGAAAGTCTTTCGCCTGTGTTTCAAAATCATCCCTGGTGCTATAAGCTTTCTAGGGGGGAACTGAAATTGTATTGTACTGTGAATGTATTCCTGAAGACTGTTTGTGCTACTTCCATCTCCTTACATTGCATAGGGGGGGAGTGAATTGCCACAAGGGGAAAAGTGAACATATTATCTCTTGTGAAACCATATCAGTTTATTTCTGTACTGCATTTTATTCATCCTTGCATCTCCTTGAACCATAAAGCATTCTCAGCTATCTTATCCTCTATACTACTCCTAAGTAATTAAACCAGTGTGCTTGTATAACATAATCCATTGTTGATCACGGTCATATGTCTAAGTGTGATATCAAATATTAATTTATTATAAAAGTGTGATATATAGATATTGCGTGATTTTTCAAATATACCTTTTAATTTGCGAAACAAACCTACTTCTTGGCTCAGTGGGGTCAGGGGGATTTTAAGAGAGGGGTGTTATATAAGGGTTGTCATCCAGAGAAAACGAACTGGACATAAAAATATATCAATAAGGGTTTCCATCAGCATCCCAGACTAGGCATTGACTTAGCTGTAGTGTTGAATTGAAGCCGCTTACAGAGTGGGGGCTCATAGCCGGGGATTCTGGATTAGACCTACCGCTTGTGCAGCTTAATACAGTGTACTAACTGATAGGATACATAAATCCTGTTGGATCACCACGCTGTGCTACGCTGTGAAAACACCCCTCAAAAAGGAATGCTCTAAGGAAACGGTCTGTTTTACAAAATAAAATACAAACATCTGTAAGTCAGGAAGGAAATCAACTTCCAGAATGACGACACTGGTAGACATCAAAATAGCCAGAAAGCACTTCTTACATAAGCTATTTGTGAGAGGTGAGTGGGCTCTGGTTGCAGGCAATCGCACCCCAGATCACTGAAACAGGGTCAGACAATGGAGAGATCAGTGTCCATTACATGTGGCCCTGAGTGAACTATATATGGCTCCTAAAGCTAAAGATGAACACGACAAGATTGTCAGGATAGCAGAATATTTGTATCTATATATGGGAGCCATACAGGATAAATGTGCTGAAGGCCAAGATCTGGCAAATAGGCAACAGATGGCGTTAGAAAAGTCCCAATCTGACCTGGTCTCTTCCAAGTAGAGGCTGCACAGGAGCCAGGAGTCAGAAAATGATAGTAGACAGTACATCATTAAAATAAAGGAGGATATGGATATCCTGCAACAGGAAAAGGCTGACCAGGATACCAGAATTCTGGCTTTGCAGAAGGAGCAACAAGACAGTTTGGACTCCTTACTGCAGTGCCAGAAAAAGCTGGAGCAACAGATCAATTTCAACAGGGCATGCACAGAGCAGGTAGCCAACCTGCAAATCCAACTAGACAGAGAGAAAGAGGAGAGCAATACATTGATTTTGAAAGACCTGGATACCCAGGCAGAGTTTGATGAAGAGCGCCAGAAAGCTGGTGCCCTTCAACGGCAGAGGGACGACCTGGCGGCGCAGATGCAGGCTCTTGCTCAGGAAAGGGACACCTTAGGCCAGGAAGTCTGCCACTTAAAAAGAGAAATTCAAGAAAATCACTTGGCCCTCCAGGGACTGGGTGACCTCCAAAAAGAAGAGCATCAGAACTTGTTAGAGCACACCAGGGGGATGGAAGATGCTCTGACAAGAAAGGAGCAGGCCAGTAGGGACGGTGCCCAGGAGGTAACCACCCTGCAGCAAAGACTGACCCAGTGCTCCAGGACCAATCAGGGAGCACAGAGGTAAAATGCGGCTCTTTGTCAACACAATGATAGGCTCCAGCAACAGGTAGCCATGCAGGAGAGACTGATAGAGTCTAGTAAGGCCTTGGTTGAGGAACTGAAAGCTCAGGCTCTTGCATTGCAACAGGGAGCAGGGGCTGATAGAGATGAAGTTTGCTGGGAAAGGGAAACCCCTGAGCATAACCTCAGAAGCCCTAGTACCAGAGGCCTCCACCTCTCCCAGTCCCTGAACTCTGCCACCCCCATGTCCCCTGGCGCACATGAGCACGGTGCCACAGGGATGGCAGATTACTATCCAGCCAAAAGTATGGGGCTTATAGGCCAGTACCACCCAAAAATGGAGGGGCGGGCATCCTGGTATGGGCACCCCAGCACAGTGCAATTTAGTGGGGAACCCCAGGAGAGTAGGCCCACTAAGGGCATCCTGAAAACCTCTGCCCAGTTAGGTCAGTGGGGGGGTACCCATCAAATCCTGGTAGCAAGGAGGGATCTGAAGACTCCTCTGAGCGTCACACGACACAGGAAACCAGGTCCCCACATTCTGCTAGCCATTCCCAGGCTCGCAGAAACCGGGAAAACCTGGAAGACCAGATGGCACCTCTGGGAGCAGTGCTTCTGAGTCGGAGGATGAATGGGCCAGGGTTACCCGAACCAACAAGGCCAATAGGGCAAAAAGGGCCTTGCTTAAGGACCCCTTAAAACAGATTAAGGCAATCAGGAGTGTCATCACGCCTTATCACAAGAACTCCAAGTATTCTGTTTGGGAACACTTGGAGCTCTTTGAGCAAATGATGGAGACTTTCCATTTGAAGAACAGCAGTAGCTGCATCCAGTACGTCAAATGGGCATTCTCCCCAGAATACTCCAGTTTCTTTGCGGGGCTGGAGGGCCAAAATCATTCAAGAGGGTTCACCTATAGGGCGGCCATCTTGAAACATTTTTCTGTTCATAGAAATCCTCAAGAGGCTCGCAAGGCAGCCTACAATTTGCAATGTGTGGAGGATCAGGCCCCACAAGAATTTGTGCAGGAGTTAAAGCGTGTTTTTGCGCAGACTACAAAAAGGGTACGCACGGACAGTAAAGAATTTGTTAATATGTTTTTCCATGCCTTACCCAAATACATAATGACCCAGCTTGTGAGAAACTTTCACGAGAAAAGATCTTTAGACTGGGTCATTGAGCAAGCCACCCACATCTATGAGGTGCAGAAACCGGTGGAAAATAAGAATCAGCCCAAAAACCCCAAAACCAACAGCACCCCTGCTGCTGCCAAGGTGGCAGCGGTAAAGGTTGCCCCCGTTTTAGATTTGGAGATGGGGGGGCCTAAAAACCTGCCTGCACCGAATAATTCACAGCCCAGAAGGCCCTCGGGCCAGTCACAGACAGGGAGTCAAGGAGGTAATCCTACAAATGGGGTCCCTCGCTCCCCTGACTATGTAAGTCCCCGCTACAAGGGAAACAGACCCATCCTGGGTTACATGTAGACTCCTCCAGCCCAAGGGGGGGATCCAGCCAAGCACCTGACCCAGGGAACTTCCCTCCTAACTTCCCACAGGAGGGCAGAAATTCCCCAAATCCTGCCAGAACTTGTTCCCCAGGTATCCACCCAACTTCCAGCCCCAAAATCATCCATCTTTCTTTCCCCAATTCCCTGAGCCCAGACAACCTAATCCGGGAGAGGGGAGGCTAAGGGTGGAGGTGTACCCAAATCTTCCCAACCCGGGGTACTACCACAGAAGGGATAGCTACCCTTCCCGGGATCAGCCCAGGGGAGAAAACAGAACCCCGTATCAGCCTGAGCGGGTTTCCCAACTTGAGCGCCAGGTCCAAAATATGGCACAGGAGCTGGGTCGCGTGCTAAGGGCTCAGCAGAACCCTCAGATGGGCATGCCGGCACAGAATGCACCAAACTCTGGGCCTGGTGCTCCAGAACAATGACGGGGGCAGCACCCCGATAACACACTGGTTCCCAGGGAGGAGGCACAAGGGGAAGGGGGGTGTGAAGCCTTGGAGGAAGCTTCCTTCCCCACTTGTAAACAGCCCCTGGAAACTCAGGAACCGGAAACAAAATCTTCTACCCCTGGAAGTCTGCCACCCAAGGAGCAGAGAGGAGGTAGGAGAAACAAAGGACCCAAACAGACCCATTTTGTGGAGGAGGTACAGGTCTTCCAATTTGAGGGAGAGGTATCCTCAGAGGATCCTGGGAAAAGGATCTTCTCCTACTCCTCCCAAGGAAAAATGGGTCCCAAGGGATTCCAACCCAGACTAGGGAGATGTGGGGATTGAGCTGTCGCCGCCCATCATTCTATCCCAGAACCAACAAGACCGAAAACCCCTGGTTCAAACCCATCCTGGTGACTGCCTCCAAAAAGGGGGGGGACGGCCCAGAACCGGAACCAGGGGAACCCAAAACCGCATTAATAGACTCGGTAGATGTGGGGATTGAGCTGTCGCCGCCCATCATTCTATCCCAGAACCAACAGCATCAAAATCCCCAGGTTCAAACCCATTCTGGTGACTGCCTCCAAAAAGGGAGAGGCGGCCCAGGACCAGAACCAGGGGAACTCAAATATCCTCTTTCAAGTTGCCAACTTTTTCTTGCAGATTCCCATGACTCTCCAGAGAATTCTGCCCAAATCTCTTCTCTCGCAATGTCCAAAACCAGAAAATTAGCCCACCAGTTGTCCAAAAATGTGCATTATCTGTGCCCCCTTCAGGAGATGGAGGGAAGATACTATGCCCCGGTGCAAGTACAGGGGCAGGGTACAATTTTGGCACTGGTGGACACTGGATCCCAAGCTACCCTTCTCTCCAAAAATGCCTTTGATGAAATAAATTCAGGAAGGGGGGAGAAATACCAGATTCCTCACACCTCTCTTCCTGGACAACTGCAGAACTTTGAAGGGAAGGAAATTCCTGTTGAGGGGACTGCAGATTTGGACATTAAAATTAGGTGACATAAGGTGAAACACCCGGTCATAGTAGTGACTCCAGAGGGCACCCCTTGTTTACTAGGGAATGACCTCCTGAGAAGGTTGTCACCCCTAAAAGATTGCGTGAACAAGGTCCTCTGGACCCAGACTAACCGACCAATAAAATTAAAACAGAGCGTCAACCATGTTAGTTTAAACGGCACCTGCCACATGGTTGAACAAAAATCTGACAAAGTAGAATTTCACTTCCAGAACAACCAAATTCCAGACGTGATAGTAATAGCAGTAGGACAACAGACTGGTGATGGGGGGTCCTCTCTATTTCTGAAAATCAACCTTCCTTCCAGTTTAAGGTGGTATTCCACACTGGAAGGAAACACTCTGAAATTCTTTACCAATCCACAATCAGACATTCCCACTCCTATAGTCCAGAAAGATGAGAAATCAGCTCAGAGCCTGGCTGATATTCAGTAAATTGGAGAGCAGTTGTTCACCCCTGTTCAGTTAAATGATGGGAAGGACTCTGTTCTCGCCCGAGCGTGTGGACAACGGTAAGAGCTTCATCAGTGAAGTCATGTTCCGCCAACTCCCAAAAGATCCAGCCATTCCCACATTCAAACTGATAGACAAATGGGAAATGGACCTGGAAGCACCCAATTCCAAACATCTCCTGCCAAGCAGGTGTATGCTCAAAATCTCCATTGGCAACAAGAGCATAGTCCATAATTGTTGGGTCGTGCGAGGCGTCACTGCCGCCTTTTACTTAGGCAGTGACATTCTCAATCGCTTTGCCATTAGTTTGGACCTAATAAACTTCAAAGCTTGGTCCCGATTAGCGGATAATCCCATGGGCTTTGATGATCCAGAAAAAGCATTTAGGTCAACTCAATTGCTACCTTATGCAGTTGAAATTCAGGTTAAAGAGGAAGTCACCATCCCATAAAGGACCCGACAATTCTCCCTGGAAGTGAAAGTTAAAAGAGGACAAAAATTGAAAAACCCTGATGCTTATATTCATCTAAATGCTTCTCTCCAACAGCAAGGGTTAGGGGTAAACCCAACACCATTAGTCAACATAGAACATGACACCATTCCAATAGAGGTGGATAACAGCGACTTAAAGAGTATCACTCTAGCCGCAGGCACCATTATTGGAATGGCGGTTGATGACCGACATTTCTCCATTGATTTAGGAAATGAACTGTTAGGACCAATCCCAAAGGACTTTTTTGACAGTGACAGTGATGACATTACAACACCAGACAGGATCTTTACCCGGCATGGGGGGAACTTCCTGGTGTACACTTCTTGCCCTTATGGTAAGGAAGATGTGACTTGTGACTTCAGGAGGGATGAGGTGATTTTCCAGGTCCATGAGGGCTGCCTTTCCCACCTGAAGCCTCCAGTCCAAATCAGCACTCCGAGCAGGGACTTCTCCACCCAGCTGGAGGAGGCCACTGAGATAGCAAAACCAGAAGTCTTTCCAGGCTTCAGGCAGATGGTGGAAGGGAGAGTCAACCTAGCTGATGCCTGTGTGACTCTGGAACAGAAGCAAAAATTGAAACAAGTTTTCTTGGATTTCCAAGATCTCTTTGCGGTAGACTAATATGACTGTGGTCGCACCAACATCCACACAACAACAATTCCCACAGACCCTGGCATGACTCCAGTGTTTGTGAATCAATATCGTTTGCACCTCGCATCCATGGATTCCCTTACTGAAATAATTAAGAACCTTGAGTCCCGGGGAATAATCTGTCCAGTCCACAGCACCTTCAATAATCCGGTGCTGGGAATATTGAAGCCAAACGGCCAGCGGAGAGTCTGCGCCGACCTGAGGGAGCTCAACAAACGGGTCGATACTTCCCGATGGCCTCTGCTCTACATTGACCAAGGGCTGGCCCAGATTCAGGGGTCACAGGTATTCACTGTAATAGACCTGACCAATGGATACTGGACCGTGCCTATCAGTAGGGAGGACCAATACAAACTGGCTTTTACCTTTGGGGTAATAAAGAGAAGGGGTACCTGTTTTAAAGTCCCTAGTTCTACAGGTCAATCTAACAAAAATATCACAGGATTTGAACTAGTAGACCAAATACAAAGATGACGGAGTACACAAGTGGTTTTAGCTTGGTTTACAATTCCCAAGTTTATTTTCTTTAATTATGCAAAAAATGCTATATCAAAAAATATATATATTCGACATTTCATATAATTCTGTGGCCCATGCTCTTAATTCATTCATTCACATTTATACTTTCTTCATCAATCTCTCGTTCTGCACTTCATACTTTGAAAAAATGGTCTGTATATAAAAAACAGTAAAAACATCTGTTATCTCTACATATGTTTACAATTCATTGTGAAAAACATCCCCACCAATTTGGGGTATTACACAAGTCTGTGTTCTGTTATTCCCACAGTTCTCACGTCGACACGTGTTTCAGTTGCTCTCAGCGAGCATCAACATTAATACTCTCTTTGTATGGCAACCTTTTTCAGGACAAAACAACCCATTTTTCAGGCACATGTATTGACATGGGTCACACCATCTAGAAAAATACATAAAACACTATATGAGTATTGTGTATCCCCGTCACTCCTTTTCAAGTTATTTAATTGCATATTAATATGCTGTGTTCTATAATCACTAGAACAACAAACCAACTCACCTCCTATCCTGATGGGGTCAGGAGGGACAGTGGAATCTGGAGGCCAATAGTCCTTTCGTCTATGGGGTAAAAAATTGTATCCATTACCTAAGACTGTCTCCGTTTCACTTGATCGCAAAAGCCAACATTTTATTTATAACTTTACAGATCACCAAGGGTGGAAAAGACCCAAGTTAAAAAAGGGGGGAGGGCTAAGTCACTTACTCCAGGTAGCAGCAGCCACAACTTCCCAGGTGGGTTCATGCAAGACGTGATGTTCTATGGATGAAATGTCTGAGGCGGAGGCTTATAATTCCAAAGCTATCCTTCTGTCAACGCCTTTTCTTCTGGTTCATGAATCTAAAAATAATATATAAACAATAATATATAAACACCATTGGTTGGTTTTATATATTACACTTTAGCTAGAAATTATTTAATGTGGAGTTATATTACTCCATGCTCATACACTTTTCTTATCTCTTTTGAATTGTCAACACAGAGGGAGTAGAATTAATACTTATCCGCTTTTTTGAAAGTACATCAATCCAAACTAATTTGTTCGGATGACCAACGACTAGTACTAATTCTGACACATATAAGTCTCTTATGGTTAGAGAGACGTGGATCGATCTATCAACACACGCGTTTATGCCCATATTTGTTATTTACAAAGCAACTACCTCCCATTTATACTTGTGCCTGCGGCATCATCTCGTATATCACAGGGGATTCATTTATACTTTCACTCTGATGGAGTGTACTTACCCGATTCTCGCCGTCTCAGATTTTCTTTCCTGCCTGCACCAAAATAACGCATACAGCAGCCAGCGGGGTCGTGAGTACCATCCACACGAATCCTCGTGTTCGTGTTCATAGAAAGCGGACTTGAAAAGTATATGCGAGCACAGAGGGACGTCTCCTCAATTTACGGGCTCTTATATCATGTCTTGGTTTTTTATTTTTTATTTTATTTTGTGTGTGATCTCATCATCACACTTGGTTAAAAAATACAAATCAACGATGACCAAGCACCTCCTAACTTATAAAGGCAATATTTCTATTTCGATAAAAATAGAAATAGAAGACAGACTAATCCAAAGTCTGTTACTAAAGAATTTACATTACCCCATTTATTGTAAGGACGCGGAATAAAACTCCTATTCAGGAGAATATAAATTATTGCGCATCTTTTTTTCTTTTTGTGTAAATGCCGCATACACTATACCATGCGTTGGTAGGCGTATTTGTTACAAAAATGATGGATGTTATCAGTTATTTTGGTAACGTCTCTAGGTGTAAAATTCTAATTCGCTGCAAAGTAAAATGTTGCAGGGAACAAAGCTAATTTTACATATGGGCAATCAGATGATTCCATTCCACAGACAGGTTTAGGCCCCGTTTCACTGTATCTAAAGTGTGTATCCAACGTTGTTCTTTCTGATGTAGGAGAGTGCCCATATCGCCACCTCTCCTTGAAGGTTTTATTACTTGTAATACAAACCACGTTAGGTCTGTATCTTTGTGACCGTATCTCCCAAAATGTTCCACAAGCGGCTTATCCGCCACTTTATTCCTTATACAGGATCTGTGTTCTGAGATGCGCTGCCGTACTTCCCTAGTGGTCTTTCCTATATACAAAAGATGCCACGGGCATCTTATTACATAGATTGCATTCTTGGTTTTGCAATTAGTATGCATTTTCAGTTGCCATTTAATTTGTCTGTACTCGAAATCGGTTCTCACCTCTGCCAGTGGGCAGGCTACGCATCCTCCGCATTTGTGGTGACCGATCACGGGGGGCAACCCCCATTGACTGAGTATCGTCTGATTGTTTTTTGGTTCCACATATGTATGTACTAGTTTCTGCCTCAGATTTTGATTTCTTTTAAAGGCAAACATTGGTCTCTGATGTAGAGACCCATCCTGTTTCACAAGGTCCCAATTGCGGTTGACTATCTTTTTAATCTGATTACTTATTGGGCTATAGGTGGTAACACAGACCAATCGTTCTTTTTTTACCTTAGGCTGATGGGTTAAACATATGTCCCTATTGGTATTTTTTGCCCTTTTCAGATTGTTTCTGACCAGTCGTGTGGGATAGCCCCTCTCCACCAGTCTATCTTGTAACTGTTTGGAATGTTCCATGAATTCTTGACTGGTGCTGCAGTTGCGCCGTATTCTTAAAAATTGCCCATATGGTAAATTATATCGCAGGCTTGCAGGATGAAAGCTGGTGTAATGAAGCAAGGTATTGCGGTCTGTTGGCTTTCTATAAAGTGTTGTCTCCAATTTGGCTCCTGCTTTTCTAATAATTAGATCAAGAAAACTTACCTCTACAGTACTTGATTCCATAGTAAACCTGATATGGGTATCTTGCCTATTTAACCATTGATGAAATAGTTCCAGGGATTCTGCATTACCTGTCCATGTTAAAAAAATGTCATCGATATATCTATGCCACCCTTTCAGGTGTTGGCATAGATCTGGGATAGTTTTCAGTACATTTAAATGTCCTGATATAAACTTGTCCTCAAAATCTGCCATATACAGATTCGCCACATCTGGGGCAAAAGTGGCCCCCATGCTGACGCCCCTGCATTGTTTGTACAACTGTTGCTTGTGTAAAAAGAAATTTTCGGTCATCGCTAATCTAGCGCATTCAAGTATAAAAGGTGTAGGTGGTTCCTGAGGTATTGTACGGGTGTTCCAAAATTTACCCAGGACCTCCAGGCATTCAAGTTGCGGAATAGATGTATACAACGATTCTACATCCATTGTTGCGAGGATCAATCCCGGAGAGCACTCAATTTCTTGTATGATTTTAATCATGCTCGTGGAGTCCTTAACATAGCTAGGCATCTTTTCAACAAATGGCTTAAGAAAAACTTCCACGTACACTGACAGTGGCTCCAGTAGTGAATTTATGGCAGAAACAATAGGTCTTCCAGGGGGATTCATTTTATCCTTATGGATTTTCGGCAGTATGTAAAATGCTGCCGTTTTTGGGTGACTTTTATTCAAAAAACATCTTTCTCCCTCACTGATCCATTCTTCTCTCATGGCATGGTCGGTGAGGCTTTTTATTTCTTCTTTCAATCTCAAGGTGGGATCTTGTCCGAGGGTTTTATAAGAGTCTATGTCTCCCAAGAGTCTTAGGCATTCTTTTTCGTAATTGCTGGTTTTCATAATCACTATCCCGCCTCCCTTATCTGCGGGCTTGATGGTGATGCCATCTGTATCACAAAGTTTTTTCAAGCTGTTTCTTTCAGCTCTAGTCAAATTGTCCGGTTGAAAATTTTTCTTTTTTATGGCTTCCTTCACTTCTTTTATAACCTTATGTTCAAACGCCAAAATCTCGGGCGGGCATGCATAAGGGGGAGGATTAAAGGTGGACTTATTCTTTTACCTTTGGGGGCCAGCAGGACACATGGACCCGAACTCCCTTCGGATACCTCAACTCCGGCAATGAGTTCAACATTTTCCTACACAAGGCCATGCCCGACCTGAGTGCAAGGGGTAACTTGGCTTATGTAGATGATGTCCTCATCAAAAGTTCATCTGTGGAAGAACATTTAGCAGAGATCCGTTATGTTCTGAAACAGTTGAGGGCCGCCGGAGCCAAACTTTCCTTTCAGAAAGCACAGTGGTGTAGAACCCGTGTTAATTTCTTAGGGCATGAGATTACTCATTAGGGTCTCTGTCCCCAAGAAAAGAAAGTGGAAGCACTTCAGAAACTGAAAGACCCCACAACTCTGCAGGAACTACGGAGCCTCCTTGGACTGACTAATTACAGCAGAAAGTTCATTGAGGGCTACGCAGAGATCACCAGACCCCTGATTCATCTCTTGAAGGGTGGGGTCAAGTGGGAATGGGGTCCAGAAGAATCCGAGGCAGTAAGACAGCTCAAAAGAAGCCTCTCACAAGCGCCCTGCCTAGCTTACCCTGTCAGAAACAAGGAGTTTTTCCTGGAGACCGGGTTCTGTAATACGTGCTTGACGGCAGTATTATACCAAAAGCATGACAAGGTCAATAAAGTAATCTCCTATGCGAGCAAAACTTTATCCTCTGTGGAGGAAAAATTCAACGATTGTGAGAAGGCACTCCTGGCAACGGTGTGGGCATTGAAGAATTACCGCCCGTTCATCCAGGGGGAAAACATCATAGTGGAGACTCCACACCAGCCTCTGTAATACCTCCAAAGTGACAGAATCCAGGCCGGAAATGTGAGTAATTCCCGAATTACTTCCTGGATTCTGTCAATGCAAGGCTTTCCTGTGGAGGTCAGATATGGCCAAAACAAGACGAGTCCCCTCGCGCAAGGTCTGGCTGACTTGCATGATTGTGCCAGAGAAAACTGTCTCGAGGACGAAAGTCTAAAAATCAAGGACAACATGGAGGCATACCTTAATTCCCCACGAAAAGTGTTTGAAGAAGACAAGTGTGAGGGGATGCCCACTGTCTATGTGGATGGATGTTCTTACCACGTTGACAACAACGGGGAGAAAGAACTGGTGGCTGCCGTAGGGAATGCATGGGTGAAGGAGTTTCCAGAACCCTCCGCTGGGTACAGAATTGGTCCCCGAAGTAGTCAGGTGGCAGAATTGATGGCTGTTCATCAGGCCATCCTCACTGCTGTCCAACATCAACTCCACGAAATGGTCATAATCACAGATTACAGATTATGTACGGAACTGGTTCGTGGAGCACCTGGTTAATTGGAAAACCAGAGGCATGTTATGTGCTAATAACAAACCCCTGAAACATGGGAAGTTAATTCAAAACATTGATCAGGTCACCTCGAATGGGATGCCCATCTACTGGAAGAAGATCAAGGGTCATTCCAAAGTAGAGGGACCAGACAAAACTGGAAATGACTTAGCTGATCAGCTGGCCAAAACCGGGGCCATCCAAGGGAATCTAATAGAGATTGAGTCCCTGTTGAGGGAAATCCAGGTCACTGCTATCACTCGGTCCCAGACAAATGCTCACAATGATCTTTCAACTGCACAATGGAGTAAGGAGACCCCAGATGCTGATTTGATTACAGCTCAAAAAGGGGATCCCATAATTGGTAAGTTTTACCAACACATTGATGACCCTGAGAACTTTCCCCTGATGGATACTGATTACATTGGGAAAGAGGACCTTAGAGTGTTGATGAAATGTCCAAAAATGTTCCGAATCCAAGACGGTTTGTTGGTAAGGAAATCCCAAGCTGGCCATGATCAGTGGGTGGTTCCTACCTCATTCCGAAGCTTGATGTTAAGTCATGCCCATGATGCAGCCACCGCCGGTCATAGGGGGTTTCATACAACACTTGAGATCTTAAGAGAGGTTGCATACTGGCCACACATGGGGCAGGACCTCGACAAATACTTGAAGGGATGTCTTGTGTGTGCACAATTTCAGCCAACATCCCTCACACACCAGGCGCCTCTCCAAAAGAGGGGGATGACACTGCCATGGTCAGATTTGCAAATCGACGTCATAGGCCCTGTGATTCTCTCGGCTAGGGGAAACAAGTACATGTTGACGGTCACATGTTTGTTTACCAAATGGGTGGAATGTCTCCCGGCCCCAAACTGCAAGGCAGAAAAAGCAGCTGCCCTGATGATCAACCACATCTTTTCACGTTTTGGTCTACCCCTAAGGATTGAGTCGGACAGAGGTAGCCACTTTACCAGCAAAGTAATGACTAAGATGTAGGAGAACTGGGGGTTAAAAGGAACCTACATATTGCTTAGTGGCCAGCGTCTTCTGGTGCAGTGGAGAGATACAACAGAACCATTGTGAGCATATTAAAAAAGTTTGTGGCAGATTCTGGGCCAAGTTGGGATATCCGATTACCTCTGGTCCTAATGGCCATCAGATCTACCCCTTCATCTGCAACTAAAATATCACCATTTGAGTTGATAACTGGACGCAAGATGGTGCTTCCCCAGCATTTGCTCTACAGGACCCAAGAGCAGACATTGATAAATGCCTCCACAACTCATGAGTATGTGGAGAATTTAAGGAAACACCTTCAACATGCTTTTGCCTATGCTCAGCGGAATCTAGAAAGATCAGCTGATAGCATGAAGACCCATTACAATTTGAAGACCACCGGGAAAGAATATAATGTGGGAGACCGGGTCTATCTATACAATTTCCAAAGGAACCAGGCCAAACAGCAAAAATGTTTGCCTACATGGAAGGGACCCTTTGAAATTATAGACAAGATCTCCCCAGTTGTATACAAGATCCGCATCCCAAAAGGTAGTTTGGCGGAAGGGGAAGACAAGTGGGTCCTTATAAATCAGTTAAAGTGTTGCCATCCCAGGCACACCCTGCAGCAATTGGAGGAGTCCTCTGCCATACCAGAGGGGGCCGCTCCAGAGTAATTCAGTTCCAACCCTAAAATATTCCACATATCAAAAATATAGTAACATAATGTAAATGTCTCCTAATTATATCCTGTTTTTAAAATAAGACTGCAAAATGTATCCTGATGTATAAAATGTATCTGTTCGCCACACCATTAATAGTGGTAGAAAAATGTCTAGGAATGTGAATTGCCGCTTTGCTTTGTCATTCTAGGAGAAAGAAAACCTGGAGACTGACCACAGAAGACGACCTGGGGACCGGCGAGGAGAACCGATCGATCCACCCTGATGGAGGAAAAGATGCTGAACTTTGTCATCTGCGGGATCGGAAGAAGATGATGCGGACATCCCAGCGCGTGGATCAAAACATCCTTTGCACCCGACTCCCCCTCGACTCAAAATCAAAGCGCAGTCGGGCGGGGGGGCTTGTCAGGGGTTTTGACCCATGTTCGAGTTATTATGCTGCAACATTTGGGGCTGTGGGCTCAGAAAATCCAAGATGGCCAAAAAAGCTCACATTTGCGCCAGAATCCAGGAAAACCGCTCAGTTTTGCACACACCAAAATGGTCGCCGAACCTGCCACCCACCAGTGCGAGCATGATGGGCCAGGAGTGCCATGAGTGGAATGTGTGCCAAAGGAAACCCAGCAGTGCCTGTTAGCTCAAAAACACTTTGAAATCACCTTCGTTTCTCTGAATCCAAGCTCAAAATGCCTATTTTAAACATTGCCTATTTTAAAAATCTCACTGAATACCAGCAGACATTTGGCAGAATGTAGTCTTGTGTGCATACAAAATCTGGGAAAAGAAAGAGCCTAAAATAATGTTCATAATGAAACTGGCTGAGCTGTGGATATCAGCAGCTTAAGTTAAATTGGACTGAAAGCCACTAAAATCTAAATGTTTAAAATAAATGAGTGATCTACTGTTGAGTGTCACATAGTTTGCAACTATTAAATGTCATAGTTTTGAACTTAGAATCAGCATTCTAGCTGCATGTGTAAAAATTGTAAGTTTGATTTGGATGAAGAAAAACTGGGAACAAAAGTGACATTTAGCTGAAGCCTGGATTAACAAGATTGAATTCTGCCTGACAACTACCCCTGAGGGGAGTTGAAACTTGCTCAACAAATGTTCACAGGCCTGGCCTGCAATCTCCTGCCCTCACCAAAGGGAGATGCCACCTCTCTGATTGGATTAGGGGAGGAGCAGCAGGGGACTGCAGGAAACTGAACAATAAGCCTTCCTTGGCTCAGGCAAATGCTAATTCAGGGGGTCGTAAAATAGCTTCCTCTTGAGAGAAACTGGGAGGGGCAGTGCCTCTGTGAGCAACTTGAGTTGGAGGAAGTGGACAAACCAGAAATTCCACCATGTGCTTTGGGAAACCACACCCCTCTGGGCCAGAGCATAATTTTAAAAAGATGGATAATTCATAGTACGGACTTGCCAACATTATATAATTAATATCATTATTCTTGTGATTTTTCTGTGCACATTTTAAGAGGTGTTAGGACTCTGTACCATGTTCTGAGGCAAAACCCCATGAATTATGGAGATTGCAGACACGGGGTTCATGCTAGAAAAATGAAAATTTACTGGAATATGTGTAGAAAGGCGGTGTACATTTGTGTCATTTTTGGTAAAAATCCAATATTGGTAAACCAACTAAAAACGAAAATAAGTTGCCATTTTTGAACCCTGGCTCTTAGAAACATCAGAGTTGGAACAGAGACCCGAAGTAATATATGATATGTACATGTAATGTCAACCACTTGTGTATTTGGGAAATATGTTTAGTTATGAAAATGAGCAAAAAGCAAAGGGGAGTGTTCTTTCTTTGGAGCCATAAACATGACACCTGATGACATAGGATGACTCACTGCTCCCTTCTCAAATCAGGTCGAAGAGAAATCCTTTACCTATCAAATCATGAGTGGGTTAGGCATAGAAAGTGAGCATCCACACCCATTTTCAAAAGAGCCACTGGAAGCCGGACAGGGACATTCATGTTCCAACCTTCAACTGATTTCCCGCGCAGCACGCTGACAGAGAACTCCAGAAACCAGAACGCCAGAGATCCAGACTAACTCCAGAACAAAAACTCCAAAGAGCTGAACTCTTCAGCAGGCCTCAAAATATGTTTCAAACTATTCAACCGCCGGGCTGTGCGGTTTGCTGCTTGCTAAGAGTCCTGTGTATCCAGAACAGAACCAGTACCCAGAAAGCAGTGCGGTATCCAGAATCCACTTGATCCAGACCAGCAGATCCAGAGACCCAGACCAGACCGCTGTGAACCGAACTGGTGCCTGATTGACCCGCCGAGCAGAGAGAACTGCAGCTAAACTTGTTGACCAGATCCATGACGAGGCCATTCCTTTCAAATTTATAGTGTGAGTATCCAGCTAGAACTGTGCAGAACCCATCTCTTAGCTTAAAGTAATCTGATTCAAAACATTTGAACCTGTTTAGAACTGCATCATAAGAAATCTTGTGTTCCTCCTGTTGATTCAAACCTTTCAAAGCGCATCTGTCATTCTGAAACTGTAATTTCATTTCTGAAAAACTACCTTTACAAAATCGTCTGTATATTTGGAACCGTGCATCCTAGGAACAGAATTTATTGTAAAGCTAAGATTCCCAGCTTTCCAACAAGCTCTAAACCGACTTGCTACTCCGTATAGCACCTCAGTAATTGCGCTCAAAGCACTCGAAAAAAAGTGCCGCAATTTGACATTTTGCTTAATTTCAACCATGTGTAATCTGTCCTTTGCTTCCATTACTGAAACCCGTTTTCAACCTGATAATCCCTCATTAATCATTGTTAGTGTGGACCTGAACTGATTTAAAGTACCTGTGTTTCAAAATCATCCCTGGTGCTATAAACCTGCTAGAGGGGAACTGAATTCGTATTGTACTGTGATTGTATTCCTGAAGACTGTGTGTGTTACTTCCATCTCATTACATTACATAGGGGGGGAGTGAATTGCCACAAGGGTAAAAGTGAACATACTATCTCTTGTGAAACCATATCAGTTTATTTCTGTACTGCATTTTATTCATCTTTGCATCTCCTTGAATCATAAAGCATTCTCAGCTACCTTATCCTCTATACTACTCCTAAGTAATTAAACCAGTGTGCTAGTATAACATCATCCATTGTTGATCACTGTCATATGTCTTAGTGTGATATCAAATATTAATTTATTATAAAAGTGTGATATATATATATTGTGTGATTTTTCAAATATACCTTTTAATTTGCAAAACAAACCTACTTCTTGGCTCAGTGGGGTCAGGGGGATTTTAAGAGAGGGGTGTTATATAAGGGTTGTCATCCAGAGTAAACGAACTGGACATAAAAATACATCAATAAGGGTTTCCATCAGCATCCCAGACTAGGCATTGACTTAGCTGTAGTGTTGAATTGAAGCCGCTTACAGAGCACTTCAATTTTTGCAGTTGATTTCAGGGTGAGATGACATTATTCTCCCAGGATCACACACTTACGCTAAACAGCAAAGCAGGGATTTTGACCCACTCTGCAATTTAGGCATGGCCACTTTCTTCCACACTTTACTTGGAACAAATATTTAAGGTTTGGGTGTCAAGGCCTACAATAATACTGTCCTATAGAGCTTACTTGCAAAATACATAAATTGCATATTAGAGCATCACGACAACATGTAACTCCTTATAGCAGCATGTTGAGCCAAAATAATATCAGTGTACCTTTATTTTCCACATCCTGAATCGAATGCTATAAGATGGAAAATATCTATTTAGCCACTTTATTTTCATTGCTTTAAGAAACACAATAAAATAAGTTGTGTAATAAACTCACTCAGGTTTGGAGATTCATCAGAAACCTCCAGCGTGTTGTTATGTATGGTTTTAAGAACGTGAAACTAAGGATATCAAAGCAAACTTGACTTTTTAGCACATGGAGCTATTAGACATTATGGGCATGAACAAATATTTCAAAGGGTGCTTTATGTTGTTGCTCGCTTTAACTGTCACAGATTTGCAATGTGACCGGTGGTCTTTCTGGTGAGAAACGAAATATGTTGAGTTCTTTACAGCACTGGCTGCACAGGGACGCAGCCTGTGTGTCTCAGGGGGGCTGTGAGTCGGGGAAACGGGCAGTGCTTGATCATTAGAGCAGATTATAGATTTGCCTCGGAAAAAACAAAATGCGCCCAGGACCATGTTTGTTTTAGTAATGTTAAAACAATAATAAAACAAATTCAGAGCTGGCAGTTCTGACTTCGTTTTATCAACAGCCTAAAACAAAACAGAGGACTCCCAATGCCCCAATCCATTCTGAGTTTGTATTAGTAACGTAAGAATGTTAACCAGTTCTAAATGTGTTTTATTAGCAGTATAACATTACTAATACCACCACCCACTCTGAGTTTGTTTTAGTAACAGTAACACATTAATAAAATGAATTCAGCGCCGGCGGCAGCATCAGAAAACCCAATGCTACCGACCGCTCTGAATTAGTTTTATTAGCAGTCTAACGTTACTAAAACAAACCCAGAGCGGGTGACGACATCGGGACTCCCAATGATGCCACCAGCTCTGAGTTTGTTTTAGTAACGTTAGGACATTTCTAAAACTAATTCAGACCTGGCATCCTTACCTAACGTCCATGCTGAGGAAAATGTCTGTTCTGCATAAAGAAACACAGACCGGAGAACCACTGACATCACTCACTACACAGCCAATTAGGTGTTCCTTACACCAAAAACACTTGACCAATCCCCCACAAGTCATTAGATGTAGATTTTCAAAGCCGTTTTAAACCAAAACGTAACTCTTACAATAGATGGCTACATTTTATTAAAAATCACTGTAAAATATGTAACATAATTTAAACCATATTGTAAATATTTTTAAAAGCATCAATCAAGTCAAATTACTTTACTATAACATTAAAACATAGTGGCCGCCATTTTGCAACGAAAAATGGCTGGCAAATCCAACACACAGTAGAAATTCAGCCAAAGAGTGCAAAAAGAGGCTTGTCGTGGGTGGAGATGGATGGCAATGGGAGGAAAAGCTCATTGATTTCACTTAGAAATGGGCGTTAAATGGGTGGGATACATAGTCAAACTACCATGTATCCATCCTCATATGCTAACCTGCATTGAAAAGCATTACAACAAATCTGCATCCAAAGCCCCTGTTTCAAGCTCTCATGTTAAAGCTCTTATTTTAATGACAATAGTTTTGGCTTTATAGGTAGCGCTTTCAGTGCCACCTAATAGCCAAAACTAAATATAGGGCGTAAAGTACTCCCACTTTAAAATATTATCTGCAGCACAATGTGCTACAACACCTGTGACAACAATTCGATCGCACGTGTGGTTCTCTCTGCAGCGCCAGCTCCCTGATGCAGTATACAACTATGGATGTTCTACTTATGTTGTGATGTCACCAAAGCGCATGCCCCCGAATCACAGAGTTACTTTTGGAGCTGAGCGTTACTTTCAAAGTTGGTACATGTGCCCCCCTCTTCTAGACACTAGATTTACATCTCTCCAATCAAATGTGTCCTCATGAGTAGCATACACTCCCATATTGCAGTCCGCCCTAATAGAGGGTACTTTGTAACAGAGGTTAGTGGATGTTGACATGTGTGAAACGTAGTCAGAGCAGGGGAGTATCCAGCATTGCAAGAGTGGGAGGTGAGGGGGGGGTGAGCCACAAAAAAAGTCCTGCTATTTCCCCCCCCAAATGAAGTGTGCACAATTCCATAGGGTCTCATTTGTGCCCCCAAACCACCCACCCCTGCCTCAAACTGCTTTTCTGGTTATATCAGTTGCAGATGACATGTTAACACATAATAAAAAAAAATAAAACTGCAGGATCATTCCAGATGCAGGAAACTCATCCATTAGAGCTCTGTCCAGGCGCTCTAGGGGAAAAATACATGCAACCTCCAAATTAGCATACAGATTTCACAAACAGAAGTGAGTTCACAGAAAAGGACATTGTAAGGAGCATCATCAGTCTTTGATTCTTGGAAGCACCATGGAAGTGACTTTAGAATAAGCTGCCATAAGTAAGCAAGTGGCAAATAACTTTGTGGAGCAAAATACCTAAATTGCACTATTATTATATATGGGGCAACTCTATAGTCATTAGGCTTTTTGTATAGTAGAATGATATATTAACACATGCTATGAAGTGAATCACAATCACTTACAGACACAGGGCCTCATTACACGGAAGGCGGTAAACCATGGTGCTATTAGCACCATGGTTGCCGCCGGTACCATACCGGTACCACCATGGAGAAAAGGGGAATTACCACCCCATTCCAAGGTTGGCGGGGCAGTAATTCCCCCTTTCTCCATGGCCCTTCCCCATTCCCATTTTTGGCCCATAGGGCATAATGAGAATGGGGAAGGCGGTAATTACGGTACCGCAAATTGCAGTACCGTAATTAGCACCAAGGTCCCTTTGCGGGTCCCAACTTTAACGGCTGGTCTACACCAGGCGTTAAGGTCGGGTCCCGCAAAGGGACCTCGTAGTAAGGCGGTAAGGGTTAACGGTCACCGGTACCCTTACCGGTGACCGTTAACCCTTACCGCCTTCCGTGTAAATAGGCCCACAGTGCGATTACATGATTTTCCCAGGATCACACACTTTGGTTAAATGGTGAAACCGGATGTGGGCAATTTAAGCAACTGAGCACATCTTCCCAGGTTTAGTTGATATAGATATGTATTTAGATTTTGCTTAGCATTTCATGTACTTAAACCATACTTTATTTTATAGCAATGCCTTGGAAGCAAAACACATCACATAATAAACTAGCCTTTCATACTAAACTAAATATACACTATATACATTGGCATATAAATATGTTGTGCAATAAGATTATGGCTTTCATTTTATTCTCCCCACCCTGCTGCAAAGTCACAATAGCATCATGCAGATTAATGTGAGCCTAACTACCCCCCCGGGTCTATAGTCATAATTTCATAAAGCATGCAAACGCATGCACCCTTCTCACTTCTGATCACTCCCTCCCATTCACATTTCCAAAGGGTCAAGAGTCCCTGCTAATAGTCCCCCCTCCTTCCTATCAGTGCCTAAGGGCTCACGTTGTAATGCTCTGTTGACACAGAGCAACATGAGAGCCCCTTTGCTGCCCGGAGCTCCTTGGGACAATGTCCTGGCAGTGAAACACCTCTCTCATTTGGAAAGGGTAAGGTGTCCTGCTGCCAGGACAATGAGCGTGCTCAGCAGGAATTGCTCGGCACACATTGTCCTGCCAGTGGTACACCTTTATCTCTGGGCACCCTGATGACCGGGAGAGGTGCCCCACTGACAAATGTCCCAGTCTGTCTCTTAAAAGTGCCACGGGGGGGCAGATTGCACTCCCTGACCCCCACTCAGTATGCCACTGAGTCAGAGGACCATGCCATCATTAAATGTGATTATTCTTTGCAGTTGTTCACAATAGATAACCATTCCTAGTCATATTGCCTAGCTTACATTTCCCAATGCATTCATCCCCTTAACAGTCTTCCTTTACGGAAGGATATCCCGAGTATGGCTGCCCATGTCTTGCCCACTCTAAGAGGGCAGGCACAGGTGCAGGTTCCTCAGTCTCTTCCTCCCCCTAACATGCGTACTGGGGGACTACCTCTTCTTCACCTGCTGCTCTGCAGTATTCACTCTTTAGTCTTCTTTCGCAAGTCCAAATACACCCTTTCCTCATCTTTCTCTGGGGTGCCCCACTCCCACATTTGTGACTAACCCACTCCCTGCTGAGTTACCATCAACTTTTCTTCAACTCTAAGGTCAAACAACTGAGAGACATTTTCCTGCAAATCAGTAGTTTTTTGCCAGTGAGGGAGAGGGAGCCTCTTGTGCCTGTGGGGGTAGATTTCACTGTCAGTTTCCCGCAGCTAACTCTGAGTTGAAATGTTTAGTCTTGCTTCATGATTTCAATGTCCTCCTGTAGAGCCTGAAACAGGACAAAACAACAAATACATGTGATTAGGGTAAATAAATTAAATGGATTCACTCAAGACCCACACAGACTATTTGAAATGTTTTGGTGTGCTTAGGAATTAATATGGGATCTTGCAAATCCACTGAATTCCAGCCATGGAATTCATTGTGACCCATTGGCTTGACCAGGTGGAAGTTCACTCAGTCTTCTTCAAGAGGTTGCCAAAATAACAAGACAAGAAAATACACATAATAGACATGGTCAGTATATACTCCAAATTGTATGCCTGCTTTCATATATCTCAGAGATCCTGAAGATAAATGACCTAGACATTTTTGGATGGACAGAATCCATTCAACACCAGTTAAGGGACTGCCATTATGATATGGTATGGCATTCATATTGCGCCTGTACACAAGTGTTTCTAGGTGCCAGTATTTCAAACAATCAACGCAAGAAGACATTTTCAACCAGTGGGCAGCATTGGAAACATACATTTTGAGTTTCTTTGAATACTTTGAGCTAACTCAAAATATTTGATAATCCAAAGATTAACAGAATAAAACATTCTAGAAGACATTAGAATTGCAAAAGTAACTTAAATACTTGACTGATCAAAAATCTGTAGGAGGACAATGTTGTCACATTATATATATATATATCCAAAGATATGTCATGAAGGCAAAGGCAGCTTCATTGATGTCTACTTTGACTACAGACAAGTACGTAGTATATGCGATAATATGGATATGCCAACGTATGCCAACGTATATATATTGGAAGCACGATCAGAGAAATACAAACAAGAATTCGAGAACATCTTTCTACAATTGGCAGCCGAGATGCATTGCTTCCATTGGCACTACATTGGCAGCAAATGCACCAGATGGAGAAGAAACAAGATTTAACATTCATTGGACTACAGCAGGTCAAACTTGGGACAAGAGGAGGACACCAAGAGATTCTTTTGAGACAGGAAGAAGCATGTCTAATCTGTAAATTCAAATCAATAGAATATGGACTGAACAAGGATAACGAGATGGTGCATTTCCTGTAAGATTGACAACCCCGGTTGACATAAAAGACAGGCATGGTTCTCCGCACTCAGGATGATATGTGTATAATGTTTTGAACTACAACTGAACGTCTATAATAGAATTCCGATCTACTTACCAAGCCATCAATCACTTCATACAATACAGCCTCACAGGTAGGGTTATCTATGAGGACAAATATATCAACTCGATGAGTGAATGAGTTGACTTGGAAGTGAATGTTTCATTATATTACAGATTATTTTGTGTAACATGGGGTATGCCTAGTGGACCCTACCAACACATCATTTTCAGTCACAGCGCGTCAACTTTGTTTTCCTAGTATATTAAGAACAGCACACCTTGAGCCATTTCCACATTAACACACTACTTTAATTTCAACAAGAAACACAACTTCATGAGTAGGTCACACACAGCCAACTCTTTATATTAAAAGAGCGACTCACCATGAGCTCAGGCTTTAACAGGACCCACTTACATCCCACAAATGATTCATACCAGATTACTGTTCTTAAATTCATCAAAACATATCAATTTAACTTAATTTGCATTAACTGTGGCGTATTATTAAATATCTTCATTTCTTAATGCAATTAGGGCAACAGCACACACTATATTATACCCTCAATACAACTTTTGAAATGTGGTCTATCATTTTCAACAAATGATCTATATGAATACGAATGCCTAATATGGCATTTAGGTGAATTAATATTCATTTGAAGACTCAGCAAATGAATGAGCACACGTGAAATATACTTAACAACCATTATCTCCATTACATCGTGCACCTTGGGCACGAAAACATTGAAAGTTGAACATTTAGTAACATTTAAACCCAAAAGATGGCAGGCATTTGCCCGTGAGTAGCAAGGGAAGAAGGACTTCCCACACTACCATGGTTACCACTTTAAACTTGTTACGTGGCACCCGGCGCTGCGTTCCTAGATCTGAGGCCGACACGTGCACTTTTTAGGTAAGCCCTAACAATCAATGTACCTGGATCGCTCTTGCCGCACAGCCGATATATGTCAAGACAATTGGCACGTCATTACAGACACAGATAATTGAATTAGTGTGCGCTACTGGACTACAAGCCAATTTGGGGTAACAGATTTTCGGGATATTGCAAGACATGCTCGTATACAGAGCATGGCAATTAGCATTAAAACAACACGAGGCATCAGCACGAGATTTGTGGCCCTTCACTCAGGAATCTATGAATCGCACTGAGAGCCAATCTAACACTGTATGAGACCAGGCTCGTATGACACAGATATGCATTACCACTAATAAAGTCAGACCCTTACCCGGCTGTGGGGACAAGAATAACACAAATACATATAAAAAAGAGCACATTAATAGTACTATTTATTATTTGCAGCCAGATAAAAGGCACGATTATGCGATTCACGTATGAACACGTAGACATGAACACCCACAACAGGTCATAGTGACATTAGGAATCAGCACTAAATCAACATGGATGTAAGCTTGGAATGGACCTGTTAAGTTTGAGAGATTGGTGTGTATGACACATGATCAATGCATTACAGGTGGGATTCAAACCCAGGAAATTTAAGGAACCAAAATCGAATGCAACACGGAAACTATACTATTGAAACTTATGGTAAGCGATAACTATTTTGATCACAAATGGACTGCAATTAGTTAAGTACAATAATATTCTAATGGGAGAAACTGGAATGGTCAGGCCAAGGGCATTTGAAAACTCATAGAGCTAAAGTGAGAAGGGAAAACAATGATCAATGGGTTAATGTATGTACCAGTGTGACCTATGTATGATTTCACCGCCTTTATGTTACGACCTTATTCACATATACTATTTGCATTCTTGTTCTTTCTTGTACCTCACCTATCCTTACCCACTACCCCTACCTACTCTCTGTCTTTACACATTACAGTATGTGTGTATATGTTTGTTTGTGCATATGAAGCTAACATATAATATGCCCTGAGTTGAAAAAGGCTCAGGAAGAGCCGAAACACATGTCATGAAAAAGGGCTCTCCTTCGGGAGATCTGTGATTCTTATGCACAAACCTTTGTGAACCATAAAATTCGAAATTGAAACTGAACTAAACATGTGTGGCGCAGTTAATGTGTCAAAGCGACAAACTTATGCTTAACTCGGAGGTGGGGTAGTGGTTCCTTCGATCACTCTTTCACACACATGCAACACTTTTACATTGTTCATTTAAGAGGTTGCGAGGCCGAAGAAGTTGACTCCCAAAATTACCCCCTTTCAAGCGCTTGACTACAGACTATTCAACATTGAAATGGTCCAAAATCAGCATCAACCTGTGATTGCAGAAAAAGTGTTAGACCTCGTGAGAAAATACTTTTACAAGTAAAAGATGATGAAGCTTGCAACAGATGAAGCAATTTGTCTCAGGACTTGTTGTTTTTCGTAGTACTTTCAATGTATGTACCCAAGCTATGTGTACAATACTGCGTGGAAATGTCAATTTAGAATATGGACAGGGATTCAAGAATATAGCACTAACTTGTTTATTAAAGCATTAAAAATAAAACTGACAACAGTGAACCAGTATATCTCATTACATGTGTATAACAGAATGCCATATGGTCAGGGTGGGACAGCCTGAACCTTTTTGGTTTTTAGAAATAAAGTTAGCTGAGCTGAAAGACCAAGATTGAGTGAGAATGCCAACCAATCAGTCGGTCTGTGGGGCAACCTGCTATACAGCGTTGCATCAACCAATGCGCTGGCAGTGTGTTCACTATAATCAGTATTATATACGCATTTAGAGGTAGTTCGAGGTGTATCTTACAGGTAAGAGACAGCCAATGAAGTACTAACCCGTGTACATTCTATAAGTAGACATGTTCCCCTAACCAAACCCTCCCGCTAATAAGTTTTGTGGCTTGCCACGTAGGATGACATCAGTGATGACGCATGTTGGGGTATAACACCCCTGTGTAATCAAATTTATGTGTGAGTGTGCAAGTATATATCTGATGTTTGCCATTTGACCCTCGTTTAATAATAATAAAGTAGAACTTTGCCATATTCCCGGAGACTGTCTGATTATTTGGTCTGAGATCTTTATTGGTAATTCTATCTAGCACAAGATGCTTCAAGGTGCTAGAGCACATTTTTGGTAGACCCAAAGTACCAAGTCTTGTGGATATGCCACACCAAGACTTGTGGTTTGTTTGAACATACATTCAAAAATGGCGACATTATATGACGTAGCGTGTCAAGACATGATGACGTCATCACGCAGCATTGCGTGATGATGTTTTATCATGTGACAGAATGTCACTGGGTACTACACTATTTGTCCAGGCAAAATTGTTGGAATTGTGACACTTGGAATGGGGATAGAAGAGATATTCTCCCTAGCCAACTTTTTCTGCTGACAAGAGAACCATTCAAGACAAGTTTATGAAAGGTAATGTATGTAACATAAATGTATTTGATTAGTTTAGGGTTACATTTGTGAACAGTGTGATTATGTTTAATCTCAAATCTGATTTTGTGATTACTTACAAATAAGCCTTAAGGACACTTTTGATCAAGAGCCGAATTCTGCGTGATCAGTATAATAAGATGTATAGAAGTTGAGGAATCATGGAAATAGTTCAAGGTACTTTTAAGACTCTTTTGTTTTAGAGGACAATAGCTAAGAGCAATGAATTTAGGATTCATGCTTTGATTATAAAGTCGTCTCCCAATTTGTGTTTTTCAGGGCACCACATAGGATGTAATATGTGATATGAAATATATGATGAGTCAGAAAAACAAAACATTGGGAGACTGAGTGTAAAAATCGGTGTGCTTTCTGTTATCACACCTTTAAATGTTTTTCACCCATGAGGAATGACCAGCATTGATGAGCATGTAAAGGACAGAAACATGTAGGGTATTCAAATACATGATATTGTATATGAACATTACTGTATTTAATCCATGATTAGGAATATTAGTACATTCGCTATCTTGTGATGTGGGTTTCAGCGTGTTAAAATTCATATGAATCTGATGTCAATTTATTTTTCTGATATTTTGTGATATTGCCTTCAGTGTGTCACATCTATTTTGATGCCAATAACCATTTATCATCTTTTGTGTGTTGATGATTTTATGTGAGATGTAGTGTATATGTATGTAAGGATTTTTAACTGTATAGAATAAAGAGATGAAATATAGTTTGTATTGCACTGGATATGTCCATTTAATGTAAAGACTTCCAATCAAGGACACATGCAATTAAATATTAATCATAAATATGGGCAATTATTTCATTTGTTGATAAAAGACAGTCCTGGCATAAAATAGACTCTCACATCAAGGAGCTGATTACTCAAGACCTTTTGAAGAAGGCAGATATGGGAAGGGTGGAGTTAGAGCAGCCTAGAGGAGGGGTTTAGGCACAGAGTTAGATTCTACCATCTTGGATTAGGCTTGCTCCCTGCCCTTCCTGCACCTTCCCACCCACTTCCTGCAAACAAAGCACCCTTGGTATGACATCAGAAGGCAAGGCACACCAGTTAAAGCAACCTGGATTAAAACCCTGACAGAAAGCTTGATTTCAACCAATCCACTGTTGCAGTTTGTCTTTAAATGGGGGAAACCTTGCCCTCATTGGATTAATCTTTGGACTTCTAGACAAGAAGAATTCACTTGCAACCATTTTGGAGATCCAGTATATTGCAAAATCCTCTGCCATAGAGGCGATGAGAGAATCATTCCAAGTGTCAACTCGACCCAACAAAAGCATTGGGCCTCATTACGACCCAGGCGGTAAGTTACCGCCTGGGTCGTACCCTTACCACCATGGTGTAAACTACGGATTTACCGCCCCATTCCAAGGTGAGTGGGGCGGTAAATCCCCATTTCCCATTTTACCCTTCCCCAGTCCCATTTTTGCCCCATAGGGCATAATGGGAGTGGGGAAGGCGCTAATTACGCCACCGTAAATTACGGTGGCGTAATTAGCACCATGGTCCCTTAGCGCCATGGATTTTAACGCCTGCAAAAAGCAGGCGTTAAACTCACCATGGTGCAAAGGGACCTCGGAATCAGGCGTTAAGGGTCGGCGCCGTTTACGGCGCCGTTAACCCCTTAACGCCTGATTCGTAATGAGGCCCATTGTCTTGACCTGACTGGAAATCCAATTTGACCAACTGGAAGTGGTTGACTTGCCATCTCGAACACTGACTTGACCCAATGGATACATTGTTTCTACTTGACTCGACCGCTGACTCAAACTGTTGGAACACATAGACTCAAACCGTCTTGAGCGCTCACTGAGTCCATAGGGAGCACCTTCTTCAATCTGACTTGACACCGACTTGCCACTGCAACAATGCAACCTGACCATCTCAACACCGGCTCGACTGCAGCAAAGTGGCAAGAAGCCTGGCTCGATGCTGTCTAACCCGCAAGACAAGCAATGAAGGTATTTGCAGTGGCCCTGTTGCTCTTCTCTATGTTATAGGGGCCTTGTGAATTATAAGCCCTCAATCTTTGCCTTTTTAAGACACTTTCTTCGCCCATAGTCCCCCCTTTGCTCTCAAAATCTTCAGTCTCTGTGTTTTCCTTTTCAAGGGTGGGTATTTAGTGTTTTTAATTAGTTGTGTACGTTGATGGTTCTTATTGAAGTTCCTAATTCTTTTGTAGAACCATTGTTGGACATTCTTTTATTTTGTTTCCGTGTTGCAACTGTATCAGATCACACGCCTCCTGACGAGTAAAGCCTGCCCTTGGTCCACGTTACCAAAAGAGGTGAAAGCACTATAATGGTGGGGATGTGGCTGTTTCACCTTTAGGACTGGGATCACTTCTGATTTAGTAGCAGTGTGTGGCTGAGAAAGTGTTTCAGCCACTACTCATCCTTGTACTTCTGCAGAGGAGTAGTAATTTTGTCACAAAAAGTGTCTCCAGCTTTTCAAAGCAATATATGTAACAAGAAAGCAGTTCCTAATTTCACTGGCCTATACAGCAAGCGAGTATAAATATACCCTTTAAACACTGCGATTATTGACAATAAGCTAAAGGTTTTCACCCATGGACTGAGCAATAGAGCATTGTACAGAGTATGTATATCCAAAACTAGACTTTAAGATTTTAAAAATAAGTTCATACATACATTGTATAAAAGAATCCGAAAGATTGACGGTAATTTTATGGACCAAATGTACTTCCCATTGATATCCCAAAAATGTTAAGGGCTAAAGAAAAGTCAGAGGAGCACGAAACAAAGCCTACCACCAACTACAGTTAAAAACAAAATACAAATTGTGCACCAAAAAAAAACAATAAACATGGTAATGCCATCCTTATACAAAACTGAGCATCTGCAATCAGAAACAAATAGGGAGAACATTGCTATGCAAATGTAACTTTACAGTTACACCTCCAAAGTCGGCCTTTAGTTCATCAAATTTACAATGTAACAAAGTCATTCTGGCCATCAAAAAACCAATCACTGAAATTAACCAAAACCCTTTCAATGTTTACACATGAACTACTACACTCAGTGATGCTGCTAATTAGTTCACAAACAGTTTACAAACGGTTTACAAATGTTTAAAAAAACGTGAACAACGGAATTTAAAATAACCCTTTAACTAACACTACATAATGATGACGTGATTGTTAACCTCTTATACTACATTAAGTATACCTTTTAGACATGCTCGCATACGCATTCCAGGAACTGCAGCACACAGCAATCACTTATCACCATGGGAATTGAACTACCAATGGCCGCACTGTAGCATACACCAGAAAAATATTATCTGGTAGGAATGCAAAACTACAATCAAAAAGTCACTTCCCCGGAATGTAAGTGATGTCTACATGAGATTATTAAACAAGTCATAACCCCATAAAACCGGATTAAAACAAATACACAAATAAATGCTTGAAAGACACCCTTTCAGCTTTTCTTATTCAAAAACTGACAAACAATATTTTCACACCGACCAATACTTGTAAAGTTAGGAAAAAGCACATCAACACAATTCAAAACGCACCTAACTCAACAACACAATATAATCATTGTATAAGTTTGCCGGTGGGTTGGAGGAATTACCTCCAGCTAAGAGCTGGAGGTATTTCCGACACCCTACCGGCAAAAATAGCTGGTATTACCAGCACCACTATTACATGCGATGGTTATACTGGAAACACCCCCCCATGGAGTCAAATGGGACTCCATGGAATGGCGATTTACCACCAACACTTGTAATCTGCAGTAATACTGCCAGACTGAGTGCAGGTAGCAGTAATTCTGTTTGCCGGTATGCTGGCAGATTTACCACCAGGATACAGACAAACTTGTAATGAAACATTGGGCCTCATTACGACTTTGGTGATAGCCGTGCCGGTAACTGGAGTCACGAATTTACCAGCGTCCGGGAATGGGCAATTGCCGGGGCATTCGTGAATTGTGCTGGTGCATTTGACATGGTCTGCGAGCAGGTGCCGTTCTGCCCGGCAGGTCCGACCTGCTGGGCTGACAGGCACCCGCTCGCAGACCTCGTAGTTTGCTGGTCTGGTAACAACAGTACCGCCAAGCTTACCGGTACCGTTGTTACTGGGCTGGCAACCTCGTAATGAGGCCCATTGTACCAAATACCATTATACTTCATGCCACCACAAGAAATAAATAATATATACAAAAGGAAATGATGAAGAATAAAAATGCAAAAATGGAAAATTCCCACACAAGTTACAGTTTCGCAGGTTGAGATTCATTTTAATTGGCGAATTACTCATATGTACAAATTGTACAACTAAACTAAGTAAGCTCCACATGATCTGAAAATCCCAATACGAAATCAAGTGGAAAGCGTATACAGCAACAAATAAAACCAACTAAGAAGAAAACAAAAAGTAATGTAAAGTTCCATTAAAAAAGAGTTACAGTTAATACCTATACAAATGTAAAGTCTATCAATGCTGGAAACGATCATGTTAAGGTTCAAGCCATTAATAAACACCCGACTACACACTAGGCATAAAACCAAACCAACATGGTTGGAAAGTTTCCTCGCCTTCTCAAACATCATCAATTTGCACAAACTGCTATTTGTAATAATCCTAAACCTGTACACAAGGGGTGCTGCGGACTTCCTAAGTCCGTAAATCGGTGAAAACTAAACTCTTCAACTAAAACTGGTCCAAGATGTGAACACTACTTTCCTCACACACCGAGAATGAGCAGACCCAGACACCCGCATAATGTGTTTTACGCTGAAATCTGTAACTGAATGATGGTATAATGATGGCATAATGTACTCTAAGCCCAAAACTGTACTGTTGTATACCTGAAGTATGTCAATTATATTCCCTTACAGCTATCATCACATGTATGTAACTCCTCTGTAACTAAGATGCCACAAGTAACAGTGCCGCGATGCCTCTGGGCTGTATGTGTGCTATACAAAGGCAAAATGAATAAATGAAAAAATAAGTGGCAATATAAACATTGGAAATAATTCTTGTCTCTTTATGATGAGTACACATCATCATAATAGTTTAGAAACTTGTGAATACTTTTTGAAGAGTCGATTAGTCAATTGGGTGCATTATGCTGGCACAATATTAGTGATTACATTTTTTGTCAAAACAATGTATTCTTGCTCAGTGAAAAGTACATTTTGCCAAAAGTATGGGACAGCAATGTTCATGAGGGTTGCATCAATCTATCCAAATGTATCATTTTTTAAAAAAAACAATTTTATTAGTTTCAATACAAACCTTTAAAATATTACAAATCATTAATCACATCACATAATAATACATTCCATATCTCATATATCTACTTATCCGGACTCAGGGCCCAGCCCTTAAGGATGTAACAACATTTAGTCTCATGGTATCATAATCCATAAAGGCCTCCGAGGTTCGTATGCCCAAACACAGGCGTACTCCCTTTGATATTTATCGTTCCTTAGGACTAAACTGACACTGACTTTAGCATGGTTTCAGTCTCCGCTAACAGGAATGTCAGTGGCATTACTAGTTCCATTTCGGTGCCATAAAGCATTCTTTGTCACCAATCCTCGGCACACAAAGATGAGTGTTGTTCACTCCAAGGAACCAGATGGATTGATCTTACGTTTTTCAGTTTACTACAGAACAGCACCAGATGTTTCAGGGACTCATTTTCACATGTGCAAAATCGACAGAGTCTAATGCTGCATTACAAGCCCACGTGCGAAGCCGTTCTTTGGTTTTGAAGGCATTTAAACGGAACAGCATAAAAAGTCTCCTTGCATTAGAATCCGGAAAAAACTATATATATTTTTGTAGCACATGCCTCTTGCTTCCGTGGGCAGGTTAACCATCAGGCTGTTCACAGATCTCTCGGCACATGTCGTCTCCCAGTCAGCGCTCCAAATTTTTAGTTTTGCCGCATTCGGGTTATTATGTAATGTTTCCAAGTTGGTATCAAACTCTGTCATCAATCTTTCACAGCGCATAACCCACATTGATATAATGTTGTCGCCAGCGGAGGATGCCCCATGCAAACTTTGAAATTGCAGGATTTTCTCTCATGCTCCAGTTTTACGATACAGGGCCAGCAAATTCAATGGGTTAATGCAGGAGATTATGGCCTGGGACATTAAATACGAAGAATACTCTGAGAAGATTGCTTTAGTACAGTATAACAAGTTGCTTAGTGAAATGTATAGAAATCTTTCTGATATGAACCGCATTTTGTATGCCCAGAGCAGCGATCAACAACCTTTACACCAGAGTATTCATGACACTACATTTTTGTGGACCAGACATGATTGCACTGCAGAAATGGACTTCAAACATGAATCAAAGATTATGCAAAAAGATATGCTGCCAGGCAATATTAGATAAACATCATCAATCAGTCTTGTGTCAAAACCATCAACAATGAAAGACATGATGCCTCATTACGAGTTGGCCGGTGTCCCGGCGGTAAATCCACTGGAATCCGTTGGAATACGCCCAAATGACTAACGGTTGCCGCCACTTAGTCTGGCAGAATTACTGTGTGATTACATGTCGTGGTGGTGGTGTAAGTCCCCATTTATTTTAGGTTAAGGAAGCTATCAAAAGGATCCCAATGTTACTTGCCTTATGGCAGAGGGAGAGGGAAGTACGTCACGTCGAAATGAGATATGTGAAGAAACGAGCGGGGCCATTGAAGACAAAACGTTATATTACTTGAATCTTAGATTAGTTAAGTATCAAGGCAACCGAGTGCCATCCATTGATGGAATGCAGGTAGACAAGTAGATATCCAAGCTGAGTAGTAATGAGTAAAAGTAGGGAAGGAGAAGAAAATGTGTGCGTCAAAGGTCGAAAGAGAACCAAAGGAATATATTAACTGACCAACCGAGGGTGTGTAGAGGGAGAATAGTAAGGGTCAAGGATGGTGCCTTGTGGGATGCCAAGAAGGAGGATGGATCTGAGGTGCCCATGATCCACAAAAAGGAAAGGATTCAGCTCTATCTCCTGCTTGACCCCCCCTTCTCCACCTCCACCAGATGTTTTTCTCACATACAGCGAATACTTAGGGTATGCAGACAGCCCCCCATTCAGCAGTGATGGGATGGGAGTGCCTTAGCCATGCACCAGCTCCACATCCCACCATCTACACCCATCTGCAATATCGTTTATTCCCACCTTACAGCAGACACTTAAGGGGACACAGGCAGCAATCGTTCAGCATTGCGATGTGCTCCTTGGTCACATGACCAGCTCTTCCTCCTGCTTGCCCACTCATGTCCACTGTTTTTCATTCCTTACATTGGATAATTAGTGGACACGTGCAGCTGGCATTTGGCAGTGCTGAGAATGCCCTGCTACATGACCTTCTCGGATCTGTGTGATTACTGCACATTTTTTTACTGCGCATAAAAATTACGATTTTTTTACCGCATTTTTTTACATATATATGGGGGGGATATTGTTTAATAATTTCAACCCCCCCCACATATATATGCTGCGAAATGAAGCTGTCGAAATTAGACATTTTTGTATGTGCATTAATGGGATGCATAGTACTTGTATGATACACTTTCTCCGCCTTGCATCTGCCATGCCCCTCTCCATCAGCCAGCTGTTTGTACTGCCTTGCAGTTGATACTTAAGGGCCTCACACACACAGCTGGCATTCAGCACTGCTGGGAAAGCATTGGTCACGTGATCAGCTCTGCTTCCCACTTACCCCGCCCACTTCCATCAGCAGTTTCTCCCGTCCTTCAGCAGATGCTTAGTGAACACAAACGGCTTGCGTAGAGAAGTGCTGGAAGTGCCTTGGCCACATGACCGACTCCCCATCGCCCACCTTGATCAGCCGTTTTCACCCCCTTACAGTGCATACTTAGGGAACACACACAACCAGCAATCAGCAGTATGGGGAAGGGCCTGATCACATGACCACCCTGCCTACCCCCACCCATCACCTGTTTCTCCTGCCATACTTCTCCGGCAAACGTGCCCATTCCACGTCCATCAGCTGTTTTCCGAGCAAACTACTTAACCAGCCTTGCCTACGCCTTTGCACCGCAGCCGTCCTCCAATAAGGGCAAAGACAATGACATATCCATTTTCGCTATCTGAGACGCCGGAGCTGGCAAAAACTAAAATCTGGAGAGCTGATTGGATTAAAACATGCGACCTAAGAGCCAACTCAACTCTAATGCAAGAGGTCCCAGGAGAAGCCAAAGCATATCATCAGAGGCTCACTTATCTAACTCTGTTTCCAGATCACCATGCAAGATCCTTATATATGCAGTTTAGGCTAAACATGCTAAAAACAAAGGAGCATATGAACAGATGGGCGAATGGCGCGATCACCGATCTAAGGTGTAGCTTCTGTAACAAAGATAACGAGACCTTAAAACATCTAACGCTGTTCTGCCAATTCTTCCAACACCAAAGGCAAATCCACTTTGGAGGGCTAATTAATGAGCATCGATATATGACGGCTGATGATTGGTGGGCAGTGTTATTTGAGGGATCCAATAGAGCAGTTTTATTTGCACTAACAAATTTTCTTCGGGAAGTAAAAGCACGTCTAGACGATCAATATATAAATCTGGTGCAAGTAAAGTCCTGAACTCTCTGGTAGTTGCCATGATACTATTCCTCTATATGATATAATGGAAGTGTCAAATGAGCTGTTACGATGAAATGATAGAGGGAGGGAGAGAGAGAGGGAGGGAAGCAAATCAAATGAATTTTATATGTGATGTCCTTTTTGTCTTCTGTTTTTTTAAAGGTTGAACAAACCAATAAAAATATATAAAAAAAAAAAAAAACATATCCATTTTGCGTCTGCTAGGGCCCAAGGACGAGGACTCCTGCGTCTCCTGCTCTGATAAGACATGTATCTTCTACAGCCTTAGAACACCCCCATGGTCACAAGGACAGGAGCCGAGAAATGCTTACCTCGCCATCATGCCACGCATCCATTTAACCTCATCCACATCTGGCTCCTCTCCACACCACCTCCACTCCTTACATTTCACTGGATGTTTATTAACACGCTTGACACTGTCTTTACCGATGAGAACTGGTTTTCTGCCACCTTCCCTCACCTGCTAGACATCCTTACGCCTTCTGGATTCAGCATACAACATGTCAACTGAACGGGGGAAGCAGTAGGATTCCTTGCAGCCCTCCACACATCTGACTTGTTTGTCCCATACAGAACTGTGTGGCAGTGGACGCCATAGAGCTCCTAATATGCAATATGCAATTGTCCTTCTAGCATCTTAACGTTTTGAAAATTATTTTGTTGTTGTTTTTGTTTTCATCAAGAAGTTATGGTGGTGAGTGTCTTTCATAGCTGCTTGGCTAGACTATGGAAACTCCCTCCATCTTGGACTTCTCCACTCTGGGCTGAGCAGGCTTCAGAGAGTGCAGAATGTAGCAGCTCGATTACTCTGCGTAGGGAAGACCTCACCTGGGCCCTTAGTCAACTGTCATGGCTCCAGGTGACACAAAATGTAGGGCTATACATCTGCTTTACAAGACTTTTATGGATGAGGGATCTTATTTGTCAAACCAATGTGTGAAACATCATCACAAGTGCCCCCTCCATTCAAAAAACAAATTCATGCTCATGAACCCCAAAATACAGGTATGAAAGAAATGGTGTTAGATCATTTTCCGTTCCAGTTGGTAGGCTCCGGAACAACACCCCTCTTAACCGGGGACTTTTTTTTTATTAAACAATTTTTATTAATGTATAACAAACACGTCAACCATGGTAACTTTTAGGACATTCATAATCAATATCAAAACCTCACATTATGCATTGTCGCTTCCCGTCCTCCCCACTGTCCCCCCACAAACTCAAGCCATCACAGCCTCATCATCTACATGAGCATTTCCGGGAATCTCTGTGTTCGTTGACTCATCTGAGTCTTCTGTATCATGATTGACCTGGTGGGGGCTAACCATTGAGGTCACCAGCTGCCTCCAGGCTATCAGGGGGCCCGCTTCCCCCCCCCTTGGTGACAGCTTCAAACCATACCACAGTTTCTGCTTCCACCCATCTCAAGAGGTCCGCCCATCAAATCTCCACTCTGGGTCTGTGGGCCGCTTTCCAGCACATTGCGATTCTGCGTTTAGCCAAAATATAGGCCAGGTCCTTCATTTTACTGATATACTTCAAATGACGTGGCCTGGGGAAACACCCGAGCATGCAAGCCCAAGCAGATCCTACATCCAGTACCACTCCCCCACCAGCCATTTTCATCTTTATTTCCTCCCAGAATCTGTGCACCTCAGGGCAGGCCCAGAACATGTGTAGAAGTCCTGCCTCCTCCTCCCCGCACCGGGGTTTTTTATGTACAGTCGAGCCTCCAAACCTAGCTATTCTACTGGGAGTCAGGTAAGCTCTATGAGTGACATACAGCTGGATGTGCTGGAGTCTCGCATTCCGGGTCACCTTTTTATGGTACCTTAGGGCTCCATCCCACTGTCCCTCTGTCATGGGTTCCCCCACCTCCTCCTCCCAGTCATGCCTCAATTGGAGCAGCTCCTTCCCCGTCTTCACCCTCAGGAGCTCATATATCCTAGATATTTCGTGCCCACCCTCCGAGACATCATGCATCGTTTCTAGGGAGGCATCGGGTTCTTCCGCTAGCACAGTCTCAGGCCAACCTCTCTCTCACCTTTTTCATGAGCCTGGTATAAGTAATAAATTGGCCTCTATGCACCCCTGTCTCATCCTGCAGTCTCTGGAATCCCAACGCCTCCCCTTCCTGCCATATGTCTCCAAGGGTGGCCAATCCCACTGGTTCCCAGTACCTACGGACCGCTTCGAACAACTGGGAGTCGTCCCTGCATAGCACCGCCAGCGGGGCCTGCTGGGAAAGCAGATCTGGGTCACCCACCGTTCTCCATGTCCTGCGCAATACTTCCCAGCCCAGCTTTAGTAATCTCTCCATTTTCACCATTTTAGTTTTGCGCAGCCATACTGTCTCCCTCAAAATGCAAGGAACCGATTCACCTTGCAAAAGCTTAGCTTCTGCCGAGTCTTCTGCCGACAACCACCTAGCCACATCCAACAACTGTCCTGCTAGGTAATACAGCTCAAAATTCGGTAGGTTTATGCCCCCCTTATCACATGTATTCTGTAGTTTCCACAGGGCCACCCTATTTCTGGAGTTGCCCCATATGAAGCCCCTGCACATGCCATGAAGTTTCACAAAAAAGCTTTTGGGGCTTAGGTACGGGACATTCACAAAAAAGTGCAAGAGTCTGGGCAAGACCACCATTTTGAGTAGAGCTGCTCTCCCCATCATGGCTAGGGGTAATTTAGACCAGAACACCATGCTATTCTTAACTCCCTCCATCGCCTTCTCTGTGTTATGTTTGTGCTCTGTCTCTATATTGTGGTAGATATTTACGCCCAGATACCTGAACGTCACGGTCTGCCAAGGTACCTGCAAGACGGGCAGCCTTTCCAACGGGGTGCTCTTTTACCTTCCCAGGGGGAACAAACTGGACTTCCCGGGGTTCACCAATATGCCCGAGAGGGTGGCGTAACGACCCATCACCTCCAACACATATTGCAGGTTCTCCTCCGGGTGGCGCAAGTAGAGAAGCACATCATCTGCATACAATGATATCAGGTGTGTGCTCCCCGTCGTGCGAATCCCCACCTCCCCTTATTGTTGCCGCAGGCATATTGCCAGCGGCTCTAATGCCAGGATGTATAACATTGGTGACCAGGGGCATCCCTGTCTGGTACCCCTGCTAAATTGCCATTTATCTGAGATTGTGGTTCCGCTTTTGACTCTCGCCGTCGGGGTACTGTACAACATCTAGACACATCTAATATATCCTGGTCCCATCCCGTATCCTTTCAGGGTCGCCTTCAACCATGGCCATAGCACTGAATCAAAAGCTTTCACTGCGTCCAGCAACACGATAGCTAGCTCGCTCGAGTTTCCCTCAATTTGGTCAATAATATGGTATAGCCTCCTGTGGTTATCTGTAATATTTCTACCGGGGACATAGCCCATTTGGTCTGGGTGTATCAATTTACCAATTACCCGCTTCAACCTATTGGCTAGCACTGCCGTGAGTATCTTACTATCCTGATTGAGCATAGACAAGGGCCTGTAGGATCCGCATTCCGTGTCTGGTTTGCCTGGTTTCAGGAGCGGAATGATCACTGCCTCGCGGAGGGACACCGGCAGTTCCCCCCGCTCATATGCTTCATTAAACATGACCAGCAGCGGCTGGAGTAGCTCCTGCTTGTACGTTTTATAAAACTCGCTGGATAACCCGTCCGCCCCAGGCACTTTACATGTGGGCAGGTGTTGGATCACCGCCTCCAGTTCATCCACGGTAATGGGGGCATCCAGGTCCGCTCACTCTAGGTCATCCAAGGTGGGCAGCCCTATGTCCTCTATCGTATCTTGTATATCTTGACTCCTTTCCTCTCCTGTGTCCTCGTATAATCAGCTGTAATACTTGAGGAACACCTCATTTACCCCTTCCTGAGTATTGTGGATTTGACCCTCCGCATCCCTGATCTCTCTGATCACCGAGCGGGGAGTCTCATTCTTGTACAACCAAGCCAATAACCTACCCGGCTTATCCCCCCCAGCATGCAGCCTCTCCGTGTATTTCTTATAGTTCAGTTTGCATAATCTGTCCCAGAGTTTACTACAAGCTAGCTGTAAGTCCTTTATTTTAGCCCTGTTCGCACGGGTGGTTCCCCTCATTTCGTATCAGGTCCTCTAGCTCTCTTTCCGTCTCTTGCAGTTCCCGCTCAATACCCCCTTGGAGCCCTTTGGATTTAGATATTGCTACTCCCCGCACCACCACCTTGAATGCCTCCCATACTGTTCTCACCGAACTTACACTGCCCGTATTAATTTCAAAGTATTCCTCGATGGCCTCCCTCAAATCCTCTTGGAAGCCCGCATCCTGTAGAGCCTCAGTCCTGAGCCTCCACGTCGGGATCCGTGCCCTGGGGGGTTGATGTCGCCACTCTATGACCAAAGGCGAATGTCCGGAGAGTACCCGGGCTTTGTATTCCGCCCCCACCATTTCTCCCACTATCTCGGCAGAACACGTAATCTAGCCTTGTGTGCAGGTCGTGTGGCGCTGCATAGTGCGAGTATTGCCTATCCGTTGGGTGTAGCCTTCTCCACACATCCTCTAGGCCGAGGTCCATCAACAGTGTCCTCAGCACCCTAGCTGCCGGCGCCGGCTTTACTAACTTGTCATCTGACCTATCTATCCTGGGGTTCAGAGTGCAATTAAAGTCCCCTCCCCACACCATCGCGCCACCCGCCAGGGGGCTGATTTTACCATATAAAGACCTAATATATATCGCTGTATCATGGTTAGGGGCATACAAATTTATGATATTCACTTCTCTGTTCTCCCTGAGTCTCGCCACCCCCACCAGTCTGCCTTCCGGGTCTATTGTCGAGCTAAGAAGCTGAAATGGTACATGCGGTGCCACCCATGTAATCACCCCTCTTGCATATGCCGAATATGTGGCCCCCATGACCGTACCCCTCCATTTCCTCCTGATCACCTCCAACTTCTCTTTGGTGAGGTGGGTTTCTTGTAGCAGAGCTATGTCAATCCGCATCCTCTTTATGTACATCATCACCTTGTTACGTTTCAGATAGCTATTAAGGCCCTACACATTCCAGGTCACCATTCTAAGATTATCCGATGCCATTGATTTGTTCGTCATTTCCCTGTAGGCTCACACACAAACTCAAACTAAAACTCCCCAAAACTATATACACCACAACCTTCCCCTCCTCCCCCCCACCCACACCCAACAACACCCTCCCCAACCATTGCCCAGCTCCATCTCTGGATCTCAGGCACCCCCACATCTAGTCCTGCCTAGTAAGTCTCTACTCAGGGCTCAACAGGGTAAAGTCGCCCTAATGGCTACTTAACTACCGAATCTCGGGGGTAGGTTGCTACCATCCCATTGCTCCTACTACCCATGCTATCACGCAAGATGTTAATGCTATTCAGTTCCAGCATGCAGTTGATACTATATATTCCAGTCCAGCACAAGGTCCAAGAGCTACAAATTCACTTAAATCTCCCGTCTTCCCGAAACAAGTCCACCTTCCCACTTATCCCCTTAATGTCCATGGCACCGACTCCTCACTTGTCACGCTCGATCTCAGTCAGCCTTCTGTTCCGGGCAGCCCTGCAGGTCCAGCCACGACGCCGCCTCCTCCGGGGTGTCGAAAAAAAGCGCCTTGCTCTTATGCAGCACCTTTAGCCTCGCCGGGTACAGAAGCATATATTTGATGCCCGCAGCACGTAGCCTCCTCTTGATGGCCACGTAACTATACCTCTGCCTCTGCACCAGCATCGTATAATCTGGGTATACCGTGATATTGGTGGATGCTCTCTCAATTGTCCCGCCCTTACGGAAATATTCCAGGATCCTCTCCCTGTCTTTGTAGTTCAGGATCCTTGCGATTATTGGCCTCAGCGGAGCTCCAGGTCATGGCCTCCTCATCAAGGCCCGATGGGCCCGCTCAACAGTAAACCCCTGTGAGAGTTTTTCTGCTCCTATCCCCTGGAGGATCATGTTTTCTACATAGTCTGTGGGGTCCAGGCCTTCCTCCCCCTCGGGCAGGCCGACCACACATATGTTGTTCCTGCTCGCTCTTCCTTCCGCCTCCTCCATTCGATTTTTAAGGTTGGCGTCCTGCTGTTTTAGCACATGGACCTCCTTTGCATTGCTCGTGCTGACCTCCGTGTTGACTTTCACTGTGCTTTCCAGGCCACTTGTTCTCTCCGCCAACGCACGGACATCTTGACGCAGTAGAGTAACTTCGATTCCCACAGCGTCAATTTTATTTTCCACGGCGGTCCGCAAGTCCGCCATCGCTGTGCCCCATTTGGTGCTCAAATCCGTTATGGCCGCCAGGACCTGACGGTTATCTCCTGCTGCGGCACCGTCAGCGGAGGCTGCACCCGTGCTTTGCGCCGCTGCCGTGGGGGTTCGCTGCGTTTTCGCAAAGACCTCCATTGTGGATTGTTTGGATTTAGTTCTCAGTCCTTTCACAGACATCTCGCAATTCTCTATCGTATCTGGTCCCCACACTGCGATGCTGATGTGTCGTGCTCTGGTCCCTCAAACGCTAGGGCGCTAGTTGCAGCGGGTTGCGTTGTGCTGTGGAGCGCGGCAATGTATTCAAATGGGCTGTCTTCTCCCATGTACTCTGCTGCACACAATCATCCATGCGCCATCAACGTACTTCGGGGTGCCACACAGAACTCAACAGCTGCTCACCTCCTTTGAAATGGCCTAGTCACATGTAGGTTGTGCCAGACCGGGGTATGTTCTGGTAATAGTGTGTTACACACTCGCATGTCTCAGCCATGTCAGCTGCCGGGCGTGGCTGCAAATGTCTTTACTTTGATCCGTGACCGTCGCCCGATACAGTGACTGCATCAGAGAGCCGGCAGTTTCGTTTCGCTGCCGCATCCTGCTAGATCCCTTTGTTCTCTGGGAGCGCCGCCATTTTGGTGTTTTTGTCCGCGGCCTCTCCCCAGGATACTATGTGTCAGTTCGGCTGTTCTCCAGTCTCCCGCGAGCCGCTCATCCGCTCACGTTCTTCCCGGCACCTTCCCACACGCTTGTGTGTGTTTTTCTTCCAGATTCAAGTGAAATACATGCGTTTGTTGAACGGATCAGGATGTCGGATCACGGAGCACATGGGGCTCACAGCCTATTCCATGGCTGTCCAAGCCACACCAACACCGGGGACTTATAATTAGGGGTGTACCAAATAGTTAATTTACTATTCGGCCGAATACCAAATAGTTGGTCCAACTATTCGGCCGGAGCCAAAAGGTCAGCCTAATAGTTGTTTTTTTAGGCAAACATGTTCTAGGGCATAATAAACAGCATATCAATGAATAAACTAAGGAGGCATTCTATTGCATGGGTACTCATATTTATTAATTGGACACATCTCTGTAAGCTTATGACAAAGAGAAATAAAAATACAAAACAGTTCTGGGAAAAGCCTTCACTCCTAGTGACAAAGAAATGCAAACAAAAGTCAACCTTAAGAGTACGTTTTGGCAGGGCAGTACCGAATGATAGCTCTGAAGCGGTATTCGGGCGTCCTTCAAAAATGTTTTTGAAAAAGCCTTTTATCAAAAATAACTATGTAAAAAGGAAATATGAACAATGACAAAAACCACACTTGAAATTGCCAGGAGTTGAAGGAGCCATTATGTACATCCATTGACTGCGGTAAGCATAATATAGCAGTCTTTCATTTAATCAGGCATATGCACCGAGTGGTAACCTCCCACCTCAAGCTTCGCCTGAATAGTAAAATCCCCATAGTACTCACCAGGATTGTAGGCTCTAGGCAGTCATCTGCATCAAGGTGGTGGAATGGCAAGTCGGTCTCAGTGGTGAGCTTCCTTGGTTGGTGCTGCGTCTGTTCTGGGCTGTGGTATAACTAAAGTAAAGAAAAGGATTATGTTACTATTACTTCGCTATGTGGCTAATAATTTTGACAAGTGTTGCAGAATTAATAAAATGCACAATTTTTCTAAATGAATGAATAGCCATTTGCAACATCAGTGGGGCACTTTTGGGAAGTGGACAATAGGGCAAATCCCTGAACCAAAATATAAGAAGCCCCACACTCTATACCCCAACCCACCTACCCCACCAACCCTACTCCCATACTCTATACCCGCATCTGCCTACCCCCACCCACCCTACTCCCATACTCTATACCCACACCCACCTACCCCACCCGGTGTACTCCCACACTCTATACCAACACCCACCTACCCCACCCACTGTACTCCCACACTCTATACCCACACCCACTTCCCCACCCACTGTACTCCCACACTCTCCACCACCCACCGTACCTCCAACATCCCTAGTACCACTACCCTCCCTAGCCCTGGTGGGTGAATGGGGGTGGTGGGGTAGGGAGAGTGGGAGAGGGGTTAGGGTATGTATGGTGGCACCCCAGCAGCCTCACCGTGCTTAAGGCAGGGGTAGACTAAGAACCAAAAGAGGCCCTGGAAAGAGACTTTCAAAGTCGCCCCATATTACACATTCTCAGTACCACAATACCACACAAAAGAGGCTCAGGGTGCAGTGGCCTACCGGGAAATCTCCAGAGTTCACTATACGCCAGTCCACCCCTGGCTGAAGGAGCCTCATTAATCGAGGCCACCGGGGCACTTTTCCTACCTGGTGAGTCTGGGGGCCGGTCCTGAACAGTGGAGTGGCCCCCCATTGCATGGAAAACAATCTCAGGCCACCGGCTTTACACCGGTGGCCCGACCAACATGAATATTATTGTAGTGAGGCCGCGGGGGTGCAGGGCACCTCTGTGGCCTCACTGTGTGAAGGGGCAGGGGGGCTCATTGAATTTCACTTACCTGTGGGTCATGGAGGTCTCTCTGGGTGCTGCTGGCATCTGCTGGTGCACTCCGACCCGTGGCATAGGAATCGAGGGAAGGGAAGAACTGTTCCCTTTCCTCACTTCCTATTTCAACGCGTTCTATACAAGCAAACAGCTTATTTGGCTTTTGCAGGCTGAACACTGTAAAACTTTTTATGATTGGCTGTCATCTCCCAAACAGGGAGAAGGCAGCTAATCATAGGAAGTGGACTTCGGCTTCAAGTCACTACGCAGAAACTATTCTGTCGAAGCCGGATAGCTGTATTTCAGCCGAACTTCGGCAGAATAGTGACTGGAAGCCGAAGTTCGGTACACCCCTACTTATAACTGAGCACTGGAAACTCAAACATCAAGTGAAAACATATCTTTTTCCAAACTAAATTTGTAATGTGTAGGACATTTTCCGTTTTCTCTTATAATGCTGGGTTGATGTTTACTTCATGTATCTCAGCACTACGGTGCTCAATAGGTGTACCTTTGGGCTTTAAAATACATTTAACAAAATGTAACATAATGCAGAACACTGCAACACTTTAGAGGTCATGTTGCTCCTGTGCGTAATTTGACAGCAGGGACCCGGTTACGTTTGCACTTGTGCATAGCCAGGTCCAGGCCATCAAAGTTTCATCATTTGCAGAGTGGAGTGCAAAAGTACAGGGCAAAAGATGGTGTACACGTATGTACTATATATATATAAGAGGTAGTTTATCAACAGTTAGACCTGGATGCAATAATTCTCAAAATATCATTAATTTTATTTAGAAAAAAATTATATCTTTTAAAACATATAGGGCCTCATTACCCGGTAGGCGGTGAGCCATGGCGCTATTAGTGCCATGGCTCATGCCGGTAAAATACCGGCACCGCCTTGGCGGAAAGGGGATTTACCGCCCCATTCCAAGGTTGGAGGGGCGGTAAATCCCCCTTCCGCCATTGCCCTTCCCCATTCCCATTTCTGCCCCATAGGGCTCTAAAGGAATGGGGAAGGCGCTAATTACCACCGCAATTTTGCGGTGCCGTAATTAGCTCTGAGGTCCCTTAGCGGGTTGGATTTTAACGCCTGCAAAAAGCAGGCGTTAAATCCCCAAACCCGTAAATACCGGCACCGCCTTGGCGGAAAGGGGATTTACCGCCCCATTCCAAGGTTGGAGGGGCGGTAAATCCCCCTTCCGCCATTGCCCTTCCCCATTCCCATTTCTGCCCCATAGGACTCTATGGGAATGGGGAAGGCGCTAAAAATTGCGGTGCCGTAATTAGCTCCGAGGTCCCTTAGCGGGTTGGATTTTAACGCCTGCAAAAAGCAGGCGTTAAATCCCCAAACCCGCAAAGGGACCTCGTAGAAAGGCGGTAGGGATTTACCGGTACCGGTATTTTACCGGTACCGGTAAATCCCTACCGCCATCCGTGTAATGAGGCCCATAGAAAATGACAATTACAAGTTAGGAACAAATACAGTATATATAATCAGTTATAAAAACTATTGTAAAAAACGATAGTCAGTGTGACAAACAATATCATTTCTAGTAGCAAAAGAGTTTTAATTGTGCTCATTTGGTTAATCGTGTGACATTAGAATCAATTCGACTGTCAGTTTTTAACAAACTTGATTTGTATTTACGAATAGTCCTAGTTACACTGTTACTAGAATTATAGACTCAACGCATTTCAGTTCTCATAGTTGTTGTGGAACCTTCATCAGGAGGTGTGTCACTATGACTATGATTACATTAACAAGCAGTTCTTCTTAATATACAATCATTTTCAGATTTCTGACTGGTGTAGCTGTTGATAAAACATAAAGATGTACAAAGGATAAGCTATAATTGCTATAAATCCTTTAAGACAACATTAATTGTCTAGGCTTTTGACAAGGTATACAAATTAGCTGTCCCAGCTTGTGGATACAGTCCTATGGTGGTGGTATCCTTGATTAAGTAGGATGCCTTTAGGATGAGTGGAGAATTAATCTCTATTCAGCCTGTAAATACATAGTAAATTCGCGGGGGAACTGAAACTTCTGTTCCTTAAATTCACTCTATTTCGCTCGCTCTATCTTAAATTGAGTAGCTTACCTTGGGCCTCATTAGACGGATGGCGGTAAGGGATTACCAGCACAGGTAAGGGCTCCGGTGCCGGTAATCCCTTACCGCCCTACTACGAGGTCCCTTTGCTGGTCCCTACCTCAACGGATGGTTTTAACAGCCATTAAGGATGGGACCCGCAAAGGGACCTTGGAGGCAATTACGGTACTGCAATTTGCGGTACCGTAATTGCTGCCTTCCCCATTCCTGTTGAGCCCTATGGGGGCTCAATTGGGAATGGGGAAGGGCCAATGGTGAATGGGGAATTACGGCCCCGCCAATCTTGGAATGGGGCGGTAATCCTGCCATTCACCATGGCGGGATCGGTAAATTACCGGCGGCAACCATGGCGCTAAGAGCGCCATGGTTACCGCCTTCCGTGTAATGAGGCCCCTTGTCTTATTATTTCTTTTCAAATCTGAAAGTCACATAAGAAATGTTAAATCCGAACTAAACTTGACGGTAACTAAATCCCTCTGGTAGTGATTAAACAAGAGGCTGGAGAGTCTTGCTCTAAAAGGGAGTGAAGGACTCTTGTTAGGCTAGTTGTTTACATCACCAAACATTTGGCAAGCCGTAGGTTTATACGAGTAGTGAACTGCGGTTCATAAAAGAAAAACGTACCTCGTATCTTATTGACTAAGTGTTGCATACATATGGCTCCACAATGTAGATGAATACATGTAGTGCGAAACCGTTTGTTCAAAAGTTGTTCTCGGTAGGATCAGATCTGCCACTCCAACTGATCATAAACGGAAGAGGTACTGTGCCATCTTGAGAGTAGAAATAACCATGTTGAAAGTAGGCGGGCAAATGCCACAGTCCTTCTTTTATTTCTCGTTTTTTCAGTGAAATCGCTGTGAGGGTCGTGAATTTTCACGATATTAACCGAATCATTGTAAATAGATAATGTAACTGTACCCCTTCGTTTGATAATCTATTAGGCTGACAATAAACTGAATATATAGTCCTCATTCGATCAGTATTCAAGTTATAATTGACATTGATCCTTTTATTTGAGAGTTTGTCAAATGCTAAAGGATCAAAGTTGGGGGTAGACTTCATCTTATGTAATGATTAAAAAAAGGGGGGAAAGTTATTATCTCTTATTATATTTACGCGAAAATATGCAATCTTTTGTCGCTGCTCGATATTTACTCAGGAACCTAATTCTTATCAACGAATTATGGGATAGGTAGTAATGTAGCCCATAATGTTGGGTGCACATCGCGCTCTAATCTTGTCGGTATGGTAATATCTTTGAATGTTTGAGCCTAGTGTATTATATTATATGCCATTCAATGGTTTCATTAAGGACCTTCTGGTCGCTCTTTGATAGAAAAATGTGTATTTGTTCTTCTTCTAATAAGATTTTATTTTTCATGTAAAGATTTTCACCCTGAATTGTCATCAAGATAGTCCAACTGAACTTTTCGCAACCATAGTTTTTGTCTAAAAAATGTTTGAAAATGGGTGCCAGAAGTACTTTGTTTTTAATACAACTTTTGTGTTCTATGATGCGGGTTTTCACCTTCCTGTTGGTCTTTCTTATGTAGATCAATTTACATGGGCATCAGATTATGTATATAGTATATTCAGGATCGCAATTAGAAAAATTGGTTTGTTTTCAGCGGTTGTCCATTCCTATATCGGCATCTTTAGACTTAGAGGTCATTTTGCACACAATGCATTTACCACATGGATAATGGCCAATAAGGGGGTCTAGACCCCAAGACTCAGTGAAGCTTTTGGTTTTTGATGCTTTAGGTTTTAGCTTGATTCTGCTCACGCAGTTCCCTTTCGTTGTGGATTTTTTATATGCGAACAGCGGGAGCGGCAGTGGAGAGTTGGATTTCTCAAAAGTTTTCTATTGTTTCTATTGTTTCAAATGATATTTCGGATGGTAAAACTTTGGTTAGTGTAGGTATTCACACAGACTATCCTATCATCTGGAGCTTTGATCATTTTGTCTTCAAGGAGGGCGTCTCTGTTGTTATTATACACCCTTTTGGCCATTTTTTTACTAGGTTTTTTGGATGGCCTGTTTGTTTGAATTTTGTTATGAGATTGTTAACCTCTTCTTCATTTTGAGCTTTGAGGCTACTGTTTCTGTTCAATCTCAAAAATTGCCCCTAGGGCAAGTTATCTTTCAGATGCTTGATGTGATGACTCTGAGTTTTTATCTGTTGTCTTGTGATATGGTTTGACTAATAGACCGCCTTGTTCTTGATACATGGTAAGGTCTAGGAAGTCTATTGATTCTTTTTTATTGTCATCGTGAATTTCAAATGTTCATTTAATGAGTTTGGCCATCTAAGAAATGATGTAGCTTTTTCTTTGGTGCCTGTGAATATCATAATGATATCTTCGATGTAACGGGCCCAAAGGTGTAGATGGTGTTCGAAGGAATGGGTAGTGTATATATACTTTTATTTTAACAATTCTACATAAAGATTAGCTAAACTAGGGGCCATGGTTGCACCCATGGCGGTACCCTCGATCTGTTGATAAAACGAGCATTGAAATTCAAAGTAATCACGGGTTAAAGAGACTTGTATGAACAAGGTTGGTACAGGGTCGTTGTCTGTTCTAGCAAGTAAGATCTCTTCTACCGTGTCAAGAGTTTCTCACTGCGGAATAATGGTCTAAAGTGATATTACATCAAGACCAATACACGTATGTACTCCACCCTTTACTCTGCACTTTTGCACTCCTTTGTGCAATGTGAGTAAATGCCAGGCAGCGTTTACTTTTAATTGCGAGCACAGCTTGACATACTTGCATGGCAAGCGGTGCCCACAATTACAATTAAACCCTCCCGGACATGATCGCATGTCGGGCAGGGCTTAATTTCAAATGGCAAATGGCTTCTTACCATGCAGGCTTGATAAGCAGTATTCACAATTACAGATAAAGCCTGCCCAACATGCGAGAATGTTGGGCAGGGTTTAATTTAAATTTTGAACACTGCTTACCATGCTGGCATGGTAAGCAGTGTTCACAATTACAGTTAAACCCTGCCCGACATGCAAGAAGTCAGGTAGGGTTTAATTGTAATTGCACATGCTGCCTGCCATAAAAACCTGCCTGCAACTCAATCGTACAAAAAACAGAATGTGCCCATCCAGCTGAACAGGAGACCATTCAAGGGTAACTAATTGGATGTCTCATGATGGATTCATGCCTCAGTTGGCTCATATGCCAAATAACTTGGCTTCACTGTTGACAGTGAACTCGCCTTTTGGTAATACATTACCAAAATAAACCAACCATCTTATTTCAACTACTATTACTCTGGAAAAAAGAAATCCCTTCTTCCCACCTTAGGGCTTCAGTACATGGGTCTAAGTCCTAGTAACCTCAGAACTCATCTGGGGGAACGCCCTTCTCGCTGGCTTCTTGGCCATGCACCTAGCCCTTCTAAGGACCGGTCAACATGCCAACACATGACTGATAACAGCATCATAGGAATTCATCACATTGCCTCGGTTGTAAGAGTCATTTGACTGCTTACTTAAGTCAGTCAAAATACTTTTCAAGATTGCCTGTTTCATACAGTCACGACCTACACGATGCCTACCTCGCTTGCCACAAATCTCACCACCTCTGTTGTTAAGAGCACTTCCATTGGTCAGACAAACGCATGGCTCGAGACAAAACTGGCACACAAAGAGAAAAACATAAAAAAGCATTTTCTTGTAAAGCATCAGCTTACTGCAACCATCTCCCAGTAGCAATGAGGTAATCAGAATGATTTTCCAGTTCTAGGCAAGCCTCAAGAGCCTGCTGTTCACAGAGCTCCAGGAAATGCCTAGGACCATCATCTCTTCCTGACAGTAGAAAACCATCACTCTGAGCCAGAGGCTCCCAGATTCACAGCCAGAACCTGTCAACTATGGGGCTGGCTTACACTTTTTTTGTAATCCTCAGCCAACCTTGTATACTGCTCCATAGCGAGGTTTGTGCATTACACTCCAAATACTAAAGTATACAATACAAGGACAGTAGAAAAGGGTAGGAGCAAACTCTTGTGAGGGTGGTGTCCTGGATTCCAAGGTCACTGAGGATCCAAAGAGGAGGGAGAGAGGTCCTACGAATCAAAGGTGGCTGAGAGGTCCAGTAGGGTTAGTAAACAGGATATCTGTCAGTGGTGAGGTCATTAGAGCGGTGGATGAGAGCCTATTCCATAGAATGTCAGCTAGGAAATCAAGCTTGAAGAAGGTCCTTGGTGTCCTATGTGTCCAGTTAGGAGGAGTTCCCATTCAAGGGAAGTTGTTTGAGGAATTTAGAAGAGTGAAGGAGGACAGATAAAGGCTGAGAGTTGGCAGAATTATTGGGATCAGCTGATGGCTACTCTAGGATTGGTATTAAAGCGGCTACCTTGACCCAGGTTAGAATGATTCCCAGGGAAGGAGAGAAGTTTAAGATGGTGGAGATACAGGTGCAAGTGAGAGTTGCAAGCTGCTGGACCATCTGTGAGGAAGACAGCTCAGGGGGATACAGGAGGGGTTTGCTGCTCTTGTCATGGAATCCAATTCACAGAGAGAAGTTGGGGGTATCAGCATACAAAGGTGGTTTTAAAGCTAGGTGGTGGGGAGAAGGCGGAAGCGGAGGAAGAGATAGGTGGGTGGTGAGGATATCTCAAATATTTTCAATTTAGATTAGAAGTAGTGGGTAAAGTCTTCAGCCGATAGAGAGGAAGAGATAGCACGTGGGCGAGGAGGTGCTAGCATGGCCTGTGGTGTGGAAAAGAGTTTGCAGGGGTGAGATAGAAGAATGGGAATTTGAGGGATATTTATGTGCATTGTGCTTCTATAGCACTTTACACAAAAGCCCTTTAAAGAATTATGAATTGGTACAATAATAGAAATAATGGCAATAAACACACAACAGAAAATAAGAAGAAAACAAGACAAAATGAATTCCATCAAGATGGGAATGATATGATTAATCATATCAAGCTGCTCAAAATGAATGCCTGGCTAAATTTAAGAAGCTTTTACAAGACCAAAAGAGGTCACACCATCCCATCATCAAATGTCTAAGATGGTCAGGTAAGAGCCCAGATTCCTCACCTACAACTAAGTAGGATGATTTGACAGAGTCAAGAGCATTGCTGAAGGACTGAAGGGGAGAAGGAAATTTTAATAGGTAGAGAGGTGTGGGGGGAGGAGAGGTTCAGTTCTTGCAAGACTTCAATTGGTGTTGTTACCGATTTGAGGAGGCGGATATGAAAGGTGATCCAGGGCTGGAGGAAAGGGATAGAAGTTGTGATGGTACAAGAGGGATAGTCATGCTCATAGAGGGATGGTAGAGTCAGGATAAAGTTGAGAAGGCATGTTCAATGGAGTAGGGCAGGGGATGGATGGGAGGACCTGGTTTAGGTTTGTTAGGGGACCAAGAAGACTGTTTTTAATTTATATTTGGAGATTTCAGCGATGGGATGGGAGGAGTTTGGGGGGTGCAGCGATACTGAAGTGCAGGATGGTGTAGCCTAGAGGGGAGGGGTCAGTAATGAGTATAATGTGAGGAGTGAGTAGGAAATGAAGACAAGAACAAGAGAATTCCCTTGGGACTAGTGTGTAAAGTGATGTAAAGGAATAGTCAGAGAGGAGGGAGGCAATATCATGTTTGTGAGTGGGAGAGATTTTTAGAAGGTTGAAGGTCCCCAAGACTGATAGTGGGGCTTTTATGGAAACTGGGTCAGGTAGGAGGTGCAGATCAGAGAAAAGGGAGTTGAAAACAGGTCTAGAATGTTGGTCAAAAGAAAGTTGCAAGTTTTACCAACTTGGACAAAATGAACTGGCAATTTCATAACTTTAGATGGCAACATGTTTGAAAGTTATGAACCCCCACAATACACAAGCAGTTCTTACTCTTAGAGAGATTGGGCCTCATTACGAGATTCACAGTAAAAACCAAACCTTACCGGCATGGGGGCAATACAGCGTCCGGGTGGCACTGACGCCGCTAACAGCGGCCGATTACGAGAATGCGTACATGTGCGTAGCGGCATGCCGGTATCATATGTACCGGCATGCCGTAAATAACCCTAAAACTCCTGTTAGCGGCATCATGCAAAGCACTGACACCTCCACCGCCTTCACCCACCGCTAAATAACGGGCACCAGCAATACCGGGCCTGGCAATACCGGGCTCGGCAATACTGGAACCAGAAGCAACGTCATTGCACCGGAATGGGAAATGCAATGGTGGCCATCTTGAAAAGCACAATCCATGGCAATCCTCGAAACACAGAACCTGGATCCACACACCACCAGCTACATCTTCAGCTACATCTCCAGCACTATGCCTAAGGCCATAAAAAAGGCGCATCCCGCCAGCGAAAGGTGCGCTTCTCGGAGGACGAGTTAAATATGCTGGCAGACACTCTGGCTGAGAATGGAGATGTGGTCTTTGCCTCAGACCTCGGCGAACTGCCCAGCTAAAAAAAAATGAAATATGGGAGGAAGTGGCCCAAAAGTTCAGTGCGGTCGGCACCACCCCTGCGCCGTCAACAATGTCAAAAAAGGTGGGATGACCTGCGCCTACGTGTGTGCAATATCTTATCGGCAAATTGGAGCCAGGGTCTGGCTACAGGCTGGGGTCTGGCTACAGGCGGCGGGTCCAACTCCCCCATAAAGCTCATCCAATGGCAGAAATCCTGTGCCACCACGATTGGCATGGAGGCAATAGGGGGAGTGGGAGTCCCATCATCGGCAGATGGAGGTGAGTGTCCACACAAACCACTGGAATGTAAAGCATAATGATGGGCCACAAATGTGACGTAAGCCAATGCATCGGCCATCCCACACACATGGACACATCCCTGCCTAGATGCTGTCCCCAGCACCATCACATCAACATGCATGCAGCATGCCAATGCCATACCTGAGACACACCACACAAACAGCAAAATGGCATGTGTCTCACTGCACGCAGTCCACAACACGAAGGCATGTCACCCAGCATACACCACCTGACACATGTGTGAACCAGACGTATGCCTGAATAACCCCATATAGCAAGCAACCAGTATGTCACAACTCCAAGACAGCAAATCATCACATGCGTACAACTGCACTAATACCAATGTATGCATGATGCATGTACAACCATCACTGATGCCGTCCCTCTCTCGGTCCCCCACAGGCTCAGATTCCAACAGCGATGCTGAGGACACAGCTGCACAGGCCATGACACCAACCAAAAAGGCCAGGGGCAGTGATGACAACAACAGGCCATCCACATTTAAGGGCCTAAGCAAGCAACAACAGCCACCCAAGGCAAAGCCAACACTGGATCCAAGACACATGGGCGGCAAAGTACTGCCATAAAACCAACAGTGGCTAAAGTGGTGGAGGCAGTGGCAGATGGGACCCTGTCTGCTGCAAACAGCTCTGTAGAGGAGGCAGCTGCCACAGCGCCCCCGAGTGGTGATGAAGGACGGTGCCAGGCTGGGGTATGTGCCCCCGAAGACGACAAACTGTGCATGGATATGGCAGGCACGCCCAGCGCCGGGCAATCACCCCAGCACACCCCAGAGAGCACCCCCAACAGCGTCACACTCAACCAGTCAGGAGGAGAGGCAATACCAGAGGCCTGGAGCCCCACCGTGGACAAACCTGCATTGGTCCCCTCGGCAAATGTCCCATCCACCTAAAGGGGCATCCGGGATGGAGAATTGCACATGGCACAAATGGGGGGGCGTCAGCAGGAGCTCACAGGGCTCATGTAACAGTATGTTTCTGATGGTGCCCTGATGAGTCAGGCGGCTCGTGAGAACACTGCGGCCATAAGAGGGGCCATGGAAGCAAGCACCAGGCGCATTTGTGAGGAGCTGTCAGGGGTGAGGCAGGTCCTGGGCAGGATTGCGGATGCCTTGGAGGCTCAGCGTCCTGCACCGATAGTGGAGCATTCAGCCACGGCATCATTCGGCCAGCTCCACCCAAACGAGCCCCCTGCGTCGGTCTGCACGCACCATGCTGGGGTCGGACATGCAGCCCCCGGAGGCCGACAGGGGACAAAAGTAGCAGGGGCAGCCTGCATGTGCGGACTAATTTAATCTCATGTTGCATACCATGACTATTGCACACCATGTGTGGGGAGTTGTGGGGGTATGGGGAGGGATGTGAGGGGGAGATGTGGGGGGAGGGGTAGGAGGGACGGGGTGTGTGGGGGAGTTGTGGGCGCAGGGGGTGTGCGGGGGAGTTGTGGCGGATGGGGAGGGGGAAGGGGGTGTGTGGAGGTGGAGGGTAAAAGCACTTTGTTTATGTTACCTGTTCAATACACCTGTTGTGTACAAAGAAATCACATGACTGGACATTGCTTATTTTGTATGTGTGCTTTATTGGTTTACAGTGCACAGTGTCCATGTACCCCCACACCCAGTGCCCAGAGTCCCACATCCATGGCACCTTCTGCACCAATGTGTCTTAGAAATATTGGCCTATCATAGAATGGGACACAGCACGTCCCTCCTGTGCATCGCCACCTGGCTGATGTACAACCCCTACTTCTTCATCATCTTCATCCTCACCTGGTGGTTGCTGTTCAATGTCAGAGGGCAGAGGCATGTTCCGTCGAATGCACATGTTGTGCAGCATGGCACATGCCATGATGATCTTGGCCATCTTCTCATGCTCGTACAGGAGTGCCCCACCTGACCTGCTGAGGCAGCAAAACCGTGCCTTCAACAGGCCAAAGGTCTGCTCGATCACCACACGGGTATGGGTATGGGCCGATTGTAGTCCTCTTCATGCCTGTACTGCGGGTTCTGGACAGGGGTGAGGAGCCACGGCTTCAAGGGATAGCCAGCATCACCTGCATGGGAGCAGAACAAGGTATGTGTGAGTCAATTCCTACTATGACACCTGTACTTATCACTCTCATGCCTGCAGGTATTCGTTGTTCACGTGCACATGTCCCTGGATGTATGCACACATTTTAATTTGCCACAATGCGTGATGTTCCATGGTCTACAGCTGTGGGTTGCGTCGTCCAGATGATGCAGGGTGTCCACTTCCTTGCTGGTGTTCATGCACTGTGGATGCCTACCGCTGTATTTGCTATCATCTATGTGATGTGGCGTGAATCGTATGTATTTTTAGTGGCACCATTGACACTAGTTTCATCATGATTTCTCATTCATCGCTTAATGTTCCCATGGTGACATGCTTCGCTTCTGTGGTGGTGGGCCAGTGACAATCAGTGTACTCCCTTGGTGAGATTGATTTGTGCGCACTCATGGATGCATGTCCTGTGTTGTGTTTTGCTGCGGGCATTTATATTGTGCATACTCACAGGATGTTGCTGCATTGTGTTAAAGAGGGTACGGTCTGATGATGTGTAGTGGACGTGTTGAGGGATGTGGGCTGGTTGCAAGTCTGGCATATTGACATTGGTGTGCAGCTTCCATCATTTATATGAGGTTTAGGTGTCATTTTCAGTCTGGGATGCTTTGGAGCACAGTGTTTTGCAGTATGGGCATTGTCCAGTCACCACCCCAATCCCACCCGGGTGGTGTGTACATCTCTCCCCCCATTACACTGCCATGTGCCTGTCATGCAACTTACCAAGCAGCCAGGCATGTCGTCCAGCATGTCGCTCCATGTAGCGTGGTATCGTGGAGATCCGCAGGACCATTGAATCATGAGTTGATCCAGGATATCGGGCACAACAATGTGTGATGAACTTGCTGGAGTCACATACCATCTGCACATTGACGGAGTGGTATAGCTTACGATTGCGGTACGCCACCTCCATGGCATGTGGGAGCACCAATTCCACATGGGTGCAGTCGTGGGCACTGATACAATTTGGCATGCCTGCCAGTGCATGGAAGCCAATTTTAGTGTCAAGGATCTCCTGGGCAGTCCGTGGTAGGGATATGTAGTTGCTTGAGTGCTTCAGGAGGGCATCAGCACTTGGTTCAGCATGCATGAAAAAAAAGGTTGTGATATGCCATGCATCTGCCCCACTGTGTGCTGGTAGGGGCCTGTGGCCAGGAAGTGTAGCACAGACACTACCTTCAGTAAAGGGGGGATGGCGATGCGGATTTCAATCAGGCTGACAATGTCGTTCTGTATCATGTCCACAATGGTGCTGATGGTGTCCCGGTCCAGGCAGTACAGGGTGTGGATCTGCTCAGGGGTTAGGTTGAATGGACTGGCTCTGATGCGAGGGATTGGAGGCTGCCTGCGTGGTACCACTTGCTGCACTGGTGGGACATGCTGGGCCTGTCTCACCCTCATTCTCCTCCTGCGTCTCCTTTGTAGTGCCTGTTGTAGTTGTTGCTCATGGTGTAGCAATGCAAGCACGTTCTCCAGCCCCAATATCGCAACTGCAAGTGGGATAATTTTTGGTGTGGGAAGGGGTGTGGTGTCTGGGTGTGCTCCTTTTGTGCTGGGCCAGACTCCATTGCCTCCTCCTGTGGTGATTGTGTGCACCCGTGGCAGTTGGGAACACAGCACATTGCTATTAGCGGGTGATCCACAATGCCAGTGATGCCAGCATCACGGTATCCCTTATTACCGTCTTCCAGATTCCAGTAGATGCATGTGCGCGTGACTTGTGATGTCCTCCTGTTAGCAGCATCCCGGTATTGCTGGCCCGAAGGGCCGCGTGCCTGTGCGCATGCCGGTACGGTGGTGCACGGTCTCAGCGGTGGCGCTGATACCGGGTTGTCGACTCGTAATAGGCTGGAGCGGTATGCAGTGCTGGTATTCCCTTAACGGCATCGTTTTTCCATTACCATGAATCTCGTAATGAGGCCCATAGTTGTCATAGTTATTTCAACAGATTTTGATGTTAAATCAGGTGGTGATGATGATGATGATGAATGATGAGGATTTCCCATTAGATGCTGTCACACGCAGTCCTTTTTGTGTCTAAATAAATGCGGCACTGATGCTTGGCAGACTGAATGCGTACTTTCGGCACTCATGCTTTGTAGACTGATTACGTACTTTCGGCCCTGATACTTGGCAGACTGAATGCACACTTTCGGCACTGATGCTTGGCAGACTGAATGCATACTTTGGGCACTGATGCTTGGCAGACTGATTAGGTACTTTTGGCCCTGATGCTTGGCAGACTGAATGCATACTTTCGGCCCTGATGCTTGGCAGACTGAATGCATATTTTCGGCACTGATGCTTGGCAGACTGAATACGTACTTTTGGCACTGATGCTTGGCAGACTGAATACATAATTTTGGCACTGATGCTTGGCAGACTGAATGCATACTTTCGGCCTTGCTGCTTGGCAAACTGTATGCGTACTTTCTGCCCTGATGCTTGGCAAACTGAATGCTTACTTTCAGCCCAGATGCTTGGCAGACTGAATGCGTACTTTTGGCCCTGATGCTTTGCAAATAGAATGCGTGCTCTTGGCACTGATGCTTGGCAGACTGAATGCGTACTTTCAGCCCTGATGCTTGGCAAACTGAATGTGTACTTTTGGGCCTGATGCTTGGCAGACTGAATGCTTGCTTCCGGGCCTGATGCTTGGCAGACTAAATGCGTACTTTCAGCCCTGATGCTTTACAAACTGAATGCGTACTTTCGACCCTGACGCTTGGCAGACTGAATGCGTACTTGCGGCACTGATGCTTGGCAGACTGAATGCATACTTTCGGCACCGATGCTTGGCAGGCTGGATACATACTTTTGGCACTGATGCTTGGCAGACTGAATGCATACTTTCGTCCCTGATGCTTGGCAGACTGAATGCATACTTTTGGCCCTGATGCTTTGCAAATAGAATGCGTACTCTCGGCACTGATGCTTGGCAGACTGAATGCGTACTTTCAGCCCTGATGCTTGGCAAACTGAATATGTACTTTTGGGCCTGATGCTTGGCAGACTGAATGCTTGCTTCTGGGCCTGATGCTTGGCAGACTAAATGTGTACTTTCGGCCCTGATGCTTTACAAACTGAATGCGTACTTTCGGCCCTGACGCTTGGCAGACTGAATGCATACTTACGGCACCGAAGCTTGGCAGGCTGGATACATACTTTTGGCACTTATGCTTGGCAGACTGAATGCATACTTTCGGCCCTGATGCTTGGCAGACTGAATGCGTACTTTCGCCCTGATGCTGGGCAAACTGAATGCGTATGTTTTTGGCCCTGATGCGTGGCAGACTGAATGCTTACTTTCGGCCCTGATGCTTGGCAGACTGAATACATATTTTCAGCACTGATGCTTGAGGGACTGAATGCTTAGTTTTGGCACTGATGCTTGGCAGACTGAATGCGTACTTGTTCTCGTAATTGTAAAGTAAATCTGCCTGATCACTGCCAGACACAGTATGAAGGTTGACCAACAGGACACTACCAGATGACTAGTCGCAAGCATTGACAAAGCGAGTAGGTTTGTCTTTTGTGCACTATTGCGTAAGACTCTTGTCCTCATTACTAGTTTTGCAGTCATTTTGCAGCATTCGTGTAGAATTACCCCCAAACTCGATTTCAGTTCCCACCACTCGGTCTGGCATAATTACACAGGAATTCAAGTGGGGGTAACAGCAGGGTAGTTCTCCATTTGTGGAGTCTATTGGAATGCATGTGAATTTTGATGGATTTACCGTGACTGGTAATTTCGCTGCAATGAATACACAGATTTTTGCAGGTAAATTGGTCTCCACTTTGCCATCAAATTCAGAAATTGGCAGAGCAGTAAATATGACGGTAATTCCGTTACTGACTAAAAAGGGTGTTAGCAGTATTACTGTCATTTATTTCTGAACCATCAAACACTAAGTGACACTAAGTGACACTAAGTGACGTCGTCTGTGCTAAAAGAGACATATTGCACTTGTTACACGTGTGACATGGGTTTAGTGATGAGGGCTAGTGAATATGGTCATAAAGAATTGGCATCTTAGTTTCACTTTGCTTAGTAGTATTTCGTTTCTAAGCACTTCCATTGAAAAGTGCTTTGGACTGGATACGACGATTTGACTAAGTGGGAACGTTCTAACAATGATTTCACCAAGATCACACAATTTGGTCAGATGGGGAATTTGCCCATTTATACACTAGGCCATATCTGGCCTGGGGTGGGTAGTGAGCCTGGGCCTTCCCAACTCAGTGTATTACCCAAGTGTAGCAGATTCTGTTCTGTTTCTGGCTAGCGCTCACTGCCAACATATAGCCTGCTTCCAAGCGGTCAATTTTGGCTCCTAGTGGGTCAGATGTATTGGAAGATTGTGATTAACTCAGAATTACACTATTTGGTCCAATGGGGACACCGTCATTGCCCATATAGCACCCAATTTGGGGTGGTAGGTCAGTGTTGACAGCACCTTGACCTGTGACCTTTAGGTTAAACCTAGGCATTAAGCTATCTTGCTGATATTGGAATCCAGGGCTCACAGCTGCACACACAGCAGAAGACTGAAAGCCACTGTTCCACCTTTGTATGTTGAGGCATCTGTCACATAATACAAAAAGGGGTGGAAAGTTTGGGATTAATTAAGGCCAAAGGATTAGCAGGGTCGTTATCAGGATTGTCTAACACGTCGTGCCTGAAGGTAATGTAGTTGGGCCCATCACAGTGACATTAACGTATGTAAATGCCCACAAAGTGCTGCTGATTGGACCTTTACAGATTTTGGGTGCACCTTGCCCGCTTAGGCCCTACCCTGTCTACGCCTCTGGTGCCAAGGTGCAATGTACCAGGCAGGAGCCCTTTATGGGGTGATGCTGGAAAGCACCACGTGCTCTGTGTAAGGGTGAGCTCTCTCCAACCAGACCTGCACACGTGTTACTGTGACTTCAGGAAGACCTGGGGATGTTTGGAAAATGAACAGAATGGAAGCTGAGCCGCCACTTGCACAGTCAGACTCTTGAAAAATCCTGAAGAAAAAACATCTTTATTTCGATGGACTTTCTCCAGGGTTTATTCTCTGCCTTTTTCAGATTCGGTCAGTGGTATCAGCAGTTTAAGTGGCATTTCTTTGCTATATCGACCAAGCTTAAATGTGTAGGGATTTCAAAAACCAAAATCTTAGCAATTAATAATACATTTTGACATTTTTAAACATTGTAATTATTCAACTGCACGCTGAATAAACATGATTCTAAAACATTAAAATACTATATCCTGTAGAGCCAGGAAAAAGCCATGCCCTTAAGAGTGGTAGACATGTGGCTTCCCCTTTGGGTCTAGCAACTGGGGAGCAAACCAAGATGGAGTCAGGCGTTCCTAGCGGACAAGGAACCAAGTGCAGATACCAAGGTCCACTTACCCTACTACATTAGCATCAACAATGAGCAAGTAGGGGATAGGCTCTGCTCAGCCCAAACACTCCCCCTTTTCTTCAATAGTGCTGTGTTTTTATTCCGATTGCAGTATCTGTGATGCATGGCACCCAGGTATTTCCGTACCAGGAACCCCTGCGCACCACACATGCAAGCGACCTAATGCATCATTGTCCTCCTCCCTTTTTTAGGGCTAGCCAGTCAATCACGCAGGGCGCAAGGGACCCGCCTTTGGCGCGCATCAGCTGCTGCTCAGCAACAAGGCCCTGTGGCCCCCTTATCACAGGTGATGTTAAAGCGTGAGGCAGCAGGTCGGCAGAGCTCTGCTGGGGCTCTTCACAGCATGCCCCCCCTCCCTCCTCACACTCACATGCAGGTAGATCTAGATAGTTCTCTTGCCTGGTAATCAAGTTAAGGCGCATCCAACATTATAAGCATAATACCAATAGCCACCCACCACCATCCACCCCAGCACTGCCCTCCAACCTAACCCTCCATCCCTACCTAACCTGCTCCTTAGGAGCATGGTTGGCATAGGTGGACTGCATGCCTCGAGCTGGTCGGTCTGCTCTGGTCTAATTCTGCCCCTTCTGCTGTCTCACTCATGTGCTGGAGCCAATAATACTTTTGCTGTTCAGGCCCTTCTCGTCTACTTCTGGAATATGGGCCTCGTGCAGGTGCTGGTCCATATCTGCAGTCGCAAGTGCAGGGGGGAAGCCAGCGAGGACAGCCAAGCAGCGCCAGTTTGTGGGCGCACGGGTTGGAGAGGATATCGAAGGGGATAAAGGCAGTTGTAGAAGTGTACCGAAAAAAGTAGTGGAACTGTGGTCTCGGCAGGGGGGAGGTTGGGTGGAAACATGATAGTATACTTAACATCAGGTGGGGCAACTAAGCCCTTCCCTCAAAATGGCCACTATGAACGTCACTAAATGTACTACGTCCCATTGGCTACACAAACTATAGGACCCTTAATTACGCGCTCCCCTACAATTGGTTAGCTCACAACCCCCGTCAGTACTTTTCCACCTACTTTTAGCAGCACGCCGACTGAACAGCCAGGTGCGGGTGAACTCGTCTTAGAACCAGTGACAAGGTGTTGCGGCCGGGGCACTGCAGTAGTCAAAGTGACTAGTAAAGAAGGCTCCTATTACAAGTTTACACTTGCACAGGAACATGAATGGACAAATTCTCGGTATGAATTTGGTTGTAAAAGTAGAGGAATGGTAAACAGAAAAAAATGAAAGTAGTGGAACACTGCTCCCAACGGTTCCCTCTCACTTCGATCACTGGATAAAGGATCTGCATAATCCAAGCTAGGGGGCTTCTTCACTGCTCAGCAGTAACACACGTGACGTGCACGGCGTAAGGGCCTACCCAGCACCATCATTTTATGGAGGCTAGAACTTCAACTGGCCCGTGACTGCAACCTATTGTACAAACTTGCAAAAGAAACATTCCTATTTGAAAAGATCTGTTTGCCAGTCTTATATGTGTACCTTGGTCGTGAGGGGCCAGGGCAGATAGATTGGGAGGATGAGGAGAGGTTTGGGTGGAAGGAGTTGAGTGGCAGGCAATTGAAGGAGTGTGGTAGAAAGTCAGAGGGTGGAAGGATGGCAGTAGGGGTAGCAGAGTTGAGAGGAGTCTCCCATGTCCAACTTCTACGCTTTGCTGCCAGTCGAGGGGATGTGGGGGGGGTGGGGGTTGTGAGAATCGAAGAGGTCCGTGATGGAGGAGGTTTTATTACACAGAGATCGGGCATTACAGAGCCAGAGTAAAAGAGTAGTGCGAGACGGTAGGGGGAGGAAGGATGACGGGAGAAAAGGCGAGGCGGATACACGAGTTTAGAGGAAGTGGGTCGGAATGGAGACATTTTATGGCTAGAGCCCAGAGCAGGGACACGGGAGGAAGAGGGAGGAAGAGCTGAAGGGACTAGGCTAGGGGGGGAGAGTCAGCAGTAGAGGGGGTGAGGGAGTTGTGGTCAAGGGAATTAAAAGGGGTGGAGGGTTGGGAATAGTGTAACATTAATAGGGGAAGTGCGGTTGGGGGGTAACCCCAAAAATAAAAAAAATATATAACTTTTTTGATGAGTTTGTGCAAGAAAAACATTTTGGCAAAATAAAATCGAAAAATGCACTGTTGATGAATTAGCATAGACCCCCAAAGAAGACCGAGGTGGAGAAGAGGAGTATGTTTGGGGGGGGTGGATGATTGACAGGACGCTGAGTGATGGGCATTGGGGGACCTGAAGAGCACGGTAGCAGGTTACGCGTGCAGTACAACAGGCGGCCTTAGGCACCCACAAATGCAACATGAAGATGCTGTGCAAGAGAGGCTCTTACACTAACTACCAAGATGCCAAAGCACTAATAAGCACAGGGTCTTGGAGGGACAAAATGCACATTATTATTTTTTTAAAAATACAATGAAAAGTACCTGGCCATAAGCGACCAAAATATATTTGTTCTAAATATAATTAAAAGCAGAGCCCTAGGGGAGCAAACTGCACGTTTCTCTCTTTTTTTTTTTTTAAATACAACCAAATAGATAGGGCCTCAGACAACCAACATGGATTTATTGTTTTCAAAGTGCAATTGAAAGCAGCTAGCCTCACACAACCGAAAGGCAATTTTAATAGCAGAGTACAGAGGTAAAGCACCATTAAGAGACCAAAAGAGCCAATGAGGACAGACCCCAATAGTTTGTGGCCCTCTATTGGGGAAAGCGGCTCACTTTGTAGAACTCTTCAGGTGAGATGTGAGAGGCTGGAAGGAGGGTGAAATATTGTAGAAAAGGAGGTGATAGCATCTACCAACCAGTCAGCACAGGGGCAAAGAAACCTTGCCCTCATACTAGGCTTTGTGACTGGGATACCCCAGCTTTAGAGACCTTTCGGCTGGAAGAATACATACAGTTGCATGATCCTCAGCAGCCAATCTAGCCATGACCTGACCTTGGATGGCCGTGGTGGGGATGAGACCAGTCCTACCTTTGCGGGCCGGTGTGACTGGCCTGCTTCAGGGCTCAAGCTCCTGGGGGACCGAGCTCCTGCTGCTGCTTGAGACCACAATACTGGAGGACTCGGAGGGTGGGCTATGCTTTTGGACTGGATCCTCTTCCTGTTTACCAGGTGTTTGTGCTGCATCACCCTGAGCAGGCCTTTGCAAAGGTTGGGTGTAGTTATAAGGTCACGCATTGGGGACAAAGCCCTGAAAGCAAAGGGCTGTTTGCTGAGGATGTACCACTGAAGCAGTGTGAGGTAAAATATCACATCACATGCGACGTGACGCACACAATCTACATATCATGCTTTCTATCCGGATTGATCTACATAGGTCCAACAATGTAGGGTCCAATAGCACTTATGGGCCAGAAAACCTGGATTCAAGTTACCCCTCCTCCCCCCAACCCCCGCAAAACATGTTAGAGACTCACACAATGGTGCTGCAAACCAGCGTGTGTACTTTGGCTCCTATCACGCATTGGAACCAGCAAGAGGAAGAGACAGGTCCAGGTGTTAGGGCGCACAGTGTTCCATTATATCATTGGGATCAGAGCAGTCACATCACAGGGGTGCCATTTGGATGCAGAAATTCATGTCTTCCAATGAACCCTGTTGCGTGCACATCACTTTTAAGGTACAGTATCGATCCATGAGTCATTTATTACGGAATGTTCTGAATATCATCAGCTTCATTTCTTTTCTTTCCTCCACTCTGCCACGTGCCCCTTCAATGGCCCTTTTACGAAGTTTATTCCGCAGGAAAGTGATTTATCATATATATACTTATATAATTATCCTTCTTGCAGATTCATTGCTTTTTCATTTGATGGATTCACATCTAAGGCCTACTAACAGAGCGCACTCGGCACTAACTAGGTCATTTTACCCATATCCACACAGTATTATCCCTAGTGGTTTAGGATAATATAACAATGGCTCCATTTAGCACCATACATGATTATTTCTTCTGTGTTTATGTGACAATCCACCAGGAGGAAGTCCAAAATGGAGGAACCGGGGATCCCTTTTCAGGCATTTGCGCCAACTGTCCAAATTACTTTGAAATGAAGTATATCACTTAAACCAATATCGAGTGTGCAACAGCTTCGTTGCTTTCCTATTTCTAATTGGTTGATTAAGGAAACCCCAACATTGCTCCAGGCTTGATTATGAGTATGTGAAAAATCGTCTTCGACAACACACTACAATACCTGAAAAGGTTCACTACACCAATCAAGTAAGCCAAGCCCATACAGAGCATCAGTCATAGCAACAGCAACTACTCATTGTTTTGGCACACTTACCAGCATGCTGCCATGAATACACTAGGAAACAAAATGCCTCTTAAAAAACATATATGGCCAATAGCGCTGTAAAGTGATGACTTCTGGCAGCCAAAGTGTAACGGTTTATTGAGCAGCCACCCTCACACATGGAGTTCCTTCTCTCCCACTCAAGTGGTGACACAACAAACAGGTTAACAGATTCTTTTTTTAGCCCGATCTCGTACACATTTCATGCCCCATGAATCCCTCTCCCCATAGCTAACAATGAGCCAAGAACCGGGCCGTGTACGTGAAATATATCAGCATTTATTTAAATTAAAAGTAATAGAAATTAGCACAAAAATATCAAAAACAACACTTTATCTGAGACACAACACAATCAACTTCTCTCAGCATAAACAAATCCCAAATGTGAGTTAAAAAGAACACAATTCTTCACTTATTGTAAATTTCACTTCACAAAATAATTACACTGATCGATAAAGAAGGCACTTATGTAATGTTGTGTGATTTTGATTTTCCTGCAGGCTTGAAAGGCTAGCAGTAGGATTTCAAGATTTGTAATGATGATTTGGCTCACAGTTTTGGTTTAAAATAAACACAGGGTGATTTATCGGTTTGTTTTTCAGACCCCCTTGCTTTGGTCTATATTGGGAAGTCAGACAGAAACATTGGAATGCTTTGGAGAATTTTGGGTTTCAGACCCACTCACTGAAAGGCCTGTGTTGGGGAAGTTGTATTATAAGGTTGGATTGGTTTAAGAACAAAAACACTCCTCTTCCTTAAAGAAGTCAGGGTCACCTGGAAAACAAGGAATACCCAATTAAATGATAGGCTATAGTTTTCAGCAAACACTGGGAAGTGAGCGTTGCTCATTTTGAATTTTAACAATATGCACCCCATAGTGTTCTGCCAAATGGGGAATTAAGTAATTAATATTTCTGGTAACTAGGCTAAGGATCTACACAGTTTCTCCCCCCCCCCGACCAATATAAATGGAAAGGATTTAAGGCAAGCACACTCCCCAACCTTTTGGTTTCCCAGGGCTCAGTTCTACTTGCATAGCAAGCCCATGCTTAAGGTTCAGGTAAGACAGCTGCATCTCAGAACACTCTGGAAAGATAGGGCATGGGTCTGGTCACTCCACTCTCGAAGATGGCCTCCCGCTCTACACCAAGGGACCCAGTCAGCTTTGAGGACTTTCTAGAAGTAGACAGTTCCAGCCAGATGCACTCTCTGCAATCTCCTCTGGTGTCTCCTTACAGCTGTCAGATGGTAAGTTTCAGCAGCCTTCCTGATGGTCTGTCTCTTGCCGGTCTGTTCCTCTCCTTTCTATCTTTGTTTCCTTTTCTGTGTGTCCCCTGTCCTAGTGCAGCACCCGTTATATAGCAGCGATGACACCACCAATTTTCCAATCTTGGGGAAGTACCCTGCAAATATTCCTGCCACTAGGATTGGACAGTTACCCTTCTCCCTCCTCCCAAACCCAGCCTCCAAGTCAGGATTGGTTTAGGGGTCTGGAGCAACATATGGCAATTCCCATTTGTAATTGCCCTTTTGTTCTCCTTTCAACTTTTTGGCAAAAACTAGTTATGTATCACAACTTCATAATTTTACTAGCAACTGCCACACTAAACATATTTTCTGTTTCAGCTACTCAAAGGGAATTAGATAAGCTGACCACCAAATCTTTATCATGTAGCACGGCCATGCGGCACCTTTCTGCCAATTCCATAAAAAGCACAACAGTTGTGAATATATTAGTTATTGAGCATATCCCTAATTTCTTTTTCCACCTGCTCACCAACTCTTACATTTGGAACATGTTCAGATCAGCCAGAAACACATCTTAGATAGCCATTAGAGTTCCATGAGTCGCACATGGATGAATTTTATATCCCGAAAATCGCATGGAAGTTACATAAAAAATGTACATAGATGAAATCCACCCGCCTTATGATGGCATAGGAAAAGGCCTAAATGGTAATAGTCCTTTTAAATTAATTGTGCATCTTCATGTGGGACAAATGGCCTTGACTTCTACCTTCCGGCCATTTTTTTTCACAGGGTCAGCCTGTGCCTTTGTCAGTCTCCTTTGTGTAGGAAGCTTTCTCTTTGAAGTGGCTGCCCCCATTTTTACACATATTAGTCATGCTCCAGCCAAGTGGTAACTTTTCTTGAAATCGATTCTTTCAGATCCAGCAGGTCTGGAGAACACTGAATTTCGACGCCTTTAGCAAGAAATGTTATTGCGGCTGGTCATTAGATGGGAGATGTGACATCCAGGCTGAGAGTGGGAGTTTTACTTGTGAAGTTTTGCCCATAGCCAGCAAAAGGGATTGCCTTGGGCTGACAATTTCCATGAGGACAAAGTGGCTCTTCAAATGTCACTGGAGTCTTGGTAGGTGAAACATAATATACATTGCTTTTGGTCAACCCACACATCATGTTTTTTCTCCTGACATTTTTCTGTGAGCAGTGATATTTGTTTTCACTTTTACTTTTTTAAACCTTTTTATTTGTGAATACATGTGCAGGCCGTTTTTGTTTTTAATGTTTGGAAATCCTGTTTTTCATGTGACAGGGATCTTTGATTCCTCCTTCTTTTGTAAATTAAAACTCTGCTTATTCATTGGTAATGACAGTTAGGCCCCTTTCCACATGGCTCTTTCATTTTACTTGAAAAACAAAAACAAAGGCCAGGCCGTTTTTGTTTCTGTGTTTAAAATCCTGCCATTCATGTGAAATGAACTTCTGTTTGGGGCCTTTAAATGCACTCCACTTGAGGACAAAAACAATGAAAGAACTACAATATAAAACAACACTACTTAAATACAAAACCAGAAGCACACTTCCCTGACAGCTGCACCGCTCACACAACACCACTTGACATGCAGGGATTAACCTACTGCATGAAGATCTCCATTGCTGATGGATACACATACTATGCAGTGCCAATATACAAATGAAGTTCATGTGCCAATTAAGAATCAGACAGTTGTTCACCCAGTTGCAAACACTGCCTCCTAAAATGCCCTGTCGAAGGCCATGGTTATCTACTGGAAGAACAAGCACAGGCCTCACCCATCCCTCATCAACAACACACACACTTACATCCGACACAGACAGACCATGTACAGCAACACAATACATGCAGCTGGGCCTGAGTGAGGAGGCCATGTACTCACAAGTCCACCTGCATGCAATATAGCCAGGCCACCATGCCTGGACACATCTCCTTCCAGACAATTCACACTCTGTGTGCATCTTGATACCGATCACACTCAGCCGTGCAACAACAGAACCTGCGACTATCAACTCAGGTAGGCACTCTACAGACAACAACACTGACATCCTGCCACATCTCCTCAAGGCAGGATCATGTGGAATGCTACATGGATCACATAGGAACATTGACACATCCTCACACCTGCGGCTACACTGGCAGAGTCGGCCATGCAAGCCACCACAAACTAGATGGTTGGACCCTCGGAAACCAAAAAAATGATTCCACTCAACGCATCAGGCGTGCCATCCTGGTCAGTCTACTATTGAAACCAGGCAATACCAGATGCACAGAAGTCACGCACAGTGCCAATACCTGTGAATCAACCAAGTGTCTACACAACAGCCCATATTGACCATGGATAAGGTCCACCTGCAGACCCCCTCTGCACCCAACAGACCTGACTAATGGAAGCTTAATCATCAACATCTGTATGTTTTGAGGGCAGAAATGGAAAGGGGCCCTAAAAGCCTTGTTGAAGACACCAAGCTATGCTATAAGAAGGTGCAAGGTGGCTGAGCAGCATGTGGCAGGTGTTGACTCAGCATTGATGGTGGAGGACCCCTCTACTTACCCCAGCAGACCCACCAAGGAAATCCGGCAAACTGGACAAACAGGCGTAGCAAGTGAAATGGTACCACCTGCAGAAGCCATCACATTGATGACTGACACAGAGGGCCGTACTGACACCAGCACATGACAAAGGCCTCTCTCGTTGCAGCACCATGCCTAGGCCTGCTCAAACAGGGCTGGAAATTGTCAGACTTCAGCCAAGCTAAAATATTTAGTGGCCGAGAAGTACATGGGGATGCGTGGTTGTTGTACCAGAGAGAAAATGGCATGGCAAATCGAAGAGCACCTGGGAATACATTTGTAAGCACATCTGCACACAGACAGAGGTCTCTAGGAGTGTTGGGCAATGCTGGAGGAAGTGTCAGTAGGTTTGCATACCCGTTGATCATCAGATGGTGAGAGGGTGCATGCATGTTTGCAACCAACCCTGGCAAATACGCCTTAACCAAAGACAACAAATGGAAAAACACTGTCACCACTGGTCTCACCCGAGAACACATCTATGGAGTGGCACATACTGACACTGATGAACAGGGTAAGTCTCATAGTATGTCCCTTCAGGTGCAGTAATGGGCAACAACACGTCATTACAGAGTCTTGTGACGATAGTGTGTGGAAGGGACATGGAAGAGGGTGAGCCTAGTCCGACAAACGGCACCTCATTCGCTTCATGCTTCACTGGACCAAATTCATCCTTGAATATCAATGTGTTTGCGTGTCATTGTAGAGTACACTATGATCAGAATGGAAGACGTGGCTATGAATTTGTTGGAAACACGCGGAACGCCAATAAGTGCAACATTTGATGATTATGGCTGGGTGTAGCTCCCATCCGAAGAAATTGAGAATGATCAGAAGAAGCGCTATGAAAACGACCTTTCGAAAAAGACGTAATCTCTAACACAATGAAGAATAGTTTAACTAGGATAATAAGATGAAGCGTTATGTATGAAAACAGCCTTTACGAAAAATGTAATCGGCAAGAAAATGAAGAATAGCTGAGTCAGGTACACACTTTGTGTATAGTTAACAACAAAGGAATTTTAATTGGATAGAAATGGAGCGATTTCTTCTGGTATTTATATATATATTGGAAACTCGGTAAACTACAAAACCACTTAATATACCAAGAATGATTAGAATTCAGCTATTGCCTTTAAAAAGCCTGGTGGCCGAAATGCATGGTGATGTTGTTGGAAACACAATGTATAAATTACAAAGGAATTTACATAGCATAACAATTTTGGATCAATTAATCAACTTATGTTACATGTAGTATTGAAGAGTGACTGCCATGATTTGGAAGCCAAAAGGCAATATATCAGGTATGTTTTCCAGGGGATATAAATACATTGTAGTATGCGACTTTCTGTGTCATAGGACTTCTAAATAAGTGATTCATTTGTCGGTATGCAAATCACTTATGAGTGAATGTTAAGATTTGATAACCAAATGTATAATGTTTTAGTCTCAGAGATGAATTAATGACTATGAATTGGTTTGACATGTTATGGAACATCTGCGTACGTAATCCTTAAATTAAAAGCAATTACAAGATAATAATTGTCATTATTTTTTTTTGTTAACACTGCAGTATACGTAATTAAGGGCGCTTAGTACAATGGCAATTTTGGCTCCTTTGATTTGTACCTATAAATGTGCCTTGTGGCTCAGCACGTGCAGGTACTGCAGGGCATATCCTGATTATGTAGTGGCTGCGCACACTATGACAACTAACTTACATGATGTCTCTGGCATACCTTCTACAGGGTGAGTAATTGAGAGCAGCAATGATGCAATTATCCCTAGTTGATGATGCCCTTGGTTGTGAAGTGTGGCTGCCCTTTAGATGTTTTGTCTGGCATTCACAACTCTTTGATTCTCTTTCTGAGCCCACAGACACCCCATCACCCCAACCAAAGAAGGACGTGCCTCAGGAGTCCAATCCCAAGCATCCCTGGAGAATCAAGAAACAGAACTGAAGCATCAGTCACAGGCGTCTAGGATACCAGGGGCAAGTCGGACGAAGACACTGGTCAATGGGGACTGGATCATCAGAGGCTGGTGTAAGAGTCCTTCACAGGATTAGGTCTTCACCTGGGAAAATCAGCATAGACACGGGTCCTGGTGATGGTGCCACCATTGCTGAACCCTTCCTCAAGAGGCCATGGTGCATTCTGGTCCAAGGAGGCTTGGGAGCCCTAGATGCAGGTACACTAGCTGGTGGGGTGGGAGGCAATGGTGGTGATGGGCAACCCATGAGGAGTTTGGAACTGTCGGGGGCAGGAACAGATACTAAGTGAGGTGGGGAACTGAGTACATTACGTAGGAGGCAGGGAGAGCCCAAGAAATGTGTCACGCCAACTAAGGAGGCAGCATAGCAGAAAAGGACAGAACAATAAAGGTTCCATCTATTTTTCTAATTCTATTTTATGTTGCAAAGGCACTACAACAGAGGTTTCACAGTGCTTGACCCAAACATCATCAAAGATTGCATGACAACCAGTCTCTAGATTAGAAGAATGTGTTTTTTTTCCGGTTGTTTCGGAATATGGTGATATTGTCGGTTTTACGAAGGTCCAGCGAGAGGCCATTCCAGAGTTTAGCTGTCAACACAGCACTGCATCTACCAAATGCCCTAGAACTCTCTGAGACATTCATTCATTCCCATCAGGCAGCTATGAGCAGACCACTGTGGCCTAGAAGATGCTAGCCCCATAAAATGCTGCTTGATGTTAGAGAGCATTAGGGACCAGAGTGGGCAGCTTAAAGGAAATTCTACTCTTAGCAGATACCCAATGTGATCCCCAGAGCTATCACAGACACAAATGGCCCAGGAGAAAAGACAAACAATGGCAACCAACACAATGCCTGTGGCCCTTTTCTTGTCTATACGGAGGGGAAGTCGGTCTGTGCTGCAAGATGTGAGGAGGTTATTTCACAGATAGTAATCCCCACACAGTGCATGTGTCCATGACTTGAGGAAGGGAAGTGTGCCTGGGCACCATTCACAATCCTGAGAAGTGAAGGTGAGACCCGCCACCCATAGCAGTGGAGTTCATCAGTCAATGTTTCACTGACATTAGTCTCGGATGTTCCAGAAACCCCTACACCCGAGAAAGGCACATCTGTAGCTCAGTCTACATCTGTCACATTAGATCTGAGACTTAATTCTCCATGTACTTCTCACTTCATAGGACCAGATGAGGAAGTAGCAGATGGCACCAGCATTTCAGTGGCTGGGATACAAGTGGGGACAGACAGGGCGTCCACCTGATGATACCTAGAGGTGAGTGTTGTAAGGTCAGAAACAGTTGTATAAAACAATTAGTGGGTATCCCAATAACACATAGCAATCATACATTTGGAGATTCTTGTTGTGTGCGATAATCATTAAATATAAAATGAATTATTTCAAAAGGGAAACCAATCATACATTTGGCGATTTTTATTGTGTGGGATAAATAATCATTAAATACAAAACTAATTATTTCAAAAGGGCCTATGTCCCATTCAGAGACTTTATATAAAAACAGACTAAATAAACACACCATTTAAACAAAAGTGTCATATCCTATTGAAAAACGACAAATTATGTAATATATAAATACATCATAAATACCTCAATACCTAAGCAGATATGACACAAAAAATGAATAACAGAGGAATAAGAGGAAACAAATTATAAAAGACACTCAACCTGAAAATCATTACAACAATTATACTCTTACAAATGAATCATGAAGTCTGTTGCATTTGGATGATCTGGTCAATTCGTGTTGATGGAATACCCCTTCATGGAAGGCCACATCTTCATTAGGACATTATTTCTAGAAAAACATTTAACACTGACATTTACAAATGCCAAAGGGAATACATATGAAGGATTGATGGTCAAAGCTATTACACTTCATCATTATATCATTTTTTATTATCCACCACACGTGTAAGTTCTTTAAGTTGATTCCGGTGCAAGATTGCCAACCTAAAAAACATGGCTCGAAAAATGTATGTCTTATTCCTTATACTAAAACATTCACATTGTTATTACACATGAACAGTGAAAAAACACAGCATATTTACTTCACAAACACCAGCAACCATATCTCTAGTATACTGCACAAAATAAAAGCAGTGAAAGTAATTAATGTCACAGATAGCCTCAAGAACAGACCAACTCTCAAAGACAGGTCGTGTGTTTTTTCTTCTTCTTAAACAATTCAAATGCAGATTGTGTAATCTTAATAGGATCAGATTGTTCAATGTGTAGATTGTTGTTAAATATTTCACGCCAGGCTAGAAACGGGGAGAGTACACTATTGGGTGTCCCTCTGTCATGTCCTGTGGGCTTTTTCTTCCTTAGCCCAGGCATCCCTAATTCCCAACTAGTGACTGGTAACACCTACTATCTAAGGCTAGATTAGTTGGGGGCCTAAATCCAAACCTTATCTATCTGGCTGCCTCCAGGGCTTTTCTAAATGTTCCTATCCCCAGTGTTTTAGCAGAATTATGGTTTATTTGTGCTGATTTCAGACACCTAGGTTCTTTCTCGCACAAACCCGCTCTTCTCTCTCACCTTTCCCTTGATTTTATCACCCTCTGCCTTCTTCTGCACTACTACAATGTCCCCTCTCCGCCCTCTCTCTCGCTCTATCTCTCTCATTCTTACCTTTCATCCCTCTCTTCTGTCCCTCCAATGTCCATACTATCGCTTATTCTCCTCTCACATTTCTCCTACCCCTCTCCAGACCTTTCACTACACCACTCTCCTCACTTGTCACTACACCCTCTCCTCATTTCTCACTACACCCCTTTTCACACCTCTATCTACATCCCTCTTCACACCACTCCCTACAACCATCTTCTCACCTCACTACACATCTCTTCTCCCCTCTTCTACTCACATCCCCTATCCCTTTTCTACTGCACCTTTCTACCTCGCACTTCTCTCTTACACCCTTCTCTACTATCCTTAGTTTCTTCCCATACCCACTCCTTCTTACTCTACCTACTACCTTTACTCCCTACTCCTATCTCCAACTATTACCTCGCTAACACCCTCACCTTCACCAACACTCTCTCACTTACTGCTTCACTCTCACAAACGGGCACCACTCTCCCTTACAAATACTTCACCTGCACTCTGCTCCAATTCTGCCGCCAAATACTTAGCACTCCACTCCTCTGACTTTCTACCTCCCAGTCTCTCGGTCTACCTCCACACCTCCTGACCTCACCCCTGCAATCCACACTCTGCCTTTCACCTGCTTCCCTTTTAAACTATAGCCCGCCTGCTAATAACGTCCCCCACCCTCCCCTATATTGGCTCCAGCAATCAAATGATTATAATGGCCAATCTGTGTCTGTCATTTCCTCATGGACTGGATTACACACAGGAAACTCTATAATTCTTTAGCACCACCCCTCCGCCCCCTTTCTAGCATGTTTTTGTTGGCAGTCTCTGAGGGTTTACCTGCTGTTTTGGTGGTGTTGTGAGTCTGGATGTTTTTTTGTTTGTGGTTGTGGCAGGTTATTTGATATTCTGAGGTGCTGAACACTGTTGGCAATGGTGAATGCACATAGTCTGTAATAAATGCTCTGTTTCTGTTTTCCCCTTCGTTTGGTTCTGGTTCAGGTTTTCATAGATTCTCTCAGGTGCACTCTGGATTTTGTGACTCTAAGAAAGAAGAAAAGGAACACTGGTCAGAAATAGACCTGGGAGGCAGTGTGCGACAGAGGGTGGTAGCATTAACAACATGCATGGCACATGAGGGGTCTCTGAGAATGGAGTTTCACTATTTCCCCCACTCTAACAGGGGTGGCCTTAACCCTGTCACACTAATTACAAATTACAAAACCTGCAACCTACCTAGACCACCCACCACACTTCTACCTACCGCCGACATGCTTTTTTGCTCTTCAAGAACAACCGCTCTCTTTTCAAGTTTACTTCTGCAAGTCTTCAAAGCTACCAATTGTCTTGCTCTGAGTAACTGTCTTATTGTATCTCAGTCTACTCAACATCTCATGACCTCCACTCCTCCTCTTCACTCAACCTCACTGCTGTCCATGAGCCCCCCTCATTCCTCCATTCACTTCTGCTCTTTCTCTCTACTCATCACGCTCCACTGGACCACACTGCCTATCACAATCACAGTCAGGGCAACTGTGGATCTATTTAAGGCTTGGCTTAAACTTCACTTATTTGCTTAAGATGGAATTCCTCCTGCTTTCTTCCCCATCCTCCCTACCTTTTGTATGTTTATGCAGAATACCACTTTTGGTTGACGCACTTAACCCCCTTTAATTAATGTTAACTTTTGTAAGTAACCAGTTTCTTATATATTGTTTTCTCTGTGTTTTTTTTAGCCCATGGTCTATGTCCCACTTTTTTTTAACACCCTTATAAACTGGCTCATAACTTGTTCTCATATGTGTGCTATTGTAAGACACCCTTCTGGGAATGCCTGCGCCATCTGTAACTGTGTTATTGTAAGTCATTTCTGATCGAAATAGACATCTTTGTTCATCAAATAAATACACATATAAATTGCCTCTCTATCCCCTTCATGCATGATTACTTACAGGCTCTTACTCCTCATTTTACTCCAAAAACTCCCTTAACACCAACGGTTATGACTACTCTGCTCCACCACAGCCAGGCCAAGACTCACTGTGGCTGACAATGGAAAATAAAAATGATACTGTACATATGCTGCATTCATTACTTCTAAAAAAAGGTACAATCCTCATCTTTCATTTTCTGTTCTTATAATGCAGCAGGTGACTAGCTTTGCTATGGCTGCATAGACACAAAACCATGTTAGGTATTTTAGGGCACCTTAAAATGAAGTGGAGTCCTCCCGCATCATGTCATGTCTGATTATGCGTACGAAAATCGCTGTGCACAGCATGCAGAAAACTGATTTCCTGGTAAAAAACAACAACCATTAGCACTGTGTATTTTTGCCCAAGGGGAAAATAGCTAAAGTGGCTGGGGGTGTGGGCTTACCTAGCCAGAATGGCCCTAAACCATTGGTGACAGCCTTCGCTTCACTCTGGATTATCATCCCGGCCTACAAGGCCAATAATGGCTTGGCATGGCTACCACCCCACCCCTCAAGCCATTAATGCTATACTCTGCAGTGAAATTAACTCATTCCCAGTGAGCAAGGGGTCAAGAATAGGGAAGCCGCTTGACTGGTCAGGAGAAACCCTGCTATGAACAGTGCACTGTCAATCAGCCATTGTCTTATTTTATTTTTTTGTAAAAATGTTGCAGAGGGTGGAGAAAACGCGGGAGCCTTGTGGCACTCCACATAAGATGGGAGTCGGTTGGGCAGGGACGCTGTCACCAAAGACTCTGATTGATCTTTACTCCAGGAAGGAAGTAATCCAGGCCGTGACCTCAGGAGAGAGGTTGACTGCCGTGGAGAGGTGATTACACAGAATGTTGCGGTCGACAAGGTGGAAGGCATCAGAGAGATCAAGGAGAAGAAGGAGTGCCAGTTTTCCTTCATCCCTGAAGTCATCCATGTGATTTTTCAGGTTGAGCAAAGCAGATTCCATTCCATGTCCTGGCCTGGAGCCAGACGGACACATACCCAAGATATGGTAGGTATCTAGGTAGTACTGGATTTGGAGGTATGCTGCTATGTCCATGTTTTTAAGAGGAATGGAGCCGTTGCGATGGGACAGTAATTGTTGGGTGTTTCCGGGTCTAAGGTAGGTTTTTACAGCAGGGGAGTATCCATGCTTCTTTGTGACTAGAGGGGACAACCTTTGTTCAGAAGGAGGTGTTGATGAAGGAGGCTATGAAGGGGGCTAGGGTCTCAGAACAGTCCTTGATGATGGGGGCAGGGAAGATATCACCTTTGCATTTCGATGGTTTCTGGCTTTTCAGTAAGATATTCAACTCGGCTACTGAAATGGCATTTCCCAGCTTACTCTCCATACTGAATCTGTTGGTTGTCTCCATGACCACCAGTCTGGCTTTAGAGCAGCAAGAAGCACAAAAACTGCTCTCCTGAACACCACTGAAGACTTGCTCTCCAATCTCGACTCCAGACTTCCTTCTGTCCTCATCCTCCTTGATCTAACCTCTGCTTTCGACATGGTCAGCCACGCCATCCTGATAAATTGTCCCTTTGACAACACTAGCCTCACTTGTCAGACCCTAGCCTGTTTAACCTCCTTCCTCTCTGATCGACCCTTCCAGGTCCAATTGGGGTCCTTTCTTTCCACCACATCTCTTACCACATGTGGTGTTCCCCAGGGTTCTAACCTCTCACCCTGGCTCTTCAACCTTTACCTGGCACCTCTGGCTCACCTCATCTCTATCTTCTGTCCTAACTTTCAGTGTTATGCGGATTACACTGAGCTCTCCTTCGGGCTCCCCTCAACCGTCTCTCCTCTCCTGCTCATTCCTGACTGTGTATAGGTGCCTCCAACGATCTCTGCCTTAATGCCAGTAAGACTGAGATCCTTCTCATTGGGACCCTGCTCCCACTTTCCCTCTTTCACTCTGGCCACCCTCCTTGGGACCTCTACCTGCACCTTCCTGCGGGGCATAAAACCTTGGTGTCATCTTCGACTCCACCCTCTCCTTCTCTCCTCACATCACGGAATTCTCTAAGAAGTCCCACTAACAGCTGCACCTCCTCAGAGGTATTCTTCCTTTTTTCACTTTCCCCCAGAAGCTCACTGTCTCCAGAGCCCTGGTTCTCTGTAGACTGGACTACTGCAACAGCCTCTTTCTAAATCTCCCTTCCTCTACTCTTCGCCCTTTGCAACTAATCCATAACAGTACTGTGAAACTTGGCCTTGGCCTCAAGTCCAGGGATCGTATCTCTCCAGCCCTGAAATCTCTCCACTTGCTCCTGGTGGCTGGAAAGATCAAGTTCAAGACCCTCTGCATTGTCCACAAGCCTGTCTAGGGCCGGGGACCACGCTACACCCAACTCTCTCTTCCTACGCATTGTTCTTCTCGAGCACTCCACTAATCCACCTCCAACTCTCTGAGGGTCAGACGCTTCTCCAGGCAGAGAGTGGGGGGAAGATCTCTGTCCTCGGCTGGGGGGCTCCCTCTGGAACACCTTCTGTGCCTCTCTCAAACTTTAGCAGGACCACCTAAGGTTCCGGAAGCAACTCAAGACCTCCCTTTTCGCTCCTGCTTTCTCTCTCTCTCTCTCTCTCTCTCTTTTTCTCTCTCTCTCTCTCTCTCTCTCTCTCTCTCTCCCCCTCACTCTCTATATCCCGTGCTAATATACCTGTCTTCTATGCTCACTGGCTACCTGGCCACCCACTGAACCTTACTGGGCACCAGGCTATTTCAGGACCAGAATCCTCCTTGCACTGCCTCCGGACATCCCATGCACTTAGGGACTGTTTCTGCAACCTTGCAGTTCCATGCTCCTTGCACTTACTTGAGCCGACCACCCCAGCAGCACTTACTTGAACTTGTTTATTGCACTCTCCCCCGTCACTCCCCATGGCACTTCTCCTCTCCCTTTGCCATTGCCCTTGCACAATCAGAATGACGCAAGGCCTAGTAAGATCGTTGTTTTGTCCTCCCTTTGTCTCCCCTTCCTTGTCTTGTTGTGCCTAGAAACACTTGTCCACAGGTGTATTATAAATGACATATCATATCGTATCATATCAAATACTTTTGAATTGAAACAAAGCCGCATGCATAAAGGGAGTGGACTGTACTGTGGTGAGCACTTCAGGATGTTGTTGGGGTTTGTGGGTGGCCTGTTTGAAGATTTTGTTGTGTAGGGAGTTGATTTGATCAAGGAGGGCTTTCTGTATGTTGGAGCACCGGGCCTCATATTTCAGGATGAGAGAAGTGGGGGCGGGGGGTGGATGGTGCTTCCAATTCTCTGAGAATGGAAAAAATCTTTCTAGTATTGGATTTTGCATTCTAGATTCTGGCATTGTATGTAGAAGCTTTAGCACATATGATGGCCTGCTTGTAGCGCTTGGTTACGGTGCTGAAGAGATGTTGTGCATCAGAGGGTGCTTTTTTCCATTTGGACTCTGCTTCACGCTTTTTGGTGCGGGGCAGTTGGAGGTCCTGAGTAAACCATGAGCTGGAATGTACTGTAGGCTTGGGTTTTGCAGTGTCAGTGAGGCGATGGTGTCAATGGGTCCAGAAAGGGTCTTGGTATATGCATTGGCAAGCTCATTGGGGTCAGATGTGTTCAGTAGGTCAAATGACTGGAGTATGCTAAGTAATGGTATGCTATTCTCTTGTGTGAGGTTCTTGTAGCTACGTGAGTGTAGGGGGTAAGGCAGTTGTGGAGGGCCTAGGATGTCTAGTGGGTTCCAAAGAGAAGGACTATACATTGTGATCAGACCAAGGGCAAGGGGCATTGGAGGAGATGGTTACTTTGCAGTTAGGATTTGTGATCCAGTTTAAGGTTCATCCTTTAGAATGGGTGGGGGTATTGATGCAATGTTTGAAACCTTATGCGCAGAGTGAGTTGGCTTCGGACATAGCCTGAGGATCTTTGAGGCCAAGATCAAGGTCTCCTAAGAGGATGGATTTAGAGGTAGCTTTGATGTTAGAGCCCAGTATATGTAGTAGGTCCTCTTCGAAGGAAAAAACCGGGCCAGGGGGATGGTAAATGACATGGGCAGTGATAGTGTCAGTGTTAGAGATAGCTAGTTTAGCTGTGAGGAGGTCACAGTTCATAATGTGGTCTGCATAGATTTGTCTGAAAGGGAGTGATATCTTAGTTTTCAGAGCAACCCCGCAATCTCTAGCATTTGGTCTGTGACTCCTGAGCATGGTGAGGCCAGGGGAAGGGCAATAGATAAGGCAGGTCTGGACACTGCATGTAGCCAGGTCTCACAGACAGCTAGGAAGTCAAGGTCATGAGTTGAGGTTAGGTCACGCTTGTCTAGGGCATGTGTGGGTATTGAGCTGGCATTCACTAGTGCACCTTTGGGTGGGAATGGGGGGACGGGGAGGTTCAGGGTGCATGCAGATGTTGGCAGATCGCTTGCGTTGTTGGCTTTTCTTTTGGGCGTGCAGTTGTTGATATTGGGTTTCCCATTGTGATTAGATTGGGACACGCTAGAATGGGCTTCCAGCTGCAGATTACTACTGTGAGTAGGGGGAGGGAGTGTTCCGGCGTCGTGATCATATCCGGTTCCAGGGCACTCCCCAGGTATCTTATGTGCTGTGATGTGCGATGTGGGGAATGTGGGTTTGTTAGGAGGTAGTTTGGGTGTCTGATGCAAAACAGGGCCATACCGGGAGGGTGCCACTTTGATGGAATAAAGATTAGATTTCCTTTGCAGTAGCCAGGGTTTAGGCAAGCCTGAGGTAGGTGCTGTGAGGACAGGTAGGGTGGTCATGAGTATATATGTTTTCGCACGCATGTTTTCGACTGCTCCCGTCCACTTCGACCTCCGATTAGAAGCCGGTTTAGTTCACAACTCTTCATCAGCTTATTGCTGCTCAGGCTAAAGGTTGATAGAGGTACAATCCTTTCTGTGTAGCCTTGCTGTGCATTGTTTATTAGTTCTCTCTTGTGCGGGGTCCTGCCCTGTCTGTAGATATAATTCCATAAAGATGTTTCTGTATTGGGGGTGGCCATGCCCACACTGAGACCCAGCCCTTCCTCCTCTAAAATTCTTCAGAAACTAGAAGCAAAAGAACCCTTGGACCCCATTTGAGTGGCTGTTGTTGAAGCCATTTTATACTCACATCCAAAAACATAAGCTGTCAAATGAGCATGTATGGTTCATGGCTACAAACATTTTAATGTTAGGTTCAGTATTGTGAACCGTGATGAGAGCACCAAGCTATGCATCCGTTATGAATTTAGATGTTCCCACATAGAATCCTTTTATCACACACTTTTTTTAATCAAATGTAGATATCTCTGATCACTGTTATAGTCCTGAAATGCTCTATGATTTAATGCAAAGCATACAGGAATCCTCATTGGTGCTATTTGTCCCCTTTCCCTTTCTCAGCGAGGTATTTTGAAAGAGTACAATAAGACCAAACTGCCCATCTTGGAATGATAACCTTCTATCAGAAAATAATTCATATGGTTAGGCTAGTATTGCCCCTTGCGAAATACAATTGAGGTGGTACAAACAGAACACCTGCAACACAGGGCGAGGTCAGTGGGCCCTCATACGCCAGTAGGCTGTTCACACCCCAGTGTGCCAGTACGGACACAGGTTGAAACTGCCTGAATAGGCAACGTCTTCCCTAAGAGCAGGTGACAGAAAAACCATTTACTTGGGCAGCAACAGCTGTGTTTTTACATCAGAATTTTTCTGTAAAGTACTTGAATTACAATGTAATGAAACTAGCTTCATTTGTATGCAAATTATGTATTCCTATTGAGGAGGGGTTTTGTCACACGACAGAGGTGTAGTTTGGGAGTGATGTGTGCCAGTCGGTTGGGGTGGCTGGGGCGGGCGTGGTGGTATCACATTCTGATTTTTTCGCCCTGGGCAACATGTTGGCTAGAAACTGCCCTGACGCGTATGGTACTAGTGGTATGAAGCGGGTGGAAGGAATGAGTTCTGATTGTGGGAGGCATGATCTGACATCAGGCAGTACTGGTACACGGCTGCTAGAGCCATGATCATACCTTAGGTCACTCAGTGTATTGTGCCCCTTTTGTCCTGGACAGGCATGTCCTGCAGCCTTAGGTGTCAGCTTTGGGTTTCGGCCGACTCTGCCAGCGGGCAGAGGCCATTGGCTATCTTTGTGGGCCCCACGGGCCAATCGGATGCAGGCAAAACAAGAACTTGTCTCCATACACCAGGGCCAGCCGAATTCGGAGCTTGTGTTGTTAAAAGTATAATTTTGTGCACTTTACCAACATCCATATATACTATGTATTTATATGGTAGAGGTTTCTTTGGTGTCATGCTTTGCAAATGCTGATGAACACTTCATGAATCCATTCCACTGAATGGCCGATTTTACACCAATGAAAAACTGGAAACAATGCACACAATCTAATCATGAAAACTAAAAAACAATAAAGGTAATATTGTATGTCCCTAAAATGCAAACTCTGTCAATGGAATGGCTTCAAAAGTTTACTCAGGAAAAGCCACTCTAGGCAAAGTGCGACTAATACTTGGCACAGGTAGTTGTTATAAATAATTTAACATATATTTTAGCTTGCTGTAATGAAATCAGGTAATCCTAATATTGTATACATTGATTGGCTGTTTGCCCCTTATTTCCATAGTATGGAGGCTTCTGTTTTCAGAGATGACCTCTGGCTTAGAAAGGCAAGGATCGGTAGACATTAACCCTTTAGTCCTGCGAGAAGAAGCCGGTACCCGGGCACACAGCCTCATGGGCAGAACATGCGGATGGGTGCCAGCCCGTGGGTGCTCACTGGTGCAGTCCAACCCCCATCTCTTCTACCCCAGCCCACAATCTTTCATTCCTTCCTCCAGCCCCATGTCCCGCATTGCTCCCTCCAGCCCAGAGTTCGTCCATGCCATGTCCAACCCATTGCACCTCGCTTTTTCCACTAACCCATGGCTCCCCCACTGCGTTCACCCTTCTTAACCTTTCCCCAGTCTTGCTTGCATCCCCACCCTTCCTGCTGCGCCTGACCCCCTTGCCAGCCTGCCATCCACTCCTGCTGCATCTTCCCTGGCAGCCACCACCCCAGCTGCATTCACCCCTTCTTGCTCCAACCCAGACGGCTGCATCCACTCTCCCTCCAGCCCACCTCTGCCTCTTCTACAGCCTGTGCTGAGCCCCCAAAATAACCCCAAATATGCGACCATTTTTAACCAATATCCATGCAGCATTGTCCTGGATGGCGGCCAGCCTACAATGAGGCACTCTTGGCTGGCATTGATGGAAGACACACAGTCGGCTTGATATCCTGCCATCTGTCTCTTACTGTCAGACGGGGCGTGTGGATGGAGAGGCCGGGCCAAGCTGCTGGCACCAGGCACCGTCTATTTATACCCAGTACATTAGAAGAGCCGTTCGTGCCGTGCCCCTCGTTATAAATATGCCTGCCCTCCCTCCTTACATCAATGTGTGAGTTAGGGGAAAGCGTGAAACCGAGTTCAAAATTGAAATGCCATAGACACCCTCCTCTTAAAACTATCTTGGATCAAATGGTGTGTACAGCAAAGAGGCAAGCCCTCCAGCCTTGGCCGGTCCTTCCTGCCACAAGCGCCCACCATAACAAGTGAAGAGTAAAGCAAGACGCGACAACTTGGCTTTGGTTTGGAATCAGCCACAAGCCAGCTCAGGATAATAAAAAAATGGCCTCAGTTTGCTGCGGAAAAAGATCTATGGAGAATACCAGTTTCCCTTATTACCAAGCTGGTGGTCACCTCAAGTAATGCCTTCAGTTTATTCACCATAACTCTACCCCACCCCCAACCCTTCATCCTCTCACCACAAACCAAGGCCTGGAAACCCGAGAGTTGGCACAATATGCCATATCCATCCGGACACCACCATGGTGGAGACTCGCCTAGAGTAAAGGCATTTTACAACTTTGAGTGTCTGGTCATTCACACTCTTACTCACCAGATCTTCCCATCAGTACTTCTGTTTGATGTGCCCACTTGGCCGGTGCACGTTTGGCGGCCATGCAGGAGCACACCTGTTTACTAGTGAAGATCCTGAGTCCATGTCCCTCGATGGTGTCATTAAACTGTCTGGTTTCGACAACTCATGTCACCACTGAGGTGTAGTCCATTCTAAAAGTTGGGGGGTGGTGATCCCTGGTCAGCTTTTCCATTCTGTGCCTACAAAAAAGTGGTGTAGTAGCATGATGCCCACCCCCAAGTAAATAGGTGGATGGATTGCACACTGTGATGTCACTGCATGTGACAGCTGACGGCGTAACTCAGCACATGGAGACATAGCATCCCTGGGCTTGTGCTGCCTCTGCTGCTGAATGCAGGAAGTCTCTACCCCTAATGGCGGTCCTGCAAACTAAGGGTGAGGTGGGAATAGTGGGGGAGTGGGGACTGAGTCCCACCTGGCTGCCCCTCACACGCAGCTGGCACCAGAACCCATAAGAAATTCAGAACTCCAATTCTTCATCCACAATTGTGATTGATGTATGTCAAAATGGAATGGTCGTATGGACTGTCTATGCTTGCTCTATAATACAAGCAAACAGGAATTTGGAATTTCTGATCGTGCAGCTGAAATTTAACTTCCAGAATCAGATATATTCACGACAGTTCTTTCTTTTTCTCCCTGGTCTATTTCTATTTTTGTTCAATGACGTTTGCGTCCTCTTCAAAAGGCTTATGTGCACCTCATTACAGCTACTAAGGGCCCGAGTGCTGTTATAAGGTCCCCACCAGAGGTTGATACTGCAGCTTGTTAGCAGTCCCCTTTCTATGATTAATCACTGTTTCTGTCTAATTTCCTCTTCCCTATGCCCAATGCTTAGTTTGTAAAAAATAAGTGTCAGGGCCCAAATATTTTCTAGCACTCCTGTGACACTGCAGGTGGGCATTCCCCCAATACTGTTGCCACCACCCATAGCTGCTCCCAACACTGTCAACATATTTGGGGTTACAATACAGCTCGCATCACACCTGCTCATTGTGGTTGATGTATGCACTGACTATCACAACTTTATAATTAACGTGAGTCTGAGACAATAAGTGCTGGGGCTCAAGAATAAGTGCCAGAGCTGAGCCCTAGCAAACACCCCCACAAATTAAGCACTGCTTATGCCTCGTTCCCAACAGCTCAGGCTTGCTAGCTATCAATACTTGCTGACAATGAGCAAAAGAATACCCCTTTTGTGGAGACCCCACTGAGTTCTCGTTAAGTCCTGTGCTGTGTGTTGAATACAGTCGTCAGCATGTCTGCGGTTCGTGGAGGCAGGCGTGTGCAACGTGTAGACCTAATGGGGGAGCATTCTTGGTGCAAGGGTTGGAGTTGGGAGTGGAGGCGTCATTGAGGGTGGACTGGAGACTGGTGCAGGTGCCCCTAAGGCATAGTTCAATAAAGCTCCTGGACTCACCACTGCTGTGTCTGGTGTACGATTCTCACAGCACTGCGGCTCTTTCTCCCGTTTTCACCTCTGCTGTTGACACTTTGGGCTGATTTACAAACACTTATTCAAGGGGGCTTTCCCGTGCTAAAACATTTCTGTAAATCAGGCCCTTTGACTGAAACCTATCGCTCTGTCTGCCTATTCCGATGACCTTAATATCGAAATGCATAGTCAGACTTCACTATTATATGCAATTGTTGACTCCTCTCGTCTCATATCAGTCTTTTTTTTAATCTGCACTTTTGCAAACCATCTAAAACTCAACAGTGCAGACCTTCGTTTCTGTCCCAAAACAAACATAATTTGGCAGATCTTGCTTGCAGTTATATGGACATGGTAAGCTCTTCACAGTCTGGGGCTAGAATATAGAAACTTTGCACTGGCGCAAATGCAATTTAGCACAGTATTAGCATAAGGACAAAGTTTGCCCGCCTAAGGCAAAAACCTATTCTTTCAATGCACTTTTTCCTCAGGGCAATGAGTGCCATAGTTCGACTACGGCCCCTCAGTGCAAAAATGCAGGTAAAAAATATCTGGTCCCACGTTTCTGCCCACTGCGCAGTAAAACCAGGCTAAGTTTGATGCATGTGGAAAATCCCCCGAAAATAGCACTACTGCTTCTGAATCCAGTTGCATGAAACCTTTCCGCTGTATTTTCACGTTTTTACGTGTTGCATGGTCTTGTTATGAGTTACCACATTCAAAATCTGCCTTCACAGTGTAGAGGAGGAGCCAAGTATCCTCACCTCAACCGACCCGCCCCTTTTACCTGTTTGCTGGAAACCAGAGTATGTTACATACACAGAACAGTTGAATCGACAATGAGCAGAGTATGGACTCAGTCCAGTACCAGTGAAAGTACCAGTACCTAAGAGAATCTGGGAGCTAAGGTACCCATTGAGAACACCATATCTGTATAAAAGGAAATAGCCATTTGAATGAAATCCCTGAAGAAGCAGAGCCAATATGCGGCAAGGATGAATGGTAATGTCACTAACCATTGGCAGTATATGTTACACAGAGCTGAAGATGACGTACATAAAGAGATGCAGTGACCAGAGAATGCAGATATTCTATAAGGCATCAAGGAAGTAATAAGCATAAGTGACATCTTGGGATCAAGGTGAAGAAGCTTATGCCACAGAAACAGATGGAGATATTAAGTTATTTTACACATGTACAGATGCAAAAGAAACGCAAGCAGCAAAGTAATCATGAAAGCTAGCTTTAAGCTTATAGTGAATAGACTGCGACAAGCACCAACGTATACATATATAGGAATAAGAGAAATATGGATGTATCCACTAAACATATTATAGCAGGTTGGACAGTAGCAAAGAAGGCCTCATTTCAGTGTGTCGCAGTTAAAAAGCAAGTTGAATTACAAGTGTATTTTATAAGGCGAGGTTGGACGAGCCAAGAAACCAAGGTCTTATCAAACTGGAGTGAACTGGCATTGGCTACAAAGTCGTGTGAAAGAACAAGACTCCTGTTCAGAAGGCACGAACATAACTAGGAAGACGTCAGAGGTTTATTAAAAAATAATATTAAATGCATGAAAAGGCTTGATTCCATGGTCTCCAGTCACATGGAAGCATGAAGTTGGATGAACAAGATGGTCACAACTACGCACGGAAGCAGGCTGCGCTTATCACTCCCTAATTTTCTCAGCGCTAGGAACACTCTCAAGGACGAGCTTCAAAAGCCTAATTGACAGCAGACCACTGAGGTGATGATAGATTGATATGCTAATTGGTGGGAAGCTAAAGTTAAGGCGACCTCACCAGCACCTGGATGGCCAGCCTGCAGGCTGCTAACGTAGGTGGAAAAGTATTAATGGAGGATAGAGTGCCAACCAATTGTAGAGGTCCTGTATATTTAGGGGTCATGTAGTGTGTAAACCAATGGGACGTTGTGTACTTATTGACTTTCATAGTGGTCATTTTTATAGGAGGGCTTACTTGCCCCACCTGATGTTAAGTAACTAATCACATACTTACACGTTTTTAGACTAGTATGGATCATATACTTAGATGTTCACTCAGAGCCAATCACTCATGCTTATACGTTTTTGTAGTTTGCCACATAGGATGACGTTAGTACATACGTAGGTTAACTTCATTGATGACGAATATTGCTTATAAAAGTTTAGTTTTTTCTTAAATGCATTGAGTAAGAGGATCGAGTGATTGCGTTGATGTTTGTTATGCTCCCAGTTTTAGAAAATTGATATTAAAACAGTCTTCCTTTTGTTAACTTCCTGAGTCGGCTCTATTGTTGATGTATGAGTAAGGTCTGTATCCCTATCCATCTCCAGGGTAATTGCTACTCATCAAAGGAGCTGGACTATCCAGTTGAACAGTAAAATCACATCTTGTTTCTGTGAAGATAACCTGCCCGAAGCATACGTGCCTACCCTCCGGGTTTAGCCCAGAAACTCTGTGTTTTTACGCTCTTCTCTGGGTCTCCAGGGAACAGCGTGGAGATTCCGGGTTTTCCAGCCGTCTGAGCATCTCTACCCATGCCTTCACGTGATTGCCTACTAGAAGACTATTAGTGGCCAATTACATGGAGGTGTCAGCACAGACACTGTAAACTGGGCAAATCTCGCCCATATTTTGCTTCGGTTATCATGTAGCTTAATGTTTTGCTGCTTTTTTAAACTATGCACGTTGAGCGTATGGGCATGGCCTTGTGAATGTGTGGGCGTGGCCTTGCAAGCGTGTGGGCGGGGCATGCTGGTGACATAGATCTCCAGGTTTTTCATTTTGAAATGTAGGCAGGTAGGCCTGAAATGCTACCTGAACGCTTTCTGTTTCTGCATGGCCAGGAGCATTGCCCAGGCATAGCAGAGAGCACACTTCGACCTGCACCAGTTAAACTGCATTGGTATGGCGGCACGCACAGCACCAGAAGTCCAACCCAAGACCCTCTGAAGCCCCTCTATTTGTTTAACCCTTTTTGCATCGGAATGCTGTGCCACTACCCACTTCCAACCCAAGCTGCTAGTACAACAGTCAGCTGATTATTGTTGCTTCCAACCTGCCACGCTTAGCCCTATTGCCCATGCCCAACTTCTTGCGCTCTGCCTTGCCCTAGTAACTCCTGTGTCGCCACCTTGTTGCTCCTGCATCACGATCCTGTGGAATACTCCTTGCCACCAGTTGCCCTCCATCCACTTACCCTCTTGCACCACATCATTGACTTGCCCACCAAGACCATGGCCAGGACACTCTGAAAATCCAAGTGTTCAGATGATGAGCTCTGTGTGCCAGCAACTGTATTATGAAGGAGGAGGCCCACCTCTTCCAGACTGCAGGAGCCAAGACTACTCCTGCCCAGCATGTCAATTTCTGGGAGGACATCGGTAGCAAGGTCAACCCAGCTTGGAGGACATCAAGATCCTCTGGCAAGGCCTCAAGGGGTTTCTTTGCTGCCTTAGTTTGCACCACTCCAAAGAATGCCAAGCCACTGGAGGTGGCTTCCCTCTACCACCACTAGAGCTGCATCAGTAGGGAGAGCATGCCTTCATGACAACTGATCTGGGCGGCATGGAGGGTGATGGAGGCATGGAGATAGGAGGTGATGGTGCTTACAGAACACAGAATAGATCATCTGAATGTATTTAGGATAAGCCATATGTAGCAGAGTGCACAAGATGCCCTGTTTTGGAAAGGGCCATTTTTAGTTTTGACTTTGAAGTGGTGCTATAAGCCAAAACTACTGCATTGGAGTACAGCTACGAGGGAGGTGACATTTGAGGAGGGACACACAGCTTGTGGGTTTTGTTTGTGTATGACCCATCCATTGATTACCCAGACCAATTCTAATCCCTATGACAATTCCCACCCACTATATGCCCTTCACCACCAAAAACATATCCTCCTGGAATCGCTTTGGGCTAACTCTATCAAGCGGTAACGTCAAATGTTGGCTTGCTAGTGCTATTTAATAGCAGTCTGCTATGAGCTAATGGCTTAATTGCGGCTGTAAATGTGCTACTGGTGTGCCTTCAAGTGTTCCTTTAGCCACTTGATTTACATAGATTCCTTGCCCTGAAATATTGTTAGCGAAAAAACATTGACCAAAGGCGAACATTTCGGCGTGTGTATAGGTAATAGATAAACATGTGAATATTTGTAATTTATTAATTCATTATCATTTAAAATCCTTTACAATATCAACGATACAATATACACACAATAAACAAACACCTTCCTTAAAAACATTCACTAAAACATCAATCTCAAATACATAAAAAGAATGTTGTGCAAAATGTCACCTAGAAAATGCGAATAAACATCATAAAGTGCAAACCAACTATGACCCAATTCTATATAGGAAGTATCAACACGTTTCTATATTATTTCACACACCCCTATTTATTAAACAATATTTAAAACATCATTTTTAGAGTCGTCTACTAAAGGTAGTTCAAGGCAGCAAATGGCTCCTCACTCTTCAGTGTAGAACTTTCCCTCATTCTAGTTTCGACAGATAAACATCTAGAACTATAATAGCCATGATGCCTGTCTTCTTCAGGACCAGAATGTTACGTAAGAAGGTGCCTAATCTCTCTCTATTTTTCATAGATCTTCTTTGGGAATTCTCTTGTAATTCAATTGTTCTTCACAAATTACTTGATAGGTGAATAATCTCCATCAGCAATTCAATCTTTACAGATGACAAATATCCCCCCCCCACATTAGCCATCTGTAAAGTTTGAGGCTGGAGGAGGCTGGAGTAGCGCAGACAGGAAAGCTGATCTGGAGCGACGTGCAGTGTGGAATGCAAGCATACGTTCGAGTTGGAGATGACAGAATAAATCACTGGGTCGGTTTGCAATAGGAGTGAAAACTGTTCTCGCAAAAAGGAAAAGAAAAATCACTTTAAGATGAGTTTCCTTCCCCTCCAGGATGAATGCAATATGTGGAAAAGGATTTGGTCATCTGTAAAGTTTGACTTGCTGGTGGATATTATTCACCTATAAAGTCATTTGTGAAGAGCAATTGAATTACAAGAAAATTTCCAAAGAAGGTCTATGAAAAATAGAAAGAGATCTGGCACTCCACCTGGGAACATCAGTGTGGTTGACCTGTGGATCTGATATTAAAATGCCAACTGCGAAGAAGTCTTCTCTCCTTCCAGGGAGTCAGGTTGTTCACGCTCCAGTGCAGCATAAGGCACTCCCAGCACCAGTAACCCTTTCAGCTTCTTAACACCTCCTACCTGCTCACCACATTAACCCTGAGCCGCATGGCAATATAGCCAGACAGCCAGCCACGGAGGCAGCACAGGGGCTGGTTGGGAGGGATATGGCATCTATCTGCATCTCCAAGGGGAAGGTCCAGGTGCAGGTGCATCAGACACTGGAGATCATTCAGCAGGAAATGTGGGCCACCAACACCTTGTGGGAGGAAATGCTGGGCACTTGAGGCAGGGAGAAAGGCATCAGAGGTGTGGATCGAGTCCGCTGCTCCACGGTCTGCAGCAGCCAAGGTCGATGCAGAAGCACAGAGGTGTGTAGGTTGGGTGATTGGACTATATGTTATTTCATCAAATCTAGTACTTCAATAAACAACATATATCCTCATTTTGGATTTGGGGGAAGTAGCCAAACTCACATATGGGTGTGAGGGGCAAGGGTACATGCGATGCGAGTAGAAGGTGGTCCACAAGGTCCATGGGGGTAGACCCCATAAAAGAAATGGGAGGGGGGAAAAGGTGGGGCTGACAAAACCAATGAAAGTGATGGGAAAAACAGGACATTTTATGCAACAACATAGATCTGGGTAATAGGGTGGCGAAGCACACAAGAGCGAATCCTCAAAGCACACAGCTGCCCATAGCCAAGCCTCATGCCACACTGTAGCATCCCTCGACAGTGTTTGTCACTCCAACCTCTCCCTCTTCCATCAGATGGTTGACATCATCCAATGGTGTATACAGTCCCATGCCGCCTTAACTGGGTTGATGTCACACTAAGAGTTGGCCCGCTCCACCATGGAGGAGTTTGTTTGTTCCACTTGACAGTACTACTCCATCCACCACTGTCCTCTCGTTCTCCACTGCCCTTCTGCTCAGGACAGCAGCCCCCGGACTGACTTTGAAGGCCTTTAATCCATGGTAGTGCTGCCACTACTGCCTATGGTACAACATTCGGGGAATGAGTTGTGTTTTTCCCCCATCTCCTACTACTTAATTTTTCTTTTTCTCTCCCCTTCCATCCTAGATCTTGTATTTTTGTTGAGCTTTGCACCACCATTTCATGGATTGCATTTTACACTCGCCAGCCTGGATTTAGATGTCTGCCCCCCTGAATTGCTTTTAGGACCCGGAGGTTGCTTTTTAACCCTCCTGTATTACTTAATGGACACATGCAGGTTGTTTATTGAGCCAATGGATTATTTTTTAATCTGCTTGTATTGCTTTCTGGACCTTCTGCATTGTTCTTTTGCAACCCACTGGGATGTCCTTTTTTTCTCTTGTTTTGAGGATTGTTCTGGTTTAGTTTTTCTTGTACTGATTAGTTTTACCACCACTCTCCTATTTTGGAATTTGTTTGTGTCTTCTCCATTATTGAGTTATGATTTTTCCTTTTTCATGTCCATTCACTTTCATCAACTCAATTCCCATCCAACCACTACAGATGAAAATCTTTTTGTTTCTCTAAAACATTATAAGGGTCCAGGTTTTTATAGGTGTATTGGTTGGGTAGGTAAAGGGAAGTGTTGGGTGATATTGAGGAGTAAGATATTTCTAGTGTACTTTCATCTGAAGAAATTGTTGATGATTTTGTCTCTTTGCATCACCTGATCTCCACTGTCACCATTGGGTACATATGCATCTGGCCTGTTCCTAATTGCTCCATCATCAGGTTCATCCTCAGCCACATCCCGCTCAGGCATGAGCACAGATACCACCTGAGGACGATCGTCTAACAGGGCATCAGGGCAGTGACGTAATGACCATGTGCCACAAGAAAAGTAGCAGGGCTCATGAGTGTAGATTAAATTTGAGAAGCGACATTATAACAGATAGTGGAATATATTTTTATTTGTATTTTTTGCATAACACAGGTAGTTATTGGATTTAGAATTTTGCTTTTACAAGCATTGTAGTAAATAACTTTGTATTGTTTGTATGCAATGCCCTTCATAGAGAGGGTGTGGTACCTTATTTCCCCCTATGTAGCACATTGCCCCATACCTGAGCATGACCCATCACACACATCATGACATTGGGCCTCATTACAAGCATGGTGGTCTGGAAATAAGGGTGCCAGTAGCAACATACCGGCACCCTTTCCGGACTGCCATACTACGAGAATGCCATTAGGAGCCATGAATACCCTGGCAGGCCTGACCTGGTTGGTCTTCAGGCCCCTACTGGCATGTCTCTCACTGAAGCACCGGCACCATTAGCAACAGTTGCCAGTGCTGCAGTGCCCCCTTTTCCACTGAGTCCTTTAGAACTCTGTGGAAATGGGGAGTAACACTTACCGCCACTGCTTGTGATATCCAGGTGGCACCAGGATATCAGGAGGCAGTAATGGTGTTATGGGGTTGCCGCCTACTTGTGGTTTTGCCGGCAACCCCGAGGCCCATTGTATTCTTCACACTTTCGTGCCTGCATCATACCTCATAGACTCACACAGCACATTTTGGGTGTCACACCTGCCCACAGCCCAGTACATGTGACCTCATTTTCGAGTTACATGGCAGCTGGGCGGAAGCAGCATAGTACACCAAGAACATTATCATTATCTCGTGCAGCACATACACACCCACACAGACAGCTCACCATGTTTATTCTTCCACATAATGGGCATGTGCTCTTTTTGCTTTCTACAGTTCTAGAACACATTGTATGAAGCACATGACATGGCATATTATGCCCTGTGCCTGTAGGGATGCTAGTTGCTATGAGCAGTAGAGGCACTAAGCTGTCATTATGGTATATTAGACCATAGTTGTTAGGTGGAAGCACTTTATCAAATTTTGTCTCACCTTGCAAACAAACTGAGAGCCCAAGGGCAGGTGGGGAAGTGGTGTGATGTAACTGCCAGATTTGTATTGCAAAGGCAGTGTTTCTCCTATGGACACATGGCTGGTTCCAGGCAACAAGCACTACCTCATCAGATTGGGAAAGAATGCATAATGTTTGTGAAGGCCGTAGTGGGTGTTCTCAGGCAGCCACAATAGTACGTTTGCTGAATAATATGGAGAAATTAGCAGAAAGTATGATCCAGGAGAAGTGATCAGCAGTGGACTGACATGCAGTCCATGCTCGGTCGCACAATCAGTCCAGATGAGGACTCTACACAGTACCTTCAACAGATTAAAGATACGTGGCAACAGGAAACAGAAAAAACATTGGACACTAACATACCTGTTTTTTACTACATCCTGTTGAGAGGCCTCCAGGCCTAGGCACAGGGCCGAGGTACAGAGTAAACTAGGGAAGCTAGTGGAAGTAGAGAATAATGACCGGTCAGAGATCCAGGTCAATTTATGACATCACTGCAAGACAAAACAGGACAGGGATAGAAAGAGGATAGATGACTCTGAAAAGGCAGAGGCAAAACTAGTGCAGAATAAATGGGCTAAAATCAGCATGGAAGGAGCTATCCTAACTGCCTTTCACACAGGGAACCCATACCCCAAGTGGGCTTTATGCCACAAGGTTCATTCAGTCAGGAAGATTTGCACCACAAGGAGGGGGATTATTTCCCATTTCCCGAGAATGCAAGGGGGTTCCAAAGAGGAAGGGGTTTTGAATATGGGGGAATGAGGCCACCATACGGAGGACAGTGTTGGGCTTGGTGAGGAGTAGGCCACTTTGCAAGGGAATGTAAGAGCATAAATCAACCACAGTATGGCCCTGATGGCACCCTGTTCTACCACAATGCACCCTTTACACACACACACAGCAATAAACACAACCCATACAATATATGTTTCCCCAGAGCATTCAGGGTTTTCCGGAGCAGCAAGCACTGCCCATGCAGCACACCTTTGCCCAGACCATCCAGAATATGATGCCACAGCATCATCCAGTTGTCTCGAGTGCCCAGAATATACCAACGATGCCCCAGGAACAGCATGCATCAGCATCAACAACAAAAGCAGATGTACAGCAATATCATAAGCAGAATCCTCTCCAGGCACAAGCACAGGCACAGATTCAGGCACAGGCACAATCACACACAACCAACCCGCAGTGGGACACCAACTTGTTACCACGGGGCATGGTACCACACTACATGGGAGCAGCGGTGTTGGGGGGTCATTGTTTCCTAACACCTGTCACAACCATAAGCACACAATAGGACAACCCAAAGAGGACTCTGGCGTGCCCAATCCTATCATTAACCGCAGACCCAGAAGAGGCACCACAGATGGCAGTGAGCATAGGTGGCACAACATTTTCATTTTCGGCTGACACATGGGCTACCAAATCTTGCATTAGAGAAGGAAGATTCCCTTTATTGGACAGAATAATGGACATACAGGGATTCTACGGGGCTGTTGTTATGGTTCCTTTCACCAAAGTTCTACCGCATAGCATTGCTGATCAGGAAATAGTTGTGCCCCGATTGTATTCCAAAGAAACTTTGATTAAGAAATTAAGCAGAGATATCATGAATAAACTGAACATGATAATTTAATTCACAGACAAAGGTGTAGTATGTTCCACTCCTGAAGTGTATTACAGCAGAGCATGAGCAATGCTGCAAAAGCAAGTGATCCCAGTAGATCCCCAGTTGTTCCTCTATGGGGTGCAGGTGCTGCTAGGATGGGTACCTAGGATAAAAAAAAAAAATTGATTGCCCACTGAATATTTGTTCTAACCAGCGTTACACAAGAAAATGACACCAGGAACTGTTATCACAATGCAGATAGATATAGTAATAACACAAAAACAGAAGAGGATACTACAAGGGGTAGATGAAGATGGAATTGAATGGCACACTATTCTCAAACGGCATGTGCCATGCTTTGGGGATCACACACTTCTTACCAGATGTCTCAACCACAGTACGGGAAAGAAAGAACAGATGGTATATCAAGCATCCACATTAACATGTATTTTTATTAAACCTATACAGTTTAGCACTCATAAAATGATCACATTACATAAAACTCAATGTCAAACACGATATATACAACGTATAAAACATTTACTTTACAAAATACAAGGAAAACACATATTGTGGGTTAGTTTTTTTTTTGGTAATTGCAACACTCCTCCGTATGAAACTTCATACTGGAGTAGTTTATCGTTTTCTGGGTTGGTATTGGTATATTTTCGAACCCAACTTGTACAAGTTTCTGTCCTTAAAACACAGACAAATGTAAGACATTCATCAGGGGTAAAATTGCTTGTGTGTTTATAATAGTGATTCTTTTTTCCTATCACCTTCTTTGTGCTAATTCTTCAAAAATTGACAAACCCTGCGGGCTAAAGACAACCACTGTTATCGATTTGTTTGTTACGTTTTTGGTCTCATCATTAGACTTCAAAAAAGCAACCCTGATCCACCTAGGGGGCTTGGTATGCTTCTATCTTACATACCTCTTAGAGCATGGTAAACAAATCCACAGTCTGAAAACACCAGCAAGTTGGTGATGGTGGGGACGATTTCCTATCAATTAGGGAAGATCACTCCAAACCTCCTCTTCTAGTCTGTAACAGAGACACAAAAAGACTATCTAAAATCTGTAAGGACCTATCAAAACTGTAGTTATCTCTATAATAGGTCATCTTACCTACAGGGATTTCAGGTAGGTTCTATTCACACATGTGGATGGGGGTTGATTTTTGAAGTCTAATGATAAGACCAAACACTTAACAAACAAATCGATAACAGTGGTTGTCTTTAACCCGCAGGGTTTGTCAATTTTTGAAAAATTGGCAGAAAGAAAGTGATAGGAAAGAAGAATCACTATTATAAACACACAAGCAATTTTAGCCTGATGAATGTCCTAAATCTGTCTGTGTTTTAAGGACAGAAAGTTGTACAAGTAGGGTTTGAAAATATACCAATAACATCTCAGAAAACGATAGCTGCTCCAGTATGAAGTTTCATACGAAGGAGGGTTACAATTACCAAAGAAACTAACCCACAATATGTGTTTTCCTTGTGTTTTGTAAAGTAAATGTTTTATATGTTGCATATATCGTGTTTGACATTGAGTTTTATGTAACATTGCCCCAGTCAGGCACTACCCCTTGTCCAAGGAGGTGGATGAAGGAATATTTGATACAATTGTAGCACTCTTGCAAGAGGACATAATACAGTATTCAGCTTCCCCTTGTAACACAGCTGTGTACCCTGTGAAAAATGCGAAAGGGGGGTCTTGGAGAACGGTGAAAGATCTCCGCTCACTGGAAAACATAGTGAAGATGGAGTTTCTGCTGGTACCCAATCTGGCCACCATTTTGTGAAATATTCCCAAAGGGACAATATACTTTACTGTCATTGGGCCTCATTATAACTGTGGTGTTACAGTGATAACCGCGCCATTATCACTATACTGCCACATTACGAGTTCTGATCATGGGTGCCGCTCTGTACGCCTGGTCAGACCAGGTGTGCAGAGCGGCACCCGCGACCAGAACAGGATGGTAGCAACAGTATCATTATGAACTGTACCGCTGCTACCATCCTCCCCATTCCCATTGATCCCTATGGGGGCTTGAATGGGAATGGGACGTACCGGCTCTGGGTCCCGCGAAAGGGGAATTACCGTGCCCACCGAGGTCAGGTTATTCCTCTTTTGCGGGACCCGGACCCGAGTTTGGGGGTAGCCATGCCGGTAGAACCGGTAGAACCGGCATGGCTACCTCCAAACTCATAATGAGGCCATTGACATTAAGAATGCATTATTTTCAATAACATTACACCCAGATTGTCAATATCTCACAATGTTTACTAACCGCAGTCAGCGATTCTTACACACCAGACTCCCACAAGGTTACTGTAAGTCCCCACTCATATTTAATAGAGTATTACAGGCAGATTTGGGAAATGTACAGACACATAGTCAAGTGATACATAATATGGATGATCTTCTGGTGTGCAGTGCCACGGATTAGCAGTGATGGGAGGCTTTGTTAACACTGTTGACATTATTGGCCGAGAAATGGAACAAAGTGGACAAAAAAAAGCTGCAATATTGTCAGAAAGAGGTGGTTTACCTATGGCAGATATTGTCATCAGAAGGAATGAGATTAACACCTGGAAGTGCAGCAGCAGTGTCCAATACATCCCAGCCAAACACAGTGAAAGAAATGCAGCAGTTCCTGGACCTGTGCAATAATTGCCAGCCCTGAATTTTTGATTTCTCCAGTTACAACAAACCATTACTGCTGGGCTCAGGCAGCCCAGAAGGTGAAATGTCCCATCACATGGACAGCAGAAATGATTAACTCAAGGGAACTGAAAGATGCATTAATTCATGCACCAGTATTAACAACTCTGGTCCTCACCCAGTAAAAGCCCCAAGTACATAAACCACTGGCTTGTTACGGTAGTATTTTAGATAGAGTAATGCAGGGCCATTTTTCACAATCAGCAGACTGGTGGCATTGACATAAGCAGTAGAGATGGGTAAGGGCTGCTGTGCCACTGTTTATAGTGACTCAGCCTAAGTTAACTCCACAATACATTCTGGATTGTCTATATGGAAGAGAAGGGGTTTCAGGTAAAGTGACGGGGCACCAGTTGACCACACACACTTGCTATCCTGATTGATAGAAGTGTGTAAGAGTGCAGAAGTAAGACTCTGAGGGGTCATTATGGTTGGCATAAACTTTTAGTCAAGTGAGAAAATTCAAAGAACACTCTATCTTGCCTTAGCTCTAAGGGGGGTTTCCCTGCCTCAAACAAAATTACTGATGTCACAGTCAGGATGTCAAAAAAGAGTCCACAGTCCTATGTCATACTCCTAGCTCTGTCCTTCACACTCTATGTTAATCTAAATAAAAAAGTATATCTTCCTAGTCCAGAAGAACGACTCCCTTCCCCTGGACAAAAAGGCAGTTCTTGGTTTGCTAGTTTCTCAAGTGTTGGGGAATGTCTCCCTTCCACAGCCCTCCTCAGTCGTCTGGTACAGTTCAACAACTGCTGGGGGACACCTCCCTTCCCCAGCCTTCCTCAGGCTTATAAGATAGTTCAATGATTGGTGGGTAAATGTATCTCTTTCCCAACTGGCCTTTCTCAGGCTTCCTCGCTATCTCTGGAGGTCCCAGACTCTGGTTAGCAGACCTGGTTTCCTTCTACCAGGTACTGTGATGAAGAAGAGTGGCTTGGATGCTCCTGCAAGCTGTGCAGGGCCCCTCACCCTGGTTGGCAGAGCTGGTTTCCTTCTACCAGTTACTGTGATGAAGGAGAGTGGCTTGGATGCTCCTCCAAGATGTGGTGGGTCCCTGATCCTTTTTGGCAGACCTGCTTCCCTTCTACCAGGCACTGTAACAAGAAAAATGAGTTTGGGTGCTTCTACAAACTCTGGTGGGTCCCTGACCCAGGTTGGCAGACCTGGTTCCCTTTCACCAGGCACTGCGATGAAGAAGAGGAGTCTGGATACTTCTCCAAACTCTGGTGGTTCCCTCCTCTTGTTTGGCAGAGCTGGTTCCCTTCTACCGGGCACTGTGACGAAGAAGAGGAGCTTGGATGCTTCTCCAAACTCTTGTGGGTCCCTGACCCTGGTTGGAAGACCTGGGTTCCTTCTCTACCAGGTCCCAGTCCCAAACACAGACTTGGTTTGCCTGCCAAGTTCTGTGTTCATATTTATTATTCTCACAGTTCTCTTCATGGTCTCTTAATCTCACATACAACTTTGTTTACTCCCATGCCAAGTACTGTCTCTGTATGTATTACTCTCACAGTTATCTAGATGTTCTACTCTCTTATTTGACAGCCCTGGGTCACCTTCCTCCCAAGTACTGGCGAGAAGGAGATTAGTGAAACTGCAGTACAGTGAAACTGCGAATGGCTCATTAAATCAGTGACATGATACATGATATATCCTTCTTCTGGAACGGTTCCTGGCCAGATTCCCCTTCTTATAGTGTCTCTATAATGTTTCTCTTAATTTCCCATAGGGGTTATCCTCTTTCCCCCCACTTTCGATACACTGTTATCTTTACGGTTCCTTGTATCCTCTGGGGATCCCCTACCATAGGATCAGCCACCCAAATGCCTTTAGGGTCTTGGCTGCTGTCCCCCATGTTAGTCAGGCCTGCCTGTGTCTTTCTCTGCCTTACCAATGCTCTGGGGCTCTTCTCGGCTTGCCGTAGCAGCTCTGTGGCTTCTGACAACGGTTGGATGTCTCCACGAGCCAAACCGTGTGGTCCAGCTGTGCTGCTCTGCTGGCAAACTCGCCAGCCAGCCTCTTGGTTTACTTGGTATGTCTGGTGGAGACTGCCACTGCAGCCTCTCCGTGCCTGGGTCTGCTCCTGCTGCTCTCTTGGCCGAGCATTGGTCCACCTCGCAGTTGCTCGCCAGAGCCTTTGCCGCTCAGGTGAGTCCATTCTCCTTTCATATGTCTGTATTCAGTAAGGTCTGTAGTTGAAGACTAGACTGTTCATGCAAGTTCATCTGAGTGATCCCTAATCATCTATGTCTCTTCCTCGTCACAGTTTCTTGGCTTCATGATAACTACCTCTATTCTCCTTCGTCTCTTTGTTTCTACATTTTGAATCTTAAAGAAGTACATGGGATAGGAGGGTTGGGTTGGAGAGAATGGTGATGAAGGGGAGATGTAGGTGTTAGGTGGATACCGCTTTCTCCCACAATGGTCGTCATTGGTCCCTGGTGGAACCACCCCTGGGCGTACTATCCGGGAGCAACCTCACCTCCCTCGCCTCATGGGAAGGTGCTTCCCCTATGGGAGCAGTGAAGACGACCTGGGATGTGTCACAAGTGTTTCAGTTACCATCAGTTCTAGCAGTGGTCAAATGTGCCGCCCACACGGGTGGTACAGACTTTGTGAATGAGGCAGCAGAGATGGCAGACAAACAAGCTGCTTATTTTCCATATGTTACAGATCAGCCGCCCATATTTAAATGTATGACACAGCTGCAGGTTCAGTTAGCCGACTGCTATAACACCCTACCAATAATGCAGATAACAGAGTTACAGGGCAGAGCGTCCATACAGGAGCAGGGTGTATGGAAGAAACAGGGGTGTTCTTTGTCCCCCACCGATTTACTATGGTGTGAAAACATTTCAGAGAAGGCAGTGATGCCTGCAGAACAACTTAAGATTGCTCTTGATTAGCTGCACCACCCAGCACTCACATCAAAAGAAAGCATTGCAGCTGTTCTCCAGACAGAGTGGTTCATCACTAACCTGATGAGCAAGTAGCTGAATTTATTGCTAACTGTACGACATGTCAACGGTTTAGTGTGGGCCATACGCTAAAAACTATCAAAGCATCATTACCTCACCTCTCAGGGCCTTTCTGCTATTTCCATATTGATTTCATTGATATGCAAAACAGGTGCGCCAACTATCGCTATATAATTGTTGTGGCTTGTCCATTCTCTCGTTTGCTTGAGGCAGGCGCATGTATCCATTGTGGCACTAAATCAGCAGCTAAGTTCCTGATGTGTGAGAGTTTCCCACGGTGGGGAGTGTGCAAAGTATTAAGGTCCGACAATGGTCCACATTTCTCCAAGGAACTTTTCAAGGAGATGAGTTCCTTATTATGGCCCAGATACAAACTTTTGTGCGCCAGGACCCCAACTGGCCCATAAAGCTGGGGGTTGCCCAATAGCACTTTAAGATGGAATAGCAGCGCCCCCGAGATGGATGGGGATGGGGATGCAGATTAATACTCAAGCATCAAATCAATAATGACAACTCAATGGTTTGGCAAAGGGAGTCCGTTTAATGACAAGTACAAAAAACAGGGAGTTTCATGAATATCCGCGGTTGCGTGATCTTCCTTCTCGCTTCACAACTCCCACAAACTTCCTAAAAAACATATCATTTATACTAAAAACTTGTCATCACTGACGTGTACAGCTTAAAATTTAGCATGCAATTCTATTGGTTCTAGGAAGGTAACTTTAATATAGGTACTATATCTGTATATGGTAACGGAGTAAGGGGATAGGGTAAACACTGTCAGGTGGAACATCTAAGCCCTACCTTAAAAATGGCTACTGTAGATGTCACGAAAAGTACGACGTCCCATTGGTTCTACTAACTTCTTGGTCCACTATGATTGGGTTGGCACCAACCCCACTCATACTTTTCCACTTTGCTTAGCGGCATGCAGAATGGTCGGCCAGGTGCAGGGTGCCCGTCAGCTCCCCCGGCCTTCCTCCAATTATTGCTACAATCAATCACTGCTTAAATGGTCATGTGTCAATTAGTTCACTGTGGTTGGCCTTGAGACTGTGTCTCATGTCTGGAAAAGTTCTGATATCTTCACCTGGCCCACTGCCATGCATAGGTGTGAACGTCCCCCTTCTCCTCACTTGGCGGTCACGTGATTCAGACACCGTAAACTTGCCTTCTTCTCCATTTAATTCATGTATTTGATTTTTGTTTTGTCCACCACCTGCCTTCTGCTTCTTATCTTGACCTTTCTGAGCAGGAGATTCCGTTTTTTGCTTCATTAATTGTAGCAACTGTTTGTCTATGTTAGCTGATACGACCTTGGCTTTTTGGCATGATTTGTCTCTGCTGAGTTTCGTTTCTGCCTTTTATTCTCGATTTGTCAAATATGTAGCTCTCCTCGTGCGGCCTCTAGCAACCTGTGGTTGATTCTGCTTCTTGTGCATAGTGGAAGTATACTTATATACTATTTGCTTCTTTTGAGGTAGATAGGTATGTATAGCAAGCCGTACGAATTTCTTAGCTTTCTTGAGGATTCCAAGCATATGTACATGTGTAAAACAGTTGAATTTCTTCGTCATGTACATGGCATAAGCTTCTTACATTTGCCATCGTCCTTTTAGGTTCATGATGTCCCTTATTGATGGTGTTTTGTCTCTTTTTATCATTCTCAGGTCATCATATCTTCTATATGTGAGTCAGTCTGGGTTCATGTGGCATCACTAATCGTCTTCCATTAAGACCTTTTTGGCTTCTTCAGGGACTGTACTCAGATGATCTTCATTCCGTTTCATTTGTTGATATGGTTTTCTCAATGATTCCTTGCTGTCCATGTTTTCTTTGGTGTCGGTACTTCAATAGGTGCTGTTCTTCTGATAGGTACTGGACAGAGCCCCACTGCCTCTCTCTGCTGGTTATTTGCTCATCATACGTCACATACTTTGGCGTGAACTTTCCTGGTACTTCAAAATGGACGATTGGAATGCAGCCCGTAGTTGGGACCTCCTCTACACTCCCCCCTATGGGCGATTTATCGACCACTCTCATTTCTTCCTTTGTATCCCTCTTCTTTGGATCCTCTGCATTAAATTTTACTTCATCTTCTGTGTCTATACATGACGGCTTGAAGAAATTTCTCTTTCGGGTCCATATTTTCATAACTTTTTTTAGACTTCCTGCTGTTCTTACGTGTTCATCTTTGTTCCACGTCATTAGCTGACATTGTCCATTTGGGCTGCAATAGATCCATCTTCCCACATAATTTCTATGTTTCCTGGGATATAGAAACTTTGTTCCTTCTGGTGCATAAATGTTGACTTTCACAAAGTCTCTTATTTCTTCATCAGTCAGGTCTTTGGGCTTCCATCCTAGTTCGACATCAATCATGATCTTCATCCTGATGGCCTTTTTCGCCGTTTTCTGACATTGAGAGATTATTATCTTGATGACACAGAATCCAAGCAATATCATTACTAGCAGGGCTCCTAAGAATTTGAATGCATCTCATATCCATTGTGGAACTCATGAAAATAGAGATCCAAACCAGCTGTCGTCGTCCACTTGGTCATTTTCATCAATCATTTGATTCTGTAGTTTAGTCAGCATACCTATGGCTTCTGTTAGAGTTCCATTTGCTTCATTGTGAGAAGGTATAAATGTGCAACATCATTCTCCGATTTTTGCACAAACACCTCCATCCATGGCTGTCATCATGTCAAGGACATATCTGTTCTGGAGAGTAATTAGTCGAATCGTTCTTAACATTTCCTTCATTGCGTTGAATCCTTTTATTGTTGTGTAGATGGTCTGCAGTAATTCCCATCTGGTTATCTGCAACCATTTAGTATTTGCTCCAACTTGAATTCTTGGCATGAAGATTGTCGTGAACACTGAGGAAGTCTGACTGAACAGCCTATGTTCATACGGAATTGCATCAAAAGCTTCTATTGATTTGGCAGAGAAACAATTTTCTCTCTTCATTCTGTTTATTAATTCTACAGATCTCTTCTTCCTCAGGTGAGCATCTGCTTTTGGAAAACTGTCAATATTCAGGTCACTTTTCAGAATCACCAATGCCGGAACGTGGACATTCACTATATCCCCAGTTTCTTGGCAGTCTGATATATGCTTTGGATCCACATGCCCAATAATGATCCATGATCACTGCAGTACCATGTCCAATTCCTGGAGCATCAAAAACGCATCCACAGTTTTGATTCTCCCCCATTTTCCTTGTGCTATTATTCCTGAAGCAGAATTTTGGGCTTTCCAATGGCACTATCTGCAGGGGTCCTTCCCATGTCAGTAGTTTACCAAGTTTTGGCCATAATGGCTTGCATCCATTCGCAGTATGTTGATGGTGGGTTCCTATTGACCGAAGACTGCTGTTCTGCAGATCACCACTCCTTTCTCCCATCTGTCTGGTGAAAGCACTGTTCCCCAAATTTGCTTTTGGCCTCTGTTCTTCCATTTTCTGGCTTCTTATGAAGTTTGTCCTTGGACGTTTAGTTTTTGATTTGCCTCTTTTCTGATTTCTGCTCCTTTAACTCCAGCCTTCTCATGTCTGATCACAATGTGTTTCATCTTTCCATTTTTTCTTGTCTTTATGTCCTGGACATAATCATCTTCATTTGGATCAGTTGCTTCAGTTGCCCAGTTCAGTGAGGCATTAGTTCCCATGAACTGGCCTCTGGTCTTGCACATTGCTACGTGCACTAGACAGTGTGCTGTCTGGACGTCAATTTCTACAGCTACAAAGATCTTTGACTTCTCCATGCTGTAAGGTAGGAGTGCACAAACAAAGCATTTCCCCTCTGAACTCCCTCTTCCAAATTCTTTCATATGTTGGTACCATATGTAGTTTCCCAAATGTGCTGTCCAAGTAGTCATTTAATTCACTGTCGTCTCCTTGTATGCTTCTCTTGATCCTCAAGGTTTTCATGTAGTTTGCTATAACTACATCCTTGAATGCATCTGTCTGGCTTCTTCTTGCTGGAGGATTCTCGGGTATCCTAATCCATGGTGCAGGCCTCTTCATTTGTACCAATTGAGTAGGCAAAAATCTGGCAATTCTTTCTTTTTCCTCTTGTATTTTCTTGGCTCTGGTTATGAATGACCATATTGATTCTGCTGTCATCTGTGCCTGTGAGATTTTCTCTGGGCTTGCCTTTGTCTCCATCAGTGCTGTATCAGTGGTGTTCATTAATGTTGTTTCAGTTGGTCTCCTCTCCAACTCCTTTTGTCTCTTCGAGAGCTCAGCTTTCTCCGTTTGGCTTTTAACTTCACTGATAGTAGAGCTTCTCATTGTTGGCTGTCCAACCTCCCTTTCTTCTTTGGCTTGTGGTTCTGTAATTTTTGACACTAGACCTTGTGTGTGTGCATTCATCTTTTGCATGCGTGTGGTTGTCAGTCATTTTCTTTCATTCACATTCTGCCGACCCTGTCTCCGGCTTTTTAATTTGCTTGTTACCATAAATGTGCGTGTGTCATTGCTAATCACATCCATCTCAAATTCACTCACTCCATTATCAGATCTTCTAGGGACTAGAATGACTATATAGCGTCTGGGTCCTAAGGGAGGACAAGGTTGCTACTATGATTTCCCATCTCGATCATCTGTTGAAAGAAATTAACTTTTAATACACTCTTAGACAATATTATTTTTGGATTCTGCTGTTTCTGCTTGTGGGTTGCAGGTACTGAAACAATTGTCCCTCTTTGCCTGAACAATGGATTGCCTGTTGTCTCTGGATGCAGTTCCTTTTTCTACGTATGAGGAAATGTCAAAATCGGGTAATAAGTTCAGCAAGTCTCTTTACTGTGCATATTCAAAGTAATAGAGATCCCAGTCGGTGCCTCTTATTTGCTTCATTCCAGACGACATGTCGCGTCCTTGTCAGTATAACAAGAGTGAAGTCTCTGGCAGTACCTTCTCGATTTGTCCCTCGGCGGAAGGTTTAAAATCTTCTCAGATAATTCCGTTGATGGTTAGAAAGTTCGATTTGCATCACAATACCATGCAAGAGCATTCTCATCTGCATTGAAATGGATGGGTCTCTGATGAATGTGAGGATGTCAACATCAGTGGGTCTCTCCACAAGCTCTGGGAAATCCTCAATTAGACGGAAAAAAACATTGCTTGCCATTCTGCTATCTTCTGGTGACAGGGACATTTGTCCTGCCCTTGATGAAGTTTGGAACTGTTTGGCCCTCACTCACTGTGAGCATTTTCTACAATTTTGGTGTGTGTGGAGAACAACTTGGATGATAATTCCGTTCAGGATTATACTTAAACTTTCTGTGTTTGCTGGATCTCGAAGAAATGTCAAAACGTCTGTGGTTCTCCTGACAAGATCTGGACAGTCTTCAATTAAGCGAAAAAAAACAGGACATTGATAAGCCTATTTGCTTCTTCCTCTGCTTTGGACATTTGTTTTTTCCTCGCTGTACTCCGGAAGCAGGAGGAACTGCTCGGCAATCACAGTGAGCAGCCTCCTTATTCTCTTTTCATTTTCAGGATCTTGAAGAAATTCAATGATGCTGGTGAGCCTCCCCACCAATGACGGGTATGATCTCAGTACTAACTTGAAATATATCAAAACGTCGTTAGTGATGGCACTACTGTGGGACACCATAAGTGAGTCCAAACAAAGTCTCTGTGTTGCAAGAATCTGGATACTGTATTTTCTTCCAATTTATGTGTCCACGATCAAAATTTGGCCTCTCCTTTTCTTATCAAGGCTTCAGTGTGCCTCAGTCCAAAGTTCAAAGTCAACCGACTATGTTGTGGCATATACGTGCACTTTTCTTCTTCAGCCTGCAACTAGGATGCACAGAGGGTCCATTTTTATGTCCTTATCCTCTTTTTTGCTCAGAGGAATGTCCAAAATGAAGCCCCAACTTTGCACAAAAGTTCCTTAACTTGCTTTTCTGCTGGTCATGTGTCCTTCTTCCTCGTCATGGATCTCGTCTGCACGTGCTGTGATTCTTCCCCGTTGTCTGTAGTCTCTATGCATTGAGGGGTGGGCAGGGGGCCTTCTCCGATGTATGGCTTGATGTCACGCAAAAAGATCCAAACTCTTCTTCCTTGTAACTTTACTGCAGAGGGAGTGACGTCTTCCACTTTAAAGGGACCGTTAAACCTTGGCTCGTCCCACTTCTTTCTCGTGTGATTCTTCACCATGACGGAGTCTCCAGGGAAGATTGATGGAACACACAGACTCTGAGCTCTGTCTGCAATAGTATCTCCTCCTGTGTTCTGTGCTGCCCTGCACCCTTTTGTCGTAGCTGCAGCTGGTTCTGAATTTACAGTAAGACAAGGTGTCATGCAATTCAAGTAATTTTGCATTTCAGATCTTAAGATTTCTCCTGTTGGCTGGGCATCACATCTAGCTCTGTCTCGGGCTGTCAGGGTAGTTTGAATCCTTCTCCCTGTTGCTATTTCATGTGGCGTAAGATGATGGTCAGAACCAGGTTGGTTTCTGCGTGCGTACAGTGCCAGTGGAAGGCAGTGTAGCCATCCTTTCTTTAGAGTAAGCTTCAACTTGGCTATCCTTTCATTTAACAAGCCGTTGAACTTTTCACATATCCCATCACCTTGCAGGTGATACACCGACGAGAACTTGTGCTTTATACCAAGCAACAAGCTAATCTGTTCAAAACTTTGTGGACAAAGTGAGCCCCATTATCTGATCTCATGACTTCACATACTCCCCACCTGGGAAATACCTCTCTTACCAGAAATGTGGCCTCACAGGTAGAGTCTGGGTGTGTACATGGACCTGCTTCTATCCATCTAGAGAATGGACACACCACAACAATTAGGTACCTTTACCCATTACATACTTGAATCATATCGACGTAATCGACATGCAAGTGCTGAAAAGGTCCATTGGGTCTTGGGATGACTCCTCTAATTACTTTTAGTGTGTGCCTAGCCATGAACTGGCAGATTATACAATTCATCATAAAAAATGCAACATGCTCTGCTAAATTCGGTATAAACTGGTCTTCAGCGAGCGTTGCCGCGTGATTCTCTTTTGTCATGTGTGCTGGATAGTGCAACTGGTCCAATGCTATTTTTAACAGGGCTATAGGTATTACTGGTTTACCAGTGCGGTCTTGATGCCACAAGCTTTCGGAGGGGTTTAAAGAACACCCTAGCCACTTCCAGAGATTCTTCTCTTCCTGTGTTGCCTCCCCATGGAGTGCCATTAACTGGGTTTGCCCTATGTTATTATAGTTCTCAGGTTCACTTCGTGCAACAATCATTTTTTCATTTACATCAGTTGTTTCCATGCCCATTATAGCTTCGCCATTGGATGCCATACGCTTGGCCTCTGTGTCTGCTGCTTGATTTCCTCATGAGATAAAATCTGTCCCCTTTGTGTGGGCGGCACATTTCATGACCGCTATGCCCACTGGGAGCTGTAGTGCCTTGATGAGCCTGTCCAATAAGGCTGCGTGCTGCGCTGGCATGCCGTCCGCTCGGAGGTAGCCCCTCATTTTCCAGCACGCTAAGCCTGCATCACTTATCCGGCAGCAACCTCGCTAGTAGGGCAGGAGCCCTCACTGCCGTATCGTGGCCTGGAGTAACGGCCATCATCGAAGTGCACGACGGCACCCGCGTCACCCCTGCATCAGCGCAGCCCATCCGGGTAAGAAGCAGCACACAAGGACCCCCAGCACTATTGCTGTGCCTCTGCATTGCCTAAATCTCGCATTGTATCCCTGACCGCACCTTTCCAAATTGCGACCGCTCCACGAGGAGAGCCTCTAAAATGGTGGCCGCAACATTGTGTACACCTTGCCTGGTTACTAAGTCAGCTCTGATTGGCTGAGCATTCATTTTCTGCAGCAACCCGAAACCGGAAGGCGATGGCCGGCCTCCCCAGCTAAGGCCGCCCACATAAGGCTATCCTCTGCCTTAGCCTGCCTACATCTCCACTTATCCGGCAGCAGCCTCGCTAGTAGGGCAGGAGCCCTCACCGCAGTATCGCAGCCTGGAGTAAAGGCCATCATCGAAGTGCACAACGGCACCCGCGTCACCCCTGCATCAGCGCAGCCCATCCGGGTAAGAAGCAGCACACAAGGACCCCCAGCACTATTGCTGTGCCTCTGCATTGCCTAAATCTCGCATTGTATCCCCGAACGCACCTTCCAAATTGCAACCGCTCCACGAGGAGAGCCTCTAAAATGGTGGCCGCAACGTTGTGTACACGTTGCCTGGTTACTAAGTCAGCCCTGATTGGCTGAGCATTCATTTTCTGCAGCAACCCGAAACCAGAAGGCGATAGCCGGCCTCCCCAATTAAGGCCGCCCACATAAGGCTATCCTCTGCCTTAGCCTGCCTTCGCCGGTATGAGCCGGAGAGAATGCCCGTTATCACAGCCACAAACTCACCGGTAAGAAACCCCCTCCAACGCCCCATTTTGACGATGCGTGCTAACTAACAGCGCTTCAATAGTCAGCAGATCTCTAACACAAGCCTGCTTATCACTTACTATCACCCTACAATCCCCGAGCACAGCCTGCTGGCTGCGTACTGACACCATCGTGAGCTATCTGCATGTTAGTGAAGAGCAAGTATCCTTACTCGCTGCAAACCGCCTCATACCTTGTTCACACGACGCAAACACTTTTGACGGTCCGCATTAGATCTGCCACTGCTGCCTATCCTTACTAGTCCACCTTGCTCTTGTGAAAGTTTTACTGGACCACGGCTACAATCGAATGAACTTTGAATTAGACTACCTGTGAAATGTGATTGTCTCATGACCGATCTGCAACTCAAATAGCCACTTCCTGTAATTGATTGCAGTCATACACAAACCTGTTATCTATACACAAACCTGTTATCTGCTTGTACTGATGCTGTTAGGCCTAGGTGGCGCCATCCTGGGATAATCATATCTAACCTATACTGATCTACCAATTACTGATGTATCTGTGTTTGGTTGCTCCTAGTCTTAGGTGAGCCCTCGCTGGACTATTGCATTTAGCCTACGCTAACCTCCTAATTGCTGATGTATCTGTGTTTGGTTGCTCCCAGCCCTAGGTGAGCCCTCGCTAGACTATTGTATTTAGCCTACGCTAACCTCCTAATTGCTGATGTATCTGTGTTTAGTTGCTCCCAGCCCTAGGTGAGCCCTCGCTAGACTATTGAATTTAGCCTACGCTAACCTCCTAATTGCTGATGTATCTGTGTTTAGTTCCTCCCAGCCCTAGGTGAGCCTTCGCTAGACTACTGCATCTAGCCTACAGTAACCTCCTAATGTACCTGTGCTCAATAGTCTAATTACTGATGTACCTGTGCTTGGTTGCTCCTAGTTCAGCACATAGTCATTTGCTGCTACACCGCCATATCTCACATACTACACTCTGCCACTATCACCACACCCTGATTCGTTATGCTGCTGCACCTTTATTCTATCGGCTACCTCACTGCACTCTGGGCCACAGTTACTCTCCTGAGTGGACCAGTGCTAAGTGCCTTACTACTGCCATATTTAACATACATGACTAACGTGGTTCACACCTCCACCATGCCGCTATACCTGATTCCTGCCTCTGAGCCGTTCGTCTATTACTCCACTGCACCTACTGCACTCCCTTCACCGAGACTCTGTTTTACCCAAAAGCCCAACTTACTGCACGACACTAATCCCTACCTCAACTCCCCTTGCCTTATCCCCAAGTGCTACAACACTTTGCCACTACACCCACACCTAATCAACCTTGCCTGCTATTTTTGAGAAATATCAGTTTAAGATCCAGATTCCTGTACGTACCTAAACCTCAACCGATCACCCACACCAACCATCCCAACACCAGCCAAACCCATCATGCTCGGATACCACCTGACAGCCTTAAGTCACCGCCCAAAAATGAGGTGAGGGGTGCTCTTATCAATGCTAGATCCCTCACCGCCCATGCCCTTGATATCGCTGATCTCATTACCACACAAAATCTTGACTTCATCGCCATTACGGAAACGTGTCTTCACGCAGCCTCAAGCCCTTTATTGGCACTTGCCATTACTAATGGATACTCCATTATCAGAAATGACCGCAATTCCAACCTCTCCAGAGGTGGCAGAGTCGCATTCATCCACAAAGATGACATCAACATAAGACCGATCCCTAACACACAACTCAGTCAACTCTCTCTTTCCCACAACAGCACAGCTACTTTGTACCTCATTTATAGACCTCCGGGTCCGCTTGCTACCTTCTCTAATGACATCTCTACCACCCTGGCAGACAATACCAAACCTAACTCCCAAGTTCTACTCCTGGGTGACCTTAATCTCGGACTACTAGATCCTAATGATTCGCATGCTAGTGAGATCGTCAGCAATATCTCAAATCTAGGATTCTCTCATCGTATCCTTGAACCTACCCACTCCAAACGGAGGACGCTCGATTGGATTGCTGACTTAAACTGTAACACGCACATCATCTCTAACGACCCTTGCGCTTGGTCTGACCACCACATAATCATTTTTGATATACCTACCATAGATTCCCACATCAAACCCATCATTGCGCCATCCATCCCTACCAGAAACAAAAAGGATATCACCAAGGCCAAACTTCTACCCTTGATCCTGCCCATTATCAATAATCCTGCCCTCTCACCAGACGACCCAATGGTCATGGTGGACATCTTCAATCAAACCATGCTCAAAGCTATCAACAACATAACACCCTTCAAAACTAGGAAACCTAAACAGCGTGCACATCTCAACTCTTGGTTCACGCCTTACCTTAGAACACTCCGCAAAGCAAAGCGGAGCGCTGAAGCACTTTGGAAAAGCCTACCCTGCGAGACCAACAAAGACAACCTCTTTTTAGCAACCCTTAATTACAAGGAAGCAATCCTACAAGCCAAAAAAGAGACCTACAGCCAGAGGCGGAATCCAACACCAAGGAGTTATTCAAAATTCTTAAAGAATTAGAAAACCCATCCTCCACCCCAGATAACTGCAATAAGGACAGCACCTGGTGCGAAAACATTCAAAAAGCTCTCCTTAATAAAATATCCACATTACAGGCCAAAATTACTATTAAACAAAATTGCCTACAAAATAGCAACCTGCCATCCACTAAACCCAGAAACCCCCCATTCACACACACTCCTTTTAGCTGTACCCCTCTCACCATTAATGAGGTGGAAAGCATCATCAGTAAAATGAAACCTTCCAATTGTCAAGGTGACTCTTGCCCCGCACCTATCATCAAGGAATCTGCACATGAGCTTGCACCTTTCATCACTGAATTTATCAACACCTCATTCCACTCGGGCATTGTTCCCGATAATCGTAAGGATGCCTGGGTCATCCCACTGCTGAAAAAACCAACATTGGACCCTAGTATCCCCACCAATTACAGACCGATCACCACGGTCCCCTTCTTATTGAAAATTCTGGACAGGGCAGCGTACTTACAGATTCAAAAATACTTAGACAACAACAACTTGCTTGGCTCAAGACAATCTGGTTTCCGCCCCAAACATGGGACAGAAACAGCACTACTAAATTTGAAAACCCAAATTGAGGACCTAAAAGATAACAGCAAATTAGCCCTACTATTACTCCTAGATCTATCGGCAGCTTTTGATCTTGTCAACCATGAAATCCGCTGTCGCCACTTGAAGTCTGCTGTCCACTTTTCCACTAAAGCTACCAAATGGATCAGCTCCTTCCTGGACAACAGGCAAATGAGGGTATTCTCACCCACAGCTGTTGCAGAACCTATCCCGGTGCCATGCGGGGTACCCCAGGGCTCATGCACCCCACCTACTTTATATAATGTCTTCACTAAACCACTGTTTGATGTCCTTGATTATCTGGCTGTCACCTACACCAACTATGCCGATGACACCCAGATACTCATCCCAATCACAGGAGACTACCTAGTGGATACAAACGCCTTGAATGACATTTATCAAGTCATCCAAGCTTGGATGGCCCAGCATGAGCTATGTCTTCACAACGATATGGCAGAGCTCCTCATCCTGGGCTCCCAACAACGACTGAACAGACTTGACCCTGCCTTCAAGACGTTCATTATCGATGGTAACACTATCAAAGTCTCCTCTGACACCAAAACATTAGGAATTTACCTTGACTCCACCCTATCACTCAACAGACAAACCAATTCAGTTGTCTCGGCATCCGCTTACACATGTAAGCTTATCACAGCATGTCGCCCCTTCCTCACCACACAGAACTGTACTATCCTAGCCAGGACATTGGTTATGTCCAAACTAGACTATTGTAATGCCCTATATCTTGGGACCAGCCAACATAACCTGAACAAGCTTCAGGTTACACAAAATAATGCAATTAGAGCTGCCCTCAACATCTCCAGATCCTCTCACATCTCCGAGACTAGGAGAAGTTTACACTGGCAATCAGTGACACAAAGAATTGCACTGAAATCTCTCACGCTCACACACAAATGTCTGAACAACCACGCCCCCACCTATCTTTCCACATGCTTCTCGCACTACACACCTACCCGTCTACTCAGATCGGCTCAAGCACACGCTCTGACTATCCCCAGATACAAACTGCAGAAAGCTGGGGGAATCAGCTTCCCTGCCCTTGCTTCCAAACTTTGGAATTCTATTCCCTTACTTATTAGATCCGTACATTCCCCTACCATTTTCAAACAAAGAACCAAATTATGGATAGTTTCTAATGTTGTCTAAATGATCAATGTATTACAGGCTCATATTCTACCTCTGCTTGTATATTTCCTTGCTACTTGTAGATAGTGTGATATGCACTCTGTAAATAAGTATATCTACTCTGTGACTGTAGATACTACATTATACTGTTTCTATGCCAAAATGTAACCTGTACTGTAAATATGCACTCTGTGTTAAGATATGCGCCCGGTTGCCCTCGGGCCTGGCTGCGCTATATAAATAAATAAAATACAAATACAAATACTGTTGATGTCACATAGGCAGAGTCACTGTACACTGTTACTTCCTGGTCTGCGTGATTCTCAATCGCGAGTATCAACGCCAATAGTTCTGCAGCCTGTGCTGAATAGTGAGATGGTAATCGTACACTAAGGAGTGTTCGAAAATCTCCATTTGTCCTGTGCTTTATCACAGCAGCATTTGTATATCTCTGCCCATCGTTATGATCGATTCTCAAGGAACCGTCAACAAAGACAAATTCTCCTTCTGCCAATGCATTTTCTTTCACTCTGGGAATCTCATCATAAAATTCTTCATAATTTGTGCATCCATGTATTGGCTCTCCTTCAGTCACTGGCTCTGCTATGAACATAGCTGGGTTCACTATCTTGTATCAAACTGTCTTAATCGATGGATTCGATATGATCACTTCATAAGCAGAAGCTCTCTGAGATGTCAACGTGCCTTTCGGTTTTTCTAGAATGGCAAATAGCGTGTGCACGACGTACAACATCATTGAGCATCACATCACAATGGTTGTAGCTTTCTCTATGGCAAACGCTGCAGCAGCTAAACTTTGTTCGCAAGGGAAGTGGCCTCTCATCACTGGGTCCAAATTCCCACTGTAGTATGCCAGGGGATTGTACCCTAATGTGGTTCTCTGTGTGAGCACTGCCGTCATGATGCTGCCATTTGTGTGTGAGAACAGGTACAATTCCACTGCACAATTGGGAATCCCTAAATCTGGTGCAGTGCAAATGGCTCTCTTGAGTTCAGTAAACCCTTTTTCCATGGTCTCAGACCATTCAATTTTTTCTTTCTTCACCTGTGCCTTTTTTAGGGCCTGTAACAAGGGCTTGAAATATAAACTGTAGTCAAAGACCCAAGCTCTGACATAATTGCAAAGACCTAAAAAGCTCTACATCTGTTTTATCGTGTGTGGCTTAGCTGTGTTTAGTATGGCTGCAGCCCTTTCCGGGGTAACTCTTTTCCCCTCATGTGAGATCAATGGCCTATATACAGCACTTCTTGCTGACAATATTGTAACTTTTCTTTGTCAACTTTATATCCTTTCTCAGCCAATATAGTCAATAGCTGAATAGAATCGCGTCTGCATCTTTCCTCTGTCGTGCTGCAAATTAAGATGCAAGACAACACTCTCTAATGCATTATTGTTTAAGTCCATCTGCAGAACTCTGTTGAAAATTGAAGAAGACTCACAGTACCCCTGGGGTAACCTCGTGCTTTTCAGACTCATCTGTCTGAACGTAAATGATGTCAGATCTTTGTGTCTCGGTGCAATGGGATTGAGAAAAATGTATCACTGTAAAATATTTTGCCTCAACAGGTATATTACAAAGGATTGTGGCCGGTTTAGGGACTAAAGGGAACTCGGCCTCTACAATATCATTTATCGGGTGTAAATCTTGAATTAGTCTCCAAGACCCTCCCTTTGATTTTTTGATAGGGTAAACTGTGGTATTGCATGACGACTCCGACATCACTAAGATGCCCTGTTCCATCATGGCTGAAATTGACTTAACAATTCCTTCATCTGGATCCCTAGACAAGGGATACTGTTGTGTTTTTGGTAAAATTTCTCCTGGCTTCAGTTTAATTTTTACTTCTCCGACTCCTTTCAATAAGCCTACATCAGAGGGGCCTGTGGTCCATACTGAGACAGGCACCTGTGCCATGTCGTTCTTAAAATATTCAGGACGTTCTGTGCCAAAATCATTCTCTGGGGCACTTCTCTTTTGATAATTTTCACCCAAAAGGTGAGATTTACCTCAACTGTTGTTTCTTCCCCATCTGCTTACTCGTCAAACAGATCATCATCAGTGACATCAGTCAATCTGTACCCTTCTTCAACGGTGATTACTGTGCACCATTGTCGGCCTTCATCATCACAACCATCGATCAAATCAATTTTCCCTCGTGCTATGGCTGTGTGTATCGTCAAGGGAAATCCTTGGCCTTTTTCCTCGTGCATAGGTATTCTTGGCCTAAAGAGAAATTCATCTGGGGTCCTCATGGTTTTGTCTGCAAGGTCTGGTAGCCCTGTCATCAGCACACGTACTCCATACGCAAATATTTCTGGCTTTAATGGGATTGCTCTCATAGCTGTGTGTCCTGTGTATGCTCTAATCTTCTCGCATATGTTCCAATAGTGCATTCCTGGAATTTAAGATACTATGCCCTTCTCTTCGAATGAGATTGTCATGTTTAACTTTGTCATTAGATCTCGTCCCAAGATATTTACTGGGGTTTGTCTTGAATATAACAGTGCTACATTCATATCACATTCTCCTATAGAGACTGGAAGTGTATCTGTAAAAGGAATATGACTTGTTGCTCCTGTGAAGCCCTGAGTATTTATGGCATCGCCGGACAAGGAAAACTTGCCTTCACGTATACACGAGCGTGTTGCACCCGTGTCAAGTAAGAAAGAATATTCTTTATCCCCTATAACAACAGCTACACTTGGTTCCTGGTGAGGGTCTGGTGTCACTGATAGGATAGAGCACATCAGGTTTCCAAGTGAGCTGTCCTAGTCCATATGCAAGTTTGTGTGAATGGTCTTCCCCCATCACCACTGTTAGCTCTTATCCCAGAGTTCACTGCCTGACCTGTACTTACTGTCTGTGCTAGTTGCATCGATGACCGTTGAGACTGCCCTTGTGGAAAACGCATCAAATTCTGAGGTTGCAAGCTTTGCTGTGTTCCTGGTGTTTGCTGCTACACCGTGTGATTCTGTGCAACTCCATTCCCTCCCAGTTGTAAAAACACAGGTGGATTCATCATACCTGCTCTTGTTCCTTGGTCGTTTTGCAACATGCCTTGACTTCTGCATGTGCGTGCTAGGTGGCCTGTCATCCCACCCAACCAACATACTGGCGGTGGTCTGATCATTTGCCCATTTGACATATCCTGACTTCCATTTTGAATGTTTTGAAGACCTCCCTGATTGTTCAGAAAACCTCCCTGATTACTCTGCCATCCTCTTCCCCTAAATCCTCTCCCTTGGGGGCAGAACCCATTATTACCCTGATTTGCGCATTGTGGATTATTGACCTGCTGCATGCTCGGTCCGTCTGTGCTAATTATCATTGCCCCTTCAATGGCATATTTTGACAATTTTTTCTGCTCTAATTTTGCCTCTTCAGCTTTTTGTGGAAACTCTTTTTTGCGATTCTTCTCTTGCAGCAGCCTGCAGTAGTGCGCAATGGTCAACTGTATTCCAGACCACGGTTTGGTCTCGAATCCTACCAATTTCTTGAGCTGCTTCTGTACATGATCTGGCAGCACTTGGCATAATACATGGTAAAACACTGGTATAGATTTCCCCCAAGACTCCTGTGTTTCCAGTATCCACGTGTCTTGGAAATTCTAAAGGTAAAGCAAAGGGTCCTCTGACTCCTTCATTTTACATGTCATTATAGCTCCTATGTCGGAAGTATCCGGATATAGCAATCGTAATGCTTTCCATACTGCGGCTCTGCCATTGTTAACCGGTGCTCCGGCATGCGCAGTATTAATGGTAGTCACACCAAGGTAACCTGTATGTGTCCACACATTGTGAGCTCTATGACCAAGTATGGCAATAAAAGACCCTTGATATCTCCTATAGCTAACGTGTTCCCTTCTGTAATTTTTTCTAGCTCGTGTATCCATTTTCCGGCTCCCGATGTCAGCATTGGAAGCTTATTTTTCAGGTTTTCCCGATCCATGTGTGCCCATGGAATATACTGTGGTCTCGTTCCTCCCTTCTCGAGCAACGGAAATTGGGACCCATAGCCCTCCCTCTCTTCTCTCATTGTTTTTCTGTCTATTGCAGGAGTAATATTCCTGCATCGCCACCTACCTGGTAATGTCCTTAGTCGGCTCACGTAGGGTGGTAGAGACACCCCCTCTAACGGTAAGATACTTCTTCATGTCGGTCTGACTGTGTGGCTGACTCTGATGCCCTCGGTGCAAACCCACTAGAACCTGACCATCTCATCCCTTTCCCTCCTGAGAATCATTTTTCGCGTCTCCTCTCTTCCTCATTTTCCTCATGTTCCTCTCTTTCGACATCTGATATTGTCTGTGCCCAACTCGTGCAACTTCTTACAACCTCCTTGCTCTTAATGATTTCCAACCTGTCTAGGGACAGTTCTCTATTTCTACTACTTCGAGGAAATGTCCTCAGCATCGTACTGCTGAGTGCTCTCCAGGCGCTCATCCTCCCCTTCCCGTCGGGGTACTTGTTCTAACCCCATCTCATTGTATATTCTATCGATCGTCTTTCTGATGCTTCTGGTATCAAAGTCATCCTCTATATTTGCCCTAGATGTGCCTGGTACTGAATCGTACTCAGGAAATAATTATTCGATGTCTTCCCAATCTACTACTGTATCAGGTTTTTTAACCTCTCTTTCCAGATATTCAAGATCGCATGCTCTCTGTCTTCGCTTACGTTCTATGTCGTCATCGAATTCTGTGCGCTTCCTCGCTTCCTCTCTGACCCTATCTTCCTCCTCTTTCTTTGCATCTCTATGTTCATTTGCCCTTCGTATTTCCTCATCCCTTCATCTCTTTATTCTTTTCTTCCATATCTTTTGCTCTTCTTCTTCTATTTGCCTTTGTTGCTGTATGTCCTGATCATTAGCTGTTCTCTGTTTATGATTTTGTTGTCTTTCTTGCTCTTCGCGATATAACTGCTCTCGTCTCTGCCTATCTTTTTTCTGATTCTTTCATCTCTCAATCCTTTTTCCTTTTCCTTCTCCCTTCTTTGTACATCATCTGGCTTCTCTTTTTATCTTGCGTCATCAATGCCTTTACCATCGAGTTTCAATAAAATCTGACCCCCCATTCATTTGTTCTGTGTGAATACTATCTTATCAGTTCTATCCTCATTTCCTTTCCATCTGTTGCCCTCTCTCTGTATCGAGAGATGTACTTGCTTGTGCCTGGTCTTTCCTCTCATTCTCGCGTCTCTCCTTGTCCCTCGAGACCTTGAAGGTGATATCTCTATCTCTGTCTTTGTCTGTCCTTTCGTCACAACTTTGTGTAGGTGACTCATATGCCGGGTTGCTATACCCCGTGGCTGCTTTAAGTTCTCTTAGCAGGTATAATCATTTGTCCTTACTGACTTCATTTTTAATTTCAGACGGGGCGGGCGGTGCAGAAGGTGTCTCACCTCCCTCTGTGCATACATTAAGTATCCAATCTAATGGTGGTTCCTCCTCCTTATCCTCCTGATACATCTTCCAAAGCTTTAAACTAGCTGGGTGTTTGTCTTACATTTTGCCTGTGTATGTGGATTGCAAATATATATCATCATGTGCTGTAGGACCATTTTAGACAGCGATCCACCTTGGTGCCACGGCATAAACATTTTGTTTGCAGTTCCTTTAACCCATTCTGCACTGTACTTTTTCAGCTTAGACGAATATTTTGGCAACTGTTTGCATAGGTGTACTAATGGAGTCATGTCTTCCATGCTTAAATCTGTTCACCTTCTCTTTATATAACACTTGTTAAGCTTTTCTGTTTCTTAAACAACTTCAACAATATGAGCGAGCACCAATCGTCGCAAGCTCAATTCCCGCTTTTTCACAAAAAGTTATACTTCCTTTTTCAAGCAACAATCATCAATTCGTATTCTACAATATCTCAGTTACTGAATCGCGTAATTTTTATGCTAGTTCCTCGGAGGAAAAATTTAATTCTATGACGTTACAACAAACAACACAAAAGACAAACGTTAACAGGCTAGACAAACTCCAGCTGGCTACACAGATCTCTGCCCCAAAATCTTACCCCGACATGGGGTGTAAGGCCATCCCTTTCAAAAGTGTCTTTAACCGCTTTGGTTTTCTAGTTATTCCTATTTTACTCAGGACTTTGGATGCAGGCTTCTTCTAACCGCTATAATAAGCATAGGAATTTGGGCATTTCCTCTCTTTTCAGGTATCCTCCAGGTATCCTCCTCTTCTTGGGTGTCCTCCCCGGTATCCTTATCCAGTACTTGGTCAACCCTTGAGTCACTATTTCCTTCCCCTTGTATATATATATACATTCTACTCTACTTCTAACTGTATTTTTTTTCCCACCTCCCTCTGTTACCTTCCCTTACTTGTTCTTGTTCACCTAAATAGGTGCTGTTCTTCTGATAGGTACTGGACAGAGCCCCACTGCGGCTCTCTGCTGGTTTATTTGCTCATCATACGTAACATACATTGGTGTGAATGTTCCTGGTACTTCAAAATGGACAGTTGGAATGTGGACCGTACTTGGACTCGGAACCTACTCTACACTTTGTTCCATTTAACAGCATCAAGTTAGATCTCAAAACTCTATGAGCCGCTAGTTATAAAATGCGGTAAGCCAAATACTTGGGAGCCTGCCCAGAAATGCAGCTATGTGTGATACACATAACGCGATAGGTGATTCGACTGCGATTAGGGAGCCAGCGTAATGCTCTCCTAGCAGGCGTGATGTGTTCTCTCCTTTGCACACCTGCAACAATAAGTACTGCATTATTTTGAATCACCTGTAAGTGTGTCAGGTTATGTTTGGAGATTGCAAGCAGAAGGCTCGAACAGTAATCTAATTTGGCTCTTATAATAGCCCGCACAACTATAGCACAGTTAGCCGATGAAAGAAAAGGCTGTAGCTAAGAGTTTCAGATGGTAACAGGTTCTAGACACAAGACCATTAACCTGACTTTTCATGGATAGTTCTTCATAGAAATCACCCCAAGTGTCTTGACCTTGTGCTGAGTGACAATATTGCAATCTGCAATTCCAAAAGAAAGATACTCCGGATCAAGCTTCTTCGGCTAAGTAGCAGTACCTAGCATCATAAGTTCTGTCTTGGAACTGTTGAGGGCAAGCGTATTTGCTTGTATCCATGTTTGAAAGAGTTCATAGTTGGAGCTCAAGGAGGCAGAGTAGAGGACATAATCCCCTGTTAGGGGAACAAAGAACTGTGTGTCATCCACATAATTAGCATACACTACACCTATTTCATCTAATTGCTCGAATAAAGGGTGCATGAAGATATTAAAAAGAGTGGGTGACAAGCACAAGACCTGTGGGACCACGCAAGAAACAATGAACTCCTCAGCCCTAGCATCCTCAAAGAAAGCCCTTGCCCTACGATCTGCCAAGAATGATTTTACCCATGGCCGGAACAGAAAAGTGCACTAAAACCCCTAATTTCTGTGCCAAAATAAAACTATCCACAAGATCAAAAGCGGCAGGGAGATCCAGGAGCATCAGCATGATGGTCTTGCCCTCTGCCATAGACTGCAATATATTGGTCTTGAGCTAGATAAGGGTAGACTCTGTACGATGAGCTCTTTTAAAACCCGATTGTTTGGGCCCCAAGAGGCCATGTTCAACTAAAAAAGACTCAATCTGTAGATGTGCAATTTCATCTAAGATTTTTAACAGATAAGGCACATTTGTAATAGGTCGATAATTACCTGCCATGCCAGGTTCAAGAGAGTTTTTGTTTTTTAATTAGTGGTGAGATCCAGGCTTTTTTTTATGGAAGTAGGGACACAATTTTCCCTGAAAGATGCATTAACAAATTTAGTTATGAGGGGTACCAATTGTGGGGCACAGTCTTTCACCTTAATAGCCAGGCAGACATCGCCCTTGCAATTAGTGGGTTTCAGTTTGCTCAGGAGATCGGCAAGATGCTACTCAGGGGTTCCTGTACTCATAGTGGTGCTCATCGTTCTTTGAGCACAGGAGGGGAGGAAGTTGGGGAAAGGAATGAGAAGTGGGGGATGGGAAGGGACAGAATGTTTAATGTGGGTGTGAGAAACCTCAGGGTATTCTCCCTGGCCAGCCCTGAGCATCCCCTATTCAGGTGGCTTGCGAATGACCACTGCTCTCAGACCCCAACCCCAGGTTTGGATGAAAGAGAGAGAATAACCTGGATAGGGGAATCCAAGGTTGTACTCAGTGAAAGACCCCAGGTGAGGGGCGGTATTATACCGAAGAAGAGGGAGAGGAAAACAAGACCTCTGAAACTTTTATAGGCTACATGACAACTACCTCCATTTCTTCCAGTGACAACACCATGCTGGCTCACTCTCCAGACACAACGGCTCCCTCGTCAAGTTCTTTCTCCCAGTCTCCAAAGCTATCAACGGTCTTGCACCTCAGTCCCTGGCTGCTTGTATCTCTACCTACTCACAATCCCATTCTCTCCACTCCTCCTCTACCCTCAATCTAACTTTCTTATGTCCCTGTTCCTCCTCTTACTTCTGCTCTTTTTCCCTACTCAACCTGCTCCATTGGAACCCGCTCCCCATCACAATCAAAGCCAGTCCAAATGTGTATCCCTTCACAAATCTGCTTAAACTTCACCTACTTTCAAAAGAGGTAGCTCTCTATAGCCCCCGTCCTCCCTTTATGAATGCATCACACCTTCCAGTGCTACGTAATAATGCAACTTTGTATATTTGACAGTACTCTTTAGTTTGAAGCATTTGCTGCTCTAGACTAGGTTCATTTTACATTTGTTAATCCCTTGTTTCTGTTATCGTTGTGGGTACTTTTGTCCCCTCACTAAATCCGTTTGTTCACACCCTTATAAAGTGGTACACTGCCTGTTCTCATCTTTGTGCTAATGCACAGGCACCCTCCAGGGGAATGCCTCTACCATCTGTAATGTGTTATAGCAAATTGTTTATGATCAAAATTGACATCCGTGTTCCTCAAATTAAAACAACTACAACTATAAATCAAACACAAAAGTACCCAAACCAGATCTCACAAAATAAACCTTAACATCAAACCACACCACTTGGAGGTTACGCATGGATCTCAGCTGGTGCTTAGCCATTGTTACCATACACTTTGTGCTTTTAATTTTGGGCTGATGACTGTAGTATAGAACATGACATTTTCAGTGGAGGACAGTGGAGGCAGTAAACTGAATGCTATAGTGCCACTGTGTATGAAAGACAGCAAATGGAAATGCACATTATGCATGCTCAATTTATCCATTTTATGGTGAATGGGCTATCTGTCCAGTTTGCACTGAGTACATGCGTTAACATAAATTAATCAACTAACACTTTCCCATCAAATAACACTATCAAGTAATGAATGTTCCCTTTAACAAAGCAGTGCAAATGGTCCAGATGACAGATTCTGTTTGTTTTTCAGTGGAAGTTTAAACGTGCAAGCAGAATGCAAGTGCCATGATTTTAGACAAATCAGCTGGGGTGATGTGAGACGTCAGGGAAAAGGGCAGGTTTAGTACGATTGACAGGGCTAGGGTATAAATCTAGTTGGAAGAAGGGGTGGAGGATTATTATTATTTTTCAAAGAGAGGAGACCAGGAGTGCAGCTGTCAGCAGAGAGGGCAGAGCCGTGCTGCGCAGAAAGGCAAGATTCTCCCAGGCAGCAGTCTGAGAAGACAAGTCGGAGAGAGGTTGCAGTTTTCTAACTGGGCTGCCAGAGCTGCAGAATTTGCAATACTCCCTTCTGCTGATAAGACACTTCAGAGAGGGGCTTCTCCTGATAATAGCGCAGAAGTTTCACAGTTGAATGTAAGTATCTGCGAAATTGAGGAGAGCGTAGAATGGTGTTTATCTTTTCAGTCAGCCAGTCAGGACTAGGCTGTTATTCTTGAACAGAGTTTTTATTTCTTTCGCATTTGTAATTGAGAAACACTAAAGTGTAACAGAGAATATTGGCATGCTGCTGTGCAATTTGATTTTGTCTTTTCTTTTAGATGGTCCATTTTGTCGACTGTCTCCGGGTTCAAGGTTTGATTAAGAACACAGGTTGGTTACGTATATTATGAATAAATGTTAACTTGTGTTAATGTGTATACTGCATAACCTGCTTTTAAACAATAACGCATATGAAATGAAAATAATTTTTGAAGCTGAATCAGTGGGGTTGCGTTTTCTGTGCCTATGTGTACTCACTGACAAAGAGGGGAAATCACAGGGAAGTACCCTGTGTATGAAAAGTGGTAAATTATTTTACCACATGTGGTAAAGTTGGAGGTAAAGTTTAGGAACCAGCTAGCAAGCTGGAAAACGTATGATGCATGTGTGACTTGTGAATCATCGATAATAATGAACAGTGTTATGAACAATCCGTCAAAGACGGTAGTCCAGTTTCGTAGATAAGTGACTGGAATGACAGTTAATACTGTCTTGTTTACCTAAAAGTGAAAAGACAGCTAGCTTGCGCTTACAGTTAACCCTAAATAGAATACAAAGTTCGGAGGGGAGGTTTATCACATTATAGGAGGGCATCATCATAAACATGCTGTGCCACCATGTAAGCACTATTTTACCACTATTTTACCACAGTACTAAAATACCACCAAATTGTGCAATAGCCCTCTGACACAATCCCCGACATATTTTGGTGCTTTGGCCTTGTGGGAACAAACTGTAAAGCAGTTACTGGGCGTGGCAATCGTGTTTAGCACAGCCATTTGGTGCACATAAAAGGGAACTAATTATGTGAGTTGATAGTGTGGCGCTGTGCACAGTGTCGTTATGTCCCAAATTGAAGCATATTTTTCTGAGCTGGTGAACTTCCTGGAGGCAAAGTTATTTGCCCATGGGGTGTGGTCATAAGAAAATGCTGTCTTATGGCAATATCACATATGTGGGGAGGTGCAAAAATAGCCATTATATGACATTTTTGAAGAAGGCAGCATCTGTCATGATCACAGCCAGGGTTCATAGTCTTGATTCAGACGTGCAGGCCAGGCGGGACTCATTGCATAGATCAGCGGGTCAAAGGTGGGTCTTAACTGGGCACACATGGCATCTACACCATTCACAGCATTGAAATAGCCTTTCAGTACTAATAAGATGGTCGCCTAGTGGGTCATGGACAAGCAGCAGCATTGAACTAGTCATTTGTCATAGAGAGCGATTTAAGCTCTGCCCCCCGCTGGAACACGCGCTTAGGTGTTTGCCCCGCTGGCAGCGGTTTAACGCTACTGGCGCTTCTGCTCACAGAGCCTGAAGAATTAAAGAAAATAAATATTAATTCATTGAATAGTTAACAGAATATTCACAGACCACTGACCAGACCGAAGATTTCCTTTGCGGCAGTTTTCCAGTAGAAGAATACATTTCGTCACAGTGTCTCTTCAGTCCGAAGTCTTCGTTCACAGCCGCAGCACCTTCCGAAGGCTTTTCCTCAGCATTCCGAAGACCTGCAGAAACAATGGTACTTAGTTAAATAACCAACATTACAGAGTATTAAGAGTCAAGATCATTTCTACGCAAATACTTACCTGAAGCGCCAATGAATTTTTCCTCACAGTAGTTAACCGTGCTTTGCAGTAGAAGGTTGCAATCTTTTAGAATTGACAAACTTATCCTATTCAACGTTTTCCTTTCCTGATAATGCGCGCAACCTTTTCTGCCATCAAAGTTCCTTTTCTGCATACTGAAATCTCTTCATTTTCAGCGCGCTTCAGCTGTAACAAGTGTGCCAACTCTCCACAAGAAATAAAGGGTCCATATTCTTCTCCTTTAAACTTCAAACTTTTCATCCTCCAAAACCCTGCAAGAGGAAGAAGAATAAAGTATTTAGTATGAGAGATCTCGCCAACTTAGAAAACTTTAATCCTAAGAAAGACAGCAGTTATCCTTATTTGATTTCTGTCAGGAGACTCAATCTCTTAAAAGACACTTGCCTCAGAGTCCTCAGAGTTCTTCAGCATTCCAGTTTTCAGAAGCATATTATAAACATGCCACTGTGAGACAGCAGGATGGAGAGCTCCATAAATACAAAACACAGGTGAGGGGAGTATGTGGTCTCAGATTCAGAAGGGAGTTTATTTCGGGTTGAAGATAGACTCTTAGCAGTTCTCACCATTCTCAACACTTACAGTACCTCATTTTTTGTTATCTATCTGTCCTGACAGGAAAAGAATCCAAAAGCTTCAAAGTAGCAGATCCACAGGGTCAAAGATCATTACGCTCCTGAGGAGTCCAGGTAAGCATTACAGAACGCGAAGCCATACTTAAAAAATACTCCACCTGAGTGTAATGGAAACCACAGAAATAGACCATTTGTCCCAGATTTTGGGGGAGTTACGGGCAGACGTCCACGCAGCAAGGTCAGAAACCAATTCCCTGAGGAGGGAGTTAGTGCTTAACAGGGAATGCACACAGGAAAAGCCCCACTTCCTAGTGGCCCTCCACCAGATCAAGGCTCAAATCCCAGTCCTCCTCTGCAGGTGATTTTTACCAGGAATTATGGGGGATCTGAAGCATTTTGCAGTCTTTATGAATCCATGTAACTTGCATTTCCTGTGTCGACCCGGGTTTCTTTTCCTCAGATCAGTCTAGGGTGGAATTTGTGTTATCCTATCTGGGTGGGCATGCTGCAGATTGGTCCATTCCCTTAGTCAACCGAGATGACCCGTTATTAAGAAACTTCTCTGGCTTCCAGCAGGAATTGGAAAAACTCTTTGCCCATCATACACAGGGACAGGCCTTGGATAATGAGTTGCTTTCCTTATGCCAAGGTGGTCAAGAATTGTTGGCATAGGTGGCTTCTTTTAATCACTTAGTAGCAGAAACTAATTGGCCAGAAGAAAAAAGAACAACACTCTTTTACCAAGGTTTACAGGAGAACTTAAGGACATATTGGCTCAAGTTGTGAATCCTCCTGCGGGTTGTGCAGAATTCATAGACCTCACTATACAACTGGATCATCGGTTGCAAGATCGATGAACAGACTGTTCCAGATTTGACAATAGATTGCTCTATGTCCATCCAAAAGACAGTGGTAATCGCCAAGTAACTGAGAGCTATCCAGAACCGATGCAATTGGGGGGTGTTCGGGCCCCATTTCAAAAGAAGAAAGAGAAAAAAGAAGACAACAGAATTCATGTCTCTACTGTGACAAAATTCTGAGCTGCGGAGCTAAATTACACTATCACAGATAAATAATTATTTGCAATAAAGAATGGCTTTAAAGAATGGAGACATGATTTATTAGGGGCCCGTCACACCATCTCGGTTCTTACCGACCACAGAAACCTGCAATATTTATGCAATGCAAAGGCTCAGTCCTCACGACAACTCCGTTGGGCATTGTTTTTTACAAAATACGATTTTGTTATAAACTACCGCCCTGGAGTACGTAATGGCAAGGCGGATGCCTTGTCACGTATCGGAGAGAATGAGGATGTTCAAATTATTCCAGATCCAGTGAACATTATTCCAGGAGAGAAGATGCTGGGAGTCACTGGATTTTCTAAAGAAGATCTGAAGTCAAAGATTTGACTTAGCCTGACCACTTCTTCTGAGTTAGAGGCCTGGGAATCAAAAGGATCTAAGAGGGTTTACCATATTTCCAAGGTCACCGTTATCTACCCATTCGGGAACTACAAACACAGGTCATAGCAGATTATCATGGAGCGATGCTAGAAGGTCATCCTGGAATTGCTAAGAGAATTGGCAAGATCAAAATACATTTTTGGTGGCCAACTTTGCGCAAAGATAGCATGGATTTCATCCAAACTTGTGGTATTTGCACCCAAAACAAAGGTTTGAAGCAGAGACCAGCAGGACTACTTCAACCCTTACCTGTTCCACCTGCACTATGGCATACCATATCCATGGACTTCATCACAGAGTTAACCCTTTGTTTGGGTTATAATACGATTTTACTGGTGGTGGATTTATTCTCCAAAATGGCTCATTTTATTGCCTTGAAAGGACTTCTATCGGCATCAGTTTTGGCAAAGATATTTCTGGAAAATATTGTACGTCTTCACGTATTTCCGTTAGCAGTAATCTCGGATAGAGGGAGTCAATTTCTATCCCAATTCTGGAAAAGTTGTTGTGAGATGGCTAAAATTGAGGTGTGTTTGTCTACTAGTCACCATTGACAAACCGATGGTCAAACTGAGAGAACAAATCAAACCTTAGAACAATACCTTCAGTCTCTTCTCCACCAAACAGATCATTCTTGGGTGGATGTACTCTGGGTTGCAGAATATGCTTACAACAATTCTGAGAACACTTCTACAGGGCATACTCCTTTCTACATTCTTAATGGTTGCCATCCACGGACCTCTACCTTTGATCCACCAGACCCTTTAGAGATGCCGGCAGTGCAGAATCTTCATGAGAACATTTCAGAAGTACAGAAAGAAGTCTTAAGGCATTTAACTGTTGCAAAAGAGAGTCAAAAGACATTTGCTGACAAACTTTGAAGAAAACCTCCAGATTATCTAGTGGGAGATAAGGTATGGTTTGCTTTCTAACACATTGCACTTAAGGGGTCACGTAAATTTCAGCCCAGATTTCTGGGCCTGTTTTCAGTGTAAGCTGTCATCAACCCTGTAGTATTAAGATTAACCCTACCATCTGATATGCAAATTCATCCTGTATTTCACGTTTCCTTATTGAAACCAATGAATCCAGGTACCAGGCTTCAAAAATCTCCCAAGCCCATGTTTGTGGATGGAGAACCAGAATTCTTAGTGAAAGAAATTTTAGATTCCAGGATTGTCAGAAGGAAACTGTTTTATTTAGTAGATTGGAAAGGTTTTGGTAAAAAGGACAGAACTTGGGAACCTAGTTTTAATGTACATGCTCCCCAATTACTGCAAGGGTTTCATCAGAATCACCCAACCAAGCCAGGGCCAGAGGGTCCATCCTTGGGAGGGGCTTGGGGGGAAAACTGTCATGATCACAGCCAGAGTTCATAGTCCTGATTCAGACGTTCAGGCCAGGCGGGACTCAATGCTTAGATCAGCGGGTCAAAGGTGGGTGTTAGCTTGGCACACATGGCATCTACACCATTCACAGCATTGAAATACGATAGACATCTATAGTCTTTCAGTACTCATAAAATGGCTGCCTAGTGAGTCCTGGACAAGCAGCAGCATTGAAGTAGTCGTTTGTCATAGAGAGCTACTTAAGCTCCGCCCCGATGGAATGCGTGCTTTGCATTTGCTCCACTGACAGCGTTGCAACACTACCGGCGCTTCTGCTCACAGAACCTGAAGAATTAAAGAAAAAAAATATTAATTCATTGAATAGTTAACAGAATATTCACATACCACCGACAAGACTTACCAGACCGAAGATTTCCTTCGCCGCAGTTTTCCAGTAGAAGAATATTTTCCGTCACAGTGTCTCTTCAGGGCGCAATCTTCGTTCGCAGCCGCAGCACCTTCCGAAGGATTTTCCTCAAGATAATTTCTACGCGAATACTTACCTGTAGCTCAACAGAGTTTTTCCTCACAGTAGTTAACCACGCTTCACAGTATAAGGTTGAAATCTTTCAGAATAGACAAACTTACACTATTTGACATTTTCCTTTCGTGATAACGCGCGCAACCTTTTCCACCATCAAAGTTCCTTTCCTGGATACTGAAATCGCTTAATTGTCAGCGCGCTTCAGCTGTAGCAAGTGTGTCAACTCTCCACAAGAAACAAAGTGTCCATATTCTTCTCCTTTATACGTCGAACCTTTCATCCTCCAAGACCCTGTAAGAGAAAGAAGAATGAAGTAGTTAGCACGAGAGACATCTCCAACGTAGAACATTTTAATTCTAAGAAAGACAGCACTTATCCTCATTTGATTTCTGTCAACAGACTCATTCTCTTAAAAGACGCTTGCCTCAGAGTATTCAGAGTTCTTCAGCATTCCAGTTTTCAGAAACATATTATCAACACGCCCCTATGAGACAGCAGGATGGAGAGCTCCATAAATACAAAACACAGGTGAGTAGAGTGTGTGGTCTCAGATTCAGAAGGGCGTTTATTTCTGGGTGAAGATAGACATAAAATCTTAGCAGTTCTCACCATTCTCAACACTTACAGTACCTCAAATTTTGTTATCTATCTGTCCTGACAGGAAAAGAATCCAAAAGCTTCAGTGTAGCAGATCCACAGGCTCAAAGATCATTACGCTCCTGAGGAGTCCAGGCAAGCATTACAGCATCATCCAGGCCTGTCTCTTGAGACTTTTTAGAGGTTTAGACAAAAATGGTGAAAACATTTACGTAATAAGGCTATGTACTTTGGTTTCTCTTACATCGGTCTTTAAGACTACAGAAGAATGATGTTGAAGTAATTAATAAGTTACAGATCAGTTTGGATGAGGCGAGTGAGCAGGCAAAGAGTTTAAAAATTGGAATTAGAGTCATGTAACAGAGAGATGCGGCCTGAATGTAGCGAGTTGAACAGACAGCTGTCTCAGATAAAAAGACAGTTTGAGGAGAGTGAGCCGGAACTGAAACACTTAAAAGGAGTCATAGATGCAATCAGGCAGGACAAGGATGACACCATTTTTGGAGATGCAAACGGTCCGAAAGAATAATATGGAGAGAGAGAGCGAACTTCATACTATAGAGATAGAAATTAGTAAAATGTTAGAGGAGAATGACAAGAAGGAAAGAGAGTTTAATCAGTGACAAATGCAAATAAATGAAATGCAAGGCATAATTAATAGGATTAGTGGTGAGAACTCTAACCTTTGTCAAGAGGCAGACCGACTTCCCAAAAGGTGCAAAGATTTGGAACAGCAAATATCTAGTTTTAAATCTTCGGAAAAACAACAGGGCACCACATTTAATGGGATTGAGATTAGCCCCAACTCTGCCCGAGGGAACAATGTACCAATGGCTAGACCTGTGGCTAGGCCTGATTGTAGCCCATTTGGGGGGTTTGACTCACATGCTGGTGGTTACTATCAACCCTCTCCCCCTGAGGAATGAGCAACAGAGTAATGCATTCCCGAATATTGGGCCATGTAACCCCATTAAAATAATGAAATCAATCAAGACCTTGATCAAACCGTTCAAAAAGGGAGGCGATTGTTGTATAGAAGAACACATAGAATCACTGCATATTATATTTAAAGCCCTTCAAATACCAAGGGAACAGTAAAGACAGTACTTGCACCTAACACTTGATTCTGCTACTGCTAGTATCATCAGAAGTTTTAATAAACAAGAAAATCTGTCATAGGCAGAATTTGAAAAATAGGTTAGACACTATTTCTCACCTTATCAGTCAATGCAAGACGCCAAGAAAGCAGCGTATACCATGACAGCGAAGCCAAATGTGTCGCCTCGCCAGTTCCTCCAGGATTTAAAAAGAGCATTCTCCCTTTTTGATGTATCGGTTAGCCCTAATTCTGCAGAATTTGAGACTGCATACTTTTATGGTCTGCAAAAAGACATGATATCACAGTTAATCTGTGAATTTGACCGAGAAATCGCTAGAATGGATTGTGGAACAGGGAACTAAACTGTATGAGGTATTGTCAAATTGTCAAAGTGAAGAGGGGTCTAGCAAAAAGGAAATAAAATCAAAATCTAGCGACTCTACACAAACGTAATGGAGATAAAATCTGCAAAAATGCCACTTGAATTAGCTCAAATGCAGGCAAGGAACAATGTGACACCTGATGAAAGGGGCGTGCCACCACAGAGGACGCCACCCCAAACACTTAGGTTCCAATCACATGACCCGAGCAATAGGGAAAATTACATTAGTCATAGATATTTGAGTGACAAACCTAGAGTGGGATACCGGCCCGATATATCAGGCATGAATAACAATCAAAATCAAAATCAAAGAAACAATGACCCATACCAGACGCTTGGGGTATAGGGCAGATTTGACCCCGGCACTATGGTGTATGGCAATCAAGACAGACCACGGTATGTGGATGGATTTATTGAAAATGGAAATCAGCTTAAGGGACAGTTCCCATCAAATGAAAGACAAAATATGAACTATGTCCTGCGCCATTGTAATCAGTCACCACCACCAGTCGACCACAGCCAAAGGATGGTCAGACTGCATTCTCCCCTTCCTATGAACCCAGAATTCAGAAATAACTCAAATAGGAATCCTTTTTCTGAGAGATGCCAAATTAGGTCCAGTCATGGTGAATTTAACCAATACCTGCCTAGTCCACAAAGAGAGGAAACTAGGGAAATTGACAGATTTCAGTGCCTTGAGGCCCAGGTTAAAATGTTGTCTGAGCAAATAGGAAAACTCTGTGCAGTCCAAAAACAGCTGCCAAGTGAGGGTGCAGAAGGTTACCGGAGTGATTGTGTGCGTTCTGACGACAAGTGACTATATAATAGCTCCTGCAATGAAAAAGGTACAGAATCCCATGAACCAGTTTTGTGTAATGGTCCTGAATTGCTTGCTGATTCAAAAATGAAAAAAAAACACCAATGAAAGTGAAATAACTGGAACACACCCACACAAAAAGGGAGTGTGGTTCAATTTAGAGTTGAATCAAACCATTGAGGTGTGTGCATATGAAAGACAGAAAGGAGAAGTTGAGGACAGGTATTATGCTCCTATAACTGTAGAAGAAAAATGTAATGCATTTGCAATGATTGACAAGGGCGCACAGGCCACGTTCATGTCCAATAAATTGATGAAAAGTATCAATTAAGGGAGATCCCCACAAAATCATATCAAAGTGAGACAAAATGAAGGCCTGGTGCACAATGTCAATGTGGCACTGATGTTGACATAAAGATAGGAAAACACAAGATGAGACAGGAAGTATTGATCACATCTCTCAGCAAAATTCCATTTATGGTGGGGACAGATTGCCTGAAGAGCCTGTCGCCCCTCATTGATGGGGTAAATGGGGTCTTGTGGTCCTTAGCCAAAAAGCCATTGAGGTCCAAGAAAGTGAGGACACAAAACAACAGTATAAAAGAATGCCATACAGTGGTTAAATCAGATGATGCAGTGGAAGTGTATCTTCAGAATGGCTGTGTGCCTACGGTCACTGTCATTCTAATGTGTCAAGATGAGATGCAAGGTAGAGAAGAGAAACAGTCTCTGGAGATTTGTTTGGACCCCAAGAAAGAATGGCAAACTGAAATAGATGAAAACACATTTGCGCTTTTTCTTAAAAAGAAAAAAAATGCAAGCCACCTGTCATTTCAGAGATGAACACAGAGAAACACATTTCAACCCTTTCTGAAATACATATGAGAGATGGGAAGCCATGGATCCCTATCCGTGTAAATGGTAATTCTGAAATAATAAAGGCCACTTTAGCACTTGAGCAGGAAAGAAGTTTCATTAATGAGAAAATGCTCCAGCGAATAATTGACAGGGAGGGGAACCCAAAATTCAGAATAAAAAACCCTACATGTTTTTGGGTTGGATGAGCCGGACTCAGTGAATGCAAAAAAGATTACCATTTCCCCAAAAGCTATCTGTCACAATGTGTGGATAGTTAGTGGGACACAGAATGAATTTTATTTGGGAAATTACATTATTCACATAATGTGTATGGTGTTGGACTTGCTTAATCACAAGTTGTGGTCCAGGTTAGGGGGACCTGCACCTGAGTTTGAAGATAAGAGACAGGCTTATCATTGTGCACATTTGTTTCCATATGCGATTAAATTGCAGGTGAAAAAGGATGTTAACATTCCTGCATTCCCCAGGCAAGTTACCAGAACGCTAAAACACAGAAAGGGGCAGCAGATGAGGGATTATGATGCATTTGTGCGTCTAAATGAATCCATGAGGCAGCAAGGGCTAGAATGTGAATGTACGCCCCTGGTGGAGATTGGGGATGGGCCCATCAATATCATGGTGGACAACAAAGGATGTCAGGATATTTATTTAGAAGAGAACTCAGCATTAGGAATGGCAATACAAAATCCGATTATACTGCAGATTTTAACAATGCAGTGATTGGGAACATCCCTGAGAGATACGTGAACACACAGGGTGAATTGCTGGAGTCTTTGGATTCCCAACCTAAAGGGCTATTCAAAGATTATGTCTGTGTATCCTTATGATTCAAGGGAGACGGTGTGCTGCCACCAAGAGATTTGCATCTGATTTGATTTAAATGAAAATGAAACAGAGAAACAGCATATTAAAATGGAAGCCAATATTCTAAAACATTTAAAGGTGGCAACTCTACAAAGAGATACAGCTACACGATTAGAGGAGAGTACAGAGGTTCCTCCATTGGAGGATTTCCTAGACTTTTCAAAAGTGGTGGAAGAACAGGTTCAAGCTGCAGATGCATGCACAAATGAAGAGGAAAGGGATGAGTTGAGAAAAATATTCATGGAGTTTAAAGAGGTTTTTGCCAAAGATGCGTATGATTTTGGTGTAACCGATCTGCATGTTGCCACATTGCCAGAGGAATATGGTAGGGATCTGGTATTTGTGCGTCAATATCAGTTGCCACTAGCATGCTTGGAGTCATTGGCTGAGATAATTAAGTATTTAGAATCCAGAGTAATTATTTGTTTCATTCATAGCACCTCAAATACCCCCATTTTGGGAGTGTTGAAACCTAATGGCCAATGGTGTTTGTGTGCAGACCTAAGAGAGCTAAACAAAAAAGAACCTGTGTCCAGGGGGCCGCTCCCATTGATCAGAGTCTCGCACATATACATGGGTCAAAGGTATTTACCACATTAGATTTTACAGCTGGTTACTGGTGGTGCCACTGGCTGAAGACATACAACATTTGTTTGCATTTTCATTTGATAAATCCCAATATGCACGGTCCCGAACACCTTTCGGGTATGTCAATAATGGGAGTGAATTCGGAATATATTTGAGGAAGGCGCTCCCAGATGCTGCAGAGAGGGGGACAATAGTTTATGTAGATGATGTGCTAATTAAAACTGAAAACCTGAAAAGTCATTTTAATGAGAATAAGAATGTGCTTGGCCAGTTACAGAAGTCAGGAGCCCAAGTATCTTTGTAGAAAGCACAATGGTGTAAAATGAAAGTGAATTGCTTAGGTCATGAGGTGACTGAGAATGGGTTGAATCCACAAAAGAAAATGGTGGAAGCAATACAGAAATTGAAAAATCCTACTAATTTGAAAGGGTTGAGGAGCTTAATATGAATGACCAGCGATAACAGGAAATGTATTAAAAATATGCAGATTACTCAGCCTTTAACCAGATTATTGAAGCAGGGTGTACCCTGGAAATGGAAAAAAGAGCAATGTGAAGCAGTGGCTAGGCTGAAAGAATTCCTCATAAAGGTGCATGTTTGGCCTATCACATGAAGAACCAGGATTTATTTGTAGAAATAGGGTTCACTGATCAGTGTATGTCAGCTGTGTTACCTCAGAGACATGAATTAAGTCACAAAACAATTGCCTATGCGAGCAAGGCATTATCTAAAGTTGAAACTAAATTCAGTGAATGTGAGAAAGCACTCCTAACCACTGTTTGGGCATTGCAGCATTTCCATCCCATCATTCAAGGAGAAAGAGTAATTATTGAAACAAATCACCAACCCCTACAATTTCTGAAAAGTAAGAGAATTAGGTCAGGTAATTTGGCACAGTCCAGAATGAATTCCTGGACGTTGGTATTGCAGGGATTCCCTGTGGAAGTAAAATATGGACAGAATAAAAAGCACCCAGTTGCCCAAGGCCTAGCGGATCTACATGAATGCACAGCTGAATGTACACCTGACGAAACAGAAATAGAATTTAATTTGAATGCATTTGAACAATCCCCACACAAAGCTTTCAATGAAGATGGATGTAGGGGTTTACTAACAGTGTAAGCTGATGGATGTGCATATCATATAGAAAATAGTGTAGAAAAACAGCTTGTAGCAGGAATAGGAAATATCTGGTTGAAATGTGACAACATTCGAAGAGTAAGCATGAGAATTGGCTCTAGGCGTAGTCAAGTGGCAGCGTTAGCTGCTATTTATAAGGCAATTGCTACCGCAGTAGAAAATAAACTCAAGAGATAGTTTTAGTGACTGTCTCTGATGATGCACGGAATAGATTTGTGGAATATTTACCTGGCTGGAAGGCAAAAGGTATGCTCACATGCAATAATAAACCTCTTAAACTTGGGAAAATGACCCAAGCCATACACAAATTGGTGACAGAAAATGATCTAATAATACACTGGAGAAAAATCTGGGGCCATTTAAAGATGCCAGGTGAGGACAAGGAGGGGAATGATGAAGCAAATCAGTTAGCCATAATTGAAGCAGTAATGGGAGAGTTGTTTTCCATTGAACACCTACTAGCCAATATACAGGTAGATGCGATAACACGCTCCAAATCTCCAAAAGAAGTTGAACAGCGTGAAGCGCAATGGAGTTATGATACACCAGATGAGGATCTGAGCAAAGGGCAAAAAGAAGACCCAATTTTAGGCCAATTTTATAACCATTTGGTAGATGCAGAACAAAATCCTCTGCCTGAAAACGATTGCAAAGGAAAAGAAGAGTTCAGGGTACTGTTCAAAAACAAAAAGAGAATTAGGTTACAAGATAGTTTGATGACTAGAGAGTCTGTAACAGGTAAAATCCAATGGGTGGTGCCCCTGTCATTTCAGGGACTGATGTTACATCATGCACATGGCGCGATAACTGCAGGACACAAGGTTCACAAAAAACTTTAGAAATCTTAAAAGATTATGCTTATTGGCCACATATGTCCCAAGATGTTGAACTATACACTAGAGGGTGTCTAGTGCGTGCAATTTCACCTATGCATAGAGCCCCATTATTGAAAAGAGGTTTGACCCTTCCATGGTCTGATTTGCAAATCAACTATATTGGGCCTGTAAAAAAATCAGCCAGGGGAAATAAATATTTGAAAACAGTGGTTTGTCTAATGTCCAAGTGGGTGGATCGCATTCCCGCACCGGATTGCAGTGCGCAAACAGCAGCCACGTTACTGATAAAAAGATATGTGCTATAAAATGCATGTTGCTGGGAATGTTTTGGTTATATGTTTTGAATTGTGTAACGATAAACTTGTTTTCAGGTATTCTGGTGTGACAGATCGGTATCCAGACAGTCACCAGAAGATATTAATAATCCCATTTTATTTTCAGACATTGCAGCAGAAGAGGGACCAACAATTGTATTATGCAAGGTACTTAATTTGTTTTATTTTTTTTACTTTAGATGACTAATTCCTTACCCTGGCAGGGCCGGATCCTTGGAGCACTGGACCGTTGGAGGATGCCACGGGATCAGAGGCCCCGGGTAAGACCCCAAATCGAAAGAAGGGGGTTAAGATAAGGATCCCGATATGCCAAAAAGATGACGCTGTGGGGGAGATTCCATGGAGTGCTGGACTGAAGGAGTTCTGCTGATGACAGCGTTATGTGCAGTGGTTGCACAAAGACTAATGGACAGGACATTCTGGAGACATGGTCCAGTATATTCTGGGTACCAGGAACTAAAAAAACATAATCTTTACTTTGCTTTTATTAATCTTGACTTTTGTTTCATTTTTCATGTATGGCTTATGAAGCATAGTGCTGTGCTGTGCTCCACCAATATGGAGATCGGACTGTTGACAAAATAATGATGAGATATCTTTTTTTTTAAAATGTTTTTCCTATTTCCCTATACATACATACTATTTAGTGATGTCTTGAAACATCGTTCATGTATCCATGGGAAATGTTGTTTGTTCCATGGAATATGTACATAAGTGAGGAGTCTGTAATTTAAGGTATATGGTGTTTGTTTTGATATATGGACTTTCCATTTATTTATGGAAACATATATATGGGCACGTCAATGGGAAATACACATGTATGTTTTTTTAAAATTGTTTTTACCAAGTCTCCACCAAACACGAGTACTTCCTTATTGGGTCTCTTTCCTGTGTGAATTCAAATATACAGTTCAGAAACTCCCAGAGTCCTCAGGCATCTGGGGGAGCTTATAGACACTGAGCAACAATAGGGGTAGGGCAGATCATTCTGCAATCCCACAATAGAGCTTTTTTTCTGAGGGCTCGGTTTAGGCAATTTAAACTCTACGTGTGTGTGTCTATTTGTATTTGTGTGTGCGTATTTGCATGTGTGTGTTTGTGTGTTAGTTTGTAATTGTGTGTTTTTACGTGTATTTATATGTATGTATATATATTTTTAAAGCGCAAACTAAGGCCCAAAGTCATCTAGGCCTGAGCAAAAGCCGGCAACAGAAGGCCAACAGAAAAAACAGCCAGAATCTAAAAGTGATACTTTTTAAAGCTTTTTGGAAAAGGAAGTGGTCAGTAATATCTAAGAGACGGGCTGGATGGGAGTCCCATAGAACAGGGGCAAGGACACAGAGACCATCCTACCGCCCGGGCTCTACGGTATCTAGGGGGTTCTCAAAATAAGGTTTGTGAGGATTAGTGAGAAGGGGTGTGTGTGTGTGTGTGTGGGGAGGTGCTGGGGGGGTTCATGAAGACAATGTACATGCCATTAAAGCACCTCTAATGCATACGCCTTGTTGTAGGAGCATAAGCAATATCTTGTAATCCACTATGTCAAAGACTGCTGAATTTCTCTGCAGCAATCAATTACAACCCATGACGTTGGTGTAACCATTCAAAATTGGGATGCAGTCAGAAACATTTAACAAAAGGTGAGAAACTCATTGGTTTAGCCCAGTACTGACAAATTCTCAAAACAAGCAGCTAAGTAAAGGGCGGTGAAAAGAACGTATTTATGTATCCATGGGAAATGTTGTTTGTTCCATGGAATTTGTACATAAGTGATGAGTCTGTAATTTAAGGTATATGGTGTTTGTTTTGATATATGGACTTTCCATTTATATATGGACACTTATATATGGGCACATCAATGGGAAATACACATGTACGTTTTTTAAATTGTTTTTAGTTCTTATTTTTTCATGGTGGTTGATTCTGGCAATTGCAATTGTTTAAATGGGGCGGGGGTGGCTATTTGTTCTCAGCATCAAGATGACGATTTTGGTCCTAATTCTGACAACAATGGGGAAGAAGAGATGCCCTGTAGGGCATGCATTCTGAGGTGGTTTTTGTTTCTCCTGTAGTGATATCTCAGGCAATCACAGCATCCAAAAAAGGAGGGAGATGTAGTATAGAACATGATATTTTCTGTGGAGGTAGCACACTGAATGCTGTAGTGGCATTGTGTATGAAAGACAGCAAATGGAAATGCACATTATGCACGCTGAATTGATCAATTGTATGGTGAATGGGCCATCTGTCCAGTTTGCACTGAGTACATATGTTAACATAAATTAATCAACTAACACTTTCCCATCAAATAACACTACTCAGTAATTAATGCACCCTTTAACAAAGCAGTGCAAAATGGTCCAGATGACAGATTCTGTTTGTTTTTCAGTGGAAGTTTAAGCATGCACGCATGATGCATGGGCTGTGGTTTCATTTAGAAGGCGTTATTGTGCTCCAGGAAGAAATGGATGCAAATATACTTGGGAGGTGGTTTTCAGAGAGAACAGGTGCTATGATTCTAGAAAAATCAGCTGGGGGGATGTGAGACGTCAGGGGAAAAGGCAGGTTTAGTAAGATTGACAGGGCTAGGGTATAAATCTAGCTAGAAGAAGGGGGGGAGGAATATTATTTTTTTTGACGAGAGTAGACCAGGAGTGCAGCTGTCAGCAGAGAGGGCAGAGCCTTGCTGTGCAGAAAAGCAAGATTCTCCCAGGGAGCAGTCTGACAAGACAGGACAGAGAGAGGTCGGGGTATTCTAACTGGGCTGCCAGAACTGTGGAATTTGCAACACTCCCTTCTGCTGATAAGACACTTCAGATAGGGGCTTCTCCTGATAATAGCGCAGAAGTTTCACAGTTGAATGTAAGTATCTGTGAAATTGAGGAGCCCGGAGAATGGTGTTTATCTTTTCCGTCAGTCAGTCAAGACTAGGCTGTTATTCTTGAACAGAGTTTTTATTTCTTTCGCATTTGTAATTGAGAAACACTGAAGTATAACGGAACATTTTTGCATGCTGCTGTGCAATTTGCTTTTGTCTTTTCTTTTAGATGGTAGATTTTTTTCGACTGTCTCGAGGTTCAAGGTTTGGCTAAGAGATGAAAAGTTAATGTTTCATTATGAACACATGCTGGTTATATATCTAATTAATACATGTTAACTTGTATTAATGTGTATACTGCATAACCTGTTTTCAAACAATAATGCACATAAAAAGAAAATCATTTTTAAAGCTGAATCAGTGGGGTTGCATTTTCTGTGCCTATGTGTACTCATTGACAAAGAGGGGAATCACAGGGAAGCACCCCTGTGTATCAAAAGCAGTAAAATATTTTACAACATGTGGTAAAGTTGGAGGTAAAGTTTGGGAACCAGTTAGCAAGCTAGAAAACGTATGATGCATTTGTGGCTTGTGAATCATCGATTATAATGAAGAGTGTTATGAACAATCTGTCAAAGACGGTAGTCCAGTTTCGTAGATAAGTGACTAGAATGACAGTTAGTGCTGTCTTGTTCCTGCAATTGCAGAGACTGCTAGCTTGCGCTTACAGTTAACCCTAAATAGAATACAAGGTTCAGAGGGGAGTTTCATCACATTATAGAAGGGCATCATCATAAACACGCTGGGCCATCACGTTACCACGATTTTACCACTATTTTTACCACAGTACTAAAATACCACCAAATTTTGTAAAAGGACTCTGGCAAAATCCCCAACATGACTCATATGGCTGCATATGAGACTCTAACAAAGACCGGGAGAGAGAAAGGGTAGCCTGAGGGAAGCTGTTTCGAGACAATAGACTTATTTATTCAGCATCTAACTTTCATATGCTACTGGATAAACACGGCTAGTTGTCCAAATATATAAGACCCATGACAACACATTTTGATGCAATCTGTCAAATTGAAGTAACCCTAGAAAAATATCCTGCCCAAATGAGCTACAATAGCTGTGACTTACATTTCTGGAAGAAAGTATAATAACTTTGGCAAGACCTGGATATTGGCCAGGGACACCTGGCCCACCCTGGAAATCTGCAGTGTTCTTCCATCTGGTTACAGGTGTTTCTAGCTGAGTGCATCAACCAGGTTATGCTGAAAATGACATTTCTCCAGGGATATCATTTTACGCACAGATTCCTTGTCTGTTATGGGGTCCACTTGAAGGGTATATCGCACAGACATATAGGGTTTGGCTCGCCATGGTCAGGATAATTTCTGAGTAAGGCAAGTAATCCGCAACCCCAGACCTCCCCAAACTGATGTACTATGTCTATGGCTCTAGCTGGTTCACTTAGACATAGCGGAAAGTAGTGGGCTTTTAGTGATATGAATAGTCAAGTCAATGCCTTTACCTGAAACCTGTAGTTCTGGTGATATAAAGTGGTGAGGTCAAAACAACATCATTACTTATTGCATTGTTGTACGGTTATCTCTTAAGAAGGCCAGGTCAATGGCAGGGTATCACTGCTCGACCCACCTAACACGAGTACTTCCTTATCTGGTCTCTTTCCTTCGTGAATTCAAATATACAGTTCAGAAACTCCCAGAGTCCTCAGGCATCTGGGGGAGCTTATAGACACTGAGCAATAATAGGGGTAGGGCAGATTATTCTGCAATCCCACAATAGCGCTTTTTTGCTGAGGGCTGGGTTGAGGCAATTTAAACTCCACGTGTGTGCGTCTATTTGTATTTGTGTGTGCGTATTTGCATGTGCGTGTTTGTGTGTGTGTGCGTGTGTTTGTAATTGTGTGTTTGTACGTGTATTTATATGTATGTATATATATTTGTAAAGCGCAAACTAAGGCCCAAAATCAGCTAGCCGTTAGCAAAAGCCGGCAACAGGAGGCCAACAGAAAAAGCAGCCAGAATCTAAAAGAGATATTTTTTTTAAGCTTTTTGGAAAAAGAAGTGGTTCTCTCAAGATAAGGTTTGTGAGGATGAGTAAGAAGGGATGTGTGTGTGTGTGTGGTGGGGGGGTTCTTGAAGACAACGTACATGCCGTCAAGCACCTGCAATGCATACGCCTTGTTGTAGGAGCATAAGCAATATCTTGTAATCCACTATGTCAAAGACTGCTGAATTTCTCTGCAGCAATCAATAACAACTCAGGACATTGGTGTAACCATTCAAGATTGGGATGCAGTCAGAAACATTTACAAAAAGTGAGAAACTCATTGTTTTAGCCCAGTAATGACAAATTCTCAAAACGAGCAGGTAAGTAAAGGGAGGAGAAAAGAACGTGGGGGAAAGGGGTTTAGAGGAAGAAACAGGGGTATGGGGTGTAAAAGGTGGGCATGGGCAGACCCCCATTAAGAAGAAACCACAAAACAAAAACTATCAATTTTAATCTGTTTTCGTAAGTCACAAAAATAAGTTTCAAAACTGGCATACAATCTTCAGTTCCACTGGAACAGGATGCAGACTGGAGAGAGGGCATCCCACCCACACCCAATCATAACCATTAGAGGCACACCGGTCAGTTCTTGTGGGGCGCATCCCCACAGCGCATGTGTAACCTTGACAAAGGGAGGTGGAGGGATCCCTCTTTAACACCACACCTCATGTCTTCATCTTTACCTCGTAGAATTGTTAAAGTTAGGTGTATGAAGTTATAGTTTCATCGTGTTAGTTCTCGGGGTGAAGGGCTGTTCTAAGCTTTTCTGTATAGTCTAATGTGCTAATGAGAGAGAGAGAGCGAGAGAGAGAGAGACAGAGAGAGAGAGAGAGAGAGAGAGAGAGATAAGGTGAGGTGAGTTTGGGGGTTCAGGCCAAGGAATGCTAATGTGGGAAAAGATCTGGGGCTACGCTAATGTTGGGACTTTGGGCTTCAGGGCTAGCTAGTCTTTTGGTTGTAACCCCTGAGCTTCTATCCGGGTTAAAACGAAAATACCTGTGGCTATTGTCCTCCCAGCCCCCTCTAGCAATACCTCAATCGACAAGCCACTTGCTTCAGGTCTACACTGATTAAATGTTAAACCAAAGCTAGCACCCTGTCAGAGAGCACATTTCCTTCGGATTCTTACTAATGTGACACTCCTTTGGCAGCCATCTTTAAATGGGCACTGGTGCTGCACTTCCTCGTAGTTGTCTGCTATAGCAGCAGTCGCTTTCCTGTTTCTACTGTTTCTTTCCTTTCCAGTGCTGTCCGTTCTTTGTTTATTACTGCTGCCTCATTTTACACATGGAAACAATTTCTGGAAAAAATGAAGTCATTGGATGAATTGACATTAATTTTAAATGTGTTTTATCTATTGGAAATGAGTAAATGCTATCTATATCGGATTTTAAAGAAATATAAATGTGTAAACACAAAACAATGATTTAAAAAAGTAAAAAGATTCTCTTTCCGTTTCATTTGATCTTCTCCCCAATCTTTTTGTTCCCTGCGCTTCTTTTCCTTTTAAATCTCAAACCCTGACATCACCTCAAATTGAATAAAAGCCCCCCTGCTAAAATGGTTAGGACTGCATTGACTGCTTCACTTTTTTCTTGCCCTTGTATCACAGCGGTGCATTCTATCAATAGCCAACCAGGATTCAAAGCCACGGGGTTCCGTAAAGCTGGCCGCCTGCTATTGATGTAAGCTTTGGGTTACAGAACGTTCACAAAAGACTGCAGACACTCTTATCCAACTCGTCCATCGACCTTATGGCATCCATCCATAGACCTTATGGCAAAAACAAGTCCAGTAATTTAAAATGTAGGGATTTAAAACCATTCAACCCATTTCCCATTGCGATGGTCCATTCCATTAATATGTTGTTCAATGAGGTTTGGTGCCATTCTTTAAAATAAAGGGCCTTACCATGCAAGCAATGCTTGGACACCAAGAGCTTGCCAATCAACAATAGATAGAGCATTAACTTAATTTTGTCCCTTTATCTTTTATTTCCATTGGTAGGTAATCCCAGTAAGAAATGTTCAGAACTTCCTCAACTGGGACTTTCAGTTAATACATTGTATCAGCTCAAATGGAAAGCTAGGCACAAAAACAAAAGAAAGCTTCGAGTGGCAGTAACTGCTCCAGATATCCACATCTGCCCGCATCTTCCTCAGAGGCCTTTAATATTGTCTCTGGGGTCCATTAGAGTTGGTAAATGAGGAAGAAATGATGCTTCAGCGACATAGAAGGATGGACACTTCCTGTGGCACCTGAATAGGTTCAAAGCAATCATCCAATGTATTGCAGTGCAGCTCTTCCTTACATTTCTTCAATGCTTGGACAGCTCTGCCTTTATCATTCCACAAGCGTAGGGAATACTCATTTGTTATGTATTTTGTCGGGTGTGTACGTTTAATACTTTAATTTAACACACTCATTTGTACAAATGTCATCATTCGCGCAACTTTGGATGCAGAGAGACACCTAATGTGTGAACATTTGAGATATTATAAGTTTCCCCCTGTGTGATCATTCAAGTCCTGGAATGTCCTGGATTCTGCATCATTAAGTCGGTTGCCCCATTTCAATGTACGGCTCTTGTCACACAGGGGTTCTCAGCATCTTCAAAGTTAATGTAAAAACTGGAGAGCCTATTAATGGTAGATGATCAACTAATTCTAACTGCAAGGCATGGAATAAATCGCACTGGGGCTCATGTTGCACATGTTGCTCAAAATCGTAATTTGACGGTGCAGAGCTGTTACCATTATACTCTTAGGTAAGCGACCCCTATGACGCCACATTTTGCCAATTGCACTGTGGGGTGCAAATGTAAAGGACAAGCATTTATGCCACATTTTTCCCGTCAAATGAGCACTTAGCAGCGCAAATTCAGCATGCCAGGCAGCGTTTACTTTTGTTTGTGAGCGCTGCTTGCCATACTCGCATGGGAGGCGGCTCTCACAATTGTGCAAATAGTAAGCAGTGTTTCCAAATGCAATTAAACCTTCCCCGACATACAAGAATGCAAGCATGTAGGGGAAGGTTATATTAGAATTATATACGCTCCCTGTCATGCTTGCATGGCAGGGAGTCTGTACAATAGATCCCTTTGGGGTTTACTTGTTTTATGCTGGTGCATAAAGCAGGCAGACCCCATAGGAATCTCCAGCATCTACCCTGGCATGAAAATCCATGTCGGCACAGATGCAGAGCCTTTATAAGGCAGAGGGGAAGGAGGCAGATTAGTCAAGGCTGACAAGTGGTAAAGCAAGCAGGGGTAGGAGTTTGCAGCAAGACGGCAGGCAGAGACTAACAAGGCAGACAAAATTGGCCAATTGTTGTTAGGATTGTGTTCCATGAGCTAATAATCCAAGTACCACTGGGTTATACTGGTTAACATATGATGTCAAATGCCAGCCATTTACAATGTTGGCTTATAAAGACCTGCAAAGGTATGGTATGATGACCAATAGGGCGGGAGGACAAATGGGTGCCATCAATAACCTGGATATTGGCACTTTGTTCCTTGTGTTCCTTCGGAATGTCATTAATGCATACAAATTAATTATCCAAATAGTTACCTGTAGCACCACAATCCGTGTCATTCTTGTTTCTCACCTCAAAAGAACCTGAGGGGCAAATAGTGGGGTTGGAAGCATCAAGAATCCAGATTTCTTGGGAAGACGGCAAAGAGAGATGGTAAGGCCTACCATCCGCTCCCCTTCAGAGGGCTTTAGCTTTCTATCGGTGTTACAGGGTGTACTGGACTTGAATCGAGGAAATGTCCAAACCTGCCACAATACAAACAGAGATGATTCACCCAGCGGCAATGCCTTTCAGCTTCTCATAATGGGTCACGTAGTGTGCCTATCTGCACGGTTCTCCAGCGGTTTATCCTGTATCAATTGTTGGTACTGTGCTAGGCTGACTTGGTTCAGAACGGAGCTGAAATGGTCCTATTCTTGGCGTTCAGACCATCTCTCAGTGAGACGATGATACATTCTTATAACCTGAGCAATCAAACCCTGCAATGAGCTTACCACGAGTATATGAACAAGCTCACCCTTATATTCGTCTCATTCGGCCTCATTATGAGAATGGCCTCCGTTCCGGGCTCCATTACCGGGTTCCTGCAATGGGGACTTACCGGGTTACTCCGACATAGGAGGACCCGGTAATTCCTCCTTGCAGGAACCCATCCCCATTCCCATTTGAGCCTTCATAGGGCTCAATGGGAATGGGAAGGGAGGTAATAAAGGGCAGATTACATCTGGCCCGTTATTGCCTCCCTCTTCCCCTCGGGGACCCGGAAAGCACACCTGGTTTTACCAGGCGTGTGATCCGGGTCCTGCGATGGGAAGCTCCTAATCGGTGCTCCCGGAATGAAAGGGGCCAGTCCCGTACCATCCGCCTTCATTACGGAAGCGCCAGCCTTATAATGAGGCCCATAGTCTCCTCAGGGAGAGATTTACTTGTGTTATTTCAGGTTATAAAGATTCAGTAGAAAGCTGTTGGTGTGGTGCAGAGGTCCTTCCAGTACAATTGCATCACCAGCTAAAGCCCCATCTCCAACCCCTACTGTGGTGTAGAGGCCATGCCTATACTGTTGCACCAGGGCCACCTAAAGCGCCAGGTCCATCCCCTAGTGTGGTGCAGGGTTCATTCCTATACTGTTGCACTAGTGCCACCTAAATTCCTATACTGTTGCAGCGGGGCCGCCTAAAGCGCCGTTTTCAACCCCTAGTGTGGTGCAGAGGCCATTCCTATACTGTTGCACCAGGGCCACCTAATCCGCCATATCCGACCCTCAGTGTGGAGCAGAAGCCATTCCTAGGGCCCACTAAAGCACCATGTCCATCCCCTAGTGTGCTGCAGATTACTATAGTGTGCTATACTATTGCACTAGGGCTGCCTGTAGCACCGGATCCGACCCCTAATGTTGTGCAGAGGCCATTCCTATACTTTTGCACCAGAGCCACCTAAAGTGTCAAGTCCGCCACCTAGTGTGGTGCAGAGGCCATTCCTATTCTGTTGCACTAGGGAGACTAAGACGTCATGGCCAACCCCTAATATGCTGGAGAGCCCATCCCTATACTGTTGCATTAGGATAGCCCAAAGCGCCATGTACAACCCCCAGTTGGTGCGGAGGACATTCTTATACTGCTGCACCAGGGCCGCCTAAAGCGCCATGTCCAACACTTATTGTGATGCAGAGACCATTCCTATTCTGTCGCACTAGAACTGCCCAAAGCACCATGTCACTCTCATACTCTGTTGCAGAGGCCATTCCTATACTATTACCTGGGCCACCTAAAGCCATTTCAAGTCAGCCTACTTAGGTGCAGAGGCCATTGTTATTGTATTAGGGCCATGTAGAGCACCAGGTCTGCCTCATTCTCTGGTGTGGAGGCCATTCCTGTATTAATGATCCAGGGCCAGCTAGAGTGTCATGCAGGGCTGGCATTAGCGGCGGCAGTGCCCCGGGCAGCAAAACAAAAATGTAGCACCCCTGCTTTTGCGCACCCCTCGTTGTGTGGGGGAAGAATCAGGATGTCCCATTTTTCAATAAACGCTGATACAAAAGCATCAGCGCCCGATTGTTATTAAATGCGCCCCGAGCAGGGTGCATTTAATTTCAATAGGGCGTCTGCCTTGCCTTCTCACACCATGCCAGCTCGGGAGAGACCATGGCAGGGGGGCTAATGGTGCCCCGGGCGGCTGCCCGCGCAGCCCTGCCTAAGGCCGTACCTGGAGTCATGCATACACCCGATGTAGTGCAGTGTATGTGGCATCACCATGCTAATACACTCATACCCAGTGTCATTACTGAATCACAATGCCCACCCCGGGTCTTGGTTAGTGCCCCCGAATCATCACACCCAACCCCTACCCTCTGGGTTGTTAAATCACCGCTGACATGGTGCAGCACAGGACCCCCTCCTACCTTCCTGTCCTCCCCGACCATCATGCTGACTGGCTTTGGTGGGTCAGGAAGAGTCGAACCCCTGGGAACCCAAACGGAACACCAACGTCCAGAGTCTTTTGTTATGCCACATGCGCATCCCTTCCTGCGCACTAGTCCCCCTGGATCAGGGGGTGCAGAGTACACTGGTGCTCCAGGGCCCGGTCCAGGTCCTGGAAACCCATCGTAAAAACTAATTTGGGGCATGTCTGGGAGACAGACGTCTCCCCATCATTCACGGCCCAGAGCTTTTCTTCGCCCTTTCATAAACTGTGGAAATGATAGTTCCAAGGGGCATACATTCTACCCAGTAAATACATAGAGCAATACAAGAAACGTGTTTTGTGTTGGCAATAAAAAGGCAGTGGCTTTTTATTAAACATAATACTAATAAAAACATAACTTAGTATTATCGGTATTTCCCAACAAACAGGTGTGCAGTGCTTTCGTAGTTCTGTACTTTTGGGCACTTGGGGCAGGACCAGGAAGTTGCCCTTCTTTGCTCTCAGGGGGCCCCCAGTGTGACCTCCCAGGTCTGTGTGTTTGGGACCTGTAAATTGGCTGGTGAGCCCTCCTGTGCCTGCTGGCAGATCCCTTCCAGGCCCATGCCGCCTTCCCTGTACTTCTGTTCCATGGCTTGCCGACAACAACCGTTGCCCTGTGTCAGGAACCAAGATTGGAAGCATTGGTATCGATGGCGGTTCAGACGGTGAACGGTCTAGTCCTCATCCAACATGGCGCCCAACAGGACAATGGAGCTTATATATATCTGGCTCCGCCCACTTTTCGGCGCGTTGTATCTGTTATTTCACGCTCTCATCGCTCCCACCTCGGATTATAGCCTTCCTGTGTATTTCTCCTACTCTCTGGTTCCCTCTCTTTACTCCTATTGCCCTACCTTCCCTTTATCCCGTGTTCGCTACGGTCTGCTCTGCACTCACCGTGGTTACTATAGCTGCGGTACCCTTCCGCTTCTCTGTTTCCTCCTTACCTTAAACTTCACCCTCGCTCTCCGGCCACGTAGGTGCTCGCGCACTGTGTTCCGCGTCCGGAGGCAGGAGCTTTCTTACGTGACTTGCTGTTCCTTCAGCCCTTCTGACTGGTTGTTTCTTCCGCTCTCACGGAAGCGCTGTGCCGGTTGTGGTACCGGTCGCCTCCGAGATTCCTAGAGCCTTTATCCCTTTCCTACCTTTACGTTCCCTTCAGCGTATACCTGCCGGCGAAGGGTTCCATTCATCTCGCCGGATTCAGGGGTTAGTGTTATTCCTGACTACGCCTTCTCTCGGCAGTCCTTCTCTTTTCTTCTCTTTTCTTCTACTCACAGTATCCCGTTACTTTTCTATACCTTCCCTCCGTGTCCTGGTTCCCGGCCTCTTGAGTTCCTGCCATCTCACACGTTGACTACTTCATCAACTCTGACATCATTGAAACATACCAGCTAAAGAACCGATCTAGGGACTAGGGTTTTTTCCGCCTTCGGGCTTTTTCCCTAGAACTGAGGCTGGCCCCCTGGGGTTCCCCGGTGATAGGTTCACTCTTCTGTCAAGGTGGCCTCCGGAGGGGCCAGACCTTATCTTCACGAAAAGAAGACCAGAACACCGAAAGTCAGGGTTCCAAGGACTATAAAGAAGCAAGGCAAAGTTGATACTGAGCCTAGTGTACGTGCCTCGGAGGAGACAGGTGAGGAGAAGGGGGAGGTGGACTCGGAACTGGAAACCCTGTGCTTGTCCTGTGCTTGCCCAAATGTACCTTTTCCAGGGGTGGGCGGGATCCGAGCAAACGAGAAGATGGATCTGCGGGCAGCGAATGCGTTCTCAGCAGAGGGTTCTTTCTGCAGGGCAGCCCTGCCTATATAGGGCAAATATGCCCTGGCCACCCAAATGGCCGGCCTGTGCTGGCATCCACCTCACACCTATGTGTGTGGCTTCCTGCCTCTTACTTCTCCTATTGTTAGAGTGTTCTCTCCCCCTTTGAAGGGGGGCGGGCACTGGGGGTTTTGGTGCTGGCAACCACTGCCTATTAGCACCTTTTGTTGGGTCCTGAATCCCCACCCTGTCAGGCTCTTGCAGGGAGTCCTGCAGCAAGAGCGGTCTGGCGGTGAGGGGGTGCCTTATGGGCTCCTTTCTTCCCCCTTTCCCTCCTCTGTACCCGGTGGGAAGATCCCCAAGCTTAAGGGCCTGTGCCCTTAATTCACGATGTTGTCATTGGTGAATCTTCTGTGTTTTCATGGCTATAATCATTAATTGGATTGTCTTTCCAAGCAAATAATAACTCAAAGATTTCTCCAAAATTAATTAGTAGAACTCTTTTGCACTTGATATTTTCAGCCAAGATCACCAAGACCACGCATTAGTAGAAACATTCCTAAAACGTTTACCAATGCTTTGAAAAGACCTTTCCAACCGTAAGGCGGAAACTGTAATGTTTGTATTTGCGTATCGATAGTTTCTAAAGATGTTTTTTCTTTAAGCAGAAAAGGAAACAACGTAATCATTTGTAACTTCAAGCACATAAAAAGAACGTGCTTAGACCTACACAGGTGGGTTCCCAAGACCATATACTTGGACCACATAAATCTATGCATTATGGAACTGCAGGCCAGGGTCACACATTTAATAAACGCAATCTACAATGTTTCAACCCCGCCGACAGACTTAGGAGCCGGACCTCCACCCCGCCTCACTATATGCTTCCTTTGACCCTTAAATCCGAGCACCCGTCCCCTACCCGCCTCGGAGATTTTAAAGTTAGCTCCTCTGTCCTGGATTATTGTATCTCGCGTCCTGCAGGGACCTGTCCCTTGCTCTCCCCAGCCCCGTCTGGCAGCAGCAGGAGGGGCCCACCAGGGCCGTGGAGGGGTGGAGGGATTATAGATGCGGGGGCAGTCTCTCGCCATATATGGCTCCTCTGACAGAACCCAAAAATAGTTCACGGACTTTCTTCAAAGTCTGAGTGCCGGAGAAGGGGCCAGGGAACACTGCACACCGGTAAGAAACAAAGCCCGGTTTCGGGTGCTTGGCGTGTTGTGTTTTTGGTGGCCGTCGCTCTTTATTCAGCGTGATAAGTGGCCTGTGCTTTGGGATCCTTGGCCGAGGGTGCGCGAGGCCGAAGGGTGGAAATGGCGGCATTGCGCTTAGTGAGCTCGGTGTTGCGCATACACGGAGCACAAACCATAGACATGCATAACAGGAACACGGTATTGGTGGGTTCACGAGCGAGGGGCACAGATGACAGGTGATCACATGCCTTCCCACCTGTAAACTCTAGAAAAGAGCATTGACCCCCGAGAACAGCACCCCCTTCTGGTGTGTCTTGGGACTGGCGGGGAGGCGCAGCTTTCTGTCAGGAAATCACCCCTTCAGTCCTGAAGTGGGAAAGATACAAGAAAGGGTGGACTAGCAGAACCCTAGAGATGGGGGTGAGGAGGTAGCGAGGGGGGGGGGGGGCGGACGGGGTGGCGGAGCCAGAGAAAGATGAGGGGAAATATGACGAGAGCTATGGAGACAGAAAAATGAGTGAGCGGGAGAAAGAGAGAACTTGTGGAAAGAGACCACGAGCAAGGGAAGGAGAGAGATAAAGTAAAGTAGTGAGAAAGAGAGTGGGGAAATGATTAAGAAAGCTAAAGGCTGTTGAGACACACATACAAGGGGAGAGAGAGGGGAATAGATAGGTAGATATCTAGGTAGAGAGAAATATGTCTAGGAAGGTAGATACAAAGATAGGTACAGTACACAGCCCGCGGTAGCGGCCGTGTAGTTATGGTTAAGTTGCTAAACTCATAGGAAGAGCACTTTTTCGGCAGCTTATAGTTTCGCTCCCCCTAGAGGAATCATCACCAAACTTTGCAAAAAAAGTATATGGGCCGCTCTGAATATTTCCGCCAAGTTGGGTGAGGTTTCGTGCACGGGGGGAAAAGTGATAGGGGGTCCCAATTTCATTTTTTGCCCTCCATAGACAGAATGGGGAAAACCTTTGCGCACATATACAAGCCGAATAGCTGGACGGATTTTCACTAAATTTGCGGCAGGGGCTTGGGTCAGAAAGTGTGCTTTTGTGTGTTTGGTGGAAATCCAACCAGTACTTTTGTTGCAAAGAAATGAAATGTACGTCTCAAAAAATTAGTTATATCTAGGTCCGCTGTGCAGACCCATTTCACTGTTCGCTCTGCGGACCGAAGTCTCATTGGCCTGCAATATGCCGTGATGTCGGTGAACATAGGACGCGGCCGGTGGTTTGCTGGAGGGAAGTGTGCTGTACATCAAAGTTTTTGGAAAAGCCTCCATGGTGTATCGGAGGACAGTGTTGTGTGTGTGCCAAGCCCCTAATGCAATGTGTTCATGTCGGGGCCTCTTGTATGCAACTGTGTGGACACTTAAAGAGGTCATATATGCCTCCGCTCCGGTGTCCCTTTTCCCCGTTTGCTGCGCAGTCAAAAATGTGATTGCCCTGCAGTGTACAGTGACATGTTGTGCGTGAATAGTTTTCGATAACGCCGGCATGTTGTTTCTGAGGGCAGTGCAGTGGTGAAAGGGCCTGGAAAAAATAGTTTACGGCATCTGGTGGTTGGAAGAAGGGATCGCAAGGGGGGGAAGTGAGAAGTGCTGCAAGTGATATTTCTCATTAGAAGAAGGCAGTGGTGTGCCAGCGGTATCCGTGCATACTATGCCAATTTGCAGTTTCCCGAGCAGGCAGCAATCTTGTGTGGTCATTGCAGGCAGCCTTCATTATGGCATGCCAGCTGCAAGGGCGATGTCTTTCTGTGATGAGTCGTGGCAGGCACATTTGCAGAAGGGGAGTGCATTCCACAAGACATGCACTTTTACAGATAGGGTGTACTCTAGTGTGCTGTGTTGTGGTAAGTCCGTAGCCCCTTTAATACATGGCTGCAGCTCTTGCACAGAAAAGTATGTCTACTGGTTGAAACATTATGTCCACTGGTTGAAAGTCGTGCCACATTGTCGCTTTGTGTGTGTGTGGTTTGGCTGCATTGCACACATTGTTGGTTGCATGGGTGTGGTGATTAGTAGAACATCGTACAGTTGCCGGTGTATGGCTGGAGATGCTGCAGTGACCAGTCGTGTACTGTGTCCACTGGGTGCACTAATGGAATAGTGTAAATATGGAAGAGGTTACGGTGCAACTGGTTCTTACATGTGCTTGCGTAGTGTGCATTGCGCAGATTAGTAAGTGTTGCAGTGCACTATGCAGTATTGCTTGTATGCACGTAGTATAGTGTGGAGAGCAGGACCAACATTGTGACGATTGTGTTGTTTGGTTGGCATTATTACAATGGTTTTTTAATGGAAGTGGGTACTGGTGCCACACACTGTGGCATGTTTGTTCATTACAGTAAGTGGAACATGTGTGCTTGCATGCCTGCTTTAGGGTGCAGAGGTTGGGTAGAAATGTTAGAGCCTATGTTGCCTTTCTGAATTGTGGCACATGCCTACATGTTCATTGCATGGTTTTGTTATGTTGAGGTCGGTGTGGGCACAGCCTAGACTGTTAGGCCGTAGGCCATGCACCCAACAGGCTAGGCCTTCATCACATCCACCACAATGTAATGCAGTCATGTACTTGTCAGTCTGCATGCATGTCAGATTGGTGACTTGTACGCAATAGTTGTGGAGGACATTGTAGACTTGGTAGAGCAGCAGAATTGAGCTGCGATGCGTACATTAGCATACGGTGCACATCATTGCCCCTGTTGCACAATACAGAGCAACATGTCACCATTTGCGTTTGCAATGGTTAGGCCCTTAGAAGACCCTTGCTTTGGGAAGTGCTGTAAGATATGATAGCATGAAAGGACATGCTCAGCAGCACACATGTAAAACATGGGCGATGCAAACAGCCTCCTACATACCGTTCACCACGCCTGCACCCAAAAGCCTAGGCCTTCATCACAGCCACCACAACATAATGCAGCCCTGCAGTTGTCACTCTGCATGCATTTGAAGTTGGTGACTTTTACACAATGGTTGTGGAGGACATTGTACACTTGGTAGACCAGTGGAAGAGAGCTGCTATGTGTAAATTAGCATATGGTGTACATCATTGCCGCTGTTGCACAATAGGGGGCCACATGCCACCATGTGCATTTCATATGGTTTGCCCCTTATAAGCCCCTTGCTTTAGGGAGTGCTTTAAGATATTGCAGCATGAAAGGACGTGCTTAGCAGCACACATGTGAACTATGGCTAATGTACACAGCCTCCTACATACCGTTCAGCACACCCAACGGACCGTTATGCAGCCATGTATGCAAATATGTGCCCAGGGTGAAAGCTGGAAGGCTCAATTGAAGATGGGGAGAGCAGTGCACATGGCATGAGCATTTAAACATAGCGTGTACGGGGGTGTCTGCATGCATGTGAAGTTGACTTTTACACAATGGTTGTGGAGGAAATTGTAGACTTGGTACAGCAGCAGAAGTGAGCTGGTATGCGTACATTAACATATGGTGTACATCATTGCCCCTTTTGAACAATAGGGAGCCACATGCCACCATGTGAATTTCTGATGGTTTTGCCCTTATAATCCCGTTGCTTTGGGGAGTGCTTTAAGATATTGCAGCATGAAAGGCTGTGCTCAGCAGCACACATGTAAACTATGGCTAACGTACATGGGCTCCTACATACCGTTCAGCACACCCAACGCAACGTTATGCAGCCATGCATGCAAATATGTGCCCAGGGTGAAAGCTGGCAGGCTCAATTGCAGATGTGGAGTGCAGTGCACATGACATGAGAATTAAACCATAGCCTGTACTATGGTATGTTTTCTGTGGGGAGGGCCTGCGCCTTGCATGCATGGCTGGAGTGGAAAGGGAAAAAGGACTCTTCCTGCTTTACTGGGGCGCGGCCCTCCCGGAACTTGGGGAAGCGTACGTGCCACATTCTGCATTTCTAACCATGCTGGCCAACGGCAATGGGACTATGGCCTTTGTCCAATCAGGTGTTCAGGGTGCGTGTCACAGGCAAGAGCACCAATAGGGAGGACTCCTCCTGCTTCACTGGGGTGCGGCCCTTGTGGTACTTGGGGAAAGGCACATGCCACATTCTGCGCTTCTCACCATGCTGGCCAACAGCAATGGGACTATGGCCTTTGTCCAATCAGGTGCTCAGAGTGTGCGTCACAGGCAAGAGCACCAATAAGGTGAAGGACTCCTCCTGCTTTACTTGGGTGCGGCCCTCACGGTACTTGGGGAAAGGCACATGCCACATTCTACGCTTCTCACCATGGTGGCCAATGGAAATTAGACTAATGTCCAATCAGGTGCTTAGGGTGTGCGTCACAGGAAAGGGCGGCAATCATTTTTTCCATTACTTTGTGTAGTGCAGCTGGCAAACATGGTAAGATGCACAGTTTTCATCCTGGGTGATACCTTTGTGGAAGATCTGTTTGTGTATGCCCTCCAAGAAGGCTTTTGTGGCAATTTCTGTTTGGAGGGAGTGGAGGCTTTATGGTGCAGTGTTGAAGCGTGCTGTTTCGGAGGAGTGCTTGTAGAATGTGGACACATGGCCACTTCTGCAACTGTACATGTTGTGGTTGTGCACTTTGGAGCCTTCTTTTTGGGTTCCATGTGTTGTTCCCATGTGTACCGTCAACTGAAGATGATGAAAGCAGTGCAGCACATTTTTCCCACTGCAAAGGTGCTTTTCTCATGTATACAACCGAGAATAGTGTGGGACTATTCCAATGATTCCTGTCGCCGGCCAGGGGACGGAAGGGGTCTCATCAACAGAAGCATGTGTGACTTCTTGAGTGCTGCTGGGATCTTCTCCTGTGAGAATGACAAAAAGATTTCTCGATATATACACCTTTTCGAAGGAAACAGCATGTCTTTGTCGACGAGTGGCAATACAGTTTGTTTCACAATCTACAGGCTGCACTGAAGACCCTATTGTAAGAATGTGAGCTGATGTACAAAACACACAAGAAATTATTAAAACCGCAAAAAAAGCTGTTTCTATGGAAGCACCTTTAAAAAAAGACTAAAAAAAGGCTCTTTTCAGAGCCGCCACAACTAACGACGTCCCCTACCCTGGTTGAAAGTTATTCCCCCACTCCCGCACAGCACGAAAAGTCAGCAAATATCGGGATAGTTGGAGGGTGGCACGTGTTAGCTATGCCCCTTTTGCAGATGATGGCCATAGAAATGGGCCTGCAGAGGCTACAGGATTGGTCAGTAAGGTTTGTGGGTGTGGTGTGTACGCACAGATTGGTACACAGTGTATTTGTCGACAGAAATGCAGAGGGTGCAGATATGGCTGTGTGTTTCTCAAGCCACAGTGTGCAGGTTTTGGGGGAGTTCGAAATACATCGAGTGAAAGTGAATGGAAAACACTGCAGTGGCTGCTCATTTTGGAATCTATCATGTGGGTGTGTAGTGATATGGAGTAGCTACAATCAAGTGACTGATTTCGGTTTGTCTGTGTGACACTTTGGTGACGCGCAATCAGGCCGACATTATTGTTGTTCATTGTGGAGGAAAAATTGCACAGCATGTTACAGGAGTTTCAGTGCCATTTGTGATGAAGGAGGCACTTGCCGAGGTCAATCATCTGTTTCCGAGCTCCTCCATAACTTTCAATCACATTGTGCAGACACTGATGTGGCTGCATCTTTTTTCATTTGGTCCGCAAATGGAGAAAGTGCGGTACATTGCGAAGAAGAGTATTTGTGCCTTTCTACGACATGTGCCAATGGCGTACTTTGAACATAGGAATATGATGTTTCACAGCACAAACAGTTTTCCCCAGGAATAACGTTCATCCTACTATGCCTCCCATCCAGATTTCTGCACACCCCATCCAAATTGCCTTGCTGCCCTTCTTGAAAGTACCGGAAGAATTTTTGCAGTAAGTGTTGCACACTGAAACGCTTCAAAACTCTGCAACACGTAAAGAAACCTCTTTCTGCACAGAACCCCTTCCCAACCAATTCAACTACAGTGTTTTGCCCAATGCCTCACGTCCCGGCCTGCATTAGTTCATTGGCAATTTCATTGTTCATCTCTGAAAGGTGTTTTCTTTATTTTCCTCTTTTCCTTTCCCAGTTCATTTCCATTTATTTTGAGCTTCTAGCACACACCACAGAAGGAACTGCAGGAAAGGCTTGGAAAGGAAGGGGCAGCACCTGCATGGATACCATAGGGGACATCATGCTCCCGGACAGACCCTTCCCAAGCACTTCAACGTACCTTCCCTCTGTAGAGTAGCGTGTTGCAGTACATGCACAATACAATGCCCTTTTCCGAGTAAGGGTATGTAGCGCGGCATGTGGTCTGCTGGGGAGGTTTTACAGCTCTGCTGCCCTACAGGAGTGTCCCTGTTGTTGGCCACAATAGATGTGGGAAATGCTGTACATGAAATTACCCTACTTCATTGTTGGAAGGGCGGTAGACTGCCCGCTGGTCCCTTATGCTTCTATTTCAGTTGTCGTCACATGCAGTACAAACACTTCATGCTACGCCATTAGCCTTAGCAGTAGCATTCACAGAGATGCATAAATTCTGCAATACAATAATGTTTACAACAATGCGAAACACAGCTTCATTACGTGGAGCAGGAAGACCATTATTACTGTGCTACCCATGCAGCTACAGTACTTTTCTAACCACCACTGACATTGTTTGCGCTCTGAACAGTCTACTGTTTGCTTACTTGCCCCTGAATGCACTAGTATGTGCGTGACCAAGCCGCACCAGCTTTGCTATTTTGCAGACTCACTACAAAATGTCCCACCTGCAGCTACATGTTTTCTTCAACTGTACGACCCGCAGGCGACCTCTTGACACTTTCTGTCACAGTGCTCAGTGCAGAGACGGTGTGTCTATTTCACGGGTAATGGAAAGACAATCAGCGCGTCTATCAAATTAATGCAACATTTAACACGCCCACGTTACACTGCAGTTTGCTGTTGCTTGTTTACCAGTGAGCCACATACAGCCAGGAGTGCTGCACCCATAAATTGGCAGGTTTGCAGAGCCACCCACGTAGTTAGCAGGAGTACTTGAAATGCGGTAGCCTACCGTATGAATCCATAGGGCTGGCGACAGGGGCGGTCATACCAGCACACAGAGGATGACCTATGCATGGGTGTAGCTGTGCAACGGATACACGTGCACTCCCACAACTATTTAAAAGTGCATTAGAAGATGCGGACATGCACTCACTAATGGAGTCCTACGGCTACTTGCAGTGTGGTTGCACATACGTCGACCAGGTGCAGTCTCCCTAGGAAACGTCCATATTGCTCACCTGCAGTCATCTCGGTAAGTATTGTGCAGCACAGATTCACCATGCAATATTTACACAAAAAAAGAACGCACTCAAACACTCACCAACACTTACCATGTACAATGTAATTGCTAAGATACACCAACACTATTAGGAAAAGGAAGGGGTAGCGCAAACAGATACATACACCAGAGAATTTGGCATTTCCACACGTTCATCATGAGGGCAGCCAAGGAATCAGTGACAAACCATTGTTAACGGGATGTTATCGTTCTGTAGCAGTACCAAACAGCTATTATCTTTACAGAAAACACTATGCTAAAGCAAAGTTCTGGTTACAGTGCCCTACTAAAAACCTATGAAATTTACTAACAAAAACATTGTTAAAGGGACGCTATGGTTAAGTTGCGCTACTAAAAACCTATGACCTTTACTGAAAAAACTATGCTAAAGGAATGTTGTGGTTACAGTGCCCTACTAAAAACCTATGCAATTCATTGACAAAAAACGTTGTTAAAGAGACGTTATAGTTAAGTTGCACTAGTAAAAACCTATGCAATTCAATGGAGAAACGTTGTTACAGGGAAGTTATGGTTACTGGTAAAACCGAAAACCCCCACAAATTCACCAGTTATGGTAAACTAAGCAACCATATCTTGCACTAATTAAGGAGTTGTGGGATTCGCCTAAGACTGAAAGAGCATGAGGTTAGGAGGATTAATAGAGATTACAAGAGTCAGTTGTTGACTGATCCTGGGGATACTGACTATAGGGGTCTCCTCAAAGAGTTTTCTAAGTTGGGAGTACTGAAAGGGGATTTTCCATGGTCATAAAAGCATGTCTATGACTGTGATCTAGTCAGAAAAAGAAAAGGTATGCGTAAAGCATTGAAACAGATCAAGGGGGACTCTGGACCTTGCAAAAAAGAAAGGATTAGATTAATCCACCACACCTATAAAAACTGGTGTAGAAATACGTAACACTTGCGTCTTCAACAAGATGGCAAATGCATGCTGCAAGCTGTTTGCAAGAATGACTCCAGATCTACATGGGAGTTAATTAATAATGGTGGTGTCTTCCACCAAGAGAAGTCCCTGGCAATGGTGGAGCGATTGGATTAAACACTACCAGTCCTTGTTCTCTGACCCTGGTGAGGGTCCAGCTGTTCCTAAAGTATGGTGTAAGGGTGGATGGAATTTTACTCTGGGTGAACATAATGTAAGTCTTATGATTGGAAAACTGAGTGCCTCCCGTGTGGCGGTACCAGATGGGATTTCGAACTTTGAATTAAAAAGAATAAAGATCATTGGGCAAGTGTCATGGTAATGATGTTTAGACAAATCATGGTTAATAGATCTATCCCTGAGTCTTGGAAGGAGGCCTTGATCATGCCCATTTTTAAAAAGGACGATAGCGCTGATCCTAAAAACTATCATCCTATCACCCTTTTGGATGCGATAGGTAAACTCTTTGCAAGTCTCCTCCTGCATGACCTGAAAATATGGGCAGAAGTGAGTGGAATATTAGATCCTAGGCAAACTGGATTTGTGAGGGGAGTGGGTACATCCTTAAACCTCTTTCTATTGAATATTCTAAAGGAAAAGAGCCTTGAGAAGGGATCAACACTGTTCGTGGCCTTTATGGACCTAGAACAGGCGTTCGGCAGTGTCAACAGAAGTCATTTGTAGGCAGAATTGCGCTTGTGGGGCTGTCCGGTGGACCTTGTAGAAGTAATGGAAGCACTTTATACAGACACTTCGGTTCGAATTAGGTTGTGCTCAAGGGGAACATTATCCAGTAAGATCTTCACTTATCAGGGCTTGAAACAGGGGTGTGCTCTTGCTCCGCTCTTGTTCTGCCTCTATATGTCTGACTTAGGACTGTCTCAGGTGAATATTCGGGCCTTTCCGCTGACAATCAATGGAGCCCGGGTACCGTGGATTCTCTTTGACCTGGTCTTCCTTGATTGTACTCCCATTGGGCTTCAGCTTTGCTTCCAAGCTTTTGAACTGTACCTTAAAATCAATGGTGTGAAAATGAATGCAAGGAAATCTAAGTTCTCCCGGTGAAGAATGCAAGAATGGTTAAGAGAGAGAAATTCACTTGGAAGGTTGAAGGCATCCCCCTAGAGACTGTGGACTCAATAGTGTATTTGGGGGTTACTTTCAATAGAAATGCCAATGAAGCTGCTCACTGTGCATATTTATAGCAGAGAATGATTCCTCTGGTCAATCAGGGTAGGGTACTCCACCAGAAGTTTGGTAAATTCACATTAATACTCATTGTGACCTTTTATAAACAAATGGTGGCGCAGAGTTTGACTTATGGAGCTGAGGCGGTTCTCCGCCTCTCATGTGATTGCTGGGAGAAATTGGAGGGTCATTTTTGGCGTAAGATTTGAAAACTGCCAAATAACCTTCCAATGTCTATAATTAGGTTTGAATTGAGGCTCCAGTCTTTGGTGTCAATGGTGGCTTGGAAGACCGTGTCACTATATTGGAAATGTGCCCTGGAGAGCGGTGAGAAGCCTTTTAAGGTCTTGGCATTGGAGGTAAAAGGTCCGTTAGAACAATGGAGAAATAAGGTGGAAGCCCTCTTTTGGGACAAGGACGTTTCTGTAAATCTGTTATTGTGTAATCCAATGAGTGTGAGAAAGGAACTGTTGCTCAGGGACTGGATTTCCACCATAAATAAATGTGGTGTTTTAAAGTCTAGAGAAACTTTGACCATTGAGTGGGAGAGAGTCAATGAGTTCCCAAATTTATGATCAAATTCCCCTCGCCAAAATAATGTGACTTACTTCTCAGGTGTCGTTAAACATCTTACACACAAGAAAGATTTTATTTAGGAGGAAAATGGTGGGAGTTGAAAAGGCAAATTGTCGGTATTGTAAGAGTACCCTGCATGTGGAAACCCCGGAGCATATAATAATGAATTGTGAAGCTCTGATTGAGATTCAAGCACTTTTTTTAGATGAGCTTTTATGGACGAGATGAAGTCTCACAAGAGGGGAATGTGGAAGTGGATGTTAATTAGTGACCAGCCCAGGTTGGTTATTGCAGTGATGAAAGTGATGTTGTGTTGTGAAATTGGGGGGGGTCATTGAGGGGGGGCTTAATTGAATGGTGGTCGGTTGATGTTGAATCTAATTATTTATTTGTCTGCCTTGACATATGAACTAAAGAATTAGAGGAACAGATATTGTTGTTGTATGGATGTAGATGCCTTTTGGAACGGTAATGTTAAAGGTTTATTTTAAGTTGATGATTGTTGTATACATATTTGACTTCTAACCAATAAAACATTTTTTTTTTTAAATAATAAAAAAATAACTTGCGCTACCACTGTGCACTGCAAGGACTAACACCCATGACATCAAAGATGACATTACAAATATCATTGATGACATCACTGATGACATCACATGTGCAGTTATTTTTCATGACGAGTCCCTACAAGGGGTTGTGAGGATCATGATGGCAAAAAAGTGTGAGGGGTGATTACGGCACATTTTATGAACTGCTTTCTTCCCTAAAGAATGTACTCATGTAAACAATTTTGCTTTTCAGTGTTCTTTCTAATACAGCAACCTACTCAAACAGAAACATAGGCATTACCTGCAGCATGCACAATATTTATAATGTTGCCATGTTGCATAGTAAAAGGGGGAATGCTTCCATATCAGACTATTTAGCCATAGAACGAGTCAATCTTGGTTGTAGTGCTTCCCCTTTGTCTGGTTCTTCTTCTTGCATCAAATCGTCTTCGTTCTGGTGGGAGTAGGCCTCACCTCGGCAGGGCTTGACATGCCCGATATAGTTTCAGGCATTTTTGCCACTCAACTTAACCACACAGTTAGTGGCCTGCTCGACAAGCTACGGTCCCTCAAACCTTGGCTTGAAAGAAGGCTGAATGAAATTACGTAGAAGAACACTGTCCACTGGGTAAAGTAGTGGCAGTTTTATCAGTTCTTTATTCATTTCTGGGGTGTTCTCTTCTTCACTCTTCTTCGACCTCTCCCAGCAGGATTGAAGCTGTCGAGAAATAAAAGAAGCACTAGCCATCATCGAAGCAATATAATCGTGCATTTAATCTCCTAGGATAGCAGCAGATCTGTGGGCGTCTGAAAGTTCTCTAGTAGGAGGAGCAAGTGGGAGTCACATGCGTCACCCTGTCACCACCTCGAGGGGTGTTAAATGTGGTCAGATCCAGACTGGTTGCGCAATGCGAATACGGCTAGGGGCAGGCAATGGAGCCACCCCTTTTTTAACATGGCTTTAATTTGAGCTATTTTCTCTTTTGGCAGGCCATTGAGGTGCTCACATATCCATTAGCTTGCGGGTGATAAACACAGGAGAACATGTGCTTGATCCCTAGTATGGCTGTGATATGCTCAAATGTCTCATTTACAAAGTGAAGTCCATTGTCAGGCCGTAGGACCTCACAAACCCCAATGTGGGACTACCTCTTTAACAAGGAATTTTGCAGCTCTGACAGCATCATGGTGTGAACAGGGACCAGCTTCAATCCACCAGGAAAATGGCCACAAAGCCACTATCATTTAGAGGTAGCCTTGGCATACTTGGATCATAACATCATAGTCTACATGGAGGTGTTGGAAAGGCCCAATTGGGCAGGGTATTGCTCCTCGCACTATGCGTAAAGTATGGCCTGCATGACATTTCTTGCAAATAATAGAGTTTTCCATGAATGCGGCTACATGCTCTGCCATATTAGGGCAGAACCACTCTTTCCCAATGTGTGCAGCAAGTATGCCCCTACTTAGATGAGTGGGATGGTGCAATTGCGTGAGTGCAATCTGCAACAATGCTACTTGAATCATTAGCTTGCCTGTGCTCTCCTGCCACCACACGGCATCTGTAGGGGATATTGAGCATCCCCTCTTCACCCATAGCTCCTTTTCTTCTACCAGTGCTTTCCCTTGGAACTCCATTATTTGCATGGCTGGTAATGCACTGTAGCCTTCCTTGAAGATCATAGTTCGCACATGGATATGTGTGTTCAATGGAGTATCAAACTCAATTATTTCTGAAAAATATGCTGTGCATTTCGCTTCTGCATCTGTGGCTCTGTTGCCATGGGAGACTAAATCCTCCCTATTCATGTGTGCCTGGCACTTCACAACCGCTATGGCTGATGGGAGTTGGAGCACGTCTATGAGTTTGCACATTAGGGGCACGTGCTGCACTGGTGTGTCATCAGCATGTCCCTCTGCCATTGTGACATCCCAGTGTGTACTGTAGACATCACATGCCCTCCCTTCCTCTTCACTAAAACCCCTACCACAAACTCCCCACCTACTTGTTATCCGTTAACCCACAAGTACAGATATTTTTCGAAGTGTGTAAGCTAAAGAATAGTGTTGATACAAAAGGAAACAACAAGTCGACAAGTGTGTTTGTGTGTGTCAAAGGGCCACAGGGTGAGTGGGATGGGAGGCAGGAGAAGGGAGGGAGGACAGGGACATCGGGGACACCCCACATTAAAGAAAAGAAAATCGTACGACCAAAAGGAGTCAAACTAAATGCAGACAAAATGACAGGTGTTGATGAAACAACATACAATTGACCAATATAAAACCTACCTGGTCAAAATGACAGGTGTTGATGAAACAACATAAAATTGACCAACATAAAACCTACCTGGTCACAGAGTGATCACATTTCCACCAGCTACTGTAATTTTCACAAGACTGATTCCCATGCCCTTGGATTATCTGCCCTTGCCCCCAGGTCTTCCACCTCATGTATTGCCAACCTGAGCATAAAGCTTAGATGAGCTTGAAGATAGGGCCCATCGGAACACCACAAAGAGAACATGCAAAATCTGTGAATAAAGTCCCTGAAGACCTCACATACTAGAACTCTCATAAATTCCCAGATGTTTTGCAAAGGATATACCAGCTTCTGTTGTCAGGGATTCCTGAAAGGCCTAGTCCATGAGGATTCGTATGGATAGTCACAAAGTAAGAATCGGTTCACAACAGTTTAAAAACTTGGTAAACCAATAAGCATGGTCATACAAGGACGTATCCAAGTGCGCACACATAATATATTCATGAACACCCACCTCATTCTTCTCTGCAAAGTCTATTTGCAGAAATGATTCATGCACTGCAAAGTAATAGGAGAACAACTCCCCCAACCTATGTTGCACTTTTCAATCTTCTAGCCGGTGTTTATCCCATATAACCCATATAAGACGTTTTGAGGAAGCAAACACATCTTTGATGTCATACTAAATGGATGAGTGATACCTTTGTTCCAGCTGCTACACAATCCATGGTACAATAACATTCTACCATCTAGACCAGGGGTGCACAACTGATTTTGACAGAGGGCCGAAAGTACCTTACATGAGGGCTATAGTGGGCCGAAAAGAGAAAGTGGGCGGGGCGGTAGGCGGGACATGTCAGGAGGCTTTTTCAACCCCCAATTTGTATTAAACACATGGAAAAAGATATGTTTTTGAGGGGTAACGATTTTTATTGCATTTCAAACTTACATTTTGTACTACACATTTTCCATTGCTATCATTTATTTCGATTTAGTTATTGTATATCGTCTGTTTAATTAAATTATATATATTTTATTGACCCTTGATTGGACATTCCGTTATTTTGGACTGCTATAGTTTGCTGTTTGGGTTACCCAAGAGGAGTATGGCCTTCGTTGAGTCAGGTTTCCTCAAAAAAGCAAAGGATGTACATCTCCTAACTGTGCCTGTATTAGCTTTATTATTGAGTTCACTCTTGGAGTGCAACACTATGCCCCATGGCTCCCATCCCCAACCAAACACTATGCCCCATGGTCCCCTCACCCCCAACCAAACACTATGCCCCATGGCTCCCATCCCCAACCAAACACTATGCCCCATGGCCCCTCACCCCCAACCAAACACTATGCCCCATGGCCCCTTCACCCCCAACCAAACACTATGCCCCCTGTCCCTCACCCCCCAAGCAAACACTATGCCCCCTGTCCCTCACCCCCAACCAAACACTATGCCCCATGGCCCCCTCACCCCCAACCAAACACTATGCCCCATGGCCCCCTCACCCCCAACCAAACACTATGCCCCATGGCCCCCTCACCCCCCTAACCCCCACCCAAACACTATGCCCCATGGCTCCCACCTCCAACCAAACACTATGCCCCCTGTCCCTCATCCCCCAAGCAAACACTATGCCCCCTGTCTCTCACCGCCAACCAAACACTATGCCCCATGGCCCCCACCCCCAACCAAACACTATGCCCCCTGTCCCTCACCGCCAACCAAACACTATGCGCCATGGCTCCCAACCCCAAACAAACACTATGCCCCATGGCCCCCTCACCCCCAACCAAACACTATGCACCATGGCTCCCACCCCACCCAAACACTATGCCCCATGGCTCCCAACCCCAAACAAACACTATGCCCCGTGGCCCCCTCACCCCCAACCAAACACTATGCCCCATGGCCCCCTCACCCTAACCAAACACTATGCCCCCTGTCCCTCACCGCCAACCAAACACTATGCCCCATGGCCCCCTCACCCCCAAACACTATGCCCCGTGGCGCCCTCACCCCCAACCAAACACTATGCCCTGTGGCCCCCTCACCCCCAACCAAACACTATGCCCCATGGCCCCCTCACCCCCAACCAAACACTATGCCCCATGGGCCCCTCACCCCCACCCAAACACTATGCCCCATGGCCCATGGCTCCCACCCCAACCAAACACTATGCCCCATGGCCCCCACCCCCAACCAAACACTATGCCCCCTGTCCCTCACCCCCCAAGCAAACACTATGCCCCCTGTCCCTCACCCCCAACCAAACACTATGCCCCATGGCCCCCTCACCCCCAACCAAACACTATGCCCCATGGCCCCCTCACCCCCAACCAAACACTATGCCCCATGGCCCCCTCACCCCCCTAACCCCCAACCAAACACTATGCCCCATGGCTCCCACCTCCAACCAAACACTATGCCCTCTGTCCCTCACCCCCCAAGCAAACACTATGCCCCCTGTCTCTCACCGCCAACCAAACACTATGCCCCATGGCCCCCTCACCCCCAACCAAACACTATGCCCCATGGCCCCCACCCCCAACCAAACACTATGCCCCCTGTCCCTCACCCCCCAAGCAAACACTATGCCCCCTGTCCCTCACCCCCCCAAGCAAACACTATGGCCCATGACCCCCTCACCCCCAACCAAACACTATGCCCCATGGCCCCCTTACCCCCAACCAAACACTATGCCCCATGGCCCCCTCACCCCTCTAACCCCCAACCAAACACTATGCCCCATGGCCCCCTCACCCCCAACCAAACACTATGCCCCAAACACACTCAAGCATGCACCCATACAGACCTGAACCCCCCACCCCCAACTCAGCACACACACAAACATGCACCCATACAGACCCAAACCCCCCACCTCCCCAAATCAGCAAACTCTCAAACAAGCACCCATACAGACCCAAACCCCCACCCCCCAACTCAGCACACACACAAACATGCACCCATACAGACCCCAACCCCCCACCGCCAACTCAGCACACACACACACTCAAGCATGCACCCATACAGACCCGAACCCCCCACCCCCCCAACTCAGCACACACACAAACATGCACCCATACAGACCCGAACCCCCACCCCCCAACTCAGCACACACAGAAACATGCACCCATACAGACATGAAACCCCACCCCCCAACTCAGCACACACACAAACATGCACCCATACAGACCCGAACCCAAAACTCCAAACCCCCACCCCAACTCAGCACACACACACTCAAGCATGCACCCATACAGACCCGAACCCCCCACCCCCCGAACTCAGCACACACACACAAACATGCACCCATACAGACCCGAACCCCCCACACCCCCAAATCAGCAAACTCTCAAACAAGCACCCATACAGACCCGAACCCCCACCCCCCAACTCAGCACACAAAAAACATTCAAATCAAAACATTCATACACATCCGACACCCCCCGACCCCCGCATCTCAACATACACACAAAATACATTCAAATACAAACATTCACACCCCCCACATCTCAACATACACACAAAATACATTAAAATACAAACATTCATACACATCCGACACAACCCCCCACCCCCGCATCTCAACATACACACAAAATACATTCAAACACAAACATTCATACACATCCGACACACCCCCCCACCCCCGCATCTCAACATACACTCAAAATACATTCAAATACAAACTTTCATACACATCCGACACACCCCCCCACCCCCGCATCTCAACATACTCAAAATACATTCAAACACAAACATTCATACACATCCGACACACCCCCCCACCCCCGCATCTCAACATACACTCAAAATACATCCAAACACAAACATTCATGCACATCCGACACACCCCCCCACCCCCGCATCTCAACATACACTCAAAATACATTCAAACACAAACATTCATACACATCCGACACACCCCCTCACCCCCGCATCTCAACATATACACAAAATACATTCAAACACAAACATTCATACACATCCGACACACCCCCTCACCCCCGCATCTCAACATATACACAAAATACATTCAAACACAAACATTCATACACATCCGACACACCCCCCCACCCCGCATCTCAACATACACTCAAAATACATTCAAACACAAACCTTCATACACATCCGACACACCCCCTCACCTCAACATATACACAAAATACATTCAAACACAAACATTCATACACATCCGACACACCCCCCCACCCCTGCATCTCAACATACACTCAAAATACATTCAAACACAAACATTCATACACATCCGACACACCCCCTCACCTCAACATATACACAAAATACATTCAAACACAAACATTCATACATATCCGACACACCCCACCACCCCCGCATCTCAACATACACTCAAAATACATTCAAACACAAACATTCATACACATCCGACACAACCCCTCACCTCAACATATACACAAAATACATTCAAACACAAACATTCATACACATCCGACACACCCCCCCACCCCCGCATCTCAACATACACTCAAAATACATTCAAACACAAACATTCATACACATCCGACACACCCCCCCACCCCCACATCTCAACATACACTCAAAATACATTCAAACACAAACATTCATACACATCCGACACACCCCCCCACCCCCGCATCTCAACATACACTCAAAATACATTCAAACACAAACATTCATACACATCCGACACACCACCCCACCCCCGCATCTCAACATACACTCAAAATACATTCAAACACAAACATTCATACACATCGACACCCCCCCACCCCCGCATCTCAACATACACTCAAAATACATTCAAACACAAACATTCATACACATCCGACACACCCCCCCACCCCCGCATCTCAACATACACTCAAAATATTTCAAACACAAACATTCATACACATCCGACACACACCCCCACCCCCGCATCTCAACATACACTCAAAATACATTCAAACACAAACATTCATACACATCCGACACCCCCCCACCCCCGCATCTCAACATACACTCAAAATACATTCAAACACAAACATTCATACACATCCGACACACCCCCCCACCCCCGCATCTCAACATACACTCAAAATACATTCAAACACAAACATTCATACACATCCGACACACCCCCCCACCCCCGCATCTCAACATATACACAAAATACATTCAAACACAAACATTCATACACATCCGACACACCCCCTCACCTCAACATATACACAAAATACATTCAAACACAAACATTCATACACATCCGACACCCCCCCCACCCCCGCATCTCAACATACACTCAAAATACATTCAAACACAAACATTCATACACATCCGACACACCCCCCCACCCCTGCATCTCAACATACACTCAAAATACATTCAAACACAAACATTCATACACATCCGACACACCCCCTCACCTCAACATATACACAAAATACATTCAAACACAAACATTCATACACATCCGACACACCCCCCCACCCCTGCATCTCAACATACACTCAAAATACATTCAAACACAAACATTCATACACATCCGACACACCCCCTCACCTCAACATATACACAAAATACATTCAAACACAAACATTCATACACATCCGACACACCCCTCCACCCCCGCATCTCAACATACACACAAAATACATTCAAACACAAACATTCATACACATCCGACACACCCCCCACCCCCGCATCTCAACATACACTCAAAATACATTCAAACACAAACATTCATACACATCCGACACACCCCCCCACCCCCGCATCTCAACATACACACAAAATACATTCAAACACAAACATTCATACACATCCGAGACACCCCCCCACCCCCGCATCTCAACATACACTCAAAATACATTCAAACACAAACATTCATACACATCCGACACACCCCCCCACCCCCGCATCTCAACATACACACAAAATACATTCAAACACAAACATTCATACACATCCGACACCCCCCCCCACCCCCGCATCTCAACATACACAAAAAATACATTCAAATACAAACATTCATACACATCCGACACACCCCCCCAGCCCCGCATCTCAACATATACACAAAATACATTCAAACACAAACATTCATACACACAAACATAAAGCAAAACAAACCCGACACACAAACACAAACAGAGCACTTACCGGAGACGTGCTGGAAGGCAGGTAAGCTGGAAGTCGCTGGAATCGCACTACGGCTGGCGTGGTCCAAGACTGAAATGCCTTCCGGCATCAAGCCTTATGGGCCACGCCAGCCATAGTGCTGCCCCTCCATTGGTGCAGCACACACGCATTACGTGGCTCGTAGGAGCGACGTGATGCGTGTGTGTGCTGAGCCAATGAGGGCCAGTGTTTTCACCGGCCCGGAAGACAACAAAGACTTTCCTAATGGAGGGCGGCCGCGGGCCGCCCTCCATTAGGAAAGTCTTTGTGCCTCGCGGGCCGGTCAAAAGGGCATGGCGGGCCGCAACTGGCCCGCGGGCCGTATGTTGTGCACCCATGATCTAGACTATCCAATGATAACACTATCATCCAGCAATATCCTTCTAGCCTCCAAATTATTAGGGTTGTCAGTGTTAGGAGTGCTCCATACATAGTAACAATTTATTACTATTTTATTTTAATTTTTACCCAGCGCTGGCCCTACCCTTAGGGTCTTGGAGCGCCTTGCAATGTTCGAAATGAAGGAGGACAAAATGAAGGTACAATAATTTCAGAACAGGATAGGAAGACTTGGATAGACTGTGGATGGCATGAGAGGTGGGCTGCCGATATTAGGTGTGGGGAAAGAAGTATGTTTTGAGGCTTTTTTGGAAAGTGGCGATGGAGGGTGTGATAGGGGGTAGAGGGTTCCAGGCTTTGGGTGCACGCTGTGTGAATGCTTGTTTTTGTGTGTTTTTTAGTTTGTAGTGTGGAATACGTAATATATTTGAGTTGCCATGTCTGGTGTCTGTGTGGGTGATGCGTTTCAGTTTGTTGTGAGGGGGTTTTGAGGTAGAGCTTTAAGGGCTATGGAGAACCAGTTGACCTGGGAGAGAGCAGGTGTGACGTCTGAGTGTTTGGGTAGATGCAGAATGAGTCTTGCTGCTGAGTGCTGTCTGTCTTGCAGAGGGGCAAGGGTGCTGTTGGGGAGTCTAGTCAGGATAGGATTTCAGTAGTACAGCTTGGACAGAACTGGTGTTTGGAGTGTGGTCTGGGAGTTGCATGGGGGAAATATGTGTCTTATCTTGTGGAGGAGGTGTAGTTATAGGTCGCATGTTTTGGAAACTGTAGCTATGTGGTGTGTGAAAGAAAGGTGGGGCTTGATGCTGAAGCCTAAGGTTTTGACATATATGGAGACATCTGTGGTGAGTTGTTTGATCCAGGCAGTTAGGTCTGGTTCATGCCTGAGGTCTGGGGGAGGGGGTGGTAGATGAGGAGGTATTTCATTTTGGATGGGTTGAGTTTGAGAAAGTGGTTGGCCATCCAAGTGGTTATGGCGGGGAGACAACCTTTGAGGGTGTGGAGTTGTGAGGGGTAGGAGATTTGGAAGTATGTTTGTGTGTCAGCTGTGTATTGGTGAAAATGGGCATTGGGTTTGCTAAAGGTCTGTCCGAGGAATTCAATGTATAAGTTCAAGAGGATCCTTGTGGAACCCTGCTTTTGACTGTGGTGGGGTTGGATCGATAGGGGGCAATGGAGACAAAGTGTGTCCAATCACTGAAGGAGGTGAAAGACTTCAGAGTGGTGGCTGAGAGTTTCATCCTTTGGGATGGAATGTTTAGGAGAATGGTGTGGTTAATGGTATTGGGCGCTGAGCAGAGGATTCTTGTTATTCCACCACTGTAGGGCTAGTTAGACCTTTTTCTCTTCCGTTATGTCCGAATCCTCACAGGCATCCTAACATGCAGCAACGGAGCAGGCCCTGTTGTTCACAATCTTGGTTACCACTGCTATAACTGATGCCGTGTACAGAGGGGCATAACCCCTGGATTATGTGTGCTATATGCTCGCTGTATTCTAAAATACCAAAAAGGATGATGTTGCTCCTTGTTAGACATCAAATTGTACTCATCAATTTTAGACTGACCCCCCAGTGTTGCTTGTCCAACCAGGCAGCCCGCAGTCACTTTAATATTGCAAAGCTACCCATTCACCAGTCAAGAGGAGGACTATTGACTTTAAAAGTGTGAAATCGATTAGCATCCTGGCCGAGACTCCAGCGTTAAGGCATAAAACACCCAAGTCGTCAAAGTCAGAAAATATATGCACCTCCCAGGATAATGTTGCTACATTGTTCCTAAAATGCAGATGTCCTGGCACTGCATGTACATGCCTCAAGGTCTACCCCACACAGTGCATCTCTCTGCCTAAGCTTCCAGAACCCTGGTATCCCCAGAAGCAGTAGCTACACACAGTCGTGGTCCCACCAAGCCAACCCCTACTAAAAGAATGTTCTTTGCAACAAGCCGAGGACCAAAGAGCCAGGTGATCAGCGCTGCCCCTCAAAGTGTCCACACTCAAGGGCCAGTTGTTAACCTAAAACACACAGCACTAAAAGGCAGCCTCTTACTCACAGATGCGCGAGCCCTAGGAGTAGCATACTGCAGCTGATATCTGCTCCAATCTTGCTCTTCCACCAGAAGGTCTTACCAGGCAGCTTGGTGTCGTACTAGTCACCCGAGCTTTGCAAACTGGGCGCCAATTCCAGGACTCCTGCAGCCACATCAGATCCCTGGGAATGCCGCCCGCTATCAGTCCGACCGCAGGATGCCACCAGCATTGATCTGCCAAATGGACCACAGTTGCCTCAAAAATACTCAACCCCCAAACCCACAAGTCCATCCGCTATTATGTCACCACAAATGGTTACTCACCCTCAGGAAGAGACCTCTGGAGAGCATGCCACTCAGAGATTTTATTCAGGTTCACATATGTCGCAGGACCGCACTATCCTCTAGCCAATACTCATCTCACTGCTCAAAGACTCAGCGCCCATACCATTCAATTCCATGTGATGTGTGTCAGGTTTGAAGGGGACACCAAGAACCACGGACCTGGCTCCTCCAGCCATTGCTTTCCACTGGTCCACTCGAGCCTTGCACATATGCATTTATTTAATTATTTATTTATTAATGAATTACTCTGCTGCTACTCAGTAGTCCTCCCCCTACTCCACTGCCCCAGGTGTGCATAACAGTCATCTGGCATACGCGGGCCGGTTGCGGTCGGGCTAGCCTTCATGCCACAGTGTGATCCAACACCAGAATTCTAAAGTTGCTTCTCCATTCATACTGTCTCCTCTTTTACCAACATCCATTTCTCTGGATTTCGCCAGGAGGCACTGGATAATTACAGGATGGATTGATTGCACGGGAGCTGACACCAATTGCAGCTCACGTCTGCTCCATATTGGCCCGTGCCAAACCCCTCAATGTCTTTAAACGATATAATTAGAAATCGTAGCAGATGTTAATTGACTGGCTAAGTATGTTAGGAGAAATTTCGAAGTTTGTGAGACGTAGCGAAATGACTCTCCAGAAGCTTCGCAATGACCCACTTAATGAAGGCTTTCAACCGTGGTATGTTTAATGATTTGCAACTAAAGATGCTCACAGGTAGTTCACAGATCAGTCAGGTACATCAGGAGTAAGCGGGTGATTTTTGGGGGCATGCCCCACCTTGTCCTACATTTGAGCCCACCTCGTGCTTGTTAGCACTATTGAGTTACATAGATGCGCATGTTGGCGCATTTTTATCGAATGACTAATTCTGTTGAGAGGGTGCTCAAGCTGACCAGCTCCTATCGTGTGTGAACTGTACGGTAACGTGCCTAGCAGCTTTGTTTTACCGTTATTTTGTCTGAACCCTTGCAGTTCAAAAGGCTTTTTTGGCTCAATGGACAGTTACGTTAGAAAGAAGCCATTTCAGCAGGTCTGAGAGAGCATCTAGAATGCATTGATTACATATGCGTAATCCCCATTACTTCAGCTCCCTCCCTCATCCACTGACTCGCTGAACGAGGTGACGCTCTCACAGCAGAGGGTTTTCAAGAAGTCTTGTGCACTCACCTTACCCTTCTCTCTGCTCCTTCATGGCCCCTGTTCCTGGAGGGTGTTTAATCGAGCTTCCAGCTAGCGCCCCTTCCTGAGTACACCCAGAGCAACACCTGTGCTAGGAGGGTAGGGCCTGAGTCAGATGACTAGGGAGGGAGGGTGAGTTAATGCAGTTTACCAAACGTAATGAAGACCTTTCCTTTCACCTCCCTTCCTTTGTCCACTTCCTGACTCACTGAGGACATACCAGAGAGGTCAAACGACGCCGCTCGGAAGAATCCAGTGCCTCCACTTTTTTATTGTGACTCTGACCATCTTAAACCAAGTTCACTGTGTTTAACACTGTCCATTGGCCACGGTGCTCCCTTCTACAGAAACCTTGTCGTATTCGATGAAAGTAGGCAGAGAAACCCTCGTGGCAGTCATGAAATACTCCTGCAGCAGGCCCCCTATGACACTGCCACCTCTCTAGTTTCTCTGTACTAAATGATCAGGGAAGAGGAGCCCCTTCAATGTATAAGCCAGAGAAGAACCCAAGCAAGGTCACCTATTGAGGGATGGACTGGCCAGTTCAGTCTCTTTCTTTGATTTTCCTAAAGTTACAAATAGATTCTCACATTCTCTGCAGAAACAAGTCCTCCCTAGGCAAATAAGAATGTCTCTCCTCACCTCGATTAGACGCGGATTACGAACTTGCATCGGAACGTCTGGAGATCCCAGCACTTGGAGGATTACATTTTCGTCCAAATAGGTTGAACATCAGATTTTGGGCAGAAGATAGGCCACGATCTAAGTTCCAATGGAAAAGGCAGGTTTATGAGATGGGGGACCTGTAGCACAAGGTCCCCAGATCCCCCAATCCTCTAATGGAAGACACGTCAACTAGAAAAATACATTCACAGCACAGTAACTACAGGTCTACTTAATCAAGAGGCTTGTATGGTGCTTGAATCAAAGAATCAAGAACAAGGGGTAGGTCCCAAGGAGAATCAAATGTATTCTATTGCCGATTCACCAGAATAAATCCCTTTAAGAGCTTGGGGGCTGACTATTCAAGAACTGTTGATCTGCCCAAGGTTTACTAAGGGATCTTGGGGCAACCCACTGTACCCTGAAGGTCGAGGTTCTAGTGGGTTACAACACAATGCATGGAGATCATAACAGGTACACAATACTTGAAAAGAGGACAAGTGACAGGAATAGGCTCTACTATTGGCTGGCCTCCTCACCCTTTAAATTGCCTTTGCAGCCTATGCTGACACGTCTACATCTTGGAAGCCCTCCCACTCAAGCTGTGTGCCGCGAGCTTAAGGTGGTATAGGCAGAGTCCCTAATCTCCAAGCTGATGAAGATGGGAGAATTAATTCCCGAGTCACTGAATGTGCCCAAAGGCGAGCAAACCAAGGCCCCTCAGTCTAATAAGGGTCCAACAGTATGACTTGCACCTCTTCTTGGCAGAGTTTCTTCAGTACTCTGGTGATTAGCGGAAATGGAGGAAAGCGAACAAGCAGAATCTTGTGTCATGTTATCTGTACTGATTCCCAACCCCACACTTGTTTCTCCTGAAACTGGGAACAAAACAAAGGAGGCACTGCAGTTACCTGAGTCACAAAGTAATTCACTTCAAAAAATTGAGCAAAGCAAATTAAACACACTGCTGGACAGTGTCATCCTCAGGGAGAAAGGGAACCTCCGAATGAGTTTGTCTGGAACTATGTACAAACAATCCTGAGTATGAACTCCCGCGATAGTGTTAAGGGTAGACAGATAGTTGCTGCCCCTCCTCCTGATAATGGACATATTAACATGTCACTCAGAGCTCTTGCCCCACCCCTGGTCCAATAGTGTAAATATACTGTAAGCCGTGGCAGTGACGATAAACGCGGTGTGAGCTAAAGATGGCAAGAATGACCACTCAGATGGTAGAAACATCCATGCATCCATTAGCCGTGAAGCACATATGCACACACCATGAAGATACACAGACATTAGGTCAAATGTGCATATATACATGAAGAACATTTGTGGAACCACACATGTAGAAGAAACATTCCCTAAGTGATGACTACGCTGAAGTGTAACACAAAGAATGTATGCTTGTAGTTTGCTAAAATGTAAACGTGACGGTAACGAGCAGCCTTCTTATAAAAATGGATGCCACAGAATGGTTTAGAACCAGCCAGCACTTCCAGGCCTCACAAAATCTTAACAAGGCTAAATTCCCAATGATGCAGACACATTAGAAAGGCTTGCTTAGCACATAGGATAATTTAATACTGAACCTCGAGGGTGGAGTTTGAGGAAGAGAATGGCCTGGTGGGTGTAGAAAGTTCACTCAGAAAGCTAGGTGCTGATTGCGACATTAAAAAATAATAATAAATAGGGGGGGCGCTGTTGCGCACAGAGAAAATGGCTGCTTAAACCCGAAGCTCCTGCGTCACCTTTACATCCTGCGCTTATAGATCCGCACACAGGCTGGCTGGCTTGCTGTATTTCGATGTGCCGGTTGCAGTCGGGCTCATATGCGGATGGTGGAAATTTGAGTCCCCCACGGTGCGGCATTGTTCTGCCCTCGAAAAGTTCCACTGACACGGGTGGAGCTCCCGGGCCGACTCGTGGCTCCAGAGGAACTTACCCGACTGGCGTGGATGCTGGGCGCTGAAGGCCGCTGTTGGGCGGAGCTATCTCCTTGGCGCCCTACTTTGATATCCTGTGGAGAAGACGTCGCGGGTGACTCGTCGCTGCGCTGGATGGTCTGACCGTGTCCCGGTCCCTGCCTCGACCCATCACTGCTGGGCTGTCCTCCCTCCCTCGCTCGGGTGGTATGCGACTCCTGTCGGTGCTGGATCCGGACAAAGTCGGACCCGCCTAACCAAGTAAGCTGCTGCAGGGAGTGGGAGGAGGAGACACAGTGCCCTGGCGGGACCGCGAGGGTTGCTCCCTCGTGGTTCTGAGTTCCTCCAGCAAACGTGGTGCCCCTACTGCGCCGGCTATACCACACACATGGACCGATGAGCCCATGCTCTCACCTATTGAATTGGTGTGCTTCGGTTGATACACGGTTGCCGTGTTGCTGAATGCCGGTAACCCTACGAACAGCCGTCGTCAACCTGCCTGAAAAACTGGGACTACCCCTGGATTCTCTCACTTGTCTGGTGAGGCGGCATCTGGTACTGGGTTGCAGAGTACCACTCAAGACCTCCTGATCTGGGGCTGCGGACCCCCTGATTTCTACCTGCCACTCTAGACCCACAGTCGCCGTGTATATTGGTCTGCAGTGCACCCTACGTGTTGCCGGTGTCGGATCCTGGCTGGCTGGGACGATTACTCACCCCCTCACTACAATTGCCACGCGGCCATTCTGGTTCTGCCCTGACAGCTGGGGGAAACCCCTTGGAGCCACTATACTGGTGGTTTTGATGGACACCATATACGTGGGAGGACACAATTCATCCTGATCTTGCAATCCTGCGGTGGCGCACCGCCACACTTAGTTGAGGTTCCCTTGCCCGCTCCCTGGAGTGGGGGCCTTGACCCTACGGAGCTCCTGTGGCGGACCCAATATATGCACAGACTCGATATAAACATGGGGGAGCCGAGCAAGTCCAATAGAGCCTCTAAGACCCCTGGTGGCAAGAAGAAGGGCCCTATGGACACATTCACCAATAATGCTAGCCACGCTGTGACAATTGGCACGCAGCCGGATGAGGGAGAACAGGGCGAACGGGATGTGTTGGACAGGGAGGATAAACTGGCCACGCTAGTTCAGAACGGATTCCTGGCTGTGAATACCAAGCTGGATGAGATTGTTGCCACCATAGGCTCCTTGAAGGCCAGAATCGATAAGGAGAGTGCGCGTGTCACTGAGGTTGAAGGCAGGTTAAGTGCTACCGAAGATACTATTGGGCACCACAGTCGAGATATATCCTACATCAAAGACACGATGAGCAAGCTTCAGAGCAAGTGTGAAGACCTTGAATCCAGGTCCAGGAGGAACAATGTTCGCGTGGTTGGTGTGGCCGAATCCTTCGGCAAGGGCCAAATGGAGAAACATGTGGAAGAACTTTTCAAATCCCTATTTGGACTCGAGGCTCTGTCCGAGCACTTCCTGGTTGAGAGAGCGCTCCGCACCCTAGAACCGGCGCCCAAGCCGGGGGCACCGCCGCGAACAATAATTGCTTGTCTCCTGAACTACAGGGACAGAGACACAATCCTCCATTTAGCCAGAGAGACCGGCACATTGCACCATGAAGGCAACCGTATACATATCTATCCCGACTTCTCCGCCTCTGTCCAGGCTAGCAGACACCCTTATGAACCGGTCTAGAAGCTCCTCAGAGAACGGCAGGTCACATACGCCTTGATGTTTCCGGCCAAAATGAGAATTCAGCATGCTGGAAGATCGCACTTTTTTGAGAACCCATCTGAAGCCCTATCATATATTGAGTCCTCCATACCCCTCCCTCCAAGAGGGGAGCGACCTGCCCAGAACAATAGACCTCAGCCAGCGGACTAAGATACTTTAGTATTTTGGCATCCAGTGGTTGCTGGCCCTATCTTACGGGCCCCTTTGATCTGATAATACAGTCAGCCATCTTCTTTGAGTGGTGGCGCTGGAAGCCGGGGATGGCGGTCATGTGAGGCAACATGGCTACCCCGGGAGTATTCCACAAGTTTGGGGTCAGACACTGTTGAGTTGGGGGAGAGGGTGAGGCTAGTGGGCGGGATTGGGGGTGGAAAATGGGGGATTGTTTTTTTCAAACCCCATGGTTTGTAATGGGAAGGTTCCCCTTCTGCATGGGTCTCTGTTTTGAAAACGTTCTTGTGGGAAATGGTTATAAGTTACTGTTGAAACAAGTGGTCTGGAATGCACTGACACAGCCCATAATGGCTGATACTGAGAGGTTGCGTTACTATCCATACATGTTTTTTTGTAAAGCTCTGCTCACACTCTGGGGGTTAAACTTGTCTCATGGAATGTAAGGGGTCTGAACATTCATTTGAAGGCCAAGAAGCTGGGAAATTGCATTGTCAGGCACGGTGCCCAAATTGTTATGCTACAGGAAACTCATACTGTTGGCACCGATAATGAGTTCATGTTGCCTGGTTGGAGCAAGTCCAGGTTCTGTACCAACTACTCGTCCCAGTCCAAAGGGGTGTCGCTTCGTTCATACACCCGAATCTTGGGCTCCGGCTTGATGGCCATAAACTAGACCCTCAGGGTAGATTTGTTCTTGTTTGGGGCTCGATTACAGGTCAGCGGATATTGCTGGTCAACACTTATGGTCCGAACATTGATGATCCTGCCTTTTATACAGATGTATACCAATTGATCGCTGCTATCGATATCCCTACTATAGTCTGGGAGGAGATTTCAATATTGCTATGGACCAGGTACTTGATAGATCCAGCACGATTACTAGAGCACCGAGTAGGGCTGTTCTCACTATGCAATGTGTCCTTTCCCAGCTCTCCCTCGAAGATGCCTGGTGAGTTCTCCATCCGACTGCGAGGGGTTACACGTACTATTCATTGGTGCATGATTCCAAGTCCAGAATCGATTACTGGTTTGTCTCCCCCTCTTTGATTGCTGGAACAAAGTCTTGTGAAATACTGTCCCGCACACTGTCTGACCATGCTCCTATAACACTTGAGGTCACACTTCACAATTGCCCTAGACCCCCTAGGAGATGTAGGGTGCCGGAGGATTTGCTAAGGGACCCTGGGGTGGTGGAGGGGTTGCATGCTGAAATCTCGAAGTTCCTTGAAATTAACATCGACTCAGTTGATAGGTGTTCCACGGTGTGGGAATCCTTCAAGGTCTGGATCAGAGGCACACTACTGTCCAAATCTGTGGGTCTGCTTAAGGGAGTCAGGGCCGAACTGACCCAGACTGAAGGTGAACCGAAATTACTGGAGGACACTTATGCTCACATCCATGATAAGGCCATACTTGCGGACATACAGCAACATCTTCAGGAATTTGGCAAACTAGCCTCTAGGGAAGTACAGTACATGGTGGCCCCGATCCGAGCCCGTAGGTATGGTGAGGGCAACGAGGCGGGCAGGACACTATCCAATCTACTCAAACAGAATAGACACCCTAATTGAATTACCAGCATACATACGCCCAACGGCGCAGTGTTACTAAATGAGAACGAGATAAATGCTGAGTTTGCTGGGTTCTACGAACAACTGTATAGAAATAGAGACACTAAATCGGCTACTGAGATAAGGACATATCTTGAGGCACTGACAATGCCGAAAATTCAGGAGGAGACCCGTCTTGCACTGGACCAACCTCTCACTACAGATGAGATTGCTGAGGCGATTAAAGATTTATCGTCCAATAAAGCTCCTGGATTAGACGGCCTGGGTGCAGAGTTCTACAAGGAGTACAGTGCTGAGCTTGTTCCATTGTTATTGCGGGTCTGGGAGGAATCCCTCCAATGTAACATATTGCCTCCTTCCATGAGAGACGCGTTAATAACTGTTCTACCTAAACCTCGCCGCCCGCCTCAGGATGTGTCGTCCTATAGGCCGCTATCTCTCATTAATACAGATGCCAAAATATTCGCCAAGGTACTGGCCAACAGGCTTTTACCGGCGATCCCTGCACTTGTTCACCCTGACCAGAATGGGTTTATCCCCGCTAGATCTACGGCACTTAACCTGCGTGGGCTCTTTGGCATAATGGCCCAAATTGACCCGGGCAGGAACGCTGTGGCCGTATCATTAGATGCTGAGAAGGCCTTCGACTCTCTGTCCTGGACCTACTTACTAGCAGTACTGGAGTCATTTGGGATAGGCCCGAACTTCATTAGGTACGTGAAATTGCTCTATACGAAACCCGGTGCCAGGGTTCTGACCAATCAGTCGATCTCGGATATGTTCCTACAGGGGAGGGGCACTAGGCAGGGCTGCCCATTTTTGCCTATACTGTTTGCCTTAACAATAGAACCAATGGCAATAGCGGTCAGACTCCGGCATTCCAACAGGGGCATTAACCTGATAGGGGCCACCCAGTTAATATCCCTTTACGCGGATGACACGCTCTTATATATCCGTGAACAGGAAAACAACCTAGCGCCCATATTGGCGGAGATTCAAGAATTTACTGCACACTCTGGCTACTCCATAAATAAGGATAAGTCAGAAGTTTTCCCTCTTACACTGGCAACTGGCTGCCCTGGCTCTCTGGGCGGGCTGAAGTGGTCCAATGAGTCCATCAGATATTTGGGAATACTTGTTTTGCACGGGAAAAATAGGTTATACACTGACAATCACGATGTCACACTACAGGCCTTGAAGACTAAACTGCTATTATGGGACCACCTTCCGATATCACTCCATGGCAGGATAGCAGTTCTTAAAATGATAGTGCTACCTAAATTATTGTACCTGTTTGTGAACATACCGATTTGGCCGGGAAGACTCTTTTTCACTAAACTTAGGTCAATGGCTACAGCCTTCCTATGGCACGGGCAGACTCCTAAAATAGGGTGGGGTAGATAATTGAACCATACTCCTCGGATGGCCTAGCGGCACCTGACTTTGAACTGTATTATTATGTGCCCCAGGCCCAATTCTCCAAATATTGGTATTCCGGGGATGGGGGCCCCCCGCACATGGATGTAGAAGAGCTCTTCACCTCCCCCACGAACCTACAGTCTGTAATTTTTGATACTCATTATAGGGATAAATGCAATTTCAACCCGGTAAATTGTACGATTGGGGCCTGGAGGACAATATTTAAAAAACTGGGATTGTCGACCTTGTATAATCCAGAGGTCTCCCTCTGGAACTCCCCTGGTATCCCTCTGACACACGATGTCTGCCTACATTCAGCCTGGGACCCCAATGACGAGATGCGCCTGGGAGATATGTTTATCGAGGGAAAGTTTGCTACCCTTCAGCAGATAACTGGGGCGTTTGGCAGGGGCCCACTCAGGATTCTGCAATACTATCTTATGAGATCGGCCTTCCAGAAACACTGGGCGTCTTTCCCTGATGAACCCCTATCACACCCCTGCGTGCAGATGATCACGACTGGAGACCGCTTGAGGGTCTCCAGCCTATATGCCATAGTACAAGCGCACACACCCACTTCTAATTTGAACAGGGATAAATGGGAAAAATATCTCCAGTTCCCTATTGACGATAAGACTTGGGACAGGTACTGTTCTCTTACCAAGAAGGTTTCCCTGAATGCTGGACTATGTGTGATCCAGTTTAAAATTCTTAACAGATTGCACTATACCCCGGCCAAGATAGCCAAGTTTGTTTTAGATGGTCCAAGTCAATGCCCTAAATGCAAAGCGGATTACGCTGGCTCGCTTCACATGTACTGGAGCTGCCCGGTGGTGGCTGGGTTCTGGAGGGAGGTGGCGGATATACTTGAGGAAATCACACAAATCCCCCCGGTATTGACTCCACAGAAATATGTATTTGGAGATATAGGAAAGTGCTCCGAAAAGGTCAGAATACTGTTCAATGTCACATGTGCAGTGGCCAAAAAATGTATTCTGCAACAATGGAAAAATCCGGCACCACCCACTGTTAAACAGTTCGTCCGGGAGCTGGTTTATGTAAACGAGGCGGAAGAACATTTTGTCCTCACCCGCCCTTTGGTATGCAGACCTAAGGATATTTGGGGACCCCTCAGAATGTTTCTTTGTGATATGATCTCTGATGATGACGGCGATGTGTAGACACGCCAACTCGGGAAGATGCATGATATATGCACTGTTATTTTTCTTTCTCTTACCTTACAATGTTGACTCCAATTGCACAATGAAGCTGTAACTGTGTTTTGTGTTTTCTGGACCACTAATAAAAAAGAGTTTAAAAAAAAAATAATAATAATAAATAGAATTAACTGGAAGGGAATACAAGCAGTGCCCTTGCAAGTTTTGTTGTGTTAACTAAAACTTGGCACGAAGCAGGGAACAGATAGAGAAAACATAATAGCCAATCAGGAGTGAAGTTAGACAATGATTTGCTATACACTAACCTTGGTACTGGACACCGCCACCTTCTGTTCTACAGGCAAACAATAGCTGGTGGGAACAAGTGGTTTGCCAAATCTAATTTTTGCAAGTCAGTAAAAGGGGAGGTGGTCCTCAAGGATGATGCTAGAAAATATGTGGGTTGGGTGTGCAATGCAAATAACTCAGCCAATCAGTATACTCTGCATGTCTAAATTATTATTATTGCCTGCATGTCTATAAAGGTCCCATTTTCTAAAGGCAGAGCTGAAAACTCTTTCAGTCAGCCCCAGGACCAGGCTGTTTCTGAATCTGTGTCTCCACATTTGGAGGGGAGTTTTTGTTTCCTAATAAATCTCTGTGTTGCCTGCAGCGATGTTTTTGATACACTTTGGGGGGGTGTCTGCAAATGGGACTCCCTCTAGAATAGACAGAATGTTTTGTTCTGGCCACGCAAAGATATCCTCCACCAACTTCCTCAGAGAAGATATTTTTTTTAAATGTAATCTTTGTTAAGGTTTATCCATTCCAAGACGATACATGTAAGATCCAAATGAAAGTCACATGATATATGTTCAAAGAAACATTGTAACATATCAATTCCTTGAAATTTCATTTCTAAGTGAGCAACACAATATAACCGTTCCCTCTTACACACCCTCCTCACCCTTACATCCCTTCCATTTCCCAACCATTGCTCTCTCTTAAGAAAAGAATTTGTGGGGGGACTATGTGTCAGGTCTATGCTTTTCAGCAAAGGGGAAGCTGTGCGCACCTCGGTAATGAATGCGTTGGACCTAGGGATCGTTGAGGGCATGTACCATTCTTGTGGGAGTACTAAGTTATTCCTCTGTCCCAGCCTGTTTGATTTTCCTTCCTATTACTACTCCCCCCTGATTTATAATAGGTCCAGAAAGGCAACCATCCCAGGTCTAAGCGGGTGTGGGTGTTTTTGTGCTGGAAGGTGACTTCTATTCCAGTGAATCACGAGGCATACTCTTGCTGCCAAGAGTAGGTTCCTCGGCAAATGTGACAATCCTGCGTATCCTTCCTCTTCCTCTTCAAGACTGAACAGTAATAAAAATGGGGACAGCAGACTCTCTATCCTGTCTATGCTCTTCACCCATGCTAAAGCTTCTTTCCAATATGTTTGCAAAAGCGGACATTCCACTCATATGTGCCAGTATGTGTATGTGCTGTTACAGCCCCACCAGAATAGGAGACCCACCCCTGGGTACATTTTGGAGAGTCTATAGGTTGTGAGTTGCCATCGCAATAAAAGCCTACAATTGTGCTTTTTATATTGTACTGTTATACTTGAAGAACAGACTACTTTGTATATAGCTGGCCACACCTCTTCCCCTTCCTGTATGCCCAGATCTATAGTCCATTGGGTCTGTGATTGTGGAGTTCGTAAAAAGGCCCTATGGATAGCATTACATTATACAGCTTGAAGATGAGCCCTTTTGAGCCTATGGGCCTCATTACGAGTCCAGCTGTAACCCTTCCGCTGCTACTGGCGGGTTGTCGCCGGACCCGGAATATTTTACTGGTGCCTGACTTCCCGGTGTCACCGGTTGACTATGAGTCTGGAGGTCCAGGAAGTCAAGCGCCGGTAAATTTTAAGTCTCCATTCCCATAGAGTCCCATGAGAGTGGGGACACAGAAGCACTGGCACTTTTGCTAACGGTGCCGGTGCTTCCGTGACTGGTCTGCCTACCGTAGCTGCTGCATCCGGCAGGGTCAGACCTGTCCGGCACAGCGGCCACAGCAGGCAGACTCTGAGCTTGCCAATCTGGAAACAAGGCTGCAGTGAGCTTACCGGCACCCTTGTTTCCAGACCGCCAAACTCTTAATGAGACCCTATGTGTGTGTTCAGGACATGTTCAAACATTGTTAATGAATGTTGCAACTGCCTTCCCCATAATTGATCCATTAAAATGCCTTTCAGTTGCATGAATAGTAATGGGGGCATAGACCCTACTTGGAGGGCGTCCTGTAGTTCAGCGATGCTTCAAAAGTCCCCTTCCTTCTATAGGTATCCAGCTCTAACTAACCTGGCCTCATGATAAGGTTGGAATTTTAAAGGTTCAATCCTCTTATCTCAAATTGGGGGGCCCATGAACAGCTAAGAGGAGACGGCCAGGTGTACACCCCCTTCATCTCCCCCTACTTCCCACATAACTGCCATAGTGTGGCTAGGACTGGATGAACCCGTATTTTAGTCGGTAGGCACCTATAGGGAACCCACAACCATTCGCTTAAAGTGACTGGTGAAAATAAACCATTTTCAAAATTAATCCATTGCTTCTCATTATGTTCTCTCAAGTGGTGCACCAGGATCCAGACCGGCGCAGCTCTGTAATACTACCTGATTTCTGGGAAATGAGCCGCCCACTTTCTCTTCAGGCAAGGTCAGTGTACTATATGCGATTTGTGGACTTTTCCCTGCCCACAGGAACGTAAGAAACATTTTTTTAACCTCATCGAAAAAGGTCACCGAAATCTCCAAAGCGAGAGCCTGAAATAAGAATAGTAATCTGGTTAGAATGTTCCTTTCCTCTGACGTGAGGTGGCCTGCCCAGGACAGCATAATTCCTGACCATTATTCAGGTCTTTGTTAATCAGTCCTCAGAGAGTTAAGTAATTAACCCTTATTGATCCACGATCTCACTTGTAATGGTGGTACCCAAGTACCTTGGTTTGCTTGCGTACCCCTTGGCTTAATAGTGACTGGTCAACAGCCACAGTAGTTTTCCTCGGTGACAAATCCACTGATTTGATTACACCTATTTTGAAGCCTGACAGTGCTCCATATTCTTCAATGGTCACAATCAGCCTTGGGTTTGAAATGCATGCCAGCGTATCATCTGCAAATTGGGCTAATCTGTATTCTCTCCCATATCTCCCTAGACCTTGTATCCGACTTTCCAACTGTATTGCTTTCGCTAGTGGTTCGAGGATAAATGTGACAATCAAGGGAAGCAAGGGGCAGCCCTGTCTTGTTCCCCGACTCGGTGGAAATTCCTATGATGCTACACCATTATCTTTTACTCTCGCCCTTGAGTTCCCATAGAGAGCCATGACTCCTGAGAGCCATCTGGAAGTTATGCCCACTCTCCTCAGGACTGCGTCCAAAAAAAGCCATTCTACCCAATCAAAGGTTTTTTCTGCATCTAATGCAGTGGTCTTCAAACCTTTTCATACACCCCTCCTCCCCAGAGTTCAAATGGTGTTTCTGGGCCCTCCACCTATGTGTTAGCCCCCCTTAGGAGGCCCTAAGGATGTCCGTGGGGGGTGGGGGGACAGGCTCTTTGAAATATGCAAAGATTTACTTTTGTTTATGTTTTCTGTTTAAGTCAGACACCTTAATCCTGTTTTATATTAAGTACAGCCATCTTCATTTTTTTTAAGGACCCCACTTTAAAGACCACAGGTCTAATAAAACCAGGAGCGCTCCTTGTCCTCAGATCAGCCATAATGTCTAGGGTTTTATGGATTTTGTCTGCCCCCTGTTGGCCCCTAATAAAACCGACTTGGTCATTGAGTATCAGTTTGGGCAGGACCCTGCTCATTCACTCTGCTAGGATACTGAAATAGATCTTGGCATCCACGTTTACCAACAATATGGGATGATAGGAACCACAATCAAAACGGTCCCTCCCCTCTTTTGGGATGACCACAATTTGCACCCTAAAATACTGTTAAAAAGTTGTCCAAGAATGGCACTAACAGTGCCCTGTATCTCTTATGGAATGTCGACGTGAACCCATCTTGTCCTTCTGCAGTACCCACCTTTAGCTTTGAAATTGTAGTTTGAACTTCATATGTCTCTATGGGGGTATCCATTATAGGTCTTTCTTCAATCGTCAGCGTCTGGAGGGCAATTCCATTGAGATATGCGTGATATCTCTGTCATCCCTCCTCCCGTCCGTGGTGTATAGGCTGGAGTAATATTGCCCAAAACTCCGGGCTATATCCCCATGTTGGGTAAGTATAGGGGCATTTTCTCTCCGGATGTTATAGATCAATCTCTCCTCTCTTTGCCGGTGCAGGCGGGCCACCAAGAGGGTGGGTGCCTTGTCACCCTTCTCGTGATACCTTTGCTTAACAAGCATAAGCTGGGTCAAGGCTCTTCCCTTCAGTGCATCACTAAGTTCCTGCCTCAACTCAACCACTTTGAGGTCTGGAATCGCAGCCTCTCCGCCGATTGGTTGTCAGCCTTATTCATATCTATCTCTTTAGTCTTGTTCACCTTTTTATTTGTTTGTTTATTAATTTCTAAAGCGCCTTCACCAAGGCTCTGTACAATAATTAATGAATTGGTAAAATAGTTGATATGATGTCAATAACAGCAGAGAGAAAGAAAAAGAAAGAAACAAGGCATAAGAAAAATCCAACAAGAAAGAAATAGCAATGATAATCCAAATATACAGAAAAAATGAGAGTCCAAACAGTGTAATGACCAAACAGCTGCAGAACAAGCAAGCCGCCCCCAGCAACGTGATAGAAAGCCAAAAATAAAAACAAGTCAGCCAGGAAAAAATGAAACCTGGACAAGACAACATGCACCAAAAAGGACTAAGCAGAAGTAGAACATCACGTGGAAAAGTACAAATAGGTAACCGCTCGACAGAAAATCCCTAGCGGTATAACCAGCCAGGAGAGGAGACACGATCCAGTAGGAACAATCAGTCCACAAATCACTGCCAGAGACACTGACAAAGACATCCACCTCAGAACAGGAAAGTCTGCCGGCATCATCCCCCAGAGAATCCAGCATTGCCACGCAGAAAAGCCCATCAGCACCAGCCAGGGGAGTTGCTAGGTCTGGAAAAGACCTGGAGCTACGCTGATGTCGGAACTGTTGGGACTGGGGGCTAGCTAATCTTTTGGCTGTAGCTCCTGAGATTCTATCCGGGGCTACAACCAAAAGATCAGGGGCTATAGCCCCCTTAGCCCCCCCTAGCAACGCCCCTGGCACCAGCCCACGGAGAACAGAGTGCTGTCATACAACCCTCCTAAGCAGCCAGACGCTGCAATGAAGACACAGCCGAGGAAAGCCATAAACTGAGGAAAAGTCCCTTTGACATTGCAGCGAACCTCATCCTAAGCTGCCAGCACTGGTGGCCACAGCACACCAAACCACAAAGCCCACCAGGGGAACAGCAGGATAACAGCCTGTCCTGTCAGCCGCCCCGCTCCTTTTTGAGGTTGGATTCCTTCAACATTCTCTCCCTTTTCTTAGCCATGCCTTCTGAGATTAGGAGGCCCTGAAGGTAGCTTTGGCTGCCCCCCAGACTGTACATAACAGGTTCACATCTATGTTGTTCCATTGAAAATAGTCTGCGATTCCAGACCTCAAAGCATCACTGAACACTGATTCTCTAAACGTTATCTTTGCAAATTCATCTTTTATCTAGAGGAATACGAAGGCCCACATCCAGGGATGTCTACACATGTCATGGTCCGACCACCCCACCACCTGAATATCTGCCCCTATTAAAAAGTGTTTGTGTGCTGCATCTATTAATATGTGGTCAATTCGAGAGAATGTCTTGTGAGAGGGAGAATAAAAGGTGTAGACCCCTTGTTGTGGGTGCACCGTCCTCCACACATCTACAACCTACTGGTCCTGAATGATAATAGTATGTAGGCCTTCACCTACCGCAGCTGATGGCAGTGTTACTTCAGCTCTATGGAAGAATCAGTTCTGTAGTGAGCCTACCAGAGGCGTTGCTGGGGGGGGGTGAGGGGCTATAGCCCCGGGTCTTTTGGTTGTAGCCCCGGATGGAAGCTCAGGAGCTACAACCAAAAGGCTAGCTAGCCCCAAGGCCCAGCCTTAGTGTAGCCCAAGATCTTTTCCAGACCTGGCAACACCCCTGGAGCCTTCCATCAAGTTAAAATCCTCAGTCCAAATGTGAAGATCGATTCCATGTTTCAGGGAACGCCAATAACTCTTTGCAAAGGGACAATTGTTGCTGATTTGGCGTGTCTAGGGAGACCAACGTCACCTCTGTGTGGCCAATCCTCCCTTTTACAGCCAGCAGGTGCCCCTCCATACTCCTTCTGACCAGAAATATTTCCAGCCCTACAGATTTCCGAATCAACATTCCCACAACCGCTTTTCTTGCTGAGTTGGGCGAACATAGGACTGCACCCAATTCTTTACACTTTGGTGTGTATTCCTCCGCCTTCCTGAACTTGGTTTCTTGGAGGAAGAGGACATCTAGGCCTGATTGTCTGAATTTCCTAATCACCATGGATTGTTTCTGTGGCAAATTAAGACCCTTCACATTCAGAGTCCCTTGGTGAAACCCCATGTCATACGCCGTCATGTCCCCATAGCTTGCGTTTTCCTGAGCTTTCCCTCTTTGAACGAATGGTTCCCACACGCGAGATTTCAACTTCTTTCAGTTCCTCTAAAGTGCTGTGCATTAGGGCTTTGACCAATCGTTCGAGGGTGAGCGCTGTTTCTCCGTACTTCTCCTGTAGGCCCATGATGGGCAGGCTGGATCTCCTCTCATGTCTTACAAGATCATCAACTTTTAGGATGAGGTCCAATTCCCTAGACTCAAGGTCGTGCATTAGTATGTCAAACCGTATCTCCATTAGGTCAGCTGCCAATTGGTTATTTTTTTTTGATGACTTCTAGTTTCTCTTCAACTTTGTTCACTCTTCCTTTCAATTCACATACCAGGGTCATTACTTGACACTTCATGGACCTGATTATTTGAAGCCACTTGTTCTGCTCCGAGGGAGCGTAGCAAGCCTTCATTCTGGCTCGTCATGTTTTTTCGTCTGGGAGACGGCGAAAGTTGTTTCGTGTTGTTATAGTACTCGGGTCCAGCATGTGCTTCCCAGATAATGCCCAGAAAAAGTACAGTTCAGCAGTGATGTATCCGGTCTGCAAAGATCTTCTGCGGTACCTCAACGGGCCTCTTTTGGAGTGAACAAAAATAATTATCTGCAGCACAACTTCTGGGCAAAGGGAGGGGGGAACCGCAGTGTAGCGCCAAGGGCTTCGTGTTCTCTTCCCCTTATGTTGCTGTCTGCTGAGGGCCTCAGTAGATTCAGATCTCAGCCCTCGATCCGCCCCGCTGGTCTCCCCTTTGCTTTCTTGAGGACTCCAGTGTGTCTTATTATTCATACCGCCCTTTGTAACAAGGGGGCTGGACCAATACTTCACATGTTAATTTTGTGTGCAGTATGCACCGAAGGCTCCGCGCTACATGGTGGGCCCACTAGGTATCTGATGTTGCACTGCGGGATTCCGCTGGTGGGTATGGTGAGAACTTCCATGCTACCCTCACTGTCAGGCCCTCCAATGAACAGGACCCACCTTCACTTGCTGGAAGGCTGCAAGGCCGTGTGGAATTCAGCTGTGGCTGGAGGTCTGCGAAATTGCCCCCTTGGACACTCCGATACGCAGCGGATCTTAGCAGTGTTGCCGGGACCCTACGTCGGTATCCGGGCTCTCGGTTTCTGCACACAGCTGTGGCTCCCCGGCTGGACGTACGCACCTCCCAACAGGTCCAAATGGAGCAGCACTGTACCAGCTGCAGGGCCAGCACCCTGATCCTGCTTCAGAGGACTCTTCTTGCGTGCGGCCCACAGCCTGCGCCCACTCCAGTGCTCGAATGCAGACCTTCACGGTTGTGGGTCCAGCAGCTTACCGGTTGAATTATGGGTTGTTTTGGCCAAAAGGACCCTTGCAATTCAGGTCTAGTGACAACCCGGGTTTTTCATGCAGCTTCTGGTCTGCTTTTTAGTGGAAATACGGGTCGTTGGGGCTCTCTCTTTGCCATTTTTCTATTTCGAGGCGATGGAGATGATGCACTAGGCAGCCATGCTGTCTGCGTTGCCTGTTGGTCTCCCCAGAAGACACTTTTATACACCTCTGCCTGTGTATGTAGGACTTTTTCCACAGTGCTGTCTGTGTGCAGAAGGACCACCCTCAGATGAAAGTGCAGTGCACACGTCTTTGACGCCTGTAGGACTGCCTCAGTCTCCTTCCAGTTGGAGGATCATGTGGATTCTGTCTCTTCCCAAAGACTCTGGGCTTCCAGTAACACCGGGGTTGCTCCTCAACCTGTATGGCTGGCATCCATTATCACAGTGATTAAGTCTAGAAGGGTCCAGACTCTGAACCGCCACTGTAGTTGAGATGTATATTTTTCATCGTGGGAATAATCTCTCTGTATATGGCTTCTGCTGGGAACCAAAATTCCAAGATATGAGTCACCAGGTCCTTTGAGTGGTATCGTGTCCACAGAACAAGGTAGACAGTGGCAGCCAATTTACCCTGGATTGCGGGTGAAGTCCTTGCAGAATTTTCTTTGCACCTCAAAAGATGTTGCCTACAGGGTATTGTACTGAGGAGAGAGAGAGAGAGAGAGAGAGAGAGAGAGAGAGAGAGAGAGAGAGAGAGAGAGAGAGAGAGAGAGAGAGAGAGAGAGAGAGAGAGAGAGAGAGAGAGAGAGAGAGAGAGAGAGAGAGAGAGAGAGAGAGAGAGAGAGAGAGAGAGAGAGAGAGAGAGAGAGAGAGAGAGAGAGAGAGAGAGAGAGAGAGAGACAAACCCTCTCTGTGTGGAGCCCTCCTCCCTCTAATTGACAAGGAGCCAATGGTTGTGATATGGATGTACCTGCATCCCTGCCTCATGCAGGACAGCCAGAATTGGTGCAATGATTTTCCTAAAAAGCCTGGGCTCTGGCTTCAGGCCAAAAGCAAGGACTGTTTGCTGGCAGCGCTCTCCCATCATGTCGAACTGGAGAAATCTCTGTTGAGCGTTTGTGAATGGAATATTGTGGTAAGCAACCGGGGCACTAGGAAACGATTGGTTTGGAACATTGGATGGAATATTTGAACAGACTGCATGGAAAAGTGGAAAGAGAGAATCCAGCGACCAGAGCCTTTGAGTTTGGAACTATACGGAAGCTTCCTGAGCTTTCGTGAGCAAGTAAGACGTGAGAGTAAACGCTAAGCCCCTACTCCTCTGTCAGGACAGTTGTCACAGCCTTCTTCTGTACCACTTCCTGTGCCATCTCTTGTGTGAGTCTCCTGCGTATTGGGTCATTTAAAGTCTGCATCATCAGTGTTCACCTCAGATGAAGTGGCAGTCAGCTCTATGGCACAACTTTCTGAGATGATTCCTGAGGCACAGGGGCCCTTCATCAAATCTTCCCATGTCTTTTTGGAGAAGTTCAATCTTAGTCATTCAGGCATACCTGTTCAATAGTTAGGATTACTGTGTTTTGTACGGGGCTGCTTTCTGGTCAGTAGACTGTTAGTTGCCCTAAAACCCAGGCTTGGTCTTTGGAAAGCCCTGGGTACTCTTAGACAGCATGGACTGGATGGCTGAGGACTGTGATAGAGTTTCCCGGGACCTATCTGGCAGGGGCTGGGAATATGGTCAGTCCTCACAGAACCCTTTGACCATGGAGTTGATGACAGCCCTAAGGGCCAGATCAGAGCCTGCATAAGCTTTTTCATTGCTGCATACACTTTTTGATCCGTGGAGTCTCTATACTTAGCTGCTATTAATGTTTGAGGAGAGTGATCAGTGAGTCCACTTTCACATATTTCAGTAGGTCTGGCTGACTCCCCTTCACTGGTAATCTCTTTGAAAGGATCTTTGGAATCGTAGCTTTTTCTGGTCCTTTCCACTTCTTTGTGATGGTCTTGTGAATGGTCTTAATAACAGGAATTTGAGAAGATCCCAAAAGGACCTCCACAGTGATCGGTTTTGCACTTGTTCACATTTACGATGCTGTGTGGGAATCATTGAAGTGGTACATACTTTTTGAAGAATGCCAAATAATGTCTTGGAAGAGAGGCACAGTGTCCCACAGAGTGGTCACTTTGAACCTTAATTCCTTCAAACGCTTGTGCTTAACACTGATTGCAAACATTCAGGGAATGTTTAAGGTAAGAACCAGTTCCTGGTTTTGGAACATTCCACTAATATTTATATTTCTAAAGGTTTTCTAGGGTAATTTGCAGGTTCTGAAACCTTCAACCCCTCAAGGCAATTAAAGGTCTCCCCTCTAGCCTACATATAATTTCTGCTTTTAGGCTTCGTGCGGTTGACATTGGTGTTTCATATGTTCACTGCGGTTTATTACTCACAGTAGAAAGCTACAGAGAAAGTGCACAGTGTTGGGACATTCTCAGCAGGCCCGTCCAATAACACCTAGACAGGAACACAGCCAATGGTGACTTGACTGCTAAGTGCCAGGCTATTATTGAAGTCTATGGAAAAAGGACGAGCATACTCGTCCTTAGCACTTAAAGGGTTAAGGATCAATAGGGGTCATCCCGAGTTTGCCGGTATCCTGGCGGTAAATTCACCAGGATAACAGCAAACTGACCTACCGTTACCATTACTGGCAACCAGCGCCTGATCTTCCAGGTATCAGTAACTGCGGTCCTTCCCCGTTCCCTGGAGTCGCATTGGACGCCGTGGAAGGGATTGACGGTATTATCGCTGCCGGTAATCCCCACTGTTTTTGCCGACGGGGCCTGATTTACCTCCAACACTTTTTAACTTGAGCCAGAATTATATTTCACTCTCTTTCATTCTGTGAACTATGTAACGCTGAACTGCAGAAGGTGATACGTAATATTTAAGGAGCCCATAAAGCACTTTTGGGTCGGATAGAAAACTCTGCAGATGAGTTGCCTAGTTGCCTCTCTGTCAAGTGCTGTGAAGTATGAGGAAAGGCAGAGTTGCAAAGGCAGTAATTTGTCTCCAACTGGCTGGTAGATGACATTATAAGGTGCTTTAGGTGCTCTATTTGTCTCTAAACGCCAGTGGTGTGGACAGAATGTGAAGTATAGTGTTTAAGTTGTATCTAAAAGGCTGTGAGGTTTGAGGACAGACAGGGCTGTATACTGCGTGACCTGTTTGCAAAACACTGTGAGAATTGGTAGATCAGGGGTGTCCAGTTTGGACTCTCCAGATGTGCTGAACTATAACTCCCATCAGCCCTAGCCAGCACACTCATTGAAGGATCATGAGAGTCAGATTCCAAAGCATTTGGAGAGCTGTATGTTGCAGACCCTTGGGATAGAGCGTGTTGTCCCACCTAACCAGCCTGGTAAAGACAGCGCTGTAATGTCTGGCCTGCCTCATAAATGCTGCGAGAGGTTTTATCGCCTATTGCCCAGATTATGCATCACCTCACTGGTGTATTTTAAACCTTTATATCAAATTGTTGTGGTTGCTAAAATACTAAAACAGGTAATCACCGTGGGAATCTGAAATTGTGTGCAATACTCTTGAGAGTTTTTAGAACTTCTTTTAGCAGGCTGTTCATTTTCTTGGGGGGGTGGTGCTGGGCGTGGCGTCATTCCTTTAGGACTTGTGCCCACTGATCCACAGTGATGTGTTACTGCCCCAAATTTACGGAATCTTTTATTTGTGTTTGACACATTAATCATTGCATCCTGATGCTCGCCTGGCAGACGCAAGTGTCCACAGGTGTGAGCTGGACCAATTGCAGTCTTTCCACATATTCATATCAATTATTATTTTATTAGCAATCAGGGTAATGCTTAGCATGAGCTTTAATACATATAATCACAATTTGCAATATAAAGGTCTACTCTACATTTCATTACAAAAGCATTCCAAAAATGTACTTATACACCTAAAATTCTATATTCAACATAGATTCAATCTTATACCAAAAGTTGATATCATGATACATACTAAAAATATCAGCGCCAGACATTAAGATTTCCCACACTGTTTCTTCCCAACTTTCCGCAATGACTCAAGTAATACAATCGTAGTTGACCTATCACTGAACAATACACTAACAGATGTTTTATACTTTCAACTTGGCGACTATGGCAGACCCAACAGGTTCTAGGTTTTCCTAGCAAGCCCTGTCGAGGCACCAGTTGTTTCGAGTGTGGGGAGTATGTTGAATTGCAGTCACATATAGTCACGTCATATACGTATATTTGGGAAGGCATAGAGATACAATGGCAAATGTCCCCTCATAGGTACATATTGGATGTAGTGACCTTCATACCTTTTGATTTTTTGGTTTCCAAGTCAATAACACTCTGATCCTACGAACCCACGGCAATATGCTGTTTTATTCTGCTTTTCATATGCTTGATAGTTCTGTTTGGAACGTCAAGTGCCGTACGTAGTAACACGCCACGGAGTACATTCTGTCATGACATGCCATATGACCGTATTATTATGCACAGGAAAATCTGTACGATTCGAGTTCCTAGAGCAGAGTGTTTTTTCTAGCCTGCCAAATTCCAATCGCAAAATTGAGTATGTTTTTAGCCGTACGTTTCGTATTATGGTTATCCCATGTTCTGTGTGAATATATTCTCCAAGCCGTCCTCTAGGGCATCCAAAAAGTCTCTTCAGTCACGTGGCATCAAACCTTGCCATCTTTTTCTCTGGCTTTCCACACTTCAGCACCACATATCATGGTCCAGAGGACCTCTATTTTATATAAATCCATTTATTATAGGTGTAAATGCATAGCCACACTTTTTGTTGGAAAAAGATCTAAAGGCAATGTAAATTTGCTTGATTGTTAGCTGCACATGTGACTATTACAGCCTATTGCCACACTGAAAGATATCGATAACTTTTAACGACTTAGACTATAAGGTCATTCCTTTTTTTCCCCCGCATAAAATGATTATGGTACAATTTGTTCAAAATTATAATTTCTGTCTCATTTGTGTTGATAGTGTGCTTGGTAGCATTAAATGAGTTAATACATTGAATTGTTGCTGCAGACCAGATGGCGTGTAATCAAGTAGTACAAGATTGTCTGCATACCCCAACCACTCTCTCTTTTCATTACTGGATTTAAAATGGTACACCTCAATATTTGTGACAGTCGTAGTCAGGCCTGCTGGATATTCATTAAACAATGTGCGAGCCAGCACAATCTTTGCTTCAACCCTGAATTGGTTGCGATGACATTGCTGACATATACAGATTCGTTCAGACCGGCCATAACCGTGCTGTGCTTGTGGAGTTCCGTGATCATTTTTAGCCGCCCCAGCGGTATGCCCCAAGTGTATAGTATAGTCAAGACACACCGTGGTTCACTGTGTCAAAAGCTGAACTGCAAGATACACTGTCTCTAGCTTTAGCGTAAATTGCCTATAGCCCTTTCAACAATTGTCTCGATGGCCAGTATCTTGTCCAGTTTAGAAGACCCTCCACGAAAGCCAGTTTGATTGTATGGTAGTGTACAGGACCGCCCAATCCAATGATGCAATTCTTTTAGCAAAACACATGCTAATACCGTTTTAGGAGCGTCTGTCATTTGTGTGTATGTTCCCTCCTCTTACATCTACATTTTGGGCCAGGAGGATAGCTCAGGGGCAACGCGTTTGTCTTGGAAGCAACACAGGTTGGAGTCCCGGTCACCTGTTTAGAGACTGGTCTCCGGGAAATGAGTACTTTATAAAAAGATGAATGAATTATAAACAGGTAAGATGTTACTGTGTAGCAAACGTTTAGGTGGTGTACCAGTAACAGTAACGGCTGTAAATAGCATGTGTAATATATGATCCCACATAGCGCCCCTTAGCTTAGCAGCATATTGTATAATCCGTCCAGGCCCTGGCCGTGGATTCAATGTCTATCAGTTCCACTGTATATCCCCATTGTCCTGCTCATATTTCTGGGATAGCTAGAAGGTCCTCTTATTTAAGACCAATTCTACCAATAATTGATTTTTACCTGCTCTCTTTTGGTGCTCCAATTCTTCAGCTGATTTTATTACACCTATGGTATATGATTTTACAAAAACGTCTGCAATCAGAGCATTTCATGACAGTGACATGTTTCTGCCATTACCTAATTTCATTTAACCATTTATGTTGCTTCAACCACCGAGTGCATCATTGTTTTTTCCTCTTATATGCATTTATCTTGTCAATGATCGATGTATTATGCCTCATGATGGTTCTCAGGGCTTTACTGAGAAGATTTTTTTGTCCGCTGTCGCCACTTCATATGTATATCAAAGTGTCTTAGTGCATGACTTTTTTATAATTGTATGTGTCTCATTCCCCTTACGAGGTAAAGTCAAGTAGTTTGCGACCTTTGCGTATTTCTTCATACATGTCATCCAGTTCTGTGAATACTGGCTGCTAATTGTATCAGTGAGACTTACAGGTGTCGGCCAGGGGGCTGTAATACTGGGGAGTGCTCTGTCTTTCAGTAATTCACACCCCCTGGAACGGGCTCTTTGATTAGTCATTTCCAAATGTTTATGATGCTATTTGCCACGGTTTGCACTCCTGTCTATTTTCACTTTACTTGTTAGATCCTTAATAGGCATGTGTGAATTATTTAACAGCCAGTGAATAATGATTGGGGAATGCTCACTTTCTTCTCTGAGATAGATGTTATACTCCTGCACCCCTTGCACATCCGCCCCACTCATAAATACATCATCTAGGGTGGAGGCAGATGAAGAGGTCACCCCGATAAACTGCCCAGGCATGCCCCCTCTACAGCTACCATTTAACATATGCCAGCCATATCTTTCTAATAAATCCAACCATGCTTTCCCTTTGCTGTAAATATTGTTCTGTGCCTTCCAGGTTCCATAGATCATCCAACATCTTAGATTCACAACTGTGTACCCTCCTAGGGCGCTTGGCATTAAAGCCGCACAGTACATGCAATGTTATATTCTCTAATTCAGATAGATTGGAATCCAAATGTTCCTGGACCACCCTCACACCGCCTGAGTTTCTCCTTGTCCAGGAGGATCATATACATTTAAAATTAGTATTATGGTGTCCTTAAGTGGGAAAAGTGGACCTGAGATTATACCCGCTAGTACGTTATCAGTACTTAAATTTAAACGTATTTCAAATATGTTATACAAGTTCTTTACACTAATCAGGCATCCACCTTTTCAGACTCCCCTAAGGGCCCTGACAGCCGGCCTTTCTATGTTATATTTACCATCCAATATTATTTGCTCAGTGGCCCAAGTTTCTTGTAATGCCACAATATTCGAATCATCCCAGCTCCCGTACAATCCCCCGGGATCACTGCAATGTGCAAGCCCTCGCAAACTCCACAATAGCAGATTTTTGGGTTTAGCGGCTTGAATGTGCCTTGAAGCAGAGCTGGTAAACTAATGCCTGTATAGTCTGTCATAGCCTTTGTCGCTCTTATGTTTCTTGTTGGATTCTGTGTTTTCTCTCCTGTGTCCAGTTGTGGAGACATCAATAATAGAGTATCGTTACTCCCTTTTGCCAATTTCTGTAATTGTCTACGGTCTTCCGGCGGTAGCACTTCACATTCCCACGCCAATCTATACACTTCCTCTAAATATTTCATCACTTAATTAATTAAGGTTCCAGAGGAAAAATACACCAATGAGGTACTGAGTTCTATATTCTCCCGCTGGTCCTCTATAATGATATCCACAGACTTTATAAGACGTAATTGAGGTAAATGATGAAATAACTGTATCCAAAAGGATATGTTCATATTGATTTCAAAGGAGCAGAGAATAGGCTCTGTGTCCACGTATGTTCTCCCAAGTGGAGAGTGGATACAGTCAGCACGTCATCACATGCCATGTCCCTGTGTGGATTTGCTATTGTGGTTGCACATGCTTACTATGATTATCACATTTAGAATCGAGGCATTCCATGATCATTAGGATATGGCCACTAACTGCAGTTATTAACTGTGCTGTTCTTAGTTGATGGCAATTGTCTATGTAATACATACATTTTCTCAGACCCAACAATATTTCTCCTTAAACTAATCAGATTTATCAGAAATGTCAGGAATGCTAAATCAATCCCATATACCCTCTTAATCAGTAGTAACGTCAATTCGGCACTATTTGTCACTGTAATCGAGGTACACTATGTCATTATTTGACTTCCTCTGTGTCACTTCATGATGTGTCCCTGTGATGCTCGTAAAAGATTTAGCATCTTTCTGGGAAGTGTGGCTATTCTGCATGTGCACGTGTGTCTTTCATTTTAAAGTGCTGTGAGGGTTTAGCAGAGATACCACACGTCCCTGCTTTAGTTAAGTGATACCACATTACAACTGGAATCAATGATAGCATTACATACATGCGTGTTCAGGTTTTTCCTTTTATATGTGCTACAATTACCTCTAGATTGTTTATATCTGCCTTTGTTTCCCTTGCCGGTTTAATGGCAATTATTTTCGCAGTCATTTCCTTAGTTACTACAATTACTATGAGTTCTGAGTTCTTGTTCACTGAGATAAATCCATATTAGTATAATGACAGTGTGGGAGTATGCCCGCTCGCTCCCTGCGTGTCAGTTTGTCAGCCATCTGACAAGATGTTACTTCCACATTCTGTTTAGATCAAATCATCCTTACCCAATGCCTTAGGTCGAGGTGAATGATCAGTAATACCGACTTCTATGGAGTCTAATCTCTTAATATGCTTCATAGTTTCAGCATGTATTGCATTACAGAGCTTCACTAAAGATGTCAATAAATAGTCCAACACCTGCAGCTCTGATGTGTAATATTTGGTGTAAGATTGTCATTGTGTGAACACAATAATTCTCTGGAATTATTCTGCATGTCCTGACTCGCATGCTATTCATTGCTTCTAATGTCATTAATATCGTCATTACAATTCGACAACACAGTTTGAGTCCACACATCTTTACAACTAGCAGTGCCTTCTGTGTCAGTGAGTGTTGAGTTCATCATAAGCATCTGCATTGTATGTAGTGTGCTCTTGTATAATAAATCAAAACTTCTATGGTTCACAACAGTGTTTGCTTCTGTGAGATTACCTAATTCAGCCATTTTAACATTCAAATTCTCAATAATTACATTTGGGGACTCATGTTGGACCCTAGTCAGTGGGTTATTCATTCTAGCAGTATGATCTACCGTGACCTCTTCTGTAGATTTTGCCATGCCTACCTCTATGGATGGAGTGGCAACCCCCGGAGTAGACTAAGCCTCACACGGTTCCGAGATAATACGTTAGGAAAATCATTCAGTCAATTTGGAGCGCAATCAAGCTAATTTCTTCGTTACCAAGTTGTCTCGAAGTCTATCCCGGATCCTTGACTTCTATTGTGGGTGACTTGCGTTATGGGTTTTTCTGATGACATTTTCTAAGATTATAGGAGGCGCTACCACGCGTCTCAGAACTAGTTACCCTGGCACTCACCTTCCCCTTTGTTCTGTCAAAGCTCCAGAATCTGTGTAGTGCACACCAGATGATTCCTTCTCATTCATTTTCATTGCCATGTTCAGGTCACGACCGGCCACCGGTCAAGTGGTTGTCGGTGTGACAACGATGCACTTTGCGCGTGCGCGATTGGTTGCTGGCACGCTGCTTCCATGCAACTGCTTCTATTGTACTACAAGGGGTCGATGCTACCCTTGTCAGCGGCTCAAAGGGATTCTGGCCCCTGCAGTCACCACTGACAGCAGATTGCTAAAAAACTGTTCCATGTCTCTGAAACAATCCGGTAAGCTTTCATTACCATGCTCATATTCATTTTTCTTCTCCTCGCTTCAGCCCCACTGTTCTTCACTGACGCCAATTTTTTCCAAGCCTCTTTTCAGACCTATTCTCTGCTTTGGCTACTAACTTTATTTCTAGGAGGGGAATCGTCACAGCCTAGACCAGAAGATTTAGGTAATTTCCAGTAATATTAATATTAACATGTTCAACTTGGCCAAGACAATGGCTAAGGTTATCAAGGGTAGTAATGACCTTTGGAACCCATTACAATATAATATAGCGACCAACCCCATGTTCCGTGATGGATAGGTACAGTAACAACGCATCAGCCCTTTGCTTGGGCCTTGGCGGGGGCGTGGGGCATTACCGCACTGCACATCCTCGAATGCCCACCTTGAAATGCCAGTGTGATCACTATTAGCATCCAGGGGTTTTCGTCTCCTACAGTCTATTACACATCGTGAGGTCTGGTGATGGAAAGTGCTGTAACGTGTTTAATGTGCCCACAAATGTATGCAAGGTTTCCAAGAAGGTGTTGCATCATGTGTAACTTCTCCTGACAGCAGAGTGAAGTCTTAGGACGGGGGATGTTGTTTAATGTGTAATTTCTCTTAAAGCGCTGTAAGGCCTGAGGAAAGAAGGTATTATATTATGAAGAACCTGTTACTAAAGTGCTGTGCGGTCTAAGGATAGAAGATGTGGTATAATGTGCAATCTACCCTTGGATTGCTTTGAATTCTGGGGATAGGAGATGATTTCTGAAGTGTAATCTGCCCTCAAAGTGTTATGAGGTATGAGGAAAGAAGGTATGGTACAATGTGGCACTTATTTGTAATGTGCTGTGAGGTCTGAGCATAGACGATTTTGCTTAATGAATATTACCTTCCTTTAAAGCACTGTGAAGTCTGAGGAAATATATATTGTACAATGAGGAACCTGTTAGTAAAGTGCTGTGCGGAGTGAGAATAGATGGAATTGTATAATGTGGAACCTGTTAGCAAGGTTTTGAGAGGATAAAAGGAATTGTATAATGAAGAACCTGTTAGTACAGTTATGTGAGGATAAAAGGAATTGAATAATGTGGAGCCTGTTTGTAAAGTGTCGTGAGGACTGAGGATAGAAGATTGTGCTTTATGTATTATCTCCCCTTCAAGCACTGTGAGGTCTGAGGATAGACCGTCTTGTACAATGTGGAGCCTGTTCATAAAGTGCTGTGAGGATAGAGGGAATTGTATAATGAAGAACCTGTTTGTAAAGTTTTGTGAGGGTAGGAAGAATTGTATATTGTGGAGCCTGCGTATAAAGTGTTCTGAGGATAGAAGGTGTTGTATAATGAAGAACCTGTTTGTAAAGCATTGTGAGGTCTGAGGATAGAAGACTGTGCTTAATGTATTATCTTCCCTTTAAGCATTATGTGGTCTGGGCATAGACGGCCTTGTACAATGTGGAACCTGTTAGTGAAGGTCTTTGAGGATAGAGGGAATGGTATAATGTGCAGCCTGTGTATAAAGTGTTCTGACCATAGAAGGAATTATATAATGTGGAGCCTGTTAGTAAAGGCCTGTGAGGATAGAAGGAATGGTATAATGTGCAGCCTGTGTATAAAGTGTTCTGAGCATAGAAGGAATTCTATAATGTGCAGCCTGTGTATAAAGTGTTCTGAACATAGAAGGAATGGTATAATGTGCAGCCTGTGTATAAAGTGTTCTGACCATAGAAGGAATTATATAATGTTGAGCCTGTTAGTAAAGGCCTGTGAGGATAGAAGGAATGGTATAATGTGCAGCCTGTGTATAAAGTGTTCTGAGCATAGAAGGAATTCTATAATGTGCAGCCTGTGTATAAAGTGTTCTGACCATAGAAGGAATTGTATAATGTGGAGCCTGTTAGTAAAGGCCTGTGAGGATAGAAGGAATGGTATAATGTGCAGCCTGTGTATAAAGTGTTCTGAGCATAGAAGGAATTCTATAATGTGCAGCCTGTGTATAAAGTGTTCTGAACATAGAAGGAATGGTATAATGTGCAGCCTGTGTATAAAGTGTTCTGACCATAGAAGGAATTGTATAATGTGGAGCCTGTTAGTAAAGGCCTGTGAGGAGAGAAGGAATGGTATAATGTGCAGCCTGTGTATAAAGTGTTCTGAGCATAGAAGGAATGGTATAATGTGCAGCCTGTGTATAAAGTGTTCTGAGCATAGAAGGAATGGTATAATGTGCAGCCTGTGTATAAAGTGCTTTGAGCATAGAAGGAATGGTATAATGTGCAGCCTGTGTATAAAGTGTTCTGAGCATAGAAGGAATTGTATAATGTGGAGCCTGTTAGTAAAGGCCTGTGAGGATAGAAGGAATGGTATAATGTGCAGCCTGTGTATAAAGTGTTCCGAGCATAGATGGAATTGTATAATGTGGAGCCTGTTAGTAAAGGCCTGTGAGGATAGAAGGAATGGTATAATGTGGAGCCTGTTAGTAAAGGCCTGTGAGGATAGAAGGAATGGTATAATGTGCAGCCTGTGTATAAAGTGCTTTGAGCATAGAAGGAATGGTATAATGTGCAGCCTGTGTATAAAGTGCTTTGAGCATAGAAGGAATGGTATAATGTGCAGCCTGTGTATAAAGTGTTCTGAGCATAGAAGGAATTGTATAATGTGGAGCCTGTTAGTAAAGGCCTGTGAGGATAGAAGGAATGGTATAATGTGCAGCCTGTGTATAAAGTGTTCTGAGCATAGAAGGAATTGTATAATGTGCAGCCTGTGTATAAAGTGTTCTGAGCATAGAAGGAATGGTGTAATGTGGAGCATGTTAGTAAAGGCCTGTGAGGATAGAAGGAATGGTATAATGTGCAGCCTGTGTATAAAGTGCTTTGAGCATAGAAGGAATGGTATAATGTGCAGCCTGTTAGTAAAGGCCTGTGAGGATAGAAGGAATGGTATAATGTGCAGCCTGTGTATAAAGTGTTCTGAGCATAGAAGGAATTGTATAATGTGCAGCCTGTGTATAAAGTGTTCTGAGCATAGAAGGAATTGTATAATGTGCAGCATGTGTACCAGTGTCCTGGGGGTCGAGGATACAAGGCTTGGTACAGTGCGCAGCCTGTTTATAGAGAGCTGCGAGGTCTCGCCATGCAGGGAATGCTCACTGCGCTGCTCATATATCTCAGTGCCCTGCTTCCTTTATTGAACAGCAGAGTTGATGTACTCAGCCGGCACTTCCCGGCTCTGCTGGCGGGAGGGAGAAGGAGGCACTGGCATTTCTGCAGATTCACAGGAGGAAGTGTCATGCGTTTTCATCACTGCAGGTTGAAACCTCAGGGCAAGTGATTTTCTCAATTTCCCTTTCACTCCGAGATTAAATTTCCAGTTACTTGGCTTGGAAATAATCAACAGTAAAAACTGCTGCAAAGTCCAACGTTTTGTGTCCATTCCTCCAGCAATAAAGCAAATAGCTGCAGAACTTTCTAGATCAACAGACGGGACAGAAAAGGCAGTGGAAAAGGGAGAAGTCAGGCGGGTCAAAGGGCTTTGACCTGAGCGGTACTGTAGCGGTGGGGGGGCATTTTCTACTATTTCATGGCCCCTTTGCTTTGATTCACATTGCAGTAAATGCGGCAAGAGAAGCAAACTGTCTTTGGTCCTGGGGTTTCATGAGGAGACCTCGTGCCTTCTGCAGTGGTTGCGGCCGCCACTAGGAACCTTAGCTGGGAGCCAATATTCACAGTATAATTTAGCCCGTAGCTGCCATATTCCCATCATGCTTACTTTTCTCTCCTATCGTCAATTCGGCAGAAACCTGATAAATAACGAACTGCATCGTTTGTTTATTCATGTATTTCTATTTTCATAATGCGCACAACTCGCCCGGGTCATCAGTGTGCAGAAAAAGATCAACACACAAAATCACAGATGAAAATCACATGAAACACTGTCAAATAAGAAATAATTAACTGGGGAAGCTAAGCGTTTTCAGAACCTAATGAAAGGTGGGGGGTGCACGACCACAAGAGACCACTTAAAAGCTATTAACCTCTCTTTGTCAGAGTCACAAAGGGGCCCTAAGGGTTGAGGGTCAATTTCAATTGAAAAGGATGAAATGTCCTTATGCAGGGCCTGAGAGGGGATGGGCACTTAAGTGTTATGTTTTCTTTTGTGGGGAGGGGTTGTAGAGCGATGCACACATGCTATTCTTCATTGGGGCAGCAGTTTTACACTGTTGTTTTTTGGAAGATGCTGTTTTTTCACTGCAATGTTCTCTCGAAGTTTCTAGAAAGAAATCTACTACAGCAACTTGAAAACCCTGTGACCTGATGAATCTGGTGTGCATTAAGTACATAGCAGCCTTTTGCGAATGCAAACGTGCTTTGTGTCTGTGAGGAATCAATCTCGGGGGTACAACTGGTGAATATCGGTTTCTAAACCACCAATCAGCCCCACGCCTCTAGTACACTAAAAGGGATTCAAACATATTGGAATAATAAGCAAATTATAAACCTCCTTGTCCAATTTTGGTACCGTGGCGGAACGGCAGGCTTATCTCCGAAAGTTGGTGGGTCGTTGGTTAGTTGCAACACAGCGAAAATACAATTATTACCCAATGATAAAAGGAGTGTCCAGTGAAGGATGTATAAAAAATATCTACTGTATTAATCAAAGCAGTCTAGCAACACTCCGAAATACAACCCACCCTGTAAAGGAATGTAGGGGACAGAACCACAATGTACTTTGTGCTGTAGATGTTCTTGATGCTCGAACGGCTGCAGGCTGGCCTACACGGCGGCTCAGGGTCAGGAATCATTTCAGTGCTGATCAACAGTCTTAAGCACTGGTCGACACTTCTCTGATGTATTTAAGCAACAGCGGCTTGACAACGGTCAGCGTTGCCGGCGGTTGCAGATCGAGGAACTCGACTGGCTAGAAAAATGTCCTTTAAAGTAGACTTCAATGGATGCTCGTCAAGGCACTTCTCCCGGCTTCTTCAATGAGCTTGTGTCGTCCTTTAAGGCGGATGGTCCAAAGTGGTGGAGTGTGTTGCAGGCAGCTGCCTTGTCCTTGGTTGTAGGTTCAGAGACCTTATGGCACGCCCTATCCAAGAAGCTTGCTGCAGAGCATTGCAGGGTACGCTGTGTGCTGACTTGGTACCAGTTCTTTTCTCCCTCTGTTCCCTGGGAGATGTTTAGGGGAGGGATCTTGCTTCCTTCTTTGGATATCCCGGGCTTCCTTCACTGGCAGAAGATGTAAGGCAGACTGTAACTTCAGCCAGGGTTCAAGGTTGAGTTCTTCTGTCTTACTTCTTGTGAAGTCTTCAGATGATTTGCCAAAAGAGGAGCTTGGCCCTCTTTAAAAGCCAAGTGGGCCACAGTGATTGGTGTAGGCTAAGCCTACCTTAGTGAACCAAACCTGGGGCACCTACCAACAATCTCCTGTATACGTGAGGTCATAACCAGAGTTCTTTGCAACAGGAAAGGTAAAGGGGTGAAAACAGGAATATGGTGTGCCTCAAAACTAAAATGGCAGAACCCTTCTCTCAACAGAAAGAGTTCCGGGCTCAATCCCTTGTGTTACTAAGTCCCACCTAATCTTCCTGTCTGTAGTGTTCAAAGAGTCTCTCTGGTTAATGGTCCTCTCTATGTGGTCCCTGTTAAAGTGGCAGGTCTCCCTTGAAGCTGTGGTGAGACAAGACTCGGTGGCTCCTGAAAATCATATTCTCATATCTTATGAATGGGGTCCCCCCTAGCGGGGTGTCTTACTGTAAACAACAGTCCCAGATATGCAGTTCACTGTCTTTGATACTAAGGGTGGGAGCTGCTTTAGGTTGACACAGTTACATATGAAAAGCTGTTGGAGTTCCTGTCTCCTTTGCTAAACTCTGCAGCCATGCCCCATGTGGGCATGTTTGAAGTACCCTCTATTGGTATGTTAATCACTGCCACCAGCTGCTGGGCCTAACAAAAGAGCTGGGCGGATCCATGGCGCCTATGTTAGTTAATCAGACTGGCCATGGCAGGGGGAAGGTTGGTCCACCCTCTTCCTGGAGCTGGCATCATGCCTTCCTTGGCTGTAACATTCCAAATAAATATGACAGGGGCAGACTAGCCTGTAGGCGTTGTCCACCCCAGAGTACACAGGTCTTTGCTTTTGTCATTGTGTGAGCATTCTAAAATGTGTGTGGATTAGCCCCACACATTTTCCTGAGGTTGTCATACCATCATTCCATTTCATAAAACATTTATTAAAAAAAAGAAACAGGCAAGTGCACGCCCACAATGCATATGTTTGAATTCCTCACACGCCCCCCAGCCTCAACATGTGAACCACCACCCTTTTCAGGAGTCTGGAAGTTGGGCACAGGGCAAAGGCTAATCCTCAGAGTACGCACTGTAGATTACTCTTAACAACTATCATACAGCTGCGTCATGAGTTAGGCGTGCCAAGGAGACTGTTGTACTCAGTGAAAGGGTGAAACTAAAGACCATATACTGAGGCAGGTAAGACTCCAACAGACTAGATAAAGGCAACAGAAGTCTTTCCCTTATCTGATCTGAGCAAAGGCCAACCCAGAGGTCACACTGCAAACGGATTTAGAGCGCAGGCACAACAGTGAACCAAGATGTAATACAGGCAGAAAGCAACGTAGAAATAAATAACCAGGTGCAGGACAGGTAGAGAAACAAAGTACAAAGCAGAGACTGGAATATCAGGACACACAAAACAAAGGACTCAGACAAGATAGGGTGCTGCCGTCACAGCAAATAAAAGGGGTTCAGGAAACTCAGAGTACCTAAGAACAGGCACTAGAACAATAGAGTGGAGTCTGGTAATATTGCAGGCAAGAAACAAACAGGAAAGCTTCAAGAAACTGGGATTGCAGAGAGAATGAAAGAAAAGCCAGGCAGAAACAGAAGCAGAAATGCTTACAGAAAACAGGGTGTTTGCAGAAAGTTAGAAAGGCAGCTTCGATATCTGCACAGAACTAGATGGCCTTAATAGCAAAACTGGACAGGTGCTGTAACACAGCAGTAAAGGCAGGCAGGGTTTCAGAAGTCAAAAAGGTTCAAAAAATGGCAGACTGCAAAAGCAGCTGGAAATGGTGCTGCAAGGCAGCAACAACAAACAGGATTCAAAAGCAGCATTCAGGAAAGATTCAATAACTGGTCACAGGAGCAAAGAACAAACTCTCAGCAGAAGCAGTTGACTTAACAACTGCTTCTGTTCAAAAGGAGTTTATACAGGCACTCCCAGACAACAGCCCAACAGGGCGGAGCTGATTGTGGAGCTGATTGCAGTCTCATGCAGCTGTGTTCAATCAAGCCTAGCACCAGCTTCAGTAGCCTGCAGCAGTGGATTGCAATTACAGTCTCTTGAGATCTCAGCAGCCTAGCCTGCTGTAGCTTGGAGCAGGTAAATGCAACCAGGTCCTTTCCAGCTCTAAGTAGCTTGCTGCAAATAAAGATACTTTATATGCCTCCTCCAGCCCTCTGCCTCTTAGACAGCATATATTTACCAGTATGCATCTGCTGGTTTAACCCAAAATCCGTAATTGAACATGAAATTAGATTGGTCCAAACCTGCAGTGATAAAACAAGTAAATGAATGCAGAAGCAGTTTGTAGGTTTTACCTTTGCAATTATGCCATAAACAGAGTCTCTGAATGTGTGCATGTAGCAGTGCTGGGTGGCAGGTGGGTAGGATCGTGACAACCCTATTGAGGGCCTACTTCATCATCTAGGCGAAGGTACCAGTTTAGGACATCTACATTTCCTTGCTGGGTTCCTGACTTGTGCTGGATGTTCATATCTAATCCCTGTAGGGATACGGCCCAACGCAAAAGCTTAGGGTTCTGCCCTTGCGTGGCCATTAACCATCTAAGATGCCGGTGGTCTGTTTGGATAGTGAAGTGTGACCCAAAGATGTAGGGTTAAAGCTTTTTCACATCTTGCACTACCACATACGCCTCTTTTTAAATGATGGCCCAGTTCGTTTCCCTTTTTGTTCATCGCCTGTTAATTTAGTCAATAGGTGCTCTACCCCTTGAGAGTTCAGCTCTGCTAACACTGCTCCAATACCAAAATCGCAGGTGTCTGTCTGGATAATAAACTGTTAGGGAGAACTCCCAGTCAAGCAGGGTGGTTTGCTAGGAGTTCACGGACATCCAACTCCTGGAAGGTCTAACTCCTTCCCAATCCCAAAAGGAACGCAAGTCCAGACAAGTAGCAAGTTCAACTGAGGTTTATTACAGTCAATAAACCAACAGGGATCAAATGCATGGAGGCAAATCCAGGCACTGCTTGAGAAATTCTGGCTCGCGGGCCAATTTTGGTAGAATATTCCGTCACAAGTATGTCACACCCTGGGCCCTTCTTCAGAAAATGAACTCTACTCTGGATTGGCTGAGTGGTAGTCCACTTACAGGTGCCCCCATAGAGGTTAGTGGATTGGATGTTACTATGTCTGGTGTCAGGCATGGTCCATCCCCGAAAACTGTTACTTACTAATTGTTACAGAATGTGGACCCAATGATTGGTCAGTGGCCCCAGCTACCCACCCCTAGGGCCATAAGCTGTGATTCGCTGAGCTGTGAGACCCAGGCCTGGGACAAAATCAATTCCCAGCTCGTACTGCACCTGTTCATGATGCTATGTGCAATTATGTGTCTGTGATATAACCGTGTGTAGACCATTATTGCACTGAGAGTGCTCTTTTCCCAGCACATAACTGTAGCTCACGTGTAACAATTTTGTTGCAACCATTGTCTGGTCCGTGAGATGGTTGCGCTCCTCAGCTACCAATTCTTGGCTTACTCTCAGCTCCGCTGGGTCATGTGTTCAGAGATCACATTTGTGAGGTCTGAAGCTCTGAATTAGGTTGCATGTTATAGAGATGTGTGCACCTCTGCCGTTGGTGAGCATTCAGCATGGCTTCAGGTTTCCTGAGATGGTTGTGGCCTACTATGATTTCCTAAGCCATGGTCTGGTTTCTCCTGTGTGTGCCTTCCATATAGCATCCATAGGTTAGTGCGTTATGGCTCTGTCAGGGCCCTTGAGTGCTCCTGCCATTCCATGGGGTTATTTGCATGTAAGCATCTGCAAGCATGTACACATGATCTTCTTGCTTCTGGCCGTTTCTGCGTTACTGCGATTAGCTAGTGGCAAAGTAACAAACATGCAGACAGTATGTGAATGTCACCGTCCTCTATCTCATAGAACTGTACGCATGTGTTCTTCATGTATTTGGGTGTGTGGGTTTCCCCCGAATGTGCGGATGGCACGTGTGCTTCATGTCTGACACTGCTAGGGCATGTGGTCTCTAACAACTTTGAGGCATGGCTTCTCAGCACTTAAGTCAATTATGTCCATACAGCTGTCTTAGGTTCTGTCTTGTGCGTCTTCATCCACTCTGGGTAATGTTCGCACTGCTCCTAGGTTGTAGGGTCGACTGAGGGGGTATTTCTCATGGTACTTGTCCATCGTGGGTGCAGTGGGGGTTGGTGTGAGCTTGTACGATCGGCGGCCATATTGTCTCTGGTTCTTCTTTTAGTTGGTGTGTCTTCCGGGGTGGGTATAGTTCAACCTTCACTCTTTATTCCCCCCTCTGGTAGACTTGTCGACCACACCACCACAATCTTCTCCATCATCCACCAACTGCCACATCTTTGTTATCCCCGTGAGATGTCCATATTAGTTAACATGATCGTCAAAGGACCAGTACATGTAGATGCATCCACCTCCATGAGGACTTGCATTCCTATTGCTTCTTCTGCCGTCTTCTTGACACTGCCATTTCATATCTTGATCCCACACAGAGATGCTGCTCCCAGGGCTAGAGCTCCAACTATCACTTTCAGTCCATCGGCAAGCCAGGACAGCATCCATGACCAGAGATATGCCAGCCAGCTCTTGTCTTTCCCCGTTCCTCTTGCCTCATCTTCCATCTTTGCGTGCATCTGGGCCAATTGTGTAACTGCGCCTGACAGAGTTCCATTACCTTCATCGTTGGCAGGTATGAATGGCCAACAGGAACTTCCTATCTTTGCGCAAACTCCTCCTTCCATAGCTATGAGGAGATCCAGAACGTATCTATTCTGGAGCGCCACCAACCTTATCACTCCGAGCTCTTCTTTGATAGCGTTGAACCCATTCACTGTTGAGTTTATGGTTACCATCAACTCCCAGTGAGTGATCTGTAACCATTTGGCGTTTGCGTATGTCTGTACTCGGGGGATTAGTGATGTGAAGAGCATTTGTTTTCTACTAAACAGTCTGTGTGATGCTGGTATTTCATCCAATGCTGCTTCTGATTTTCCTGAGAAGTAGTTCCCTCCTCTCTTCAATCTGCTCAGTCCCTTTTGTGGGTCAGTGTTGTCTGTTTGGACAGATGGCACAGTATGCAGTGATCCTTTCTTCCTCTTACTGTTTTCCATTTTCAGAAAGTCATTCAGCTTCACGTCCTTCTTTGGTACCATCAATGAGGGCATGTTGACGTGTGCGAGGGAGCATACTCCTCCCCAGTTTGGTGGCAACTTGTCTTATGTTTTGGATCCACAAGCCCAATAGTGGTCCATCAGTACTGCTGTTCCTGCTCCCATTTACGATATTTTCTCTATCATTTGGCCTCCTATGTTTTCTCCTACTTCTTCATCACTGTTGTGTTGAAACCAGATAGCTAGTGTCTTCAGGGGAATTATAGGCAGTGGACCAGTTTCATTATCCACCCATGTCACTAGGTTTGTTCTTCTGTCCCATTCCTTGAGGCATTTGTCATTTTCTTCTTGTACCTTATTCACTGCAGCTTTTGCCAGTCAGTGCCTTGCTTCCCATTACTAGTCTGTCTTCCCATCCATCATTAGTATATACTTTTCTGTAGATCAGTATTTTTGGCCTTTCCCAGCAACCAGGTTCTCCTCCTGTTTCCTTTACTGTTGTCCATGGGAATGACAAGTACTCTAGTGTGATAGTCTTTGTTTCTCCTTTCTCTGGTCCTTCGGTTATGTACTGCAACCCCTCACTGAGTTTCCAATAATTGTCTAATATGGGTAATGTTTTAATGTAGTTGTTTTGGTATGGAAAGGTCCCCTTGGACATCTTACTGATGCTCTTTTCCCTTGAAATCATCCTCTCATCTGGAACATTGTTAGATACATCAAGCATTGAGCTCTTGCTGCAGGTATTTCTGCTGCTACGAAGGTTCTGGAGGCACTCATGGCATAGGGGATTAAGGAGCAGACATAACTTCTCTCCCTAGTCGTATCTTTGCCAATTGTGTACATGTGCTTGTACCACATGTTGTTTTGTTACGTGTGCTGTGCCTGTGAGATACACGTTAACTCCCTTCATGTCTGGGCCAACACTGCGCTTACCTCTCCTTACCTTATCAGCAGTGTCTTCTCTTCCACCTGACATGGTTGTCCTCGCTGCTCGGGTCGCGGGAGTCTTAGTAAGGGACATAGCAAAATACAGCTGCCAGAAAACAGTACCCAAGAGCCCAGTGGATAATAGGAACCACACAACAGTAGTAACAATTTTTATTGTATTTATCATAACCACTTACACTGCTTTTGTGAGCAGCTGAAGAGATGATAAAGTTGCCTGGCTGACATTCATAAGAAAAAGCTAAATTTGTTTAGTAATTGTGAGTATTATTCAAGCTCCGTGAACTAAGTAATCACTAAGTGTCCATGCAAAGATTTCCTCCCAGATTTTCTGTATGGATGGCTTACGTAATGTGGGCAGGAAGGGGTATGCGCTATATTCAAGTTGAGGATATGTTTGGGTCAAGTACTCTATGGATACCAGAATGTATATCTCAGGGGACCGCACTCTAAAGTGTCTGGGCCTCCTTATAGCATGGACAAATTGATTGGAAAATGTTTCGGGGCGATCAATGGGTAGCAACATCAAGCTACTCCTAAATTATCAACAGTTGCATCAACCTGCTTGTGTGACAAAAAGAGAAGGTTAAATTGTGTTACTGCTGTCAAATGTGCACACGTAGTCAGGTTGTAGGGTTGGCGCTGTACATAAGGTTTGGGCAGGGAGTGGACAGTGTTTCTTATTGGTCAATTTGAACCAACATGGCTGTGGGTATTTCAGTGGTTTGGGAATGCCTGATCATAGGGTGGCCAGTAGTCTCTGGTTCCCGGATATTTGGGATATTTGTGCATTCTTGTGGCTCATTGGTAGGTGTAGCGTTGGCCATGTCAATCTCTGCAGTTTTGCTTCTGGGCAAGGCCGATACTTTGTCGAGCTTGATGTCCTGCACATGTTTCCAAACCGTCTTTCTCTTTAAGCGTACTGCTCACTGGGTGACTGCCACAACAACGTGAGGGCTGGTCAACCGGGGCACATTCCAGAGCATATTAAAGTTTTTTAATAAGACAAGGTCACCGATTCACACTAAGGGTTCTTCAGGGGTTTCCTGCTCTGTGTCATCAGTATTCTCTTGCATCTTGTCTTCTGGACTGCCATGGATCCGCTGTATCTGGCGAGAGATAAAAGAAGCACCAGAAACCAGTGAAGTGACATAATCAGAAATGTCTTGACCAAAAATGTCAGCAACTTTTTCACAATCCTTTAGGGCCCTATTGGGAGGAGCTAGTGGGAGATGCATGTGCCATCCCATCACCACCTCATGTGGCGTTAAGTGGTGGTCGGACCCTGGCTTGTTGCGCAGTTCAAATAGTGCCAATGGCAAACAGTTAAGCCTGTTATTTCTGGTGCTCTGCTGAGTTTTGGCAATACGCTCCTTTAAAAGGCCATTGAGACATTTACACATTCCATTTGCTTGCGGGTGGTATGCACATGCAAATTTGTGTTTTATTCCTAGCAGGGTAGTGATGTGGTTGAACAGTTCATTGGTGAAGTGAGAGCCATGGTCTGACCTCAGGACCTCACAAATGCCCCATCTTGAGAATACTTCCTGGACCAGACATTTAGCAGCTTGGAGACCGCCGGCATGGGAACAGGGTCCAGCCTCCATCCATCTTGAAAATGGGCAGCCAACCACTACCATGTATCGGTATCCTTGACATACTTGGATAATGTCCACATAGTTGACATGGAGATGCAGGAATGGGCCTTTTGGTCTAGGTATGGATCCTCTCACAACTCTCAGTGTGTGCCCAGCAGTGAACTGCTGGCACATCAATCAGTTACTGATCAAATTTTCCAGATGCTCATTTAAGTTAGGACAGAACCATGATTCTACAATGTGTGCTGCAATGACGTCTTTCCCTGTATGCGTTGGATGATGCAACTGTGTCAATGCTGTCTTCAGTAATGCAAGTGGTATGACCACCATAGGGCATCTGTGGGGGACATTGAACATCCTCTCTTTAACCAGAGTTCCTTTTCATCTTTGGGTGCAGCTCCCTGCAGTTCCATGATTTGTGTTTCTGGTAGGTAATTGTACCCTTCTTTTAACACCATCTGCCTCACTCCTCCTGTGACCTGTGCTCTCTCCTTCAATTCCCACAAATCTCCTAAATATGACACACATTTTGCCTTATAATCCACTGCTTAATTCCCTCTTGATATTGCATCTTCCCTTTTAGTGTGGGCCTGGCACTTTACCAATGCCAGCTCCTGCGGGTATGTTATCACTTTAATTAGTTCTCCTAATAGTAGGGCGTGTTGTACTGGAGTTCCAGTAGTTCCCCTGTACCCTCTCCTGAGCCATCTGGCCAATCCTGAATGTACTGTTGAGGTCATATAGGCACTGTCGGAGTATATTGTCACTCTCTTTCCTACGCTGTGTTGCAGAGCCAAAATGAGGGCCACCAGTTCCGCTGCTTGTGCTGAATAATGAGGTGGTAACCTGACACTCACCACTACCTCATTTGTCCAATCCTCCTTCAATATCACTACAGCAGCCCCTGTACTCCTCATCCCATCACTTTGATCAATAGTTGAAGACCCATTAATGTAGAGCACATCCCCCCCATCAAGTGCATCCTCCTCCACCTTGCATGTGTCAGTGAATTGCTCTATGTTTTTGGTACAGTCACAAGCCCGCTCTCCTGGCTGATAGACATCTGCCATGAATAATGCTGGGTTTACAGTCTTGCATCTTACTATCCTCAATTCTGCTTTTGATAGTATTATCTTGTAACATGATGCTCTTTCTGAGGTCAATGGGCTCTTTGGCTTGTGCAGTATTGCAAAGAGGGCATGTTCCACATAAAGGGTGTTTGTGCACCCCATTGTTATTGTTGATGCTCTCTCTACTGCGAAAGCTTCAGCAGTCAATGATTGTTCACATGGATAGTGTAATTTAATTACTTGGTCAAGCTGTCCACTGCAGTAAGCAATTGGTTTATAGCCCATGCTTGTTTTTTCTGTCAGTATTGCCTTCATAACCACACCATCGGTGTGTGAAAAGAGGAAGAATTCCCTTTTGTAGTCTGGGGTCCCCAACACTGGAGCCTTGCATATTGCTTCCTTTAGCTCATTGAATGCTTCAGTCATCTGTTGTCTCCAGACCAGTGTTTTAGCTCCTCTATGAGCCTCTTTCAATGCAGTTAGGAGTGGCCTGGTGTATGTGCTATAGTCAAAGACCCATGCTCAGAAATAGTTGCACAACACTGGAAACCTTTGCATTTCCTTCACTGTTTCAGGTTGTGGTGTGTTGTGGATTGTCTGTACTCTCTTTGGGGCAATGTGCCTGCCCTCCTTAGATATCAGTTGTCCAATGTACAGTACTTCCTTTTGACAGCATTGGAGTTGTCCTTGTCTACCTTGTACCCCTTGTCTGCTAGTACTGTGAGTGTGTGTGCTGAGTCTGGCCTGATTCTTCTTTTCTCTTGCTACAAATTAGGATGTCATCCACGTACTGTAGGACTGTGCTTTCAGTGGTAATGTTGCCTAAGTCCATCTGAATCACCTTGTTGAATATAGATGGTTACTCGCAGTACCCTTGGGGCAGCCTAGTGTTTTTCCACTTCTAGTTGTGGTACATAAACCTGGTCAAATCCTGTGAGTATGGATGTAGTGGTAATGAGAAAAAGGTATTCTTGAGATCAATCACTGTGAAACAGGTGGCTTCCGCTGGAATGCCACACAGGATTGTTGCTGGATTCACTGCTACAGGGTACTGTGCCTCTACAATGTGGTTAAGGGGGCGTAAATCTGTCGGGGGGAAATTCTCCCGGGGTCGGCTGGGCCGTCCGCGGACCTCCGGGCAGGGAGGCCCCAACTCCTCCCGTGTATCCCAAAAAATGAGTATGAGGCACACGCAAGAAGCAAGGTGATTCTGCTGTTTATTAAACAAAACGGCAGGGATGGGTCAAGGAACGTACGCGTCCGTCCTGACACTCTCTCTCCAATCGTGGGGCTCGCAGGCCCTTTTTACCTTAGTATGACGCGCTACTTGCGTCACCTGGGAAAGTTAGCAAAAAACCTATCGCCACTCTGGATTGGTTCCTCGAGTGGTAGGGTTAGTATAGCATACGTATAGAGAACGTTGTTAGTGGTTGAGGGTCAGTCAGGTGGTATACTTGGGTTGTCCCTTCAATTTGATACATGAAAATTGTTACATGAAGACCCCTGAGGATTGGCTAATGTTAATGGCGTCAGTGATAAGAGCCCCATGTTCTGATTGGTCCACTCGCGAGCCCGCCAGTCTGGGACCATCGCTGTTCCCAGCTCGCAGTGCACCTGTCATTTGCAACAATGTATCACTATGGGTATGTGTAGACAATGTGAGGATTTATTCATATGCTGGAAGGCAGACTACTCCCACTGCCGCAGATGTCCATTGAGTCGCTTAATTGTATCTGCCTGTGTCTTAAAACGTGGGATCCAGGCGCCTCCCTCCTCCTGGGCCTGGCACCCTGTCAGGTTCGGCTTGGTCACGTGAGGAGAGACCGTGGTTGAGGCAGAATTCTGCACATTTAATATTGCATTTTCCACTGTGTGCCTGGCTTAATTTGCAGGTGTGACCTTGGCGTCGGCTTGCGGCATGCGAGTTTGCAACATTGTGCCCTTGACTGTCTGCTCTCGCCGGGCCCATTCTGCAGGGTCAGCAACTGTACTCTTGCTCGTTCAATGTTCAGGGAGGCTCTTGCTTGCGGCCTACTTGGGCCTGGCGCATAGGTGGAGACGTTTGATGCACGGCGCTTTAGGTTATGGTATCATATTGCTGTATCCCCAGTATCATGTCTTCGTTATATTTCTCATTGCAATGCATGGGTTTAGGAGAAGCGTGAGCAAGCATTTTAGATGAGTTCATTGTGCGTCTTGCGTTTCTGCATTTTGAAAAACCTATGTGAAAAAAAATAAAGATGTGCGTTAGTGGGTGTGTCCGTCGCCTACGTCATAGCACTGAATATGTTCTTCGTGTGGATTGGTGTGGGAGTGTCTAGTGTGCATGTTTGCACGGGTGTGCTGACCGTTGGCTAGGTCGTCATGGCATCTCTAACGATGTGTTCATTTACTGTTGAATGGTTCAGTCGAGTTCATCCATGCCGCAGGTGTCGGCATGGGCAGGTCAGGCTGGTGGGCAGGCTGGTGGGCACATCCGTATGTTTCTGTACCAGGGTATTTGGTCATCTGGTAGATGGGCAAACTCCTCTCGTGGCGGGTGTCTGGGCCGTGATCCTCTAGGCCAGGGGTGTGAGGGGATTGGTGGGAGCCTTTTGTTCCATTCTCCCACTTCAGTCCCCCCTCTGGTCGACTTGTCGACCACAAATATATCCTTTTCCTTATCTCCTCTCACTCTCCATATTTTAGTTACTCCTCCCAAATGTCCATAGTGGTTGACATGGTCTTCAAATGACCAATACATATATACACAGGTTCCTCCAGGTGTGCAGTATACCCATATCCCTATGTAGCTCCTTGGGTTTCTTGGGTTTTCGAGCTTCACAGATGGTGGGTCCAGGTGGTTGGTGATGATCTGTTTGCGCAGTTTTTCTCTCTCTTTTATTATTGTGCCTGTGTGCTGGCCATCATCTGCCGGCATCAAGGGGTGCATACCAACCATTTCGATCATTTCGTCTGTGGTGCATGCCTTCCGGGCCTTCCAAAATCTAATTATGATCAGTGCAGCTCCAGCCAGTATTATGCATCCAACTATAATCTTCAGTCCGTCCGACAGCCAGGATGGCATCCATGACCATAACAGTGAAAACCAGCTGTCATCCTTCTTCACTCCTTTACTTTCATCCATCATTTTGGAGTGCATCTGGGCCAGTTGTGATACTGCTTCTGTCAGTGTACCATTGTCAGCATCGTTAGCGGGAATGAATGTGCAGCAGGATTGTCCTATCTTTGCGCAAACTCCTCCTTCCATTGCTGTAAGGAGGTCCAGTACATATCTGTTCTGTAGTGCTACCATTCTTACTGCTCGCAGTTCCTCTTTTATTGCATTGAATCCATTTACTGTAGAATTAATTGTCATCATTAGTTCCCATCGAGTTATCTGGAGCCATTTTGCGTTTGCGTAAGCTTGTAGTCCCGGATGTATTATTGACGAGAAGAACATTGCTGCTCTGCTGAATAGTCTGTGTTCTGGTAGGATTGAAGTGAGTGCTGTTTCCGACCTTCCCCATAGGTAATTTCCTGTCAAAGGTTCTCCTTGTCTTTTCTTTCTATTCAGGACAGTGTTGTTGCTGTTGTTTTGGTTCTCTGGCCCCTTCTGAGGTTGTACAGATCTCTTCTTCCTCTTGTTTCCTTCATCCATTTTAGGGAAGTTTGCCACGTTCACATGTTTCTGGGGCACCACTAGTGATGGTACATTAACGTGTACCATTGTGCATATACCATTCCACAGAGGGGGCAGTGTGTGGTATGCCTTGTCTCCGCAGGCCCAGTAATGTTCCATTAATACTGCTGTTCCTGCTCCCCCCTCAGGTAACTCCATCACGCTTGCACAGTTGGTGTTGTATCCCACGTCCACTTCTCCTCTATGTTGGTAACATACCTTAGGTGCAGACAGCGGCAGGATTGTTATTGGGTCTTCATCCTTCTCTATCCACGTTACCATGGGTACTTACTTGACCCAGGTCATCCAACATCAGTCATTGTGCTCAGCAATAGTTGTAATATTTTCTCTGGTTACCATGTTGCTGCCAACCACTCCTATGTACCATTTGTTGTCCATGTACACCTTCCCTGTTATCGTTACCAGTGGTCTTTCCCAACATCCTTGTTTACCAGGAACTTCAGTGGCGTACCAATCACATGGTAGGTATTGTAGTGTTACTTTCTTTGTTTCTCCTTTTTCAGGGCCACTTGTCATGTATCTGAATGCTTCAGCATGCAAACTGGTCTTGTGGTAACTCAAATAAGTCTTGAGGAAGTTGTTTTGGTATAGATATGTGTCTCGCGTTTTCCATACCAGGTGCACCACCGTCCCTTGAAATCTCCCTTTCGTTTGGAACAGTGCCAAGTATACTATACATCGTGCTGTCTTTTCATCTATTTCCGTGGCAACGAACGTTCGAGAAGCGCTCATGGCGTATGGGATCAATGAGCATACGTAGCAGCTGTCTTCTGTTGTCTGCATACCTATTTGGGTCATGTGTTGGTACCACATGTTGTTCGAGACGTGTGCTGAATCTTGTATGTAGTTGTCGATACCTTTATTATCTGAGTATGTGCTGCGTTTAACTCTATTTCCCTTGTGTGGAATTTTGCTAGTACCACCTGACGTAACACCTGTTGCAGCCGTGGGTGGGGGTATATTCGGTTTGGGTACAGCCAAAATATTGATAGCATAACTTTTCTGCCATACAGAGGCAGCCAAAAACCCGGTGATCATCAAAATCCCTATCATCTTTATTACAGAAGCTACTCTCACCGGCATTTTGCTCTTACCTTGCTGCAGTCCGTCAGCTTATTCTTGCGACGTTAAAGTTGCCCGCCTGAAAATTCTCAATATGCTTGTTATTAGTGTTAGTTGTTGTTTTCAAGCTCTCCCTATCAAGTAGTCGTTCAGTGCCCAGGCGAAGAGCTGTTCCCACGCCAATCTAAGCGATCTATCTCTTAGGGCAGGCACGTGTTGGTGAAGATGGGGTATTGATTGTCTATGGCCAAGAGAAATGCTGTGTAGTAGACACGTACCCTCCTTCTTTTCAGGTACTTTGGCCTTTTTATGTGATAGACAAATTGGTGTGATAGCTCTTCAGGGTAGTTATCGTCTGAGGGTAGCATCTACTCCTGGGCAATGAACTTTGTTAGTTATCTGTTTTCTTAGCAATACAATAATACGCGGTACCTGCATGTGCGAGAAAGAAAAAAAAAAAAGAGAACATTCAAGTGTTTACATGTGTATATGTGCAAGACAATGTCCTTCAGTTGGGTGATTACTGCAGTGGGTCGGGGGTCGATGGGCAGAGGGTTTGGGGCTCAACTGGCAGAAATCTCTTTACTCTTTGATCGTGTGACCATGGGGTGGGCGGTATGGGAATTACCCCTTTCTATTGCAGTAGTTGTCTCTGGGGAATCTGGGGGGTGGCAGGGTATGGAGACACTTAGGTCGTCAGCTGTGGTAGAAGTTTCTTCCTCCGTGGGTGACGCTGTTGCTGTTCTTCCAATGGCCCTGTCGGTGACGCTAGGGCGGGTCTGGAGTTTACAGATCTTGACGTCGTGTAGGTGATTCCAAGCACGTTTGTCCTGCAACTTTACTGCTCTCGTATATACCTCCTCTACCAGGTGGGGGCCAGTGAAGCGTGGGCTGTTCCACTTTCTATTGAAATTGCGGAGTAGCACGTGGTCACCTTTAGCAATTTTGCACAGTTTTTCCTTTTCCACTTCTTTATCCGCGTCTTCTTGTCGATCACTCTTAGACCCGCCCCGCATGCGCTCGAGCTGTTGAGACACAAACACTACACTAGTAATCAAAGAAGACACATACTGGTACATTTCATCACCAAGAACAGTTGCAGTATTTTCATAATCTGTGAATGCTCTTGATGTTGGCGTTAGAGGAAGGCGCATTTGACGTCCGGTCACCACCTCGTGAGGAGTGAGGTGGTGGTCAGAGCCTGGTCTATTCCTCAGCTCAAATAGAGCTAGCAGAAGGCAATACAACCAACTCTTCTTTGTTGTTTGCTGTATCTTTGCAATTGCCTCCTTCAGTAGGCCATTCAGGCGTTCGCATAAACCGTTGGCCTGCGGGTGATATGCACATGCAAATTTATGCTTGATGTTCAGTAAGGATGTAATGTGCTGGAACATTTCATTAGCGAAATGCGGGCCATTATCCGACCGCAGTACCTCGCACACTCCCCACCTGGGGAAAACCTCCCTCACTAGAAATTTAGCTGCTCTGAATGCATCTGGGTGTGAGCAGGGTCCTGCCTCAATCCACCTGGAGAATGGGCATACTACTACAATCATATACCTACTTCCTTGACATACGTTGATCATGTCAACATAGTCAATATGGATGTGCAGAAAGGGTCCCTCTGGCCGGGGTATAGTACCTTTTATCACTTTCAGCGTGTGACCGGCCGTGAACTGTTGACATGTGAGACAATTGCTGATAAAATTTGTCACATGGGAATTTAACTCGGGACAGAACCAATCTTCCCTAATTCGTGCTGCAATAACTTCCTTGCCTGTGTGGGCCGGGTGATGGAGTTGGCTCAGGGCGGTGTTCAATAGTGCCAATGGCAATACCATCTTTCCAGTGATACCCTGGCGCCATAGTGCGTCAGTTGGTGACATTGTACATCCTCTTTTTACCCATATTTCTTTTTCTGCCATTGGTGCAGCCGCTTGTAGCTCCATTATCTGTGTGGCTGGGAGATGGGTGTACCCCTCTCTTATCAACATCTCTTTAGCTATCCCCCTCCCTCTCCCTCTCTCTGACTCTGGGGGGTTCCAAATCTCACCAAAATATGCAGCATACTTCGCATGTGCGTCTGCTGCTGCATTTCCTTTTGAGATATGATCTTCACCATTTGTGTGTGCGGTACATTTGACCAAAGCTAATTCTTGTGGGTCATTTATTACTTCAATTAGTTCAGCTAATAAGAGAGCATGTTGCACTGGGGTGCCGTCAGCTCTCCTAAACCCTCTTCTCCTCCATTTGGACAATCCTGAGTGGACAGTAGACGTGACATATGCGCTGTCAGAATATATAGTCACTCTTTTGTCAAAGCTTTCCTTTAACGCCAAGATCAGTGCAACCAATTCTGCTGCTTGAGCAGAGTAATGTTGTGGTAATTGTACGCATTTCACCGCCACACACATCGGTTCCTCTGTCATTTTTACCACTGCTGCCCCAGTTCTCCTTATCCCATCACTTTGGTCAATTGTTGATGACCCATCAATGAACAAGAGCTCTCCTCCATCTAGTGCGTTCTCTTCAACTTTTCTAGTACGTGAGTACATTTCGGTAGTCTGTGTACAATCATGTGCATAGTCTCCTTCCTCAATTACCTCTGCTATAAACCTTGCAGGATTAACTGTGCTGCATCTAACAATTGATAATTCTGGTCTAGATAAGATGATCTCGTAACCTGACGCCCTGTGCGTGGTTAGTGTGGACTTAGGCTTGTTAAATATTGCAAATAGTGCATGTTCCACAAATAGTGTGGTTGGGCACCCCATTGTGATTGATGATGCTTTCTCTACCGCAAAGGCAGCTGCGGCGAGAACTTGTTCGCAAGGGAAATGTCCTAACATCACAGGATCCAAGTGACCACTGTAAAACGCTACTGGTTTGTAACCCAGGCTTGTTTTTTGAGCCAACACTGCTTTCATTACTGCTGAGTCGCAATGTGAAAATATAAAGAATTGTCGTTCATAATCTGGGGTGGCCAGTACCGGAGCAGTTGATATTGCATCTTTCAGTTCATCAAAGGCCTCTTTCATTTCCATTGTCCACCCCAATTTTTTCTCCCCTTTGTTAGCTTCTTTTAAGGCCTCAAGTAGGGGTCCTATGTATGAGCTGTAATCAAATACCCATGCCCTACAGTAGTTGCACAGTCCCAGGAACTGCTGCAGTTCCCTCACTGTTTGGGGCAACAGCGTTTTTGATATGGCCTGTGCTCTTTGTGGTGCAATCTTTCTTCCGTATTGGGATATGAGCTGACCAATGTATAGTATCTGTTCCTGACAGTACTGTAACTTTTCTTTGTCTACCTTGTAACCCTTTTCAGCCAATATTGTCAGCATCTTCAATGAGTCCTCTCTGCATCTTTTTTCGCTTGTGCTGCAAATTATTATGTCATCAACATATTGCAACACTGTGCTTTCCACTTCAATGTTACCCAAGTCCATCTGTATTACTCTGTTGAAAATTGAGGGTGACTCGCAGTACCCTTGTGGCAACCTGCTGTGTTTCCATTTTGTGTTTCTGTACGTGAAGCTTGTTAGATCTTGTGAGTCTGGATGCAGGGGTATTGAGAAAAAGGCATTTTTGAAGGTCAATCACTGTAAATCGTGATGCCTCTGCTGGAATGCCACACAATATTGTGGCCGGGTTTGCCGCTATGGGGTATTCTGCTTCCACTATGTTGTTCAAGGGCCTGAGGTCCTGGATGAAGCGCCAAGACCCTCCTTTAGCTTTGCGCACTGGGTATACAGCTGTGTTACATGTTGATTCTGATGGTACCAATATGCCATTATTTATAAGGGCCATTATTGTTTCATATATGCCCTCATCTGCCTCTTTTGCTAGTGGGTACTGCTTCACTCTGGGGAGTATTGCACCTTTTTTCAATTTTATTCTTACTCCCCCTATACTTTTTACGCACCCTACGTCATAGGGACTAGTAGTCCATAATGATGTTGGTACCTTTGCCATATCCTCCTCAAAGAAGGGAACTGGGGTGGATGTGGGTGCTTCAAGTGCCATTGCAATTTTCTGTGCCACTTGTTTGTATGTCACTCTTAGCCATATTTATACACTCATCATAAATACCATTTCACCTTCTTCCTTTTCTTCTGAGAAGAGTTCTTCGTCTGACACCTGGGTGAGCCTGCATCCCTCTGCTAGGGCTATCACTGCCCTCCATGCTCTTCCTTCTCTGTCTTGGGCATGTACTGCGATATAATCAGCAGTTGCTATAATGCTCTCTATGCTCACTGAAATCACCTTTCCTTCTGGTTCATTGGCTGGTGTTTCTGGTCTAAACAAAATCTTTCCTTCTATTCCTGGCATCCATGCAAATGCCATGTCCGTTCCGTATGGAACAGTTCACCATCTACTGGCTCAGCCCTAATCACTATCTGTCCACAGTATGCTTGCATAATTTGTCGTGCAGTGAGCATGTTTATTCCTGGAGTGGAGCAGATTATGCTGTCCTCAGTAAAGGAGATCGTCATATTCAACCTGCTCATTATGTCTCTCCCCAGTATGTTTACTGGTGAGGCCCTAGAATATAAAAGCGGGACGGACATGTCATAATCCCCTATCGATAAGGGAATGCTATCAGTAAAGGGAACCAACCCCCTAGCCCCAGAGAATCCTTGGGTGTTCATGGCTTCACCTGACATCTTAAATTTCCCTTCCCTTATGCAAGACCGGGTCGCCCCGGTGTCAACAAGGAATGATTATTTTTTGTCACCTATCGTTACCTCTATGCGTGGTTCCTCCGCACTATTAGGTGTTACCGACAGGATGGGACACACCAAGGCCGTCTGTGGGCTGTCCTATTGTGGGTATAATGATTGACCACTTCCTGTGTAGGGGTTGTGTCCCAGGACCGTCACCCTTCCCAGTTGTGTTTGCTGTAGTTGTGTATTGGTAGAGGTTATGTTATGGTCTTGAATTTGGGCAGGTTGCTGTACTTGCTGCACTTGGGGTTGTTGAGTTATCGCTACCTGTTGTTGTGGCAGTGAATATGCCTGTGGCTGTTGTTGTGTTACTAGTTGTTGCTGCACATTTACCGGTTGCAGTGCCTGCTGTTGTTGGATGTCCTGTTGTTCCCTTGTAGGCCCTTGTTGTCCCTGTCCTCCCCATGATGGTGTGCCTGGTCTCACTCTACATGTGCGTGACATGTGCCCTAGTAATCCACAAATCCAACATACCCGTGGTTCCCTGTTCTGCCATGGAAAGCTTCCTGAATTGTCCTGGTATACTGGTTGCCCCGTGGGGTAGAAATTTCTGAATCCTCCCCCTTGCTGTTGTGTGTTATAGCCGTATCCCCTCCCCCTCATCATTCCTCCCCTTCCCCTGTTGTAATTATAATATCCAGCTCCTGGTGTTGAGTATCCTCCTCCCATGTTAGTCGTGTATGGTTGGGGTGGTGGCAGTTGTTGTGCTACAATCTGTAATGATTGTATTTGGGAGGGATCTTGTGCAGCCACTACTTCTGTGGGGTTTTGAGTCATTGTTGCAGGTGCAGTTATTAGTGCACCTTCCATCGTGTATTTAGTAAGTTTTTTCTGTACCAATTTAGCCTCTTCCGCTTTTCTATCCTCTTCCTTTTGTTTCATCTTTTCTTGCCATGTCCTACAATGATGTACTATCGTCAGTTGTATTTCTGGCCATGCTTTTGCTTCCATCCCCACCACCTTCTTCAGTTGTTTCTGAACTGCTTCTGGGAGCCCTTGTATTAGTATATGATAGAATATTGCTGGTGTTTTGTCCCATTGTTCTCTAGTTTCCATACGCCACTTCTCTTGAATTTCCTGGATATAATCAACAGGATCTTCGTTCTCACGTATTTTGCGTGAGGTAATTGCTCCTATGTCTGATGTGTCTGGGTACTGTACCCTCAGCGCTTGCCATAATGCATGTCTGCAGTTTGCGAATGGTGCCCCATCGTGTGATGTGTTTGTTATTGTGACCCCAGGGAAGCCTGCTCTCTTCCAGATGTCATCTGCTGCATCCCCCAATATTGATATTAGAAGGCCCTTTACATCCCCCACTGCCAGTTTCTGTCCTGCGGTGTGTTTTTCCATTTCACATATCCACTTTCCCGCACCTCCACTTAATGATGGGAGCCTGCACTTTATATTTTCCTTGTCTGCATGCTTCCAAGGGACGTATTGTGGTCTAACCCCTCCCCTCTCCAGAAGTGGCATTAAGTTGTGTCCTGTTTGACCCCCTGGGTTCCACAAAATCGAGTCTTCACACCCCTCCTCTTCTTCCGTTTCTTCTACATTATCAATTGGGTCCATATTTCCCCTGCTCGTAACTGTTTCTCCTCCATCTCTTCCCCTTCTTTTATCATTTTCTTTATTTGATGTGGGCGTGTGTATTCGTTCTCCCTGCCTGCGTCCAGGGAGGTCTCTAAGCCTGCCTGCATAGGGTGTCAGTTCGTGGGGGAAGGGTGCGAGTTTAGGTGGGCATGTTGCACGTAATGAGCGTGAGGTAGTGGAGCATGTTGGACGGGGTGGTGAGGGTGTAGCTGCACGTGCCTGCCTTTCCGCCATTCCGTGCTCTTCCTCCTCACTTCCCTCCAGTTCTTCCTGTCTCCTGCAGATCCATGGTGATTCTCTATGTGTCCGGGTGATGTATAATTTATCTAAACTTTCCCTTTCACTGTTTCTTCCTTCCTTCTCCATTCCCTCTCCTTCCTCACTGCAAAAGTCATTCAGGAATGGCAACCCCCAATCTGTCTTTTTCCCCCTAATCGTTACTGTTTTTAAGTCTATTAGATCCGTTCCTCCCTTTTCTTCTTTACCAATCACTCCCCTTTGTGCTGATGTTGTTGCTACTTCTGTGTCTCTGTATATATACCTCCTTACTTCACTCTCCACTCTCCTATCTTCTCTTTCCCCTTCATTTTTCTCTGCTATTTCTCTACCAATTTCCTCTCTTTTCTTTTTCAATTCCTCCATTACTTCACTACTCATCTTTTCCATTATCCTTTCTTCTTCTTTCTTCCTTTCCCATCTCGCTCTTTCCCGCTCTAATATACCCTCTATCATCCTCCCCTCTTTGTATTTCCTTGTCGTTTCTGATAGTAATCTCCTCTTCCATATTTCCATTTCTTTATCTTTCTCTTCTTCCTCTCTTTTCTTGTCACGCAGTGCTGCTCTGGAAACCCTTTCTGCTACTGCCTTCACCCTTTCGGCTTCTCTCTTTTGCTCCTCAGTTCGTTCCCTCATTTTTTCCAACTCGTTCTTGCTTTCTTTCCTTTCCCGTGCTCTCTCTCTTTCCTCTCTCTCGAGCTGCTTGATCAGTGCATTTTGCTCATCCCTTAATTCTGCTAATCGTTCCTCCAAAATCTATTCCTTTTCTCTTAACAGCTCTCCCCCCTTTCTTCTCCCCTCTTCCCCTTTCATTTCACTCTTCCTGGTATTATCCTCGTCCATTTTCCTTACTGCCTCCTTCTCTTCTCCTGTTAATGAACCTCGTAATTTTAATAGTACCTGCGCAGCTATCCACTCATCATGCCCTATTTCCGCGACCTGCTCTTCGTCAGTCCTCCCCTCCCCTGCGGGTATCTTCGTACGAGCTGATCCCGTCGTACTAGTCTGCTCCCCTCCCGTGTGGCCACCTGTAGCTGTATATGGTGACGGGCTGTATGCCGGGTTCGAGTACCCCTCAGTCGCCCTTAAGTGTACTATTTCTCGTAGTTCTGTTAAAGGATATAACCCCCCTTCCTCCTTTTTCACTACCTTTGCTAGGGGCATATCGTTGCTCTGTTCCTTTTCTATTTCCTTTTCGTTCAGGTTGTTACTCTTTTCTCCTCCCTCTCGTCCGTTCCCCGTGTTCTGTGTGCCTTCACTCTCTTTTTCCCCATTCTCTCCTTCCTCCTTAATCTTCTCCTCTTCCGTTGCTTCCCCCATAATGAACATCCCGTTTGGCCCTGGTCGGGACCCTTGAAACATCCTCCACAAGTCAAACACCTCAACGTGGTGTATCAGCTTCTTCCACTTGTATGTGTTATGCAGATGAGTTAACAGTGAATGTTGGGTATATGGATCAAAACTGCCATTAGGCGGCCATGGTGTCGTCATTTTGTTGTCCGTCCCCTGTGTCCATTCTATGCTATATTTGATCAGTTTCTCCCTATGGGGTGACAGTGTTTTACATATGTGCTGTAGCGGGGTAGTGAGGGTGTTCCCCCACCCTCCCGATCCTGTCCCGTATGACATAATATCACTTCACTTGTTATCCTACCCCTAGCTGGTAGCGGTTATCTTGCTAACAGTGTACACTATACAATCTTAGATCTTTACCTGGCTCCGTAATTTTGGGGACTTGCGATTGTCCGCTAAGGAAGAATAGAAAAATATAGCATTTGCATTTGTATACTCTTTTCTTTCTTTTCTTCCTTTACCAAACACCTTTACGGCCCCCTGCGGCCGAGGCGCACGTAGCCCCCTGCGGCTGCGTGCCCCGTGTGACGTTCTTATACAGCCGTCCCACTTTCTTTTACCCCTCCTCCTCTTTCTTTACTTGCCGTGGCCGGCGTTCTCTGTGCGCAGCCACGTCCCCCTTTTCACCCTTCCCCGATCAACTCGTTACCGTTTATCTCCGTCTCCACTCCCTTACCATAATTCTCTTCCCCACCACTCTCTGAAAGAAAAATGCCTCGCGTTCGAGATATCCTATGAAAGCCCTACTGGTGACGTCACCGATCTCTTCAAAACTACTGGTAAGTTCTTTACATGTTTTAAAAATACGAAATACGCTTGCAATCTACCCCCGTTAACCGCACAGCTGTCTTTCTGTCATGCCTGGAACAAGGTAATCAACAATATAATCGGACTGCGCACGCTGCGTCGCCTCGCCTGTGATATGCCCCTCGACAGGAGGGCTTAACCAGCCAATTATCTTCCGTATTAGGCAACCAACTAGCTACCGCCTACAGGGAAACGTCATCTATCTATCGAGTTTCCTGCTCGATCAATAGGGATCCTCATCTACTCATTGATCAATAGTCACCAAATCGTAGGAAGCCGCACACACACACACCCTTACACGTGGTCGCGACCTGGGCCAATCAGTGTCTACGAGCGGCCGCACGTGATGTTTTCATGCTCCGCCCCCTCCTCTTCCGTAACGTAGCAGACCGCTCTCGCACTTGTCCAGCTACCATTCACTTCACCGTCAACACTAATTTTATCAACCTCCGCCGCGCACCTGTGTAACAACTCCCGCCTCCCGTATACAATTCCTCCCCCCTCCCTCACAATTTCACATTGCTTGTTGTGCGTGGCATACTCACCAAGTTCTCATGATGCGGGGCCGCTCGACTACGTGCACCCCTCCAAGCGGCTCGCCACCTCCCCTCGTCTGGACCACGTCTGGACACTCGCCAACCGTGGGCAGGATACTTCTCAACCGGCTCCCGAAGGCCAATATCCGGATTGCGCTGTCCGGTCTTCCCGCAGTTCTGCAATGGTCCTGTAGTCCTCAAAAGGGGGCAGCGGCAGAGGGGGCCGCGCCGCCGGGCCTCCTCGCAACGGGAGTACTCGGAAAAATAAAATAAAAGCAGACCTTAAACAGATCTCAGCAGTGCCTCCAACTTGTCGGGGGAAAATTCTCCCGGGGTCGGCTGGGCCGTCCGCGGTCCTCCGTGCAGGGAGGCCCCAACTCCTCCCGTGTATCCCAAAAAATGAGTATGAGGCACACGCAAGAAGCAAGGTGATTCTGCTGTTTATTAAACAAAACGGCAGGGATGGGTCAAGGATCGTACGCGTCCGTCCTGACACTCTCTCTCCAATCGTGGGGCTCGCAGGCCCTTTTTACCTTAGTATGACGCGCTACTTGCGTCACCTGGGAAAGTTAGCAAAAAACCTATCGCCACTCTGGATTGGTTCCTCGAGTGGTAGGGTTAGTATAGCATACGTATAGAGAACGTTGTTAGTGGTTGAGGGTCAGTCAGGTGGTATACTTGGGTTGTCCCTTCAATTTGATACATGAAAATTGTTACATGAAGACCCCTGAGGATTGGCTAATGTTAATGGCGTCAGTGATAAGAGCCCCATGTTCTGATTGGTCCACTCGCGAGCCCCCCAGTCTGGGGCCATCGCTGTTCCCAGCTCGCGGTGCACCTGTCATTTGCAACAATGTATCACTATGGGTATGTGTAGACAATGTGAGGATTAATTCATATGCTGGAAGGCAGACTACTCCCACTGCCGCAGATGTCCATTGAGTCGCTTAATTGTATCTGCCTGTGTCTTAAAACGTGGGATCCAGGTGCCTCCCTCCTCCTGGGCCTGGCACCCTGTCAGGTTCGGCTTGGTCACGTGAGGAGAGACCGTGGTTGAGGCAGAATTCTGCACATTTAATATTGCATTTTCCACTGTGTGCCTGGCTTAATTTGCAGGTGTGACCTTGGCGTCGGCTTGCGGCATGCAAGTTTGCAACATTGTGCCCTCGACTGTCTGCTCTCGCCGGGCCAATTCTGCAGGGTCAGCAACTGTACTCTTGCTCGTTCAATGTTCAGGGAGGCTCTTGCTTGCGGCCTACTTGGGCCTGGTGCATAGGTGGAGACGTTTGATGCACGGCGCTTTAGGTTATGGTATTATATTGCTGTATCACCAGTATCATGTCTTCGTTATATTTCTCATTGCAATGCATGGGTTTAGGAAAAGCGTGAGCAAGCATTTTAGATGAGTTCATTGTGCGTCTTGCGTTTCTGCATTTTGAAAAACCTATGTGAAAAATAATAAAGATGTGCGTTAGTGGGTGTGTCCGTCACCTACGTCATAGCACTGAATATGTTCTTCATGTGGATTGGTGTGGGAGTGTCTAGTGTGCATGTTTGCACGGGTGTGCTGACCGTTGGCTAGGTCGTCATGGCATCTCTAACAATGTGTTCATTTACTGTTGAATGGTTCAGTCGAGTTCATCCATGCCGCAGGTGTCGGCATGGGCAGGGCAGGCTGGTGGGCACATCCGTATGTTCCTGTACCAGGGTATTTGGTCGTCTGGTAGATGGGCAAACTCCTCTCGTGGCGGGTGTCTGGGCCGTGATCCTCTAGGCCAGGGGTGTGAGGGGATTGGTGGGAGCCTTTTGTTCCATTCTCCCACTTCAAATCTTTTATAAAATGCCATGACCACCCATTCGCTTTGAACACAGGGTACACTGCGGTGTTGCATGGAGATTCTGATGGTACCAGGATGCCTCTCTCAATGAGGGTGTTGATTTTTTCATAAATGTCCTTATCTGCTTCTTTGGTCAGGGTTTATTGTTTCACTCGTGGCAGTATCATTCCAGGTTTTAATTTAATATTCATAGGGACTTGTGGTCCATAGGCTGCCAAATCCTCCTCCCAGAATGGCGGCGGCGCTTCCAAGGCCATTGCCATCTTCGGTGCAACTTCTCTGTAGGTAATCTGTAACCAAAACCTCACACTCATTTCCAACATCATCTCTGTCTCCACTCTTTCTTCCAAAAACAACTCCTCATCTGTTACTGTGGTCAGCCTGCATCATTCTGCTATTGCAATTATTGACCTCCATGCTCTCCCTTGGTCATCTGTTGTGTGTACTGCAACCCAATCCTCTCTTGCCACAACTGCCTCAATTTCATTAGACACAAGTGTTCCCTCTTTCTCATCTAGTGGTGTCTCTGGTCTGAACAAGTACTCACCTGGCATCCTCCATACTTTTCCTGCTCCTGGCATCCAGGCAAGAGCCCTATCTGTCCCATACTGGAACATTTCTGGGTCTGATGGCATCCCCTCTGTACCGTGTTCCCACAATATGTTTGGACAAGCTGCTTTGCTGTTAGCATGTGTATTCCTGGTGTAGAACATACTATGCCCTTGTCTGTGAACGAGATGGTCATGTTGAGTCTGTTCATTATGTCGCGTCCCAGTGTGTTTACAGGTGCTTGTCGGGAGTAGAGCAAGGGTAAAGATAAGTTGTGATCACCTATAGATAAGGAGATGTTATCAGTAAAATGAACCACTTCTCGAGCCCCAGAGAATCCTTGAGTGTTCATGGCATTGCCTGACAATGCAAATGTACCTTCCCGGATACATGCCTTAGTTGCCCCAGTGTCAACAAGAAAGGAAAATGTTTTGTCATGTATCGCCACCCTTGTGCGAGGTTCCCCTGCAGTATTAGGTGTGACCGACAGGATGGGACACAACAAGTTTGTCTGTTGGCTGTCCTATTGGGTAACCATAGATAACCTGTTCCCCGTTAAGGGGTTGTTCCCAACCATGGTGACCCCTCCCAATCTTCTCACGGGTACCGTTGCCACTGTGTCCATGGGATCTGGGGAGTGGCAGTCCTGTATTTGCACTAATTAATGTGCTGCTTGCAAATATTGGTCTAGTGGTGCTGTCATTTGTGGTGATGTCATGTGGGGTGCTGTCATCTGGGGGTTGCCATTGGTGCAGCCTGAGGCTGGGTCTCTACTAGATGTGGTACCTGTTGTTGGGTGTTCTGCATCTGTCCTTGTTGCGGTACGTCTTGGGCATAATAATCATCCTGTCCTCCCTTGTAGACTCCTGCTGCCCCTGATCTCCCCACCCTTGTTGCACCCCCCTAGTTCTGCATGCTCTGGAAATATGTCCTAGCTGTCTACAGGTCCAGCACTAAGGTGGTTCCCTGCCCTGGGAACTCTCCTGTAAAGTATCCTGGTCCCTGTGGCATCTGTTGGTTGTGCCCCCGAAATTCTCCTGAGTTTTAATGGGGGGGTTTTAATGCCATGGGCAGGGCATATTGTTGCATGGGGTGGGACGGCAGCTGTGGTTGGTGCTGTGGCTGTGGTGTATTTTGACAATTTCTTTTGAACTTACTTCGCCTCATCAACCTTTCTCCCTACTGGCTTTTGTTTAGTTTTCTCCTGCCATTACCTGCAATGATGCACTATAGTGAGCTGTATTTCTAGCCAGCCCCAGCAGTTTCTTCCATCCCCACCAGTTTCTTCAAACTTTTCTGCACAGGTTCTGGTAACACTTGCACCAGGATGTGATAAATGGGATCTTCATCGTCACGCATTTTGTCTTTCCTAATATGCCCTATGTCTGACGTGTCCGGGTATTGGGTCCACAATGCTTGCCATACTGCTGCTCTGCAAGTTGCAAAAGGTGACCTGTCATGGGCAGTTTTCTGAATAGTCACCTCTGGGAACCCCGCCCTCTTCCAAATGTCATTGGCTGCATCACACAATATGGATACCAGCAGTTCCTTGACATCTCCCACTGCTAGCCTGTGCCCCGCTGTCAACTTCTCCATCTTGTATATCCATTTCTCAGCTCCCGCACTTAATGAAGGCAGTTTCTATTTGGCATTTTACTTGTCAGTGTGCCTCCATGGTACGTATTGAGGTTGTGTCCCGCCCCTCTCCAATAGGGCCATCTGTGACTATGCTTCCCTCTCTTCTGGCGTTCTTCTGTATTGTCTAATTTTAATGGTTCCCCGTTTGTCCTCCCTGTCTGTACATATATCTGTGGGTTCTAGCTTGGGTATTCGTTTTGTTTCATCATGTGCTCTATACAGTTGCCCTCTGGAGTGGGCCAGTGCTGTCTCCTCTCTCCTGTGCCCTGGGAGATCCCTTAATCTGTTGACATATGAGGTCTGTGTAGTGTGTCTGTCAGTTGCCTGGTATGTGTGTTCTCCGTGATCTGATGCTGCTGCCCTCTAACCTTGGGACCTACACTCCCATGATGTCCCTTCTCCCGTACTCGTGAGATAGAGTTTGTTTTTCCTCCCTCTCTCGTCGTCACTGTGTTCGACGGCAATCGTTAGATCCTTCTTCCATGTTGCTACAGAATCCTTCTGAAAAATGCAACTTTTGCATGATTGGACTGGAGTGATGCTCTAAATTGAGATCGATGTCTGTGAATTTACATGTTTTCTCTCCCTCCAGTGACCCCAGGTGTACGGTGCCCTTTCTGCCAAACCTTCCCTCATCCCGCCTTTTCCTGTCTAACTCTAGTGTAATCTGTTCACTCACCGCCCTCGTTGCTCGCGCATCCTCATCTTCTTGTGCCCATTCCCTTGCCGATCTCTCTTAACTGTAACTTCCTCAGCCTTCTCTCCTCATACTTATGTTTTTCCTGCACTAATATTTTCTTCCTCCATTCTGCCATCTGTGCCTCCTTCTCGTCTTGCCCCTTCTTCTCCCACTCTTCTCTCTCCTTATCCTTCCGTTCCCTTTCTATCTTTCGCTCTCTTTCTATTAACTCCAACTACTTTTCCCTTTTCTGCTCCCACTCTTCCTGTTCCAATTTCTCTTCCCTTCTCTGTTCCCTGTCCTCACGTTCTAGCCTTGCTTCTTTGTCCCGCTGTTGCTGCTCCTCCTCCGCTACCTGTGCTTCCCAGTCACGCCTTCCCTGTTCCAATTCCTACTCCTCTATTGCTTTGGTTGCCCCTTCCACTAAACCTATTGTCTTTCCCTTCAATTTTAGGAGTATGTGTGCAGCTATCCATTCCTCTGCCACTATCCCCTCAAATTCTGTTTTCACGTGCCGTAGCCCCCCTCATTTGGGTCGGTGCTGCTGGCGGTGTGCCCTGTACCTCGCTGTTGTTAGTCTTCGGTATATGGTGGTGGTTTATACATTGGGTTTGAATACCCCTCTGCTGCCCTAATTCCCTCAATGGATATATTCCCTGTTCATCATCCGCATCATCGGATATTACACTAGGCAGGGCTGGAAGAGGTGCAGAAGGGTCAAAACCCTCTGCTTTTGCCTCCTGCTGGTTCATCGTCCATACCCGTTCCCCCACCCCCTCTTGGAACATACGCCAAAGCTCGAATATAGCCATGCGGTTTGCTAGTTTCTTTCCCTTGTATGTGCTCTGTAAGTGTGTCAGTAGTGAATGCAGCATATCCTTGGAGAAACTGCCATTAGGCGACCATGGGTTCAGGCTTTTCCTTCAGGGTCTTTTGACCACTGTATACTATATTTGACAATATTGTTCTTATGTGGTGGCAGGCTTTTGCACAGATGTTGTATTGGTGTTACTCCCCCTACCATCCCCTGGTACATTGGCTACATTATGATTTTTACCTGACCTCTAGTTGAGGGTTTCGATAATCCGTATCAATGTTATCACCTTCAATTCCTAACAGCTCCAGTGGCTCTGCACCTTACATGGCGTACTCCGCGTACAGCCCCTCATACACCAGCTATGCCATTCTCCGGCACACCACCTCAATCCTGCGCATTCGCATTCCGCACACCGCCACTTGTTCACCCCTCTACCAATCGCAAGTCCACAATGCTAACTCTTCATCATCACAACAATCCGTCCTTTGCACCAACCTATTGGTGACGTGACCAAACTAAAGTTCGAACAGGTAGATTGACAAGTTGTGCACACAGAAAACAATGACCCATTGCTCCAATCCCGCAGAAACCCCACAGTAACCCCACAAAACCCCTATAGCTTTCTTCCCACCTCTCCAGGGCAGAGTATACTTTTATTTCTTGTGTGACTAACTGCACCCGTTGTGTCGCCAAACGTGGGAAACGTCTTTCTCCAGGAGATTTACACACCTTACGCAATCTAGGTTAGCTCCAGCTGACCCTCACGGAGATACTGACATCTATGCTTCAAGATAAAACGCCCAATTGATAGGAATACCTTATTTACATACTTCTATAGTTCAAGCCTATCAAGTCTATAGTCCTGGTTTACCACCGGAAACTTTTACCTCGTGGACCGAATGTTCTCTAGACATTGAAAAGGGACTTCTATGTCCGCTCCCATCCATACTCACCATTCACCTGCTACCAATACTTTCTATGTACTATACAATACTATACATTACAACAATACCTCCCGCACATATAATACCCACCTTCATACTTGCATTTGCTAATTGCCTGCCTGTACCAATACGTACGTTCCATGCTTGTTGATGCTGCTCGGCCGCTGGCCCCCCCATTATCCGCTCACCTCACCCTTCTAGTCTGCCTTGGACTCTTCACCGATCGCGGGCAGGATCATTTTCAACCGGCTCCCGATAACCTTTCCCTGGTTAGCGCTTTTCTGGCTTTTCACAATTCCTGTGAAGGTCCCACAGACTTTCAGGTCCGGCAGCAAAGGAGGCAGTTTATGGCCGGCCTGACATCACAAACCATTGCCTCTGCTACCAACTTGTTAGGGAGAACTCCCAGGCAAGCAAGGCGGTTTGCTAGGAGCTCGCGGACATCACAATCATGGAAGGCCTAACTCCTTCCCAATCCCAAAAGGAATATAAATCCAGATATGTAGCAAGTTCAACTGAGGTTTATTACAGCCAACAAATCAATAGGGATCAAATGCATGGAGGCAAATCCAGGCACAGCTCGAGGAACTCTGGCTCACAGGCCAGTTTTGGTAGAATATTAAGTCACAAGTACGTCACAGCCTGGGCCCTTCTCCAGAACCAAACTCCACTCCAAATTGGCTATTGAGTAGTAGTCCCCCTATAGTAGCCCCTATAGAGGTTAGTGGATTGGATGTTACTATGGCAGGTGTCAGGCCTGGTCCATCCCCGAAAACGGTTACTTACTAATTGTTACAGTATGTGGACCCAATGATTGGTCCGTGGCCAAGGCTACCCACCCCTAGTGCTATAAACTGCGATTGGCTGAGCTGTGAGTCCCCAGGCCTGGGATAAAATCAATTCCCAGCTCGGACTCCACCTGTTCACGGTGCTATGTGCAACTATGTTTCTGCAATGTAACCGTGTGTAAACCATTATTGCTGTGAGAGTGCTCATTTCCCAGCGCATAACTGTAGCACATGTGTAACAATTTTGTTGCGACCATCATCTGGTCTGTGAGACGGTTGCGCTTTTCAGCTACCAGTTCTTACTCTCAGCTTGCTAGGTCACGTGTTAAGAGACAACGTTTTTGAGGTCTGAAGCTCTGAATTAGTTTGTATTCTATAGAGATTTGTGCACCTCTGCCGTTGGTGTTACTTCATTTCAGGAGAAGGAATGTCCCTTTGCAACATTGCGTCCTTGGCAGTGGCGCCGTTGCCCCCCCCCGCTCCTGTGGTAGTCCTGCTTGCACAGCAGTCAGCGTGGCTTCAGGTTTTCCGAGACGGTTGTGGCCTACTATGATTTCCTAAGCCATGGTCTGGTTTCTCCTGTGTGTGCCTTCCGTATTGCATCCATAGGTTAGTGTGTTATGGCTCTCTCAGGTCCCTTGAGTGCTCCTGTCATTCGATGGGGTTATTTGCATGTAAGCATCTGCAAGCATTTACACGTGATCTTCTTGCTTCTGGCGGTATCTGAGTTGTTGCGATAAGCTGTGGCAAAGTAACACATGTGCAGACAGTATGTGCATGTCACCACCCTCTAGCTCACAGAATTGTACGCATGTGTTCTTCGTGTATTTGGGTGTGTGAGTGTCCCAAATGTATGGATGGCACTTGTGCTTCATGTCTGATGCTGCTAGGTCATGTGGTCTCTAACAACCTGAGGCATGGCTTCCCAGCACTTTAGTCGATTCTGTCCATATAGCTGTCTTTGGTTCGTCTTGTGCATCTTCATCCACTCTGCATAATGTTCGCACTGCTCCTGGGTTTTAGGGTTGACTGAGGGGGTATTTTTCATGGTACTTGTCCATCGTGGGTGCAATGGGGGTTGGTGCGAGCTCGTATGATCGGTGGCCATATTGTCTTTGGTTCTTCTTTTGGTTGGGGTGTCTTCCGGGATGGGGGTATAGTTCGACCTCCCCTCTTCAAAACATCGGGCCATAGTCTGGCACTTTCAGAACTAGGGCCCTGTACAATCCATTCTTCAAATCCTGAAAGGAGGTTTGACAGGAGGGGGGGTCTAAGTTACCTTCTTTGGCATCTTTTTGGAAGTTACATCATTCACGGTCATGGCAATGGTCCCGTGCCCCCTGATGAATGACAGGTAGAACCCGGTGAGACCTAGGAAGGCTCTCACCCTTGTCTGTGTGGTGGTGATGTCTCAATCCTTCACAGCATGTAATTTAGCTTCCTGGGTTTGTTAATTACCTCCATCAACCAGGTGGCCTAGGTAAGTCAGGTTGCCAGTCAAAGGATCGAATCTAAGGGGTCGACAGGTCAAAGGATCGACACCAAAGGGTCGACAGGTCAAAGGATCGAATGTTTTTTTTTTCACATATTTTTTTTTTGGGGGGCCCTCCCAACCCCCTTTTTTTGCTAAAAACCACTTTTTTTTCCCTAAACGTAAACCTAAAAAATACATATAATTTTTAAAAAATATTCGATCCTTTCACCTGTCGACCCTTTTGTGTCGATCCTTTGACCTGTCGACCCTTTAGATTCGATCCTTTGACTAGACACCGGTAAGTCACTGTGTCCTGTGCTATCTGGCACTTCATGACCTTGATAGTCAGACCTGCATTCTGCAGTACGCTAAGCACTTGTTTGAGGTGGCATAAGTGATCCTGCCAGATGTGGCTGAACACAGGAATGTTGACGACACTGAGGTTTTGCAGTCCAAAGAAAACCTGGTTAACCATCCTCTGAAAGGATGCAGGGGCATTCTTCAATCCGAAGGGTATCACAGTGAACTGATAATGTCCCATGGGGTTGAGAATGCTGACCTCTCTCTTGCTCTATCTGTTTGTTCCCCTGTCAGAAACACCTTTCTTGGGAAACAAACACAGGAGAATATCCCAATCAGAGCCTTTGCAACCACGGGAGATTTGATGCTCCACAGTGGGACAGCCTCCGGTTACCTAGTGGCATGGTCTACCACCACCAAGAGGTATCTGTTCCCTAAGCTGGCTTGGGGACCAAAATGACCTACATTGTCAATACCTATTCTCTCAAAAGGCCGCCCAACCACAGCTAGTGGCGTTAAGGAGGCCTTTGTGGTACCTCCTGACTTCTCAGAAGCCTGACAAGTTGAACAAGACAGGACAAAGTCCTTGACTTTCATGCCAAAATGGGGCCAGTAAAAGTGCACAGACAACTATTCTGATGTCTTAGTCACTCCCATGTGACCTGCTAAAGGAATTCGGGAGCTAAATCCAAAAGGAACTTTCTGTGGCATTAAGGAACCACCAGCCTTCTGGTGCCCACACCCTCAGAGTCTTTTGTCTCACTGTGCAGGAGTACATACTCCCAGTACACTTTGAACAGTCCAAGGGCCTTGCCCTCTGCCTGCTTCTGCAGGTCTGCCAGAGTGGGACTCTCTTTCTGGGCTTTTAAGAAGTCGGTCTGATCTGGGCCCCCAGATGATGCAAACTCATCCAGCTTTTGCAGGCCCTTCAGATCTGAACTCACCTGTTCCTCCACCTCAGGTTCCTATGCTGTGCCAGGAAACTCTGAAGTCACAGTACCCTCCTATCAAAGTAGGGTCCTCAGTGGTTACTGACACCTCTCCCGCTTGAGTAGGTGACTAAGCAGTCTGTGGAACTTGATCAGTGGCTACTGGCCACGCCGGTCCCTCCAACAAGCTGCCTGGAAGCACTCCAGGCCCTAAGGCGATGAGTGCCTTGACTATCTCGGCGTCAGGGTGATCATCACCCAGCAGACATGGGACAGGGATTGAGTATTTCACTGCTGCACAATGCTGGGTCATTTCATCTCATCAAATTAACTCTACTATCACCAAGGGGCACTTACTCATTTGTCAAACCCACAGACGATACAATCAGGACCAGTAATATACTATCCTGGCTGCACCCACAGCTGTGTCACTGCAGTGAGGCTAGACGTTTGTCTCTGACCTCAGGAGTTTTGTATCCATTGATATACACATATTCTAAGAACAGATGAGCATTATTGGGTACTGGGATCTCTTCTGGAGATCCGGTACCGTTCCCACTCAGTGTAACCAATCCACAGTCAGCCACTCATTGGTAGTGGGAGGTCCTCCTCTAGGAGGCCCAAACTAATGATGGCCCCCTCCATGAGTCCAACTTTCTGTGTGGCTAGCTTGGGTAAGCCCTTACAAGCAGGATCACCTTTCCTGTGTCACAGCTGCTTACACACGAAAGAACATTTCGGTGGTAACAATGCAGGTGTCCCAGTGTTAGGGGTGCCAGTGCTCTTTTTTTCAGTGTGTACAGCTGAACTAAAGTTTTGGGTTTTCCCTTCATTCTTTTGGGGACCTGGCTTTGAAGAGGATTAGATTGGAAATGTGTCCTTCCCATCCGCGTTTACTTTTTTGTCTGAAGATTTCTTTTGGTTTGGCTGTGCTCGCTTGAGACTTTTTCTAGACTCGAGTACTCACAAACCTGTCAGCAGTCTTTGCAAGCTCCCAAGGGTCTGTGATAGTCTTTTCCACAAGACGCTGGTGTAGGTCAACCTCACAATTCTTCAATACATGCTCACATGCAATCAAATTGTACATCCCTTTAAATGTGTCAACTTTGTTACCGCCACCCACCAGCTCAGATATATTAACGACAATTGTGTGAACGCTTCATATGTCTGCCTTCTTTTCTTTCCGAGCTCTCTGATTGAGATACTGTTCTGGGATTTTACAGAACTTCCTGAAGAGGGCCGCCTTCATGCTCTCATAAATGGGACTTTCTCCAGGGGTTAACCCCAAAGTACCTCGTCCACCTCCTGTAGCTGAAAAGCTAGACCGAGGGCTTCAAACCAGTCAGAAATATCCTTCCCCACTTCGTAGGCCTGGGGATGTGCCACCGGGGCTTATCTCGTGCACTCTGGTTTGAGCCACTACCGCTGCTTTCACTAGAGGTGCATCTGTTGGCCTCCTTCTTCTCTTCAAGCACCAGCTTATGCAGGTCTATGGTGACATTGTCCTGCTGTTTCTGTTCCTCTAGGGCTAGTCTCCTCTCCTCAAACTGGATCTTTCTAGCCGTTACTTTGTTAACAGCCGGAACAATTACTGGGCCTCTTAAAGACTGTGCTCAGGCCTGGGACCTGCGGGATGCTGCATTAGCCCCTGACTTTACTGACACTCTAGAGTGTTAAGAAACCACGCTTGCCCCCTGGCGGGATGGTTGACAAGAAACACTGCTCATGCTGTCTTCCTCGTCATCTTCCGCCACCTCTCCTGAAAGGCCTTTTTCATTCGGGTACACAGAGCCTAGCCCACCCCCTGGGGTCTTCTCCCCAACTGCCATTTCTTCTACCCAAGCTTGGAGGCTGGTGAGCAACTCAGTTTTATTAACTTTAGTTCTTTGGGGAAGTCCCCTCTCTTGACAAAGGGCATGCAGGACATCCTTTGTCATGCCTTTTCCAGTCTCTACATCAAGATCCATGATTATTACAAATACCTAGCAGTGTCTAAACGTTGCATGCAACAGTACTTTTGGGTGACTAAGCTATGCGCAAGGCTCCAACTAGAACCGACCGCTTGCCTGCATTGTGACGAATCAATTTCCGGGGCAACAGTGGTCCAGGGATGAATATCAGTTTCTAAACCATCAATCAGCCCCACACCTCTAGTACACTGGAAGGGATTGAACAGATTGGAAACACAAGAAAGTTATAAACCTCCTTGACCAATTTCGGTAACGTGGGTGGAATGACAGACTTGTCTATGTAAGGTTGTGGATCGTTGGTTAGTTGCAACACAGTGAAAATACAATTATTACCTAGGGATAAAAAGGGACTGTCCAGTCAAGGTTGTGTACAAATATCTACTTGATTAATATTCAACAGAGAGTTTGAGCACACTACAAAATAAGACGCACCCTATAAAGGAATGAAGAGGACAGATAGTTTCAAGAAGGATAAAGGTATGCACTCTGGAGAGTGACAGGCGGGTAGTTGGTAAAAGTATTAATCACAATAGTTCAAGGATACTTGGTTTCAGCACAAGGGAGTAATGGCTCATAAAAATGTCATTAGGGGCCTTCAGAGAAGAACCAGGAGCACAGAACCACAATGTACCTTGTGCTTGTAGAAGTTTTTGTTGCTCAACAGGGTCGGGTAGGTTTCAGAGTGCTTTGCTGCTCCTGTGACAAAGTTCAAGCTGGGAGACAGCTGCAGGTATCAGGCAGGAGGCAGCTTGGTGAGCGAGGATGGACATACAGCTGCAGACTGGTCTATTTGGTGGCTCTGGGTCAGGAATCGTTGTCTCGTGCTAGTTGGCGGGTCTGAAGCACTGATCGGGGCGTCGCAAACGCATTAGCGACTACTGTGTGACAACAGTCAGCAGTGCAGCCGGTTGCAGCTTGAGGGGCTCGACTGGCTCAAAAATGAATGTCATTGACTGTGTAGGGCCAGTTAGGAAGTCGCTGAAGGAGTAAGTTAGCCTATGGGGAACCATCTATATTCAGAACAGTTATCAGGGAGTAGGGGTTACCATGAACTAGAGATTAACTGGGGGTTGTGGACATCTGGACTAGAGATGGAATCGGACGGAAGACGAGAGAGAGAGCGGAAAGGCCCTAACACCATTTTCCAGTCCCTTTTTCCAGCCAGTGTATGAATTTAACCACATGTCTGTTTTTATACTGGACAATTGTACATTAAAGAAAGAACAGTCAACATACCTCTTTTCTGAAAAATCTAAATGAACCCTGTGAAACTTCCTGGCGGCTCTTTGAATTATTCGGGCGCTTTTAATAAGATTAGAATACAAATTCTATTCATACCTATTCCTTCAGATTTTGACAATAATAACCATTTTATAGTCTCCAATCCCTCTTCTTGTGGTATTTATGTTTATAGGCTATCCATGTCCATTGTGAATAATATGTCATGTATACCCTCTATCTTCACTTCCTCTAGCAGTGTTAAGAAGTGAGTGCTTGGAACAATGGCTGTGTTATCTATATACATTCCTAAAACATACAGTAGGCTGGTTGTGGCTGCTATATAGTAGGCCTCCCTGGGAGTTTTTCAAATTTGTATGAATTTTCGCAATAATGTACATTACTAACCATATGAATGAGATTGCGTCATGAACATTCTAGTACTACATGAAATCCACCCTTTTGTTCTGCCTCTATCCAAATTTCTTTAACCATCTCCTGTACTTGTACCACTGGATCATTTTCTATCGGTAAATGAGTATTCCTACCTGATGATAGTTTCAAACATTCTTTTCTATAATCACTTGTATTCAAGATCACAATTGCTCCTCCTTTATCATCTGGCTTCATGGTGATAGTATGCTCTTCACAAAATTCTTTTAAAATCGTTCTTTTTTTATGTGACAAAGTCCCTTTGTTTTTTTTCATAAAATGTATCTTCTGAATCTGATTCAAAGTAGATCTTTCAAATCAATCCATTATAGTAATATAAACTTGAGCATTAAAGTTACTTTTGGGTTTAAATGTTCTATATTCAGAAATGTCTTGTTATATTATGTGTTGCTCGTCCAGTGTTGCACAAGATATCTTTAACATCAACTTCTGTAACAATTTGAAAACATATTTTTCTTGATAAGAGAAATTTGAACCCTTTCTCTAAGGTATTCATCTGAACCAAGCTTAGTCTCTTAATCAAGATGTTGACCACTAAGTTCTCTTTAGCATGATTACTTTTCATGGTGGATTTTGTTTTCTGACCTGTTCTGATCTTTGTTCTCGGTCTGAAAAATACACTTGCTTTTCTAGAAATGTTGAATGCCTCTGTCTATCATGTATGTTAAAATCAAACCATTCTTTATCTTGAGTACCAATAGCATCAAAAACTATATCTGTCTGGTCATCCAATTCTACAATTTGAATTTCAGATTACTTGCTTCTCGTAGCACCAGTAAATATTTTCCTTCTCCTGTGGGATCCGTTTGAAACAGAGTTGTATGCTAATCAACAGAGGGTGTGGGTGTGGGTGGTGGTAAAGGAGACTGCAACACCCTGATGTTGTGCACTTTGGATCTAACATGAAATACCTTTCTCAGAAATGTGTAAGAATAGCTTTGCCCTTCTCCCTAGCTCTGCAACTGTGGTATCAGCCTCCGAATTCTCCTCCCCTGCACCAATGGCTTTCAAATGCATGTGTCACATGGGCCTTGAGTCAGATGGGTCACCGCCTTTCCTTGGTCATCATCATCATCATCATGCTTAGACTCATCATTGATCTATGATCTCACCCTGAATAACCTTTCTCTGAATCCTTGTTCCATTGAATCCCTCACACCAAATCCCATCCGCTAAACTAGCAGTGAGGTTAATGCTGGATACTGCACTGCCGCCATTTTACCTGGTCAGGAAATTAAATTTCAAACTTGGAGTGTAATGCGGTAACTTCCTCGGGAGTGACAGGTTTCTATATGCTATAGTAGGTGGTTGGTCGCTAAATCAAGGGCCATCAATAAAACCAATTATTATTATTTATTATTATTATTATTATTATTATTATTATTATTATTATTATTATTATTATTATTGGCTAATGGGTTGGACTGCATCACATGCAAGGCACTGTTGGCCCAAGCAACACTGTAGCAGCTGGAAAACTAATATTGCATCTCCAGAAGCTGCACTATTGTGAGACTTGAAACCAAAACATGACAGAAAGTTTAGTTTAAAACATGATACAGGGCTTTTCCTGTTATGCAACTATGAGGAATTCGACCATCCGCATGGTGGGTGTGCGCTCACCTGGGCTTTTTAAAAAAACATTTTTTATTTTTATTCACAATTTTATTTCGTTTTTCAACACCTGTGCTTTTTTTTACATTTTATATGAAATTGAATGATGGTAGATCAGCCTCTGGAAAATGTGTGGGGCTAATCTGCACACATTTTTGTATGCTAACTGCGCGGCATGGACATAGACCTGTGTTCTCTGGGTGTACACAGCCTACGGGCACAGTCCTCCCTGTCATATTTAGTTGTTATCGGACAAGTGGAGTATACAATGAATCTCAGAAGGGGGAGGGCCTAAACCTTCCTCCTGCCATGGCCAGCCTAATTAACTATCAAAGGCTCCATGGATATGCCCTGTCCATTTGTTCACCCTCTGCAGATGGTGGCAGTAATTAACATAATTATCATACTAATTGAGTACACTTCAAACAGGGCCTCATGGGGGCTAGCTGCAGAGGCTAAAACAAAGGAGACAGGAAACACCAACACCATTTTCATATGCACTGTGTCAACCTGAAGCCAGCTCCCGCCCTAAAGTATCAATGCCAGTGAGTTGTCATGTCTGGTAAATGTGTTTACCATAGGCAACCCCCTGCTGGTGGGCCCCATTCAGAGTGTAGGAATATGTGATTTCATGGAGACAAAAAGTCTGTTCTCACCAAAGCTTCATGGGAGACCTTCCGCTTTTATCACGACCCACGGAGAGCCCAATTAACCACAGAGACCCTTTGAGCAACAACAGACAGGAAGATGGGTGGGACTTGGTATTACATGTTTTCATCCCTTTACCTTTTCTGTTGCAAAGTACTGTGGTTATGACCTCATGCATACAGGTAATTGTTGGTCGGGACCCCAGATTTGTTCATTAAGGTAGGCTTAGCTTACACCAATCACAGTGACCAATTTGGCTTTAAAAGAGGGCTCAGCCCCTCTTTTGGGCAGATCATCTGAATACTTTGCAAGGAGTAACAAGAAGAACTAATTTGGACTCTGGCTGAAGGTACAGTCTGCCATACAGCCTCTGCCAGTGAAGGAAGGCAAGGATTTACAAAGAGGGAAGCATGATCCATCCTCTAAACATCTCCCAGGGATCAGACAGAGATACTGAATCCAGAGGACCCTCCTGCTTCTCCAGAACCGGTACCCAGCCAGCACACAGCGTGCCCTGCTAGGCTCTGCAAGCAAGCTTCCTAGGTGGGAAGTGACAGAGAGTATCTGAATTAAACCAAGGACAAGATAGATGCCTGCAACACTCTGCTCAGCTTTAGGCCGTCCACCTTAAAGGACGACATGAGCCCAGTGAAGAAGCTAGGAGGAGTGTATCGACAAGCGTCAACCAGCATCCACCTTAAAGGACATTTTTGAGCCAGTCGAGCCCCTCGAGCTACAACCGACTGCACCGCTGACTGTTGTCACGCCTCAGTCGTTGACGTTGTCCGAGACGCCTCAACGAGTGCTTCAGACCCATCAACCAGCACTGAAAGAATGATTCCTGATCCTGAGCCACTGTGTAGGCCAGCCTGCAGCCGTCTGTCCAGCCTCGCTCGCCGTACTGCCTCCCGCCTGATACCCGCAGCTGTCTCCCATCTTGAAGTCTGTCGCATGGGATGCAAAGCGCCCTGAAACTGACATTACACTGTCGAGCACCAAGAATTTATACAAGCACAAAGTACATTGTGGTTCTGTCCACCTGGTCCTTCTATGAAGGCGTTTAGTGATATTTTATGACCCATTGCTCCATGTGTGCTATCCTTGAACTATAGCGATTAATTACTTTACCGATTACCCTCCTTTCAGTATCCAGAGTGCATCCCTTTCCCTTCTTTGAAACTGTCTGTCCTCTGCATTTCCTTTACAGGGTGGGTTGGATTTTGTAGTGTGCTAGAACTGCCTTTTGTGATTATAATAAAGTAAATATTGTTATACAACCTTGACTGGACAGTCCATTTTATTGTTGGGTAATAATTGCATTTTCGCTGTGTTGCAACTAACCACCGATCCACAACCTTGTGGTGATAAACCTGCCTTCCGTCCACGTTACCAAAATTGGACAAGGAGGTTTATAATTTGCTTGTGTTTCAAATTTTTGGTTTTAAAAAAAATGTGTATTGTTCATTTATAAGAAGCTTAATGCACATCTGTTGCACACCATTTTCTTGTTTCCAAGAGAAACGCTTTGCCCCTGAGCTATCCTTCCCCTCTCTGTTCGGGTAGCTTCTGGTGTACTAGAGGTGTGGGGCTGATTGATGGTTTAGAAACCGATATTCATCCCTGGACCACTAGTTCCCCCGGAAGTTGATACGTCACAGCGCCATTATTGGGTAACAACATCCCACCAGGCAGTCACACAGCTCCTACACTCCTGCAAGTTAGGAAGTAACGAAATACCCTACTTTCAGAGTTCTTTGTTGAGGCTTAAAAACGCTTCAGTGCCAGCAAGTGGTGCCCCTACCACTGCCCAGACAGTCCACTCCACCCGTTGTTTCTGAATAGAGCAGACCCTACAATGTGTAGCACTCCATTGCTACCCATGCCCCATGCCAAACACTGGATGAAACCAATGTTTAAGGCCAGGATGCAATGGCACCACTTGGAAATAAAGTATCTCTCAGGATATCTTCAGAGTCACGTTGTATCCCTGTGAGGAGGCAGGCTGCCATTTGCAGTGTTTGGACTAGCAGCCATCTTGGTACCACTTCCGGGAATTCTGAACTGTTCTGTGTTTGCTGTTAAGGCCAAAGTGCATGGAGGTACTGCGGAGTACAGCCTGGCGCTGTAAAGCACAGTCCTTCAAGACGAGGTGGAGGTGGGGGAAGGGGTGGGGGGGAATCGGGTAATGACAGGGACAGACACAGGAGCTTTGGGAGAGGCCACACCATGTATTTCTACTGCTGAGTGTCGTGAATCAAAGCACTGCACCGAGAAAAAAAAAGAGAGGGCTGTACATTGGCACAGCTGTGTTGGTACCAGGCAATTGTTGCCACCGAAATTCCGTTAGAAATCCGTTGAGCCGAATATTGTAGAAGCCAGAACCCAAAGGTCAGAGGTTACAGGAAAATAACTGCACGAAACTGTGTGCAGGCCGGCCCGCTGCAAGCAACATCTGGACCGTGCCACTGAGCTGACATAGGGAAGGTGCAACGTGTGTGGCCTAGGCCCACTCCTGCTCTGAACGTTTTGACTCTCGGAAAGACCTTTAGGTTGGCATTCTTAAATGCCCACGCGGGGGCAACTGTTACTGGATGTCTCTTTAGGGTCTTCCCAATCAGGGAACAGACCGGGAGATCTCACTGAAAATCATGCTACTGTATCCAGAGAACCCTCCTGCTGCTTGGAGTATTCCTGCTTCCCAACATACTCCTGTTAAGACAGTCTGGGGCGGTGGGTGGGTCTCCTATTATGGTGCCTGCAACTACGATTTATTTCAATAACATGCTTAAGAGTTCCTTTAATCACATCCTTTTACTTTTCAAATCCACATCTTTTTGTAGTGTCCTTGGGGGTGCACTGCTTTTTTTTAGCATGTTCCTCTTGTTTGGACTTTCCATTCTTTATGCATTAACTGTGATAGTCCCCAGCATCATAGGGGGAGTTCGGCCCAAGCTACTCAGTGGTGAGCCGAGATGCTTTAAGTAGGCGTGTGGCCTAAGGCTCTGGTTGGATAGGGACCTGTGGGGAGCTCATCTGAAGTGTGTGAAGCCTCTGACACTCTCCCGCGTGTACTCTCCCATGGCCTTCCTGGGAGAAGAGGAAGAAGGCAGGTTCCTCGAGGCGGGAGAGGGCCAGAAGCGGGATGAGAATGGGGCGCGTGAGCAGGAGAAGGCGTCTCCTCAGCAGGGGGTTTCATCAGCGGACGGGGTAGTCGGCCCATCAGCAGGGAGAGTCATTAGCAGGATTGGGAAGAGGCTCGTCAGCAGGGAGAGCTGCGGGAGGAGGAGGCTCGTCAGTAGGGGGAGGATCACCAGCAAGGGGGTGGGTGGGTCATCAGCAGGAGTAGTGTCAGTGGGAGGGGCGGGGCAGTGGGGGCGGGCCCCTCGGATCGGCGGGCGGGCGGAGGACCAGCCCCCGCTCTGCTGAAGTGCTTCCTGTGCAGACAGCTCCTGGTGCACACATGCTCTGCCGGGGAAGGGATGGCCGTGCTGCGGAGGCTGAGCAGCGGGCGCGGAGCCTGCCCTCCACCCGCTCTCTGAGGACCCGCGCCCTGTGGATGCTCGAACCCTGAGGTTGCCCGCATGGATCCAGCGCACTGTCTCTGAAGCCCACCTACGGCGCGGATGCACGCCCTCTGAAGTCCCCTGGCTAGGATGCCCACCCTTTGAAGGTGCCCCCATGGGGGGGTCGGATTTGCACCCTGCTGTCTTTGCCATGGATCGGTGGCACTGCTGGGATGTGCGCTCGCCGGGGGTGTCCTGCATCCCATTCTGCATGACAGGTGAGTGACCCCTCCACTGCTCCTCACACATGTTCACCTTTCCCTCGCCCCCCTCTGGTGCCTCTCACTTGTCTCCACTGATGACTCTCCCTCGCCCGCCCGGCGCCTCTTCCCTGGCATGCCCATCCTGCCAGTGTCTGCCCCGAGTGTCTGTCTGTGGGGGGCCTGGTTACGCTGCTTGGGCCGGCAGGTGAGGCGACGTGGACCCCCTGCTGACGCTCATTGGGCGGGGTACCCAATCTTCAAATTAAAAAGGATCTGGTTCTGATTCTGCCCATTCGTCGCTCCCAGGGCAAAGTGCAGTGCCCAGTGAGCACAACCCCAAGTGATCAGCTACAGGTGCCAGCATCGTGCCCCGAGTGGCCAGCACAGGGACATCAGTGACAACCTCCCAGCCCTCGGTCCTGGGCTCCCAGCTGCCAACCCCCGCTCCTGGTGCACAACATCGAATGCACCGCCCTCCAAGCTCCAGGGTGCCCACGCCCAGCGATGAGTCTTTAGGGCTCATCTGCCTGTGCCCACATTTTGGATTCCAGCGCCCAGCACTTCGGGCTAGCTCGCGTTGCCCAACTTCTATGCCCAACGTGCAGCAGATATGACACAGCGCCTCCCTGCTCAGCTGCCAGTGGGGGCTCCCAGCTCCTGCATCATGTGCCCAGGAACTACAGCAATGTGCTCGGCATCTAATACCCAGCTCCCTGGGCCCTGTTTCCACTGCCCAGCTTCCACGCCTGGGGCCCAACCTGCTGCCAGTATCCAGCTCGCGGTGCCCAGTCCCGGCTATTCTGGGACCTCAAGCGGGAAGGACCTGTGTGGCAGCGGCTAACACCGATGGCTTCGCGAGGCGCGTCTAGACACCGTGTGTGGCACTTGTTCTGTGCGCTGCGGTCAATGTCAAATATCACTTGCCATTTTGCCAGGTAACATCTGGTCTGTTTATGTTGGTTCATTGATATACACGCCAGCACATCTTACATACATACACTCACTGGATGAATACAGGGCACCCAGATAACGCCCCCTGAATCATGGTCACGTGATACAGGTGGCTTCAGAAATATGTGCACATGTCTGCCGTGTTTTTTCGGTGCACCTGCTTTAGACTTTGTCAGTACCATGCCCCTGCCAAAGGTCACACTCTGTTCAGGAAATACATATCTCTGTTTCAATAATGTGGTAAAAAGCGTCCCCCTGCCTCTTCATCCTTCAGCCTCTACATAAATTTGGTTCGCCAGGTGATAGTATTGTAGACACCATGCCTGTAGGCAGTCAGTGCTGCCCGCCGGTGCCCTGCTGGCTGAGAAAGTCAAGCTTTCTTGGTAGGTCTATTTGTGGAGAGGAAGGAGGGCCATTATTTGATGCATTGTGTTTTTGGTTTCTGGAACGTGCAGGGGCTGGGACCGTGCATGTCCACCCCATCCATGCAGAAGAGCTGGCCCTGCGCCTTCCCAGGCTCTTTTGATTGTGGCCTTTGGAGCGTTAGTCCTCCAGTCTCTTCTCATGTGGGGATTTTGGTGGAATTCATCGGCCAACCTCACTGTGGTTTTGTAGAGCGATGCTGCTGCACTGGAGTATCACTAGATGTTTGTAGGCGAGGAGCGCTGCTGCACTGGGGTATCACTAGATGTTTGTAGGCAAGGAGCGATGCTGCACTGGGGTATCACTAGATGTTTGTAGGCGGGGAGCGATGCTCCTGCACTGGGGTATCACTAGATGTTTGTAGGCGAGGTGCGATGCTGCTGCACTGGGGTATCACTAGATGTTTGTAGGCGAGGAGCGCTGCTGCTGCACTGGGGTATCACTAGATGTTTGTAGGCGAGGAGCGCTGCTGCTGCTGCACTGGGGTATCTCTAGATGTTTGTAGGCGAGGAGCGATGCTGCTGCACTGGGGTATCAATAGATGTTTGTAGGCGAGGAGCGATGCTGTTGCACTGGGGTATCACTAGATGTTTGTAGGCGAGGAGCGTTGCTGCTTCTGTACTGGGGTATCACTAGATGTTTGTAGGCGAGGAGCAATGCTGCTGCGCTGGGGTATCACCAGATGTTTGTAGGCGAGGAGCAATGCTGCTGTGCTCGGGTATCACCAGATGTTTGTAGGCGAGGAGCAATGCTGTTGCGCTGGGGTATCACTAGATGTTTGTAGGCGAGGAGCGATGCTGCTGTGCTCGGGTATAACCAGATGTTTGTAGGCAAGGAGAGATGCTGGTGCGCTGGGGAATCACTAGATGTTTGCATTCGAGGAGCGATGCTTCTGTGCTGGGGTAACACTAGATGTTTGTAGGGGAGGAGCAATGCTTCTGCGCTGGGGTATCACCAGATGTTTGTAGGTGAGGAGCAATGCTGCTGCGCTGGGGTATCACCAGATGTTTGTAGGCGAGGAGCAATGCTGCTGTGCTCGGGTATCACCAGATGTTTGTAGGCGAGGAGCAATGCTGTTGCGCTGGGGTATCACTAGATGTTTGTAGGCGAGGAGCGATGCTGCTGTGCTCGGGTATCACCAGATGTTTGTAGGCAAGGAGAGATGCTGGTGCGCTGGGGAATCACTAGATGTTTGCATTCGAGGAGCGATGCTTCTGCGCTGGGGTATTACTATATGTTTGTAGGCGAGGAGTGATGCTGCTGCACTGGGGTATCACTAGATGTTTGTAGGTGAGGAGCGATGCTGCTGCACTGGGGTATCACTAGATGTTTGTAGGCGAGGAGCGATGCTGCTGCACTGGGGTATCACTAGATGTTTGTAGGCGAGGAGTGATGCTGCAGAACTGGGGTATCACTAGATGTTTGTAGGCGAGGAGCGATGCTGCTACACTGGGGTATCACCAGATTTTTTCATTCGAGGAGCGATGCTGCTGCGCTGGGGTATCACTAGATGTTTGCAGGCGAGCAGCGATGCTGCTGCGCTGGTGTATCACTAGATGTTTGCAAGCGAGCAGCGATGCTGCTGCACTGGGGTAGCACTAGATGTTTGCATTCGAGGAGCGATGCTGCTGCGCTGGGGTATCTCTAGATGTTTGTAGGCGAGCAGCGATGCTGCTGCGCTGGTGTATCACTAGATGTTTGCAAGCGAGCAGCGATGCTGCTGCACTGGGGTAGCACTAGATGTTTGCAAGCGAGCAGCGATGCTGCTGCACTGGGGTATCACTAGATGTTTGTAGGCGAGCAGCGCTGCTGCACTGGGGTATCACTAGATGTTTGTAGGTGGGGAGCGATGCTGCTGCACTGGGGTATCACTAGATGTTTGTAGGCGAGGAGCGATGCTGCTGCACTGGGGTATCACTAGATGTTTGTAGGCGAGGAGCGTTGCTGCTGCTGCACTGGGGTATCACTAGATGTTTGTAGGCGAGGAGCAATGCTGCTGCGCTGGGGTATCACCAGATGTTTGTAGGCGAGGAGCAATGCTGCTGCGCTGGGGTATCACTAGATGTTTGCAGGCGAGGAACAATGCTGCTGTGCTGGGGTATCACCAGATGTTTGTAGGCAAGAGCAATGCTGCTGCGCTAGGGTATCACTAGATGTTTGTAGGCGAGGAGCGATGCTGCTGTGCTCGGGTATCACCAGATGTTTGTAGGCAAGGAGAGATGCTGGTGCGCTGGGGTATCACTAGATGTTTGTAGGCGAGGAGCGATGCTGCTGCACTGGGGTATCACTAGATGTTTGTAGGCGAGGAGCGTTGCTGCTGCTGTACTGGTGTATCACTAGATGTTTGTAGGGGAGGAGCAATGCTTCTGTGCTGGGGTATCAACAGATGTTTGTAGGTGAGGAGCAATGCTGCTGCGCTCGGGTGTCACTAGATGTTTTGCAGGCGAGGAGCAATGCTGCTGTGCTGGGGTATCACCAGATGTGTGTAGGCGAGAGCAATGCTGCTGCGCTGGGGTATCACTAGATGTGTGTAGGTGAGGAGCGATGCTGCTGTGCTTGGGTATCACCAGATGTTTGTAGGCAAGGAGAGATGCTGGTGGGCTGGGGAATCACTAGATGTTTGCATTCGAGGAGTGATGCTTCTGCGCTGGGGTATTACTAGATGTTTGTAGGCGAGGAGTGATGCTGCACTGGGGTATCACTAGATGTTTGCAGGCGAGGAGCGATGCTGCTGCACTGGGGTATCACCAGATGTTTGCATTCGAGGAGCGATGCTGCTACACTGGGGTATCAGCAGATTTTTTCATTCGAGGAGCGATGCTGCTGCGCTGAGGTATCACTAGACGTTTGCATTCGAGGTGCGATGCTGCTACACTGGGATATCACCAGATGTTTTCATTCGAGGAGCGCTGCTGCACTGGGGTATCACTAGATGTTTGTAGGCGAGGAGCAATGCTGCTGCACTGGGGTATCACTAGATGTTTGTAGGCGAGGAGCGATGCTGCTGCACTGGGGTATCACTAGATGTTTGTAGCCGAGGAGCGTTGCTGCTGCTGTACTGGGGTATCACTAGATGTTTGTAGGCGAGGAGCAATGCTGCTGTGGTCGGGTATCACCAGATGTTTGTAGGCGAGGAGCAATGCTGCTGCGCTGGGGTATCACTAGATGTTTGTAGGCGAGGAGCGATGCTGCTGTGCTCGGGTATCACCAGATTTTTGTAGGCAAGGAGAGATGCTGGTGCGCTGGGGAATCACTAGATGTTTGCATTCGAGGAGCGATGCTTCTGCGCTGGGGTATTACTAGATGTTTGTAGGCGAGGAGTGATGCTGCTGCACTGGAGTATCACTAGATGTTTGTAGGCGAGGAGCGATGCTGCTGCACTGGGGTATCACTAGATGTTTGTAGGCGAGGAGCGATGCTGCTGCACTGGGGTATCACTAGATGTTTGTAGGTGAGGAGTGATGCTGCGGCACTGGGGTATCACTAGATGTTTGTAGGCGAGGAGCGATGCTGCTGCACTGGGGTATCACTTGATGTTTGCATTCGAGGAGCGATGCTGCTACACTGGGGTATCTCCAGATTTTTTCATTCGAGGAGCGATGTTGCTGCGCTGGGCTATCACTAGATGTTTGCAGGCGAGCAGCGATGCTGCTGCGCTGGTCTATCACTAGATGTTTGCAAGCGAGCAGCGATGCTGCTGCACTGGGGTATCACTAGATGTTTGCATTCGAGGAGCGATGCTGCTACACTGGGGGATCACCAGATGTTTTCATTCGAGGAGCGATGCTGCTGCACTGGGGTATCACTAGATGTTTGTAGGCGAGGAGCGATGCTGCTGCACTGGGGTATCACTAGATGTTTTTAGGCGAGGAGCGTTGCTGCTGCTGTACTGGGGTATCACTAGATGTTTGTAGGGGAGGAGCAATGCTTCTGCGCTGGGGTATCACCGGATGTTTGTAGGTGAGGAGCAATGCTGCTGCTGTACTGGGGTATCACTAGATGTTTGTAGGGGAGGAGCAATGCTTCTGCGCTGGGGTATCACTAGATGTTTTTAGGCGAGGAGCGTTGCTGCTGCTGTACTGGGGTATCACTAGATGTTTGTAGGGGAGGAGCAATGCTTCTGCGCTGGGGTATCACCGGATGTTTGTAGGTGAGGAGCAATGCTGCTGCGCTGGGGTATCATTAGATGTTTGCAGGCGAGGAGCAATGCTGCTGTGCTGGGGTATCACCAGATGTTTGTAGGCGAGGAGCAATGCTGCTGCACTGGGGTATCACTAGATGATTGTAGGCGAGGAGCGATGCTGCTGTGCTCGGGTATCACCAGATGTTTGTAGGCAAGGAGAGATGCTGGTGCGCTGGGGAATCACTAGATGTTTGCATTCGAGGAGCGATGGTTCTGCGCTGGGGTATTACTAGATGTTTGTAGGCGAGGAGTAATGCTGCTGCACTGGGGTATCACTAGATGTTTGTAGGCGAGGAACGATGGTGCTGCACTGGGGTATCACTAGATGTTTGTAGGCGAGGAGCGTTGCTGCTGCTGTACTGGGGTATCACTAGATGTTTGTAGGCGAGGAGCAATGCTGCTGCGCTGGGGTATCACCAGATGTTTGTAGGCGAGGAGCAATGCTACTGTGGTCGGGTATCACCAGATGTTTGTAGGCGAGGAGCAATGCTGCTGCGCTGGGGTATCACTAGATGTTTGTAGGCGAGGAGCGATGCTGCTGTGCTCGGGTATCACCAGATGTTTGTAGGCAAGGAGAGATGCTGCTGCGCTGGGGAATCACTAGATGTTTGCATTCGAGGACCGATGCTTCTGCGCTGGGGTATTACTAGATGTTTTTAGGCGAGGAGTGATGCTGCTGCACTGGAGTATCACTAGATGTTTGTAGGCGAGGAGCGATGCTGCTGCACTGGGGTATCACTAGATGTTTGTAGGCGAGGAGTGATGCTGCGGCACTGGGGTATCACTAGATGTTTGTACGCGAGGAGCGATGCTGCTGCACTGGGGTATCACTTGATGTTTGCATTCGAGGAGCGATGCTGCTACACTGGGGCATCACCAGATTTTTTCATTCGAGGAGCGATGCTGCTGCGCTGGGGTATCACTAGATGTTTGCAGGCGAGCAGCGATGCTGCTGCGCTGGTGTATCACTAGATGTTTGTAGGTGGGGAGCGATGCTGCTGCACTGGGGTATCACTAGATGTTTGTAGGCGAGGAGCGATGCTGCTGCACTGGGGTATCACTAGATGTTTGTAGGCGAGGAGCGTTGCTGCTGCTGTACTGGGGTATCACTAGATGTTTGTAGGGGAGGAGCAATGCTTCTGCGCTGGGGTATCACCAGATGTTTGTAGGTGAGGAGCAATGCTGCTGCGCTGGGGTATCACTAGATGTTTGCAGGCGAGGAGCAATGCTGCTGTGCTGCGGTATCACCAGATGTTTGTAGGCGAGGAGTGATGCTGCTACACTGGGGTATCACCAGATCTTTTCATTCGAGGAGCGATGCTGCTGCACTGGGGTATCACTAGATGTTTGCAGGCGAGCAGCGATGCTGCTGCGCTACGGGTACCACTAGATGTTTGCAGGCGAGCAGCGATGCTGCTGCACTGGGGTATCACTAGATGCTTGCATTCGAGGAGCGATGCTGCTGCGCTGGGGTATCACTAGATGTTTGTAGGTGAGGAGTGATGCTGCTGCTGCACTGGGGTATCATCTCAATTCCAGAGGACAGAAGTGATGCTGCTGGCCCATTGTGAAGGGATGGCAGTTGGCAGGGATGTTGATGTCTCGTTGGTATTGTTAAATGTCAAGAAGTGAAAAGCGATGTTGATTACCCTGGAGTCCCACTAATGCTCTGGAGTTGAGGAGTAATGCTGCTGTCCCTGGTATCATTGCAGTTCTGGAGGTGAGGAGGCACTCTGCAGTTCTGGGCATCATTCAAGGCCTAGCAGTGAGTAATGATGTGGCTCCTCCATGGGTATTTTCGAAGGTCTAGAGGTGAAAGAGTGATGCTGCTACCCAATGATTTCACTAAAGTTCTGGTATTGAGGAGCGATATTGCTGTTAAGCGGTATCATTGAAAGTCTGGCAATGAGGAGTTATGAGTCTCCTCCATGGATATCATTCAACTTCAAGAGGTGAACGAGCGATGCTGTTGCCCCTAGGTTTCCCTAAAGGTCTAGAGTTGAGGAGTGATGTTGCTGTGCAGGGGAGTCTTTGAAGGTCCAGTGGTGAAAACTAATGCTGCTGCCCCGTGCTATCAGTACCATTATGGAGTTGAGTAGTGCTGCCGATGCATGCGTGTGTCCCAGAAGGTGACGAGGTGGGGAGGAATGCCGAGGCCCTGCATTACAGTTCTGGAGATAAGGGTGGTGGCTTTGGTGGCTTTTCAGCAAAGATCTGGCAGCGAGGAGTGTTGCTGCTGCCCTTGATTACCATAGAAGTTCTGGGGTCGATGAGCACCGCCGCTGTTCGGAGCTATCCTTGAACCTGAAGTGAGGATCAAGGCTGTTGTCGCAGGCTGTGGGCATTTGTTATGTGATGCCGCATGAATATCCTGAAGGGGAAGAGTGATGCTGCTGTCTTGTGGCATTTGTGAAGGTCTGATGAATAGGAGCATTGCTGCTGACTTGGGGCAATTGTTGATCATGTTAAAGTTAGGAACGATGCTGCTGCCTCGGCGGGTCTCATTGAAGTTCTGGAGGTGGGAAGTGATGTTTCTGTCTCGAGTCATTACTCATCATCTGGAAGCGTAGCCTGATGCTGCGGTCCCAACGTATCGTTGACGCTCTGGAAATGAGGAACCGTGCATCTGTCCTAGGGTTATCGTTGAAGATCTTCAGGTGAGGCACAATGCTGCTGCCATCTGTATATCTGTATAGTGCAGTGACTCTGCCATTCGCCGCCATTGCATGGAATGCACTTCCATCCATCGTCAAGGCACTAATCAATCACCTTGCTTTCAGGAAAGCGATAAAGACACTTCTTTTCTGAAAAGGGTCTCCTCTTTTGGTTGTTCTTCACTTGGAACTTCCTCCTCTCAGCGCCAAGATGCCCTTGCTCGCCCTCTACAAAATTCACTAACATAACATAACCTACTATTACCAAAGTCCTGGCGGTGTAGTGTGATGCTGCTGCCCTGGCTGTCATTGAACATCTGGAGGTGATGAGCGATGCTGCAGCTCTGTGGGTAACTTTTAACTTCAGGGTTTAGGAGCAGTGCTGTTATCACACACTATAAGTGATGTTCCGGCAGGAGGAGTGATACTGCTAATGTTTGAGGGTGTCCCTGAAAGTCTGGGGATCAGGAGGGGTTCTGATTTTCAAGGGTACCATGGAAGGTCCGAAGGGAAGGATCACTACTTCTCTGGCACTGGGGATTGACAAAACAATGCAGTCCAGGTGATTACACTGAAGGTTTGGAGGCGTAGTACAATGCTGCCGCCGCCGCCGCCCTGGGCCACCATTGAAGAAGTTCTGGAGGTGTGGTTGGTTCTTGCTGTCCAGAAATATCATCAAAGTCCTGGAAATGAGCAGTGCTGCTGCACTGGAGCGGTTGTGGAAAATTCTGTGCTACCATTGAAGGTCTGGGGGTGAGGAGTAATGTTGAGGTTTTTGGGGTTTTGTGGGAGTTCTGGAAGTGAGTAGCAATGCTGCATTCCCGGGTTACCATTGAAGGTCTGCTGGTGAGACGTGGTGCTGTGATCTAGGGTGTCATTGAAGGTATGGGGGTGAAATAGTCAGCACTTTTTCATATTTAATGCTAAAATGATGCAGGTAATGTTGTTTATCAATGTGAAATCTGCTCATCGGACCCCACTTTCATAATGCTCGAGGCCAAAAAAAATTCACACATGTACCTTGCTGTGATCGTTTCCTGACACCCCAAGCAACTGCACTGCAGTGGCAGCAGGAATGGTTCAAAGGTTGCATGTGCACCCCTGAACACAGCTGCTGGAACACAAAGCAATTATTTTAAAGTATTATTTAAAAGTGATTATGACGTAGTCGCTAATAAAATGACACAGTTATAGAGCCACAACTACTGCATGTCAGATTATGGTCAGCCTGGTGAGCAGTGACTCATTCAGGACTGGGACTTGTTTTTTTTTTTTAATTTTTATTATTAATTGTGCTTTTGATAATTCAACCTTTTACACAAAGTCAAGTGAAAAGCAACAGATATCATAGCTCTCAAAAGCAAAAATATCACATGATTCCATGACATTCAATGGATAAAAACGGCCATCAGATAGTAAAACCATCCAATAAGCAAGAAGCCATCAAAGTGTAATGTTTAAAAGCCGTAATAAAAGGGGATGTAAAAGCAATGAAATACATCACTGCGTGCTTTTCGATGGGGGAAAGGAAAGAACTATGCGCCAAGTTGTTAAATAGGTAAAATGTTCAGATGAGCTTATCATTGATACGGTTCCAAATGTGGCATGCTGCCGCCATAACATCCAAAGATTTGGCGAAATAAATAGCGCTCCAAAATTGGGCAAACCCATAATCTCCAAATTTCCCATAGCCTTTAGTGTAAAAAATCGTCAAGAGGCTGCAATTGGTGAGCACATCGAGCGGTTTCAATTTCTTGATTGCCTATCCTGCATAGTCGGTCCTCTCTAGGCACACCAGTCCAGGCACCTGTGTTGGCAAAGACTGGCAACTGTGTGCCACGCACATATAAAATAAATCGTATAGGCGGGGGCGAAAGGCACTTAGTAAGGTAACTACAGGGTTTGTTGAGGAAATTGCCTTGGTGAGTGTATTTGACATACTTGGCTTTGCCTGACAGATGAGTAAGAGACTGGATTCTGTGCCATTCCATCGTCCTTTTCACATGGCGAGAAAGGTGGAAATCAATGACGGTGACCAGGGGGTTATCCACCCCTATATCAAAGAAATGGCTTTTAACCATACGATCCAACTCGGTGAACAAGCGCTGCGAGAGCGCCTGTCCTGATGGGTCTTAACTAACCTTAGCAAAGGGTTGCCATTCCCCTTGGGGTAAGTGATGTTTGCCCAAAGTCTGCAAGCTGACATTTTTCAACAGGCCAATAGTGATGGGAGTCCCAACTCCACTGGGGTGGCAAAGGGTAGGCTCAAGAGGGAAGGTAATATTTTAGCCTTCAGGGTCACCAACCACTTAACAGAGCGTTCTGGATAGATCTGAAAACCATAATGTATGGTGGGCTCGATAAACATCCTATAAACTCGAACTTTGGCCTTGATGGAACCTCCCCCAATCTCATTTATAGTTCTCCTAAGTACCAACCACCTCTTCCAGGCCCTTGTCTGAATATTACTTTACAGGTGCGTGGCGCAACAATTGATCCGTAAGTAAACACCCAGGTATGTGTACTCACTGGTACACTCAATAGGGCAGTCGCGCACCCGGCAGGTAAAGTTTTCATTTTTTGTAAGCTTCTTCTCAAAAAGAACAATCTTAGTTTTATGGGCGTTTAACCCAAGGCCATTCATTTTGGCGTACAGAGAAAGAGCACCCAAAGAACATTGTAGATCAATGGGAGTTCTGGCCAGTATCGCTGTGTCGTCAACGTATGTAAGGCAGTGTAAGCTCTTATCACCATAAGTGGGAGGATGTTTATTTCCGAGCCGTTCGAGAGGTTAGTGAAAATCTGCAACATACAGATTATACAACAGGGGTGCTAAATACAGCCCTGTTTCTGCCCCTTGTTTGTAGGTTAGAGGTCAGAAAAATCCCCCTCCTGGGATAAACCAATTCAAATTTTCGTGTCCGAACATAACAATTTATGGAAATAAAGGAGGGAGGGGTCAATACCCCAACTGGCTAATTTCCCCAGAGACGCCTGCGTGTGACACTATTAAAGGTCCCAGAGTAATCCACAAAACATATATACAGTTGGGAGTCTGGATATTGCCTGGAGTCTGAAATAAGCTATGTTGGGAAGTGCTATAATTCTTTCTGAACCCCGTTTGAGAGAAGTGAAAGAGTCACTTTTCAGAGACCCAGGAAGTCATGAGTTTCAGCAATATGCTTGCATACATTTCTAAGGAGCAGTCGAACATTTCAAGCATGTGATAGTTCATGGGGACCTCACGGTGGCCCATTTTTTGGACCTGGACCAAAAAAGAGTGGAGCCAGGTGTCGGGAATTGTTCCTGTGTCACAGACATGAACAAACAAGGAGTGAAAAAGGTTGGCCCAAAGAGCAAGGTCAGACTTAATGACCATGTTGTTCATGCCATCAGGCCCAACCATACATGATGATTTGGTTTTGCCAATAAGTTTCCCATAATCAGTTACTTTGTATAGGTGCCATACCAGGGATCCAGTCATAGATTTGTTATCAGATTTCGAGCAGTGACTCATTCAGGACTGGGCATTGTGTGTATTAGACGTCTGGCTCGGGTGTACCCACAACAACCATGTCCAGCCCAGGAAGCCACTCTTTAATCCCCTTGAAAAGGCACGTCACACCAGGAGGCTGTTTACTGTAGTCCTTTTTTGTTGTATTTTTTTCATTTTTTTTTTTTTTTTGTAGGCAGACTGAAAAAGGGGGCAGAGTTAGATTAGCCCAGACGAGAGATTTAGTCCACGGAGGGATGTCCCATCTTGGATTTTGCCAGTGCTCCCAAATTTCCTGTCCTGCCTCCCCACTACCTGCTGACAAGGTACTGTGGTTATGGGGAAGAAAAGAAGAAAGGACTGGGCTTGCCCTGAGACCATGAACTGTGTCTCCCAGCAACCACAGAATCAAGGAAGTGACCACTAGCTCTTGCTGCATCTCCAACCATCCTCAACGCTGGTTTGGGCACCTTCAAAGCCGTCCATGCTGCTGCAAGGGAACCGCCGGAGTCCATCACGACTGAGATACTTGATCTCCTCCACATCTCCGAGTTCGCTCAACGCTGATTTGAAAGCTCTGCCGTCTCCACCTCTGAGATCCTCTGAGCCTCGTAGCGTCCCTAGCTTGACAACACATGCCACTTACCAGCCTCTTTGAGGTTCAAGCCGACACTGCAACAGTAACACTATGCCGTGTTGAACCCACCAAGCCTGCTCACCGCTGAAAGCAAGTCTCTACTTCGAGGCATCCTAGTCCGCCAAGTCTTCCATGACCACCATCCTGACATTGCCTGCTGTCTCATAGTGTCTTCGACCCTCAACCGTCACTGCTGTCGAACAGCAGTGCATTATTGGAAGCCGGCTCGGCACTGACGGCGCCCATACGGTTTGATGTCAAAAAACGCTGTACAATGTTGAGCCCCAAAAACCAGAACATAAGTATTTGAATAGGCCTTGTCCCCCTGGTCTTCCTTAAAGGACCCTAATGACTTTTAATCCCCCTTTATCTACCTTTTTAAAAGACATATTCATATACGTTGACATTTGCTGTGTGAAATATTTTAGATGAGCACCCCTACCACAAACCCGAGTGCTCCTTTATTTTAAACTCTGTTTTCTCTGTGTTTTCCGCTACAGGTTTGGCCATTCGTGTTTCTGTTAATTCTGTGCATTTTTGTTCGTTTTATTTAAGATTCTATTTTTTAAACGAACTTTGGTTGGACATTCTTTTATTTTGGTTGGACATTCTTTTATTTTGGTATCCCACTACTATTGTTATTTGGGTCATTTCTTTACAAGCTTCCGTAGAGGATAGTCTGCCCTCGGCCTGCACTAGCCTAAGAGGCGAAGGGGGTATACCCGTCAGTCTGTGCCAGTTTCAACCATATGATCGGGATCACTGCTGGCTTAGTAGTAGTGTTGGGGCATTAAAAGCCCATCTTGTGTGTACAGTAGACAGGTCCTTCGTCTTGAGTTCTATTAAGAACTTCAGAACAGAGATTATTTTTTTCTTTTGTTACCTCTCCACGTTCTCTGTAATTGGGGCCACGTTCTCTGTAATCGGGTATTTATTTTGTCGGTCCCTTTATCCCTCAGCACCTGGGCGGCTTGCACCCATGCATGCGCAGAGTTTTAGGGACAGTCTTGGTGGTTTGTATGCTGCACACGCACCTCTCTGGTGGTCAAGGCTATGTGATGGGACTCCCTATTTACAGGTCATGATGTCCTACATGAGGGGTTCCAAGAAGGAGAGAGAACACACCCCACGGGGTCTCAAGAGCAGGGGGCAGCCAGTGCTCTATGGGTGATCATTTGCCAAACCAAAGCACTGTGCAATGCATAGAGAATTCCTGGTTGTTTGCAGCGGTAGCAGCATTAAATGGGGGCAATAATTCAGATAAAGATATGGACTAGAGCAGGGGTCTGCAAACGTTGGCTCTCCTGATGTTTTGGGCTACAAATCCTCTCTGCTGCCCTGGCTAGCATAAGCAATGGTGGGGGATCATAGAAGTTGCATTCAAAAACACAGTTGCTGGTGGCCCCTCTGAACCTCAAGACCCCTTTCATTTGAAAAGGCTGAAAGGTCCTGACACCATCCCTGCATGAGGCCTTGCACAGTGACAGGCATTTGGCCTTCAACTCATGTATGTAGCCCCCTGTCAGCGTGCCGATCCAGGACATACGTCCTTGGGTGAAGTAGGGAACTTACATTGCCATAGGCTCCTACTTTGTTGTCTGCTAGTAACAGGGTAGTTTGACCAAGCCCCCACCCATAGGCAGGACTTGCCTAAGCGGCGGCACCGCCCCAGGCGTCCAAACCAAAATTTGGCACCCCCCTCTCCTGCGCGCCACTGGTCATGGGGGCGGCGGGACGCAAACTTTTCAATAGGTGCTCATGCGAAAGCATATGAGCCCTATTGTTATTAAATGCGCTCCGCTCAAGAGAAAGGTGCCTGTTTAATTTCAATAGGGCGCCTGACGCGCCTTCTCCCACCATGCCAGCTACGGGGAGAGCTTGACGACTCCCCCCGAGCTGGCGTGGTGGGGGACTAATGGTACCTTCCCATAGGGTTCAGCAGTCTTAGGCCATGGGGGCCCAGGTATGGCCTGGAGCATGGGATCCTGGGAGTCCTAAGCCCAGGAGGGCTCGCATCATCATTGTGGTGTTGGCTATTACAGAGCCGGAGGTTGATGACAAGGCCCTATGAGGTGCTTCTGGATTGCGTTGGTCGCACAAGGACTATGGGCTTTAAATGGCGCATGGAAGCAAGGACTGCCACCCACTGGAGATTCCCTATGAAAGTGTCCCTCACTCTCTAATGCTGGGGTCTGCAACCTTTGGCTCTGCAGATCACTACAACATCCATCAGCCCTAGACTTCAAAGTCAATGGAACAGGATCATGGGAGTTGTAGTTACAAACATCTGGGGCGCCACAGATTGCAGGCATCTGCTCTAGGGTTTGCTGATCTAGCTCCCCTGTCGAGGATTTCTGATCTGCTGCCTTTCGCTCCCAGGGGTGTAGCTGCCCTCACAGTAAATGGTTTCCCACAAACCATGCCAGCTACAGGGAAGGCAAGCAACCAGCAGGTCCTCTTCAACCTGTGGAGGTGGTGTCACCCTCTTTGGCCCCCCTAGTCTGATATTTTGAAATATTAAAACAACGGGTTCTTGGAATCAGAGGATTGGACGCCCTTTGCAGGCATGAGGTCAGCACTCACTTATTAATGTCTGTCTGCTAATGCCTGGGGCATTGGCCAAAGAGGGTTTAGGGAAATCGGGGGGGGGGGGGCAGAACTAGTTTAGGCGTTGGGGAAATGCTTGGGGGTTTGCAATGTTTACTGGCGCTTATCTATGGAAGAATGTGTACGGTGAATGGGGCAGATGTCTTTCCCTAAGACGCTGTAATGACATTCTATAAATAATAATATTCTCCTAGCTGTGTGGCTTTTGGTAAGAATTATCCAATTTATTCCAAGCAATGAATGCGTGTCCCTGGTACCTCTCGCTGCCGCTACGCGGCCTACACGACTGGTCCTGCTGCAACTGTGAAGTGCAGAAGAGGCCAGCTGCCGGGAGACCTTTCAGCGAGAGCTTCCTTCCCATTGAGCCCAGGCCTGAAAGGCTCGGCTGGAGCGTTCTTTGTGTTTGCAGCTGTTTGTCATAGCATGTACCTGGGCTTTTGTCCTGCACTCTGACTAGGCCTGGTGCTTTATTTCGTTTCTTAGTGTTTTGCCTTTGCTCGCGGTTCTGACGTTGGACAAAATGCAATGTTTTCTTTCCCCGCGGGGATTTGGCGACATTGATTCGTGGGGGAGCAGCAGAGGCAACGCACGCCCACGGGGAAATAAAGCATCCTTTAAAAGGAAAAAAAGCCAAAGTTATATGAAAGAAGAAATGCCAAGAATGAAAAACCAGTCCATCTTAACAAAAGCTGCGGCGCCCGGCACTGGTCGCAACATAAACGTAGCTAATGCAAGCCAAGAGGAAGCTGTGTTGGTATGGAATGAGGCTGGTATTTGCCCTTTAGAATCTCTGTGTGTCTCTTGATGGTAATATTATGTTTATTGTAAATTGATGCCAATGCTCCAAGCTGGGGCAGCGTCATCCAGCCCTGGCATATCATACCACCGTGCAAGGCTGGCTTTGTCGGGCTCGGGTTGGCAAGGCAAGGCCTGGAGCCAGCCGCCATCAAGCAGGCCATAAGCATGGCAGTGAGTGAGCAGGAGCGCGAAAGCGCCACCCGGTACGGTACCACCACGGGTCATCACGTGGTTAAGAGAGAGGTGTGCTTGCAGCCTCTGCGTCTTCAGTCAGAGCCCTGCCTCCCCGCCTTTGACTTGGATGGTGTCAGTAGGAGCTTTGAGAGGAAATTATCTTAAAATGACGCTGGGAGAGTTGCAAGCCGGGCTTTCAGTAAGCTGGAGGTAGCTGGGGCAGAGCCTCCGCAGTCTCCAACATTTATTTCTGAGATGGGGCGCTGCTGGTGCTCCTTAATGTCCCCTGGTAGCCACAACCGATGAGGCCGGTACTAGGCTCAGGCATTTTTTTTCTAAAGGCCGAAGCTGATCTTCAGGCTTTACAAAAAATACCTTTTCTTTCATACTGGTGGCGCCGGCCTGCGCCAGGCATCCGTTTAACTAAGAGGTGTGCAGGGGATGGCGCCACCATTATGGAAGAAAAGGCAAAGCCAGTAGAAGCCATGGCCTTTTTTTCTAAAGTCTGACGCTCTCGCTCATGCGCAAGAGCTTCAGGTTTTAGGAAAAAAAGCCCTTGACTTCTAGCAGCCTCACCTTTTCTTCCTTAAGGGTGGCGCCAACCCTCTTCAGTAATCCATTTAATTAAGAGATGCAAGGATCACCCTTGGTTGATTCCATTGCGGACAAAATGGTGTGGCAGTGACCGCCGCCAAGGCATCCCTTTAGCTAACAGATGCAGGCAGTGATTTAAGTGCGGCAAGAAATTTAGGGGGGGGCTCATTTGGAGGCGTGGCTTCCACGATGGGCGTGGCCTAAAATTACCATAGTATGGTACACAAACAAATATATAGATGTTTGTAAGCATTTATATATTTGTGTGCGTATCTTACTATGGTTTGTGTACTTTCCAAGCCATCTTTATAAACATAGAAATATGTAAAAAAAGTTATTGACCCTCGGCAAACTTTGGACTCTGTGAGCCCCCACGCCGAGGGTCAAAGATGCTGCATTGACCTGGGGAGTGGGTGGGGATCATGTGTCCCTGGCATGGTGGGGCCAGGGGGCCCCAGCAGGGCCCTGGCTCAGCCACACTTTTCAGAGACTGCCGGTGCCCGGCTGGCCACGGCCCACTTAAATCACTGGATGCAGGGATCATCGCCCTCTCATCCATGTGCGAGGGTGCTGATCCTTGCATCTCTTAGTTCATGGGATGCTTGCCGGGTCGACGCCACAATGAAGGAAGAAAAGGTGTGGTGCCTACCCCTGCCATGCATCCCTTTACATAAGAGATGCAGGGAGGATCACCCTTGTACTCCAGGTAAAGGGTGATGATCGCTACTAATGAATGCCTTGCGGTTGTGGGTGGCACTTACCTAAGCTGCCTGCTGTCCGTTAGGCCGCGCTTCCTTGCAGAGCCCCCCTCGATTTCTCATGCCACGAAAAGCACTGACTGTGGGTAACAATAAGACAGCGCACTATAGTTATGCAATAGTGCAGTTTGTCAGGGGCAGATTGAACGCATGATTGGAGTAAACTTGCTTAGGTCATGCCCAGGAAAGGGGACACAGTTTTTAAAGATGGAATTTGACACCAAGAAACAGAGCACAGTATTATTTATTTAAATTTGTAGAGCGCTCAGCAGCCCGAAGGCATTAGTTACATAAAACAACATACAGGCATACATTTTGTACTATTTCTATAGAATATTTTGTACAGAACATGGATAGGTGGAGACTGAGAGGTTGAGGGAAAGTAGAGAGTGGTTAGTTAAAGAGAGCAGTTTTCAGGTATTTACCAAGGGCAAGGAGAGAAGTTTCTGCTCTGAGGGCAGTGGGGAGCGCATTCCAGAGCTTTGGTGCTATGTATGGGAGCCTATCCCTCCTGCTTTGGCTCTGTTGATGCGCAGAAATTCGCTGAAAGGTGGATGTGGGTGGGACCGTGTTCTACGCCACTTGTTGGCTTACCCCCAAAATCAGTGTGGACAGCACCTCAACTTCTACACCTCACAAAACATGTCGGGGGACTTTCATGCTGTGGCTTGAATTGGACCAAAACCAAGCCTTACCCTTGTCCGTGGCATTCTATAGTTTTGGCAACACACAAGACGGACAGCCAACACAATCAAATATGTTGGGGTAAATCTTCTATAAGGAAAGTGGTCGAAGTTCCCACTCCCCTATACTCATCGTCATTCCCTTCCCCCATTCAAGCCCCATACTTGGGTCCTTCCTTGCCTCCATCCACCCTGCAACATTGTGTTTTACTACAGTTCCAGTAAAACTGTAATTACGGTGTCATTGCCTCACTGAGCATGCACCTTCATGCAACCCCCACTTCCCCATCCACTTTACAAACCTCTTAAAGAACATGGCCAGCCAGAGACACACCCTTCCCATTGCCTGCCAACAAACCTGAGCCTCCAGCCATTCACATGCTACAGCCATTCACATGCAGATCGCGATCAAGCTTTGTGTTTTGGCTGCTTGGGAATGGGTTTTGTATCCCAAGCAGCCTACTGAGATACATAAGTTTCTTCCAGCACCTGCGAGATAGCACAGTGCAGTGTTGCACTGGCTTGCTATCAGCAGGGCTTGGGTTGAGTCCCCAATGGGGCGGACATAACAACAAGTATTTTTTTTAAAGCTGACATCCTGGAACGGGAACGTCGTACCCTTTAGTCCCACTCCGCTCCCCGGTACCATTTTGACCCCTGTTTAAGGAAATATTTATCTTATGCTATGCCGATGAGGATGGCTGCGAGACATCTCTTTTTTTGGGAATTCCTGGAGGGGCATCGGCCTATGCTAACATCACATGTGCAATCCGGCGCTTTGTGCACATTTTATAATCTCGACCAGGGCGTTTAGGGCGTCGAGAGCTAAACCATGCACTAAGCGGGAGGTCCTACGTTGTTGGATATGGGTCAGAAAACCTTAATTGACCGCCCCTCTCTCCCCTTTGTTCCTAAATACTTTTTATAGACTTCCCGACAGACTACTGTCGGGGGGAAATTCTCCCGGGGTCTGCTGGGCTGCCCGCTGTCCCCCGGGCAGGGAGGCCCCAACTCCTCCCGCGTATCCCAAAAATGAGTATGATGCACACGCAAGAAGCAAGGTGGTTCTGCTGTTTATTAAACAACGGCAGGGATGGGTCAAGGATCGTACGCGTCCGTCCTGACTCTCTCTCAAAATTCGTGGGGCTCGCAGGCCCTTTTTACCTCAGTATGACACGCTACTCGCGTCACCTGGGAAAGTTAGCAAAAAACCTATCGTCACTCTGGATTGGTTCCTCGAGTGGTAGGGTTAGTATAGCATACGTATAGAGAACGCTGTTAGTGGTTGAGGGTCAGTCAGGTGGTATACTTGGGTTGTCCCTTCTATTAGATACATGAAAATTGTTACATGAAGACCCCTGATGATTGGCTAATGTTAATGGTGTCAGTGATAAGTGCCCCATGTTCTGATTGGTCCACTCGCGAGCCCCCCTGTCTGGGACCATCGTTGTTCCCAGCTTGCAGTGCACCTGCCATTTGCAACAATGTGTAACTATGTGTTTGTGCAGACAATGAGTGGATTTGTTCATATGCTTGAAGGCAGACTACTCCCACCGCCGCAGATGTCCATTGAGCCGCTTCATTGTTGCTGCCTGTGTCTCAAAACGTGGGACCCAGGCGCCTCCTCTCTCCTGGGTCTGGCACCCTGTCAGGTTCGGCTTGGTCACGTGAGGAGAGACCGTGGTTGAGGCAGAATTCTGCACATTTAATATTGCATTTTCCACTGTGTGTCTGGCTTAGTTTGCAGGTGTGACCTTGGCTTCGGCTTGTGGTATGCGAGTTTGCAACATTGTTCCCTTGGCTGTCTGTTCTCGCCGGCTCATTCTGCAGGGTCAGCAAGTGTACTCTTGCTCGTTCAATGTTCATGGAGGCTCTTGCTTGCGGCCTACTTGGGCCTGGTGCATAGGTGGGGATGTTTGATGCACGGCGCTTTAAGTTACGGTACCATATTGCTTTATCCCCAGTATCATGTCTTCGTTATATTTCTCATTGCAATGCATGGGTTAGGAGAAGCGTCAGCAAGCATTTTAGATGAGTTCGTTGTGCGTCTTGCGTTTCTGCATTTTGAAAAACCTATGTGAAAAATAATAAAGATGCGCGTCTGTGGGTGTGTCCGTCACCTACGTCATAGCACTGAATATGTTCTTCGTGTGGATTGGTGTGGGAGTGTCCAGTGTGCATGTTTGCACGGGTGTTCTGACCGTTGGCTAGGTCGTCATGGAATCTCTAACGATGTGGTTATTTACTGTTGAATGGTTCAGTCGAGTTCATCCATGCCGCAGGTGTCGGCATGGGGTGGGCAGGCTGGTGGGCACATCCGTATGTTCCTGTACCAGGGTATTTGGTCGTCTGGTAGATAGGCAAACTCCTCTCGTGGCGGGTGTCTGGGCTGCGATCCTCTAGGCCAGGGGCGTGAGGGGATTGGTGGGAGTCTTTTGTTCCATTCTCCCACTTCAGTCCCCCCTCTGGTCGACTTGTCGACCACAAACATATCTTTTTCCTTATCTCCTCTTACTCTCCATATTTTAGTTACTCCTTCCAAGTGTCCATAATGGTTGACATGGTCTTCAAATGACCAATACATATATACACAGGTTCCTCCAGGTGTGCAGTATACCCATTTCCCTATGTAGCTCCTTGGGTTTCTTGGGTTTTCGAGCTTCACAGATGGTGGGTCCAGGTGGTTGGTGATGATCTGTTTGCGCAGTTTTTCTCTTTCTTTTATTACTGTGCCTGTGTGCTGGCCATCATCTGTCGGCATCAAGGGGTGCATACCAATCATTTCGATCATTTTGTCTGTAGTGCGTGCCTTCCGGGCCTTCCAAAATCTCATTATGATCAGTGCAGCTCCAGCCAGTATTATGCATCCAACTATAATCTTCAGTCCGTCCGACAGCCAAGATGGCATCCATGACCATAACATTAAAAACCAGCTGTCATCCTTCTTCACTCCTTTACTTTCTTCCATCATTTTGGAGTGCATCTGGGCCAGTTGTGATACTGCTTCTGTCAGTGTACTATTGTCAGCATCGTTAGCAGGAATGAATGTGCAGCATGATTGTCCTATCTTTGCGCAAACTCCTCCTTCCATTGCTGTAAGGAGATCTAATACATATCTGTTCTGTAGTGCTACCATCCTCACTGCTCGCAGTTCCTCTTTTATTGCGTTGAATCCATTTACTGTAGAATTAATTGTCATCATTAGCTCCCATCGAGTTATCTGGAGCCATTTTGCGTTTGCGTAAGCTTGTAGTCCCGGATGTATTATTGACGAGAAGAACATTGCTGCTCTGCTGAATAGTCTGTGTTCTGGTGGGATTGAAGTGAGTGCTGTTTCCGACCTTCCCCATAGGTAATTTCCTGTCAGAGGTTCTCCTTGTCTCTTCTTTCTATTCAGGACATTGTTGTTGTTGTTGTTTTCGTTCTCTGACCCCTTCTGAGGTTTTACAGATCTCTTCTCTTGTTTCCTTCATCCATTTTAGGGAAGTTCGCCACGTTCACATGTTTCTGGGGCACCACTAGTGATGGTACATTAACGTGTACCATTGTGAATATACCATTCCACAGCGGGGGCAGTGTGTGGTAGGCCTTGTCTCCGCAGGCCCAGTAATGGTCCATTAATACTGCTGTTCCTGCTCTCCCCTCAGGTAACTCTGTCACGCTTGAACAGTTGGTGTTGTGTCCCACGTCCACTTCTCCTCTATGTTGGTAGCATATCTTAGGTGCAGACAGCGGCAGTATGCTTATTGGGTCTTCATCCTTCTCCATCCACGTCAACATGGGTACGTACTTGCCCCAAATCGTCCAACATCTTTTATTGTGTTCATCAATAGTTGTAATATTTTCTCTTGTTACCATGTTGCTGCCAATCACTCCTATGTCCCATTTGTTGTCCATGTACACCTTCCCTGTTATTGTTACCAGTGGTCTTTCCCAACATCCTTGTTTACCAGGAACTTCAGTGGCGTACCAGTCACATGGTAGGTATTGTAGTGTTACTTTCTTTGTTTCTCCCTTTTCAGGACCACTTGTCACGTATCTGAACGCTTCAGCATGCAAACTGCTTTTGTGGTAACTCAAATAAGTCTTGAGGAAGTTGTTTTCGTATGGATACGTGTCTCGCGTTTTCCACACCAGTTTCACCACCGTCCCTTGAAATCTCCCTTTCGTTTGGAACAGTGCCAGGTATATTATACATCGTGCTGTCTTTTCATCTATTTCCGTAGCAACGAATGTTCGAGAAGCGCTCATGGCGTATGGGATCAATGAACAGACGTAGCAGCTGTCTTCTGTTGTCTGCTTACCTATTTGGGTCATGTGTTGGTACCACATGTTGTTCGAGACGTGTGCTGAATCTGTTATGTAATTATCAATACCTTTATTATCTGAGTATGTGCTACGTTTAACTCTATTTCCCTTATGTGGAGGCTTGCTAGTACCACCTGACGTAACACCTGTTGCAGCCGTGGGTAGGGGTACATTAGGTTTGGGTACAGCCAAAATATTGATAGCATAACTTTTCTGCCATACAGAGGCAGCCAAAAACCCAGTGATCATCAAAATCCCTATCATTTTTATTACAGAAGCTAGTCTCACCGGCATTTTGCTCTTACCTTGCTGCAGTCCGGCAGCTTATTCTTGCGACGTTAAAGTTGCCCGCCTGAAAATTCTCAATATGCTTGTTATTAGTGTTAGTTGTTGTTTTCAAGCTCTCCCTATCGAGCAGTCGTTCAGTGCCCAGGCGAAGAGCTGTTCCCACGCCAATCTAAGCGATCTATCTCTTAGGGCAGGCAAGTGTTGGTGAAGATGGGGCATTGATTGTTCTATGGCCAAGATAAATGCTATGTAGTAGACACGTACCCTCCTTCTTTTTAGGTACTTTGGCCTTTTTATGTGATAGACAAATTGGTGTGATAGGGCTTCAGGGTAGTTATCGTCCGAGGGTAGCATCTACTCCTGGGCAATGAACTTTATTATCTGTTTTCTTAGCAATACAATAATACGCGGTACCTGCATGTGCGAGAAAAAGAAAAAAGAGAACATTCAAGTGTTTACATGTGTATATGTGCAAGACAACGTCCTTCAATTGGGTGGTTACTGTAGTGGGTAGGAGGTCGATGGGCAGAGGGTTTGGGGTTCAACTGGCGGAAGTCTCTTTACTCCTTGATCGTGTGACCATGGGGTGGGCGGTATGGGAATTACCAGTTTCTATCTCAGTAGTTGTCTCTGGAGAATCTGGGGGGTGGCAGGGTATGGAGACACTTATGTCGTCAGCTGTGGTAGAAGTCTCTTCCTCCATGGGTGACGCTGTCGCTGTTCTTCCAATGACCCTATCGGTGACGCTAGGGCGGGTCTGGAGTTTGCAGATCTTTACGTCGTGTAGGTGATTCCAAGCACGCTTATCCTGCAACTTTACTGCTCTCGTAGATACCTCCTCTACAAGGTGGGGACCAGTGAAGCGTGGGCTGTTCCACTTTCTATTGAAATTGCGGAGTAGCACGTGGTCACCTTTAGCAATTTTACACAGTTTTTCCTTTTCCGATCCTTGGTCCTTGTCTTCTTGTTGGTAACTCTTAGACCCGCCCCGCGTTCGCTCGAGCTGTTGAGACACAAACACTACACTAGTAACCAAAGAAGACACATATTGGCACATTTCATCACCAAGAACAGTTGCAGTGTTTTCATATTCTGTGAATGCCCTTGATGTTGGCGTTAGAGGATGGCGCATTTGACGTGCGGTCACCACCTCATGAGGAGTGAGGTGGTGGTCGGAGCCTGGTCTATTCCTTAGCTCAAATAGAGCTAGCGGAAGGCAATACAACCAACTCTTCTTTGTTGTTTGCTGTATCTTTGCAATTGCCTCCTTCAGTAGGCCATTCAGGCGTTCGCATACAGCGTTGGCCTGTGGGTGATATGCACATGCAAATTTATGTTTGATGTTCAGTAAGGATGTGATGTGTTGGAACATTTCATTAGCGAAATGCGGGCCGTTATCCGACCGCAGTACCTCGCACACTCCGCACCTGGGGCAAAGCTCCCTCTCTAGAAATTTAGCTGCTCTAAATGCATCTGGATGTGAGCAGGGTCCTGCCTCAATCCACCTGGAGAATGGGCATACTACTACAATCATATACCTATTTCCTTGACATACGTTGATCATATCAACGTAGTCAATATGGATGTGCAGGAAGGGTCCCTCTGGCCGGGGTATAGTACCTTTTATCACTTTCAGCGTGTGACCGGCCGTAAACTGTTGACATGTGAGACAATTGCTGATAAAATTTGTCACATGGGAATTTAACTCGGGACAGAACCAATCTTCCCTAATTCGTGCTGCAATAACTTCCTTGCCTGTGTGGGCTGGGTGGTGGTGTTGGCTCAGGGCGGTGTTCAATAGTGCCAATGGCATTACCATCTTTCCAGTGTTACCCTGGCGCCATAGTGCGTCAGTTGGCGACATCGTACATCCTCTTTTTACCCATATTTCTTTTTCTGCCATTGGTGCAGCCGCTTGTAACTCCATTATCTGTGTGGCTGGGAGATGGGTGTACCCTTCTCTCATCAACATCTCTTTAGCTATCCCCCTCCCTCTCCCTCTCTCTGACTCTGGGGGATTCCATATCTCACCAAAATATGCGGCATACTTTGCATGTGCGTCTACTGCTGCATTTCCTTTTGAGATATGATCTTCTCCGTTAGTGTGTGCGAGACATTTGACCAAAGCTAGTTCTTGGGGATCATTTATTACTTCAATTAACTCAGCTAACAAGAGAGCATGTTGCACTGGGGTGCCGTCAGCTCTCCTAAACCCTCTTCTCCTACATTTGGACAATCCTGATTGGACAGTAGACGTGACATATGCGCTGTCAGAATATATAGTCACTCTTTTGTCAAAGCTTTCCTTCAACGCCAAGATCAGTGCAACCAATTCTGCTGCTTGAGCAGAGTAATGTTGTGGTAATTGTACGCATGACACCGCCACACACGCCAATTCCTCTGTCATTTTTACCACTGCTGCCCCAGTTCTCCTTATCCCATCACTTTGGTCTATTGTAGATGACCCATCAATGAACAAGAGCTCTCCTCCATTTAGCGCGTTCTCTTCAACTTTTCTAGTACATGAGTACATTTCGGTAGTCTGTGTACAATCATGTGCATAGTCTCCTTCCTCAATTACCTCTGCTATAAACCTTGCAGGATTAACTGTGCTGCATCTAACAATTGATAATTCTGGTCTAGATAAGATGATCTCGTAACCTGTCGCCCTCTGCGTGGTTAGTGTGGACTTAGGCTTGTTCAATATTGCAAATAGTGCATGTTCCACAAATAGTGTGGTTGGGCACCCCATTGTAATTGATGATGCTTTCTCTACCGCGAAGACAGCTGAGGCGAGACCTTGTTTGCAAGGGAAATGTCCTAACATAACATTACAGGATCCAAGTGACCGCTGTAGAATGCTACTGGTTTGTAACCCATGCTTGTTTTTTGAGCCAACACTGCTTTCATTACTGCCGAGTCGCAATGTGAAAATTTAAAGAATTGTCGTTCATAATCTGGGGTGGCCAGTACCGGAGCAGTTGATATTGCATCTTTCAGTTCATCAAAGGCCTCTTTCATTTCCATTGTCCACACCAATTTTTTCTCCCCTTTGTTAGCTTCTCTTAATGCCTCAAGTAGGGGTCCTATGTATGAGCTGTAATCAAATACCCATTCTCTACAGTAGTTGCACAGTCCCAGGAACTGCTGCAGTTCCCTCACTGTTTGTGGCAACGGCGTTTTTGATATGGCCTGTGCTCTTTGTGGTGGAATCTTTCTTCTGTATTGGGATATGAGCTGACCAATGTATAGTACCTGTTCCTGACAGTACTGTAACTTCTCTTTGTCTACCTTGTAACCCTTTTCAGCCAATATTGTCAGCATCTTCAATGAGTCCTCTCTGCATTTTTTTTCGCTTGTGCTGCAAATGACTATATCGTCAACATACTGCAACACTGTGCTTTCCAATTCAATGTTTCCCAAGTCCATCTGTATTACTCTGTTGAAAATTGAGGGTGACTCGCAGTACCCTTGTGGCAATCTGGTGTGTTTCCATTTTGTGTTTCTGTACGTGAAGCTTGTTAGATCTTGTGAGTCTGGATGCAGGGGTATTGAGAAAAAGGCATTTTTGAGGTCAATCACTGTAAATCGTGATGCCTCTGCTGGAATGCCACACAATATTGTGGCCGGGTTTGCTGTTCTGGGGTATTCTGCTTCCACTATGTTGTTCAAGGGCCTGAGGTCCAGGATGAAACGCCAAGACCCTCCTTTAGCTTTGCGCACTGGATATACAGCTGTGTTACATGGTGATTCTGATGGTACCAATATGCCATTATTTATAAGGGCCGTTATTGTTTCATATATGCCCTCATCTGCCTCTTTTGATAGTGGGTATTGCTTCACTCTAGGGAGTATTGCACCTTTTTTCAATTTTATTCTTACTCCCCCTATACTCTTTATGCACCCCACGTCATAGGGACTTATAGTCCATAATGATGTTGGGACTTTTGCCATGTCCTCCTCAAAGAAGGGAACTGGGGTGGATGTGGCTGCTTCAAGTGCCATTGCAATTTTCTGTGCCGCTTGTTTGTATGTCACTCTTAGCCATATCTCTACACTCATCATAAATACCATTTCACCTTCTTCCTTTTCTTCTGAAAAGAGCTCCTCGTCTGACACCTGGGTGAGCCTGCATCCCTCAGCTAGGGCTATCACTGCCCTCCATGCTCTTCCTTCCCTGTCTTGGGCATGTACTGCAATATAATCAGCAGTTGCTATAATGCTCTCCATGCTCACTGAAATCACCTTTCCTTCTGGTTCATTGGCTGGTGTTTCTGGTCTAAACAAATAGGCTGTTGGCCTCCTCCAGATCTTTCCTTCTATTCCTGGCATCCATGCGAATGCCATGTCCGTTCCGAACAGTTCGCCATCTACTGGCTCAGCCCTAATCACTGTCTGTCCACAGTATGCTTGCATAATTTGCCGTGCAGTGAGCATGTTTATTCCAGGAGTGGAGCAAACTATGCCGTCCTCCGTAAAGGAGATCGTCATATTCAACCTGCTCATTATGTCTCTCCCAAGTACGTTTACTGGTGAGTCCCTAGAATATAAAAGCGGGACCGACATGTCATAATCCCCTATCGATAAGGGAATGTTATCAGTAAAGGGAACCAACCCCCTACCCCCAGAGAATCCTTGGGTGTTCATGGCCTCACCTGACATCTTAAATTTACCTTCCCTTATGCAAGACCGGGTCGCCCCGGTGTCGACAAGGAATGACAATTTTTTGTCACCTATCGTTACCTCTATGCGTGGTTCCTCCGCACTATTAGGTGTTACCGACAGGATGGGACACACCAAGGCCGTCTGTGGGCTGTCCTATTGTGGGTATAATGATTGACCACTTCCTGTATAAGGGTTGTGTCCCAGGACTGTCACCCTTCCCAGTTGTGTTTGCTGTAGTTGTGTATTGGTAGAGGTTATTTTATGGTCTTGAATTTGGGCAGGTTGCTGTACTTTCTGCACTTGATGTTGTTGTGTTATCGCTACCTGTTGTTGTGGTAGTGAATATGTCTGTGGCTGTTGTTGTGTTACTAGTTGTTGCTGCACATTTCCCGGTTGCAGTGCCTGCTGTTGTTGGATGCCCTGCTGTTCCCTTGTAGGCCCTTGTTGTCCCTGTTCTCCCCATGATGGTGTGCCTGGTCTCATTCTACATGTGCGTGACATGTGCCCTAGTAATCCACAAATCCAACATACCGGTGGTTCCCTGATCTGCCATGGAAAGCTCCCTGAATTCTCCTGGTATACTGGTTGCCTGGTGGGGTGGAAATTTCTGAATCCTCCCCCTTGCTGTTGTGTGTTATAGCCCTATCCCCTCCCCCTCATCATTCCTCCCCTTCCCCTGTTATAATTATAATATCCTGCTCCTGGCATTGAGTATCCTCCTCCCATGTTAGTCGTGTATGGTTGGGGTGGTGGCAGCTGTTGTGCTACAATCTGTGATGGTTGTATTTGGGAGGGATCTTGTGCAGCCACTACTTGTGTGGGGTTTTGAGTCATTGTTGTAGGTGTAGTTATTAGTGCACCTTCCATCGTGTATTTAGTAAGTTTTTTTCTGTACCAATTTAGCCTCTTCCGCTTTTCTATCCTCTTCCTTTTGTTTCATCTTTTCTTGCCATGTCCTACAATGATGTACTATCGACAGTTGTATTTCTGGCCATGCTTTTGCTTCCATCCCCACTATCTTCTTCAGTTGTTTCTGAACTGCTTCTGGGAGCCCTTGTATTAGTATATGGTAGAATATTGCTGGTGTTTTGTCCAATTGTTCTCTAGTTTGCATACGCCAATTCTCTTGAATTTCCTGGATATAATCAACAGGATCTTCGTTCTCACGCATCTTGCGTGATGTAATTGCTCCTATGTCTGATGTGTCTGGGTACTGTACCCTCAGCGCTTGCCATAATGCATGTCTGCAGTTTGCGAATGGTGCCCCATTGTGTGATGTGTTTGTTATTGTGACCCTGGGGAAGCCTGCTCTCTTCCAGATGTCATCTGCTGCATCCCCCAATATTGATATTAGAAGGCCCTTTACATCCCCCACTGCCAGTTTCTGTCCTGCGGTGTGTTTTTCCATTTCATATATCCATTTTCCCGCACCTCCACTTAATGATGGGAGACTGCACTTTATATTTTCCTTGTCTGCATGCTTCCAAGGGACGTATTGTGGTCTAACCCCTCCCCTCTCCAGAAGTGGCATTAAGTTGTGTCCTGTTTGACCCCCTGGGTTCCACAAAATCGAGTCCATGTACCCCTCCTCTTCTGTCGTGTACATCGTCAATTGTGTCCTTATTTCCCCTGCTCGTAACTGTTTCTCCTCCATCTCTTCCCCTTCTTTTATCATTTCCTTTATTTAATGTGGGCGTGTGTATTCGTTCTCCCTGCCTGCGTCCAGGGAGGTCTCTAAGCCTGCCTGCATAGGGTGTCAGTTCGTGAGGGGCGGGTGCGGGTGTAGGTGGGCATGTTGCACGTAATGAGTGTGGGGTGGTAGAGCATGTTGGACGGGATGATGAGGGTGTAGCTGCACGTGTCTGCCTTCCCGCCATTCCTTGCTCTTCCCCCTCACTTCCATCCAGGTCTTCCCTTCTCCTGCAGGCCCATGGTGATTCTCTATTTGTCCGGGTGATGTATAATTTATCTAGGCTTTCCCTTTCAATATTTCTTCCTTCCTTCTCCATTCCTTCTTCTTCCTCACTACAAAAGTCATCCAGAAATGACAACCCCCAATCTGTCTTTTTCCCCCTAATCGTTACTGTTTTTAAGTCTATTAGATCAGTTCCTCCCTTTTCTTCTTTACCAATTGCTCCCCTTTGTGCTGATGTTGTTGCTACTTCTGTGTCTCTGTGTACATACCTCCTTATTTCACTCTCCCCTCTCCTATCTTCTCTTTCCCCTTCATTTTTCTCCGCTATTTCTCTACCAATTTCCTCTTTTCTTTTTCAATTCCTCCATTACTTCACTACTCATCTTTTCCAATATCCTTTCTTCTTCTCTCTTCCTTTCCCATCTCGCTCTTTCCCGCTCTAATATACTCTCTATCATCTTCCCTTCTTCGTATTTCTTTGTCGTTTCTGATAGTAATCTCCTCTTCCATAGTTCCATTTCTTTTTCTTTCTCTTCTTCCTCTCTTTTCTTGTCACGCAGTGCTGCTCTGGATACCCTTTCTGCTACTGCATTTACCCTTTCGGCTTCTCTCTTTTGCTCCTCAGTTCGTTCCCTCATATTTTCCAACTCATTCTTACTTTCTTTCCTTTCCCGTGATCTCTCTCTTTCCTCTCTCTCGAGCTGCTTGATCAGTGCATTCTGCTCATCCCCTAATTCTGCTAATCGTTCCTCCAAAATCTCTTCCTTTTGTCGTAACAGCTCTTCCTCCTTTCTTTTCCCCTCTTCCCCTTTCATTTCACTCTTTCTGGTATTATCCTCGTCCATTTTCCTTACTACCTCCTTCTCTTCTCCTGTTAATGAACCTCGTAATTTTAATAGTACCTGCGCAGCTACACACTCATCATGTCCTATTCCCGCGATCTGTTCTTCGCCAATCCTCCCCTCCCCTGCGGGCATCTTCGTACGAGCTGATCCCTTCGTAGTAGTCTGCTCCCCTCCCGTGTGGCCACCTGTAGCTGTATATGGTGGCGGGCTGTATGCCGGGTTCGAGTACCCCTCAGCCGCCCTTAATTGTACTATTTCTCGTAGTTCTGTTAAAGGATATAACCCCCCTTCCTCCTTTTTCACTACCTTCGCTAGGGGCATATCGTTGCTCTGTTCCTTTTTTATTTCCTTTTCGTTTAGGTTGTTACTCTTTTCTCCCCCCTCTTGTCCGTTCCCCGTGTTCTGTGTGCCTTCACTCTCTTTTTCCCCATTCTCTCCTTCCTCCTTAATCTTCTTCTCTTCCGTTTTTTCCCCCATAATGAACATTCCGTTTGGTCCTGGTCGGGACCCTTGGAACATCCTCCATAAGTTAAACACCTCCATGTGGTGTGTCAACTTCTTCCCCTTGTATGTGTTGTGCAGATGGGTTAATAGTGAATGTTGGGTATATGGATCGAAACTGCCATTAGGCGGCCATGGTGTCGTCATTTTGTTGTCCGTCCCCTGTGTCCATTCTATGCTATATTTGATCAGCTTCTCCCTATGGGGTGACAGTGTTTTACATATATGCTGTAGCGGGGTAGTGAGGGTGTTCCCCCACCCTCCCGATCCTGTCCCGTATGACATAGTAGCACTTCACTTGTTATCCTACCCCTATTTTGTAGCGGTTATCTTGCTAACAGTGTACGTTATACAACCTTAGATCTTTACCTGGCCCCGTATTTTTGGGGACTTGCTATTGTCCGCTAAGAAAAAATAGTAAAATATAGCATTTGCATTTGTATATTCTTTTCTTTCTTTTCTTCCTTTACCGAACACCTTTACGGCCCCCTACAGCCGAGGCGCACGTAGCCCCCTGCGGCTGCGTGCCCTGTGTGACGTTCTTATACAGCCATCCCACTTTGTTTTACCCCTCCTCCTCTTTCTTCACTTGTCGTGGCCGGCGTTCTCCGTGCGCGGCCACGTCCCCCTTTTCACCTTGCCCCGATCTACTCGTTACCGTTTATCTCCGTCTCCACTCCCTTACCATTATACTCTTCCCCACCACTCTGCGAAAAAAAATGCCTCGTGCTCGAGATATCCTATGAAAGCCCAACTGGTGACGTCACCGATCTCTTCCACAACTACCGGTAAATTCTTTACATGTTTTTAAAAGTTCAAAATACGCTTGCAATCTACCCCCGTTAACCCCACAGCTGTCTTCTTGTCACGCCTGGAACAAGGTAACCAACAATATAATCGGACTGCGCACGCTGCGTCGCCTCGCGTGTGATACGCCCCTCGACAGGAGGGCTTAACCAGCCAATTATCTTCTGTATTAGGCAACCAGCTAGCTACCGCCTAAATGGAAACGTCATCTATCTATCGAGTTTTCTGCTCGATCAATAGGGATCCTCATCTACTCATTGATCAATAATCGCCAAATCGTAGGAAACCACACACACACACACCCTTACAGGTGGTCGCGACCTAGGCCAATCAGTGTCTACGAGCGGCCGCACGTGATGTTTTCGTGCTCCGCCCCCTCCTCTTCCGTAACGTAGCGGACTGCTCTCGCACTTGTCCAGCTACCATTCACTTCACCGTCAACACTAATTTATCAAACCTTCGCCGCGCACCTGTGTAACACCTCCCACCTCCCGTATTCTATTCCCCCCCTCCCTCACAATTTCACATTGCTTGTTGGGCGTGGCATACTCACCAAGTTCTCTTGACGCGGGGCCGCTCGACTGCGTGCACCCCTCCAAGCGGCTCGCCACCTCCCCTCGTTTGGACCACGTCTGGACACTCGCCAACCGCGGGCGGGATACTTCTCAACCGGCTCCCGAAGGCCAATATCCGGATTGCGCTGTCCGGTCTTCTCGCAGTTCCGCGATGGTCCTGTAGTCCTCAAAAGGGGGCAGCGGCAAAGGGGGCCGCGCCGCCGGGCCTCCTCGCAACGAGAGCACTCGGAAAAAGAAAATATAAGCAGATCTTAAACAGATCTCAGCAGTGCCTCCAACTTGTCGGGGGGAAATTCTCCCGGGGTCTGCTGGGCTGCCCGCGGACCCCCGGGCAGGGAGGCCCCAACTCCTCCCGCGTATCCCAAAAAAGAGTATGAGGCACACGCAAGAAGCAAGGTGGTTCTGCTGTTTATTAAAAAACAGCAGGGATGGGTCAAGGATCGGACGCGTCCGTCCTGACTCTCTCTCAAAATTCGTGGGGCTCGCAGGCCCTTTTTACCTCAGTATGACGCGCTACTCGCGTCACCTGGGAAAGTTAGCAAAAAACCTATCGTCACTCTGGATTGGTTCCTCGAGTGGTAGGGTTAGTATAGCATACGTATAGAGAACGCTGTTAGTGGTTGAGGGTCAGTCAGGTGGTATACTTGGGTTGTCCCTTCTATTAGATACATGAAAATTGTTACATGAAGACCCCTGATGATTGGCTAATGTTAATGGCGTCAGTGATAAGTGCCCCATGTTCTGATTGGTCCACTCGCGAGCCCCCAGTCTGGGACCATCGTTGTTCCCAGCTCGCGGTGCACCTGCCATTTGCAACAATGTGTAACTATGTGTTTGTGCAGACAATGCGTGGATTTGTTCATATGCTTGAAGGCAGACTACTCCCACCGCCACAGATGTCCATTGAGCCGCTTCATTGTTGCTGCCTGTGTCTCAAAACGTGGGACCCAGGCGCCTCCTCTCTCCTGGGTCTGGCACCCTGTCAGGTTCGGCTTGGTCACGTGAGGAGAGACCGTGGTTGAGGCAGAATTCTGCACATTTAATATTGCATTTTCCACTGTGTGTCTGGCTTAGTTTGCAGGTGTGACCTTGGCTTCGGCTTGTGGTATGCGAGTTTGCAACATTGTTCCCTTGGCTGTCTGTTCTCGCCGGCTCATTCTGCAGGGTCAGCAAGTGTACTCTTGCTCGTTCAATGTTCATGGAGGCTCTTGCTTGCGGCCTACTTGGGCCTGGTGCATAGGTGGGGATGTTTGATGCACGGCGCTTTAAGTTACGGTACCATATTGCTTTATCCCCAGTATCATGTCTTCGTTATATTTCTAATTGCAATGCATGGGTTAGGAGAAGCGTCAGCAAGCATTTTAGATGAGTTTGTTGTGCGTCTTGCGTTTCTGCATTTTGAAAAACCTATGTGAAAAATAATAAAGATGCGCGTCTGTGGGTGTGTCCGTCACCTACGTCGTAGCACTGAATATGTTCTTCGTGTGGATTGGTGTGGGAGTGTCCAGTGTGCATGTTTGCACGGGTGTTCTGACCGTTGGCTAGGTCATCATGGCATCTCTAACGATGTGGTTATTTACTGTGAATGGTTCAGTCGAGTTCATCCATGCCGCAGGTGTCGGCATGGGCAGGGCAGGCTGGTGGGCAGGCTGGTGGGCACATCCGTATGTTCCTGTACCAGGGTATTTGGTCGTCTGGTAGATAGGCAAACTCCTCTCGTGGCGGGTGTCTGGGCCGCGATCCTCTAGGCCAGGGGCGTGAGGGGATTGGTGGGAGTCTTTTGATCCATTCTCCCACTTCACTACAAAACCATAGAAAAAGTTAAGAAAGACTATGGACCAATATTCTCCTCCATCATGCCTCCAGTTAAGAGTTATGCATCTGGTAAATGCAGTGGAGTGTAACCCCCTTCTCTTTTGCCAACTACATCCACTCCTATTTTGCCCCTTTTCTATTATGAACCTTTCCAGATTTGTTGACATGTGCCATGTGAACTGCCACATTTAATAGGCTCCTGTTTCTATTTGCTTCGGAGATTTCTTGTAAAACGCGTAATTATATTCACTCAAGCGTTTCTACGTTTAAAATGCTTATAAAATAAGTCCAAATATAACATTGGCAAACACAGAAGCTTGGACTTTACATAGTGAACAAGCGGTATCGGTACAACAAACTGAAGGGGGCAGAGTGATATGTAAACAGATTCTTCTGATGAGCGTCGCTGCGTGCGAAGCTTTTCGCAGGTATCTACGTAAGAGTTATCTGCGTACCTTACGTCACTGCGTGACTGCCCAGCCCACCCTGGCGCGCGGCGCTGGAAGAGAGCAGGCGCTCTGTTTATAGACGGTGTTTTATCGGCCTCTGATTTTCACTTGACCCTTAGCAGCAGTGCAGGTCGGTCATTTAAAGCTCTGAGAGACGGCTTTCGCTGAATTCATTTGTCTTGGCTGCCGCTCGAGGCGTCTGACAGAGCGGGTTACAGTCGGCGGTGATTCGGGAGAGTCAGGGCCTTGGCTCACCTCCCTGTAGGGGCCAGCAGGATGGCTTCCCAAGGCAGTGGGCCATGCTTCTGTAACCGGAAACCATCTTTCTCTGCGATCTTTCTCCATTCTTGCCCAAACTCCTATTTTATTGTTTGCAATATTTCTTGCTTGGTATTAAATCCAATTGAACTAGCATGGGAGGTGATGAGATTTGTTGTATAAATCCTGACCCCCCTACATCCAATATTTTGAGATCCTATTTTATATGAATACAGACGGTGCATTTTGCAGGCTACCAGTCGCCCGGTTTTGTGTGGTTTTGCAAGGAGCGCTGTGTTTCGTTTCCATGTAGGTTTCATTTAGTGAGACGGAAAACTGAGGGTTTCTCTGAACTGTGGTAGTTTCACACGGTGCCACAAGAAAGTTGGCACGGTTTTTCCTGATCTGTGCTAGTTTCGCACAACGACACAAGAAACTTTGCGCTAGCCTTTTTTTTGACCTATACTAGTTTCATAAGTTTTTTTTATTTGAGCAGCGGCACAAGAAACTTTGCGCTGCTTTTGTTTTGATCGTACTGGGTTTGTGCGGCAGCACAAGAGCGTTCTGCTCTTTTCGATTCGTGCTAAGGTCATGCAGCGGCATGAGAAACTTTGTGCAGCTGTTTTTGTGGTGGGTTTGCACAATGGCACAATAAACTTTGTGCCCCTCTTTTTGAAAAGCGGGGTGGCGGAACGGCGGATTGGGCGAAGCAGATCGAAATAACATAGATTTTGCTTCCTCGTCTGACAGAACAGAATCTAACAATTTTGCCTAGCCCTACCTACTGTCCCCATGCTATACCTTGGTGGAAGCTTTTAACGAGAAACAAGAATGATCATCACTTAATAATAAAGTTGAAATGCCCCCCCTGAAGAAAAACAGTATAAGTCATGATGATACCATTAGGCAGGGTAATTAATACCAGGATGCAAAGTGCCATCATAACTGGAAACTCTTGGCAATGACACAATACCCCACTTTTCCGGCAGGGCTTAATGCTTTGAGACTACTACGGTGGTCATTATAGAGCTTTGGCCACTGCAGTCTCTGGGGTGCGGCTGGTGCACCCTAAGTTTCCTCATGAATAAGCATCTGGTGCGATGTGGACAATGAAATTAAAATGAACACAAAATGAAAGCAATATGTGTAGAGAAGCTGTGTGTTTGCTAAACTAGGACAGAGATCATTTGGTGCTCTTTGTCCTCCTCTTTCTCACAGGTGCTCTCTGTGGGGTGAATTCAGGTGGGCTGAGTCGGGGGGCATACCCTGAGGAAGGGTGAACACAAGAAACTCAGTTTGGATTCCACAACAAACATAAATCATGAAAAATGTGAATTTTTTCCAAAACCAAAACATAGGTCATAATCATCAATAACAATCATCATGCATTTATTGAAAAAACACGTCTACTGGCAAGTGGTCCGGGTGGACCATGGCTCCCCGCAGGGGCGGCGCAGGGTTGTGACACCATGGTCCCTCCCCACCATGCCCTACTCTGGGAGCATTACCGGGAGGCAGCCCCCTTTCCACTGGGCAAAGCTGCCCCCTAGTCCTGCCACCTCCCCTCCCCGCTGGGAGCCTCTGGTATCCGTGCCTCATTCCAGCTCCGGAGTCCCCCAGAAAGGGATCTCCTCCCCTCGCCGCCGGGAGTCTCCAGTAGCCGTGCTTCATTCCAGCTCCAGAGTCCCCCAGAAAGGGATCTCTGTGTCCCCATGGTCCCCCCGCCCAACCTACCGCAGGGTTACGGACCCACCGATCTGTGATCCCCACAACCTGCACAAACATCCTTATTTTCACTAAAGGGTTCTGAAGCAAAAGTTCAGTTCCGTTCTGGGATAGATGCACCCTGTCTTGATGACAAGTCCCAGGGCCTCTGAGGAGGCTGTTCCTCACTATCTGCCAGTGCCCATTGCCCGCGGCCATCCAGGCCAGTTTTTTTAATTTCCATGCAGGCATGTTCAGAGGGCGCACTGGCCTCAGACACCGCCAGTTCCGTGTTGGAATGATCTGTGGCCAGGCGAGCAATGCCACAGGGCAGGCTTGGCCAAACCATACAAATAAGGATACCTAGTGCATGATCAGGTCTCAGCTGCCCAATTTCACCAGGTCGTTACTCCCTATGTGCAAAATCACAAGCACAGGGCCCGGTAGGCTTCTTCTCATCTGTCTTTCAACCAAAGAATGTACTTGGAAGACTTGCAAGCTCCCACCGCAAATCCAGTGCATGTCGAATCCGGATGTACGTGATCATATCGGATTACGAAAAGCTCGAATTGCAAAATACCGTGGCCCACTTTTCAGCATTTAGCAATTAGAGCTTTTTTTTTTAAAAAAAACCCTTTTTTTCCCCCGATTGCGGGGGACACCCCTGTAACCCCTTAACCCAATAATCCTGAACTAGGGAAGCGGGGGATCACCCCTGCAAACCCCCAGTCACCTAATTCAGTATTTACGGGTTCAGTCTTTTCTAGCTATAACGAATGCAGACAAACCCATCTATTCAGGCTTTTTTTCTCTATCTTTTAGTTCGATTCCGTCAAATCCTTCCATGCCCGCCAACAATCCTGGCTACTAACCACTTTCCGTTCCATCCTTCTTATGAACGAGTGTCCTACGACCAACTGGTCTTCTCCATCCCTCTGCTTTAAGCAACAAGAAAAGACAGCATGTTAGCCACATCAAGATATGTTGCCACAATTTCATCATACCTACACCCTCCTGCTACCCCAAAGTCCTCACATGCCCCCTGTGGTGCCCATCCTTTTTATCACAGATGTGACTTGATGTAGCCCTTGTAGGCATGTGACTTCCACCTCCTGATTGCCATAATCTGTTGCTCCTCGCACCAATAACCTGCGACTGCGGTGGCTGCCCAAATTCTGAAGGCGTGTGGGGCAAATCCCATCCCCCGAGCCCTATTTTCTCCAGAGACTTTTCCATGATCTTCCGTAATAGGTATCTGGATAAGCAAGATCTGTCCCTGTGTAGGAACAGTGGGCCCCCTTGTGCCCCTGGGATTCACACAGTGTCCTCCCAGACAGATATCTGCTACTGCGTGCACCGTTAGTGTTACCCTGACACCCTTTCCTTTCTAGTCTTTTTTTGATTTTTGCAGCCATATGTGGACCCTGCTGCCCCCCTCAAATGCCAGGTCCCCTCTTGCCAAACCCCCCATGTCAGATGTGGCTGTGCCCACTATTTCCCCAATCCTGAATGCGCCAAGTAACGATGTCCTGAATAGAGCCACTACGCAGTAATCTCTGAAAATCCCCATTAGCACCTGCACCATTGCAGCCAGTATTTCTGGATCTAGGGCTCTCCTCTTGAATGGTACTGCCACCCGTTTCCAACCAGTTAGGGCTTTTTTATGGCGAAATCTGCAGAAGGCGGGGGCCTGTCCTGCAACCCAGCAAAGAACCCAATGGTGGCCATCCTTGCTTTGGCCGCCCCAACAGTTGCCCCTTCTGCCCATAGCTGGCCCAGGAAACTGATCACTGCTCCCCTATGGAATAGGTCCTCCATTCCCTAGGACTCACAAAATTCCCTGAATTCCTTGAATGCCCTTTCGTATACCCTAGTTGTTTTCTTTGACAGCAAACCTCTATCAATGATGCTAACTCCAGGCACAAGCTCCCATAGCATCTCCGTGAAAAGTGCCATCACTGGTCTCGCCCCTGGTAGCCACCGGTAGAACTCCTGCAGTTTGAAACAGGACAAAGCATCAGCCACATTGTTGAGGATACTTGGAACATGTTTTGCCTGGAAGCGTACATTGGCCTTCAAACAAAGCAATACCAACCTCTTCAGTAACCTCCACACCATAGGGCAAGCTGCCTCTGGCTGTTGATTGAACATACCACGTACATGCTGTCTGATCGAAACACCACATCCTTGCCCCCAGCTCTTCACCCCAGATTGTTCATGCCACTAAGATTGGAAAAAGATCCAGAAAGGTAATGTTCCTGCATAACTCTCTTTTCCCCATTTTCGGGCCATCGCTGGCCGTACCATTTGCTTCCTAGGATGGCCCCAAAACCAATACTCCCGGCTGCTTCAGTAAACGGGCCCAACTGGCCATTGTCGCTCACCTCGGTCAGCCAAACCTGTACCCTATTTCAGTCCTTCAAGTAGCTGTCTCAGACCAGCAAGTTGTGCTTCTGCTCTTTTGACAACCTGGTGTAGTGATGTGTCTTTGTTAGTCCAGGCATTGCTCTGGCGACGGACCAGTAGAATAGCCGCTCCTTTAGAATTATTCAGCTTTAGCAAAACCTGAACCGATGCAAAATTCAGCTGCCCCACCATACTCTGTAGTTGCCCCAAAATGACCTTCTTTGTCCTAAGGCAGGTGCCTACTGCCTCCCCAAAGTCCTGCGCTTTTTTCTCTGGGAGCCGGCAATCCCCTGCCGTGGAGTCTATTTCAATCCCCAAGAAGCAAAGGGAAGTTGTTGGGCCCTCCGTCTTCTCTGCTGTCAGTGGCACCCCCATATCTTTGGCCACCTTCTGGAATCCTTTTAGAGCCTTATCACATTCGTCTATGACCCTTTTTCCAATGAACAGGAAGTCATCCAAGTCGTGGAGGACTTGAGCCCCCTTGCTTACCCTCTTGGTTAGCCATTCCTGGAATGTGCTGAATGCCTCAAAGTATGCACACAAGATGGAGGACCTCATAGGCAAGTATTTATCATAGTAGTTTCTACCCTCCACCTGAAAGCCCAGCAGATGGTAATCCTCTGGGTGTACTAGTAGTAACCAGAAGGCGGCCGCAATGTCAGCTTTTTCCAACCGAGCCCCCTTTCCCATCCGCTGTAGCTGTATCACAGCGGAGTCAAAGGAAGCGTACCTGACTGAACAGTAGTCCTCATCTATAGTGTCATTTACTGACGCACCCTTGGGAAAAGATAAGTTATGAATCAGGTGGCACTTCCCTGGCTCCTTTTTTCGGACAATGCCAAACGGGGAGCACACCAGTCCTTTCAAGGGGGGAAGAAACGGGTCCTGCAAATCTCCCCAATTTTTCTTACCTTTCTACCTTACCCATAAGTACTGCCGGCTGTGACTGTGCAGATTTTTGGTTCACAGGGACTGGTTGGGATGTGAACCGATGCACCGGTATCCTGAACCCCTGGGAGAAGCCCTCCACCATCATTGTAGCACCCACCCCCCCCGTGGGTAGCCATTTGCCTGTACCCTCAGCACATCCACATATACAGGGGTGGGGAGGCCCGCCAGTGGTACCCTGAGCAACCTGTGCTCCTTGCTGCGCTTGACACATCTTGCCTCCCCGTGCCCCGACATCCCGCAGAATTGGCAGACATGCTTGAGTTTACAGATTGGTCTCCTACAACTGGACTTGTATGCCCAGCAAGCTCCTTTTTGTCCCCCCACTACTCGGGAAGGGCTCTGCCGGCCTCCCTGGTGTCCAACCCTTGCTGGTCGACGGGTGTGCCACTGTGCAACTGGGCCACAAATCCATTGCCCTGGTCCCTCAGTCGAACATTCCTTCTCAGCCTGTGTACTCCTGAAACGTGCGTTCATCATATACCAACCATGCCCCAAATGTACAATCATGATACATTGTTAACACAAAGTGATGCTAGGACCCCAATTTCTGAAGGAGCTCTGTGTATTTCTCTAGTGAAATGGCCGTAAATATTGAGGAAGCACTTGCCTAAGTTACTAGAGATCTCATGACAAAGAATGTCTTCGTTTTACCCTCTCCTTTCACCTCTTTTCCCTCCTATAATCCAAAAGTGAAAATATATTAATGTACTTCTCCTTCCATATTTTTTCCTTTGTTTCCTGTGGCACATGCCACATAAGCATACCTGGTACTGCTGAATGAAATGGGTACTGCCTGCCAGCCCCTGTTCTGCCTGGTGTCCCAGCTGCCACCAATCTTATCTTTTCCACTACTACATTATTTGGCACATTGGCAGCCACGTGTGAAGCTTCCACCACTGCTACCACACTTGTTGTCTGTCCCCCTGCCGTCATTCCTGACATGCCATGCGCCCTCCTTATGTCCCGGCGATGGGTCCCTCCATTTTGCGTGGCAAGTGGTTCCCCACCCCTTTGGAGCTGCCACGCTGGATTTCCTGGTTTACTGCACCCCCCCCTGTAATGGGGTGGGCCCAATGGGTGCCACCCAATCCCGTTGTGGTGCCCCCCTTGCCAATTTCTATAGTTATCCCATGGCTGCCATCCCCTACTTCCCTTTTGTGCCCATTATTCCATCCCCAGGGAGGCTGCTGCCCTACCCCCATATTGTCTCAGGGGCCCCCACCTGTGGTGCCTGCCTGCTCATGTATCCCACTGGTCCCTGCTGGTGGTGCTGCTAAAGGTTGCACCCCTGTTCCCACAGCACCAGTATTACTGGAGGTCCCAGTGCTGTTCACATTATCATTGGCTGGGGCCAGTACTAATGCCCCTCCTGCCCCCACTGTCGTGGCGGGATGGCTGCTGATCTGCCACCACCCGCCTTTGCAGGGGGTAGGCTGTCCCAGGGACCACATTCTTTGTCCTTGGCCATGTGTGGGGTCCCTCTGTGTCCCTCCCACCCCCCTTGTGCCACCTCTGGTTGTTCTGTCCCCCCTGTTTTCTGCTAAGGAGCCCAACACTGTCCCTAAATCCTTTCCCTGCAGTAAGGCATCGATTGCTCCTAACTTCGCCGGATCCATACTTGATACCGGCCACAACAAACTTCTTTTGTAAAATTATTCACTGTGCTTTTTTGCTGTGTACTCGTGGGCCTCAGGTACGCTTTAATAATCCACTTTTAATTGCAGTCATTTTTACATAAATGCCGAAAAGGAAGCAACTCGCCCATCTCCCTGCACTGTGTCAACGCCAACAAGTTCCCGGGCTTTGACTTTGTTGCACGGTAACCAAAATGTTCGCTACAATATAATTTTAGTAAGTTCCCGGGGTTCCTACTTGTTGCCCTGGCAACCTTATCACTAGCGTGCCACGCACTGCTTGTGCAAGCCCAAAACCAACAAACAGTTTTCCGGGTCTTTGCTACGAGCATGCCTCTCCCTGCTCCCCATGCGCTACAACACGATCCCGTGCCTTCGAACCGAACTCCCAATCGTGGCAGCGTCCCCGGGGATGCTCCTGCTCTATGCACGCCATGCTGCTGATCTGCACTGATTCCATTAAGAGCGCCAAACAGCTTATATGATTAAAACCACAATGCTCTATGCGCCCCATGTCGCTGATCTGCACCGATGCCGGCAAGAGCGATAAAAAAACTTATATTCAAACTTTTTCCGAAAACTACAATCTGCATTTGGCACGATACACTCCCTAACCCTCACTCCGCCCCTGGCTCAACCACACGCCCCGCCCAGTCCACCTGCACCCGCCCCTACCTCGCAGCGTTGCCCAGACCCAGCCACCTTACCTCACCTTGACGGCCGCCCCCAGGTGAAAAACGGGATGCCCTTGGTCAAATCAACCGAGGCAGCACCTTCTCTGTCCAGGGCGCAGCAGCTCTGCAATGGCAGAGGCCTCTAGGCAGGGCAACAACAAACGAGGCAGTAGGTCCGATGCAGCAGCATGTAAACAGGCCCACAAAACTACTTTCTTCCAGCAGGGGGAGGGCTCTGGCAATGTGGTGTGAGCGCGGCAGAGACAATTTCCTGGGGGGGCGAGGCAGAGAACAGTGCTCTCCTCGTCTCCCAGGGGCTGCCTGAGATTGGCGACACCATGCCTGCCCCCCACCGAGCCATAGCGGGGAGATCCCCATTGGACACCCCCACCTTCTTAGGTCAAAATAATAGTACATTGAAATGAATACACAGACAACTTTTTTAAAGTTCTTTGGAAAACACAAGGTCACAGTTTATTTGGAGCAAGACAACTTGGGACGGTCCCAGGCGGGAGCTGCAGGGCAAAAGACTGATGGCCTGCCGCTCCCGCCCTTATAAGTGTCCCCGGGGAGATCTGACCGGAAGCCAGGTCCCCGGGGAGACCTCTTCCGCCTCGCTGAGGTGGGAGGAAGAGGAGAGGCATGCCCAGCAACCGGAAGGGGGTGGCCAGAGGGGACAGCCCGCTATGTAGGCTGTCCCTCTAGCGCCCCCTGCGGGGGCCGGTCAGCCTCTGAGCCTGCAAAACTGACTTTGCCCCACCACGGGGGGCGGTAAGGGTCAGCTCTGGCTGGCTTCTGCCAGCTCCCTCCTCCAGGCCGCCCCCCGCCCATCCAGAAAGGCAATCCCGCAATGGTGGGCTTTTGCCTCCGGATGGCTGAGCAATTCAGGGATATGTTAACAACTTGAGGACACAGCATTCTGTTTGAAAAGTCTGGTGCCTCCCTCGGGAATATGTGCTTACTACTAGGCCTTTCTTGCAGCGGGTTAATAGTTACAGATTATTAAAGCACAGGCGGTCAGCAGTGGAGCTGACCTCCAGAGGAACACTTAAGAGCTATTAAGGGCACTGGGCCTGGGTCATTTATTTACAGATTGTGGTAATTTACTCCCTGAATTGTTTATATTCTGAGTCAGATTACACACAGACAGCAGTTTCTTCGGAAAATGAACCAAAGGTACTTTTATTTACAGTCTGCAGACTGGATGCAAATAAGTTCACCTGAGCCATGCTGGGTGGGCCAAAGTAAATTTGCTGGGCCTCCTGATTTATTGTCTGTGGCTTGCTTAAGCCATCTTCCCCTCTTTTAGGCCACAGCTACCACAATTTGACCACACCGCTTTTCCAGAAGCACCCCCTCGATTTTTTAGCCCACCTAAAGCATTGGGGCAGTGGCTGGTGAAGGGGGAGCTGAACTGGGAGAGGGCATGAGCAGGCCACAGATTGGCATATTTTGGTAGGTAAAGCCTGAACTCTATGATTGGTTGTTCACACCTGCCAGGATGCTAGTTTCTGATATGTGTGAATATTTTCATTGATTGTTTTTTCTAACACACACACAACTGTTTGTTTCCGGCTCCTCCCTGGACTTCTCGGGTGCCTCTTTGTTTTGTCTGCAGCTTCTCCCTCTCCCACGTTCCCAACATCTCTGAGATGAGTGTGGGCACTAGTCCTTACTCCACAGTGTCTTTGCCCGCTCCTTTATCTGCTCCTGCTGCCACATGTTCTCTCCCCATATTAGTGCCATTGAAATGGGACTTCTGTCTCCCTGCTGATCGTTCACATTTTCGATATGTGGATCTTAACATCGTTCTTTTTTTTTTCTAAAGCTTGACACTGCATTTCTTGTTTGCTTCTGAATGCTTTAAGCTTGGTGCAGGGACTGTGACTTGGCAGCTGGCTCCCTGGCAGATGATTGGGCTCTGGAGCAATGAAGATCTTGTTAAAACACGAGTCCAGATGTGACGTGCCCTTAACAGACCTGGTCCTCAAAAAAGATGTCCATTGGCTCTTTCCATCTAAACATTCATGCCACTTCTACACCTTCTCAGTGGTGGAAATGTACAAAAGCACTTTGGAGTCCCATCTCCTTCGACGATACAAGAGATGGGGGAAAGGGTTCTACCATGAATTATGGGTGGGGTGATGTAAGGCAAGTGGTATGCCTGTACAGAGCGGGTGAACGATACAGAGCTACAATAATTTAAACGGAATATGTGAAACATGCTCAAATCACATAATCATCCTGACCGTATGTATACATGTTGAACAAAAAAAAAGAGTATGAATAAAGCTTTTCCCCCATCCTGAATGGAAGCCCACACGGGTCAGTATGCAAAGTAATGAGAGCCTTAACAAATCTGCACACCCGTGTACAGTGACATACTTCATGTCCGCTGGAGAATGGTACAGGGTGTTTCCCCACAGGTCCCGCAGCAGCAACAAGACTTCAAGAGGGAAGCATCAGATTGATGCTATAAACGGTAATGGCCCAAAGTGTCGCCCTCACAATTACGACGGCCGAAAATTGTGACTTTTTTTTAGACTCCCCCCTTACACCACATATATATGTGGGTGGGGGTATATGATTTAATAAGGGGCGGCTGTGGGGGTCTCCCCCCGCATGTATTTGTGGTGTAAAGGGGGTTTAAAAAAAATCGTGACGGTTGCAGTGATCACATAGATCCCCGGGTGGAGCAAGGTGTAATACCACAACAGCTGGGGTGGTGCTATACGTGATACCGGCATTGCAGTGCCTGGGGTGGAAATGTGTACATTATACATGGTACTGACAAGACTGTAGCTAGTAGCTAGGGTGGATACGTACGTGATAGCGCCACGCAGCAGCTGGAGTGGAGTTGTTGATGATACCATCACAGCGGTTGCTTTGTTAGAAATAGTCATGATGCCACCTGAACGGTAGGTTGGCTGGAGCTATGTATGATACCGGCACAGCAGAAACTAGTGTGCAATCATACATGATACCGCCACAGCAGAAACTAGTGTGCAATCATGCATGATACCGCCACATACATGATACTGACACAGCAAACTTTAGCGTGCCATCATACATGATACCACCACAGCAGAAACTAGTGTGCAAGCATACATGATACTGATACAGCAGAAACTAGTGTGAAAGCATACATGATACCGCCACAGCAGAAACTAGTGTGAAAGCATACATGATACCGCCACAGCGGTAGTCGGGTGGAAATATACATGCTAATGCCAGGGCAGTAGCTATGGCAGAACTGTATGTGACACTGCCACAGTGTTAGCTGGAGCCGGATTTGGATTCCACAAAGAAGCCAAGCTCCTAAGGTAGGGAGGCTGAACATGGTCCATTTCATTCCTGCGTTCTTCGGTGTCGTGGTGGTGGGTAGAAGCAGCATTAGTCTTACTACTACCACCACCAACAGTTCAGCGGAGTGGGGCGCCCCTTCCTTGCAGGGACCAGAATAGTGGTCCACAGTCTGCAGCGGCGGCCCTCGTTGCAGCATTGGAGAAGAACCTTATTGGTCCCACCAACATTATGGAGGACACGGCCCGCGTGACCAGTCTTATAGTGTGTATGTACTAGATTTATACCGCGCAACCACATCACGCTGCAGAAGTGGCATCACGGTGCAGGGTATTCAAGGACGTGCAGCTACTGCTTAGATGCTAATACACGCGGGCAGTGATGGCGCCACGAGCCTCCATGTGGCCAGAGATGGAACCATCCCATGAAAGCACCAGCAGCAGTAGCGTGTGTAGTCCAGACTGGCAATGCCGGTTTGGTGGTGGGGGTCTATGTCTTCATTCGATGCTCCGAGGTCAGCACCATGTGCTACATAACGCATGGTTCATCAAATTACCAGCACGGGTACCACCCACCCATGAGGCAATTGCTTCCCTTGAGTAATACAATCACCCGTGGTGCTGCCACCCACGGGTTATAAAACCATGAGCATATTATGATCAGGGGCATGCATTCGTCAATAACAGCATGAGCCATGATGACACCATGAGTCAAAACGATGGGCTTGGCACGGCCCACGCAGGGAGCTCGCCTCCGCTTCTGTTAAGATTTCCATACAAAGTCGCCACTTCATCTATTTCCCAATCGCACAGAAACGTATTGTTGTGAGGCGGCGATGCTAGCATATAGTTATTTACTGGTCTGGACGGTCCTGTGGGAAGAATCGCCCCGCCCCCGGATCCCACCCACAGAAGCAGCAATGCCTCTTGACCCACGAGACAGCGGCACCATTGTTCGGGATCCGACTGCACAAGCGCCTGAATTTTTCTTCCAAAAGACTGGGAAGCTTTGGCACGCTGGCTATGGAGGGGTCTTAAAAACGACGCCTGTAGGGGCAACGCATCCAGTGTGGTGCTATGAAAAATCAACAACTGTTCATTTTAGTGGAAGGGGTCTGAGCAGAGGGAGAATGATTGGCTGATTAAGGCAGAGCCCTTCCAATCAGGTAGCTTCTTTCTAGTGCTATTGCCTCTGCAGTGTTGCCATTGGCTGGAAGTGAGCTTGCTTTCTAAGCTCTGGGGGAGATTCGCTGATTGGAAACCCCAGTTCTCTCTGGGCAATTATCCGCAGTTTTGATTCTTTTAATGAGGTCGCATTTTGATAATACAGCCCAATAATGCGCAGGCTCATAATGGTTATCACAAGCCCTACCTATGACATCCCAGGCACAACACAAATGACTTCCACACTAGAAGCAGATGTATAGGCTATATAGGCACTCTCCTGGATCTGCTTTTCCCAGTGACATTCTTTATGCAAAATAAAGGTGTTTTGGGGGGGGAAACCCGGTTTAAATGCTGGGAACGAATATGGATGCAGATGTACACATCTTGTTTTGCTTATGCTTACTTTTGAAAAGAAAAGTTATTGTTGGGCAGAAACAAAATGTGATGGGATATGCGGAAAATAGATGAGGAAGAAGAAGGGGGACAACACATCTTCTTGTTTTTGGTGCCCAGCTCTGCAAAGGCCCGTGAGGACTAGGCCCCTGCCAAGTTCTCGAGGGACGTTGCATCTGCATTAATACATACTTTTGACCTTCTGCGTTTAATCCTTGAAGCTAAAAGTTGGTGTTCCCTAATCAAGATATTTTAATGACCACGCCTTGTGCGTTTGACCCGATCAGGGGCCCACAACAACGATAAAAGCTTTAGAAGGTTGGATGGGGCAGTTGGTTGATCACGGGACATACCTTGCTAGTGACCCTTGTGGCCCGCGTAGCTGTAGCGAGCACTTTGTAAGCTGGGACTTTTAGCCCGTACATTTTATGGAAAGGTCAAACCAAGTATGCACATCTGGTTGGATAGCCCAGGTACTTAAAAGCGTGATGCCAACATCGGTTTATAACACACAGTTGGCAGGGCACAATTCTAGCAGGGTCACTGTCTTAGTGGATCTGATTTAGGAGGCTGATAATCTGAGTGGCATCAGGCTGGATGTGAGAGTCCCTGTACACAGAACGAACACGCACACACCTGTTCTATGGGAGTGTGGAGGGATCCCACTTTTCTAGCAAATGTTGAAGCACTTTGGGTTTCACCCTGAGCTAGTAATGGTAACCAGTCCATAAGCTCCATGCCCTCTGTGCCTAGAGAGAGATTCTCAGCTGCGCCTCAGTAATTTTACCCAACCATGCACTGCCTGGCATTAAAGTGCTGAACTGACCTTTTCCCCTTGTGTGCAGGACCAGATTGATAGGCACGTCAGTATGTCTCCTCTGATCAGCGGATGTGAGCTAACGTGTGATTCTAGACCCCCTTGATTGCGAATCACGGCTGGATATAATGAGCTCGATACAATCACCAATGCACCTTGATTCAGAGCCATACCGTTTAACTGGAGCTTAAACTCTTAAATGATTTACTATATGAAAACTCTACACATGCTGGTCCTATTGGGTAATATAGTAACAGTTTCTAAGAAGTTATATAGTGGAAACCTCGCCTAATCACATGGGCATGGATCAATGATGCAGTAAGATGTATTAGTACCCGGCGAGGGAGAATCAAAATGAAAGAACCATTCTGATTGGCCCTCGCCGGGGCATTACCCAGCAGGAATCCCTCGGATTCCACGCCTTTGTCGCCGGCGGGGGCGTGGCAGCCCATCAGCCAATGAGGAGGCTTGAAGCGGGGCCATCAGGCTTTGCTCGGGCCTATAACTATGGTCCACGGGGCATTACCTGACTTGGTAATGCCCCCGCCGCTTGGGGCATATTGCTTAAGTATATACTGGAGTATCCAGGCTTTAATGAAACCGCGTGTGCAATTTAGGTAACTAGATCTCATCCCTGAAGCAAAGCTAAAGGATGTTAACTAGATTACTCTTACTATGCTGTTATTTAGAGAAGGGATCACATTTGGCAATTATGTCTATATGCTGTTATGCACTAGCTGGAAACCTTGTATGCAATTTAGAGTGAATAGGTTTCACCCTCGAAGCAAAGCTAATGGATGTTAACTAGTTTACTCTTACCATGCTGCTATTTAGAGAAGAGATTGAACTGGATAGTTACATGCCTATATACTGCTATGTTCTAGTTTGAGTTAATATAGCCTGGTGGGAGGTTTTTATTAACTTTGTGTAATATGGCTGATTTATATAGGTAGCGTTGAATTTTTGTATGCTTTTATCTTGTTAATTGAGATGTAAATTGACATACACGTTTTTATGAATGGAACGTGATATAAAGCGTAACTTGCTTAAACGATATAGAAGCTGCTTCTAGAAGACCTTGAAGATGTTTGATGTCTGATATAAATGTACATTTTTATTTGAAAGTGTCACATGAAGAAACCAAATATAGACAGTAGCATATATATGTTTAATATAAACGGAGACTATCTGTAATGACATAACAACCCAATTGGTGACGATGTAACAATAACTGAAATGTTGTAAAAGTTTGTTAATCAAACTAAAATACAACAATAAAAAATACATTTAAAAAAATACCCTCTTGATCGCAAATCATGTCATAGAAAAGGTTATTTGGCTTTGCTTTTTCTCAGTAGAGGGAATCTAACATTTTTGACAGAAGTGGTAACACCTGTCATTGACAGTGCTGTAAAAGTGTGGTAGCAAGTGCCATAGGAAACCAAGTTATTAGCAGAAAGCATACTCCTGGAAGCTCCTCACAGGAGTGCAAGGATGTGCACCTCCTATCCACATAGCAAACAAAGATGCTCACTGTTCCCTCGCTAGTATTAGTGTTCTACTAGTAAGGCCACAGTACAAGTATTCTACTGTTCTACTATTTCCCTCCCAGCAAAGAAGCACTAGAAGCCCTTTGTCCACAGCTGCTGAACAATTATAATTATAATTGCATTGCTGTGGGACATAGATGAACGTGAGTAAACCATGCCATGGTGCAAGGCCCATGTGCCAAGATGGATTTTATGAAATCATTGACTCGTGTGGGCACTTACATGTGCATTGTCATTGGATGCTTTGCCAGCACTTGCTGGGACTTCATTTTCAGTTTCCAGTTCCTTTTGGCCTGTTGTACAGTCATTCTGGAGACAGTACTCCTTAGACATACATCCTTTGGGCTTATTTCCCAGAGCTGTCCAAATAGCAGCACTCCCTGACTGGACTACTCCCCTAGTCCCTCCTCCACTCTTACTTCAGCACACAATTCTCTAGGCTCCCAGATGGACCTGAGAATTGCAGAAACAGGGTTATGTGTAGTGGCTGTCCTCTCTAAAAGATTAGAGACTCTGGCCATTTTTAAAGGTGCAGTGGAACTTCAGACATGCTTCCCTTGTATCCTGGGGTTCCTCAAATGTTGCAATTCGTGTAGTCTGGTTTTGAAATGGGCGTGTCTGTCTCATCACTGAGATCCCATTGGCCCACAATTAAGGTGTTGGGGGATTCAAGGACAGAACTATGGAAGAAAGTTATATGATCAATCAACTCTTGAAGAGTTTCTTTTAATTTCCAGAGTCAAGCCTTTGCTACCTTTTTGGGGGTTGCCTCGGGTTCTACAAGAGTGACAAACGTTCCCCTATGAGCCAGTGCACATAATGAATATAGAATTTCTGAACAAGAAAGCTACTTGTGGTGACTCTGCCAGGAGGTTGGCGAGAAAGAGGCATTATTATGCTTAATCTTTGCACCTGAGGATGGTGGCTTAGACAGCCAGGTGGCTGGAAAGGCGGGAATGCAGGTGGAATCTGCCAGCGACCGTCGCTTTGTCCTTGCCACACGTGCTCCTCTCCCACCTGCGGTCTGAATAGTGATCACTCTTGTGTTCAGGGGCCTACAGGGCCAGTACAGGGCCTGAGCCCTCACCAAGACCCACGCTTCCCTTGGGCCTAGCTTGGGCTGGCAGGCTGTTACCGGCCCTATACGCTCTCGCATGTGGGGGTGATAGCTATAATTTCCCTCGGAGGCATTATAGCTGCATCTCAATTCAACATTAGAGGAGGTGGCATGAGGGCATAACTAGAGTACTAGTCTTGTCAGAACATCTGCCTCTTGTACTTCATATCTATTTATTACTTTTGATGGACAAGCGAATGGCAAGATAGCATCCCAGATGTTCTTATGGGAGCTGTGCAGGGCAGTAACCCCCATCAACTCCCACATGTTTATTATACATTACCGCCTGCACCGGACAGGCCCTTCACTTAGAGCTTTGTAGTTAAAGTACTTCAGGCAGAAGTGCAGCACAAGGGTTATCAATCCCCTGACACATTTTTGGTGAGCTAGAAACGTGTGCAGTAGTTCCAGGGTGTTGTTTTTTTCTTATGCTGGTTACCTATGGTGTACAGTCAGTTTGCTTTGGGAAGCTATCTTGTATTTTCCCCTCTCCGTACACTAACCCAACCCAATCCCCTCTTTCACATTTGCCAGAAATGTTGTAGACCATGCAAATGGCAGTGGTACATGGCATACCCCTAGTAGCATAACATAGCATGCCTCGAAGATGAGGACTGGAATGGGCAAGCTGATGCTTCATTTACTTACTCTGGGATAGGCAGACTTTGGCTCTCCAAATGTTTTAGACTACAACTCCCATCAACCCTAATCAGCATAGTCAATGATGAGGGGTCATGGAGGACGTAGTGTAAAAAATCTGGAGAGCCACAGGTAGCAGAACCCTGCAAACTCTTCGTCGTCACAGTCCTATTCTCTCCCTCTCCCACATCTTAGTCCCTTTCGAACACAAGAAGAGGGTAGATTGAGTATACCTTGCGCGACAAGAGTGCGGAAGGATTGAAAAGATAAGGAGTGTGACGAGGAACAGTAGGGCTAGGAATAATGAAGATTACATGTCAAGGCGTGAGAAATCACTCTCCTTGGGGAATGGCTCAAGCTTGAAGAATGGTTCCTTCTTTCACATGGCCAATGTGTGCTGGTTTTATCCAAAATCTGGCAATACCCAATTACTAAATGCTTAAACATATCAATGTTATCTGTTGCGTGTGCGATTTCTACAGGAGGTTGTAGTAATCTGACAGAATAAAATACACCAGATTTTGTACAGTCCAAATAAACATTCCACTTTAGCAGAATCCTCCTCTTTCTGAGAGACTCTATGATAGCTGAGTTGGTTGAAAACCTGCTCCAGGGATGTTTGTCCTGCAGGTCATGTTTGAATTTTGTAATTCAGTTTTTTGCATTCTCACCGTGACAAAATATGTATCTTTGATTTTGTGTTCAACACGGGGTATCATTTGAGTAGCAAGACTGGCAGATTGGCAGTTTATGTACGCCTCTTGTATTCAATACTACATATGTGTTTAAAAAATCACCAGGAAGTGGTGTCGAGTAGTCAGGGCCGGCCTTAAAGGCAGCAGCACCCTGGGCGAATTGGCACACCCCTGTCCCGCGCCCCTGGTTAACAGGGGGTGGGGCGGAAGGGGGCGGGGCCGAGTTGGGCCACTTTTTAAAATATATTTATTTTTTACCCTCCGGCGCGTCAGCAGCCCATTGTCATTGAATGCCTGCCACGCCTTCTGCCACCACACAAGCTCGGAGGAGCCTTTGAAAGACTCCCCCTCACCCCCTCCAAGCTGGCGTGGTGGGGTGCTAATGGCACCTTTTGTCATTAGGGGAGCCCGCGGCAGAGGGGCACATTTTAAATGTTCCCACCGCTGCAGGCGCATTTGACGACAAACGCCTGCCTGCCACGCCCCCTCCCACTACGCCAGCTCAGGGGAGCCCTTGAAACGACGCCCCCCGAGCTGGCGTGGCGGGGGATAATGGTGCCGTGGGGGGCGTGGCGCCCCGAGCGGTCACCCGGCACCCCCCCGCCTCCACCCAACACCGGCTCTGTGGGTAGTCTCTGGTGTGACCTTTCCGAGTCTTACTGTGGATTGGACCGTGATATTGGCTTTCGGCAGGTAAGGGTAGAGAATGAAATGGCCGCGATAGATTTTTCACGCCTCCTGGGTCGCGTGCAGGCGGTGCGGGGAGCGGTCTCTACTAGGGAAGTGGGCGTAGGCTTACGTCTTGGCACGCACAGCCGCTCTTGCTCGTCGGCGCGCGCTATCTGATGATGGCGGGAGGCAGGCAGGGCCTCGAGCCTGCTCCGGCGTAAATGAAGCAGTCCTCGCGCCGACGTGTCCCACGCCGCTGATGCTATTGGCCGTGGCACCTTGTTACCCTGAAGGACGGTCTCGATTATTGCAGATAATGTGAGACAAACGGGCTCTTCGGCGGTCGTGACAGCGGCGAGTCGGCTCCAGATAGGAATCCTGCCGGGGGCACGGTCACGTTAATAGCTTTTTTTGATTTCAAGAGCTGGCTGTCCGTGTGCAAGCACAACCTGAGACTGTCCGGCTGCCCCAGAAGCTGAGCACTGTGGGCCGTGTGAGACAAAGGCCTCGCGCGTATCTGCTGCGATGGGACATCGTGCCATCTGCACGCTGTGGGTATGGCGGGGGCTGCGAAGGGACACGCGGTCTAGTCTCGGGAGTCAGCATCGTTACCCATAAATAAGCGCCCTGCCGCTCTGATGCTCATTGTAGGGTTGTGCATCAGGAGCACGTCTCACGCGTCCTTCAGCGAGGAGAATATTTAATACACACCTCATTTCAAGAAGTAATGTTAGAATACTGTTTTTCATTATTGTACGCTGTCGGCTCGAAAGCCATTGTGTGTTCCCAGAGATAGTGAAACCAATCGGCGCAAGGGTAAGGGGAAAGGTTGAATTGGGAGAGAGGGGGTGTGCTGTGTGCAGGCCCCTCAAAGCACTGAGCAAGGATTTCCCTCCCCTTGATGGATTATGTGTTAAATCTCAGCCGTGATGTCCATTTACCGGGTTCTGGACACACATACTCGCACCCAGCCCGCGCATTCTTATGCCTAGAGAGGAGAGCCCAGTGTGGTTTATCTGTCACTGACTCCCCCGCCACAAGTGTCTAACTGAAGAGCAACAGACGAGTGAATGCAGAAACTGGTAGCTCTTGTCCAAGTGGAGTCTACAGAAAATCCCCACACTCCTCTTTTACTCCAGTGACAACATTTGCAGCAACGAGGCATTTTACATCTGATCGTCCTCCAATTCCGCACGTTTTGAACAGGGGGCTCACAGGCGGTCTGTTCTCATCAGTATCCTGGCTAGAGGGCTCTCAGGTGGTCAGTTCTCAGCAACCTCATGGCTAGGGTGCTCACAGGTGTTAATTTCTCTGCAATATTATAGCTAGGAGGCTCACAGGTGGTCAGTTCTCATCAGTATCCTCGCTAGGGGGCTAACAGGTGGTCAGTTCTCATCAGAATCCTGGCTAGGGGGCTCTCGGTGGTCAGTTCTCAGCAACAGCATAGCTAGGGTGCTTACAGGTTGTCGGTTCTCTGCAATATTCTAGCTAGGGCGCTCACAGCTGTTAGTTTCTCAGCAATATTATAGCTAGGAGGCTCACAGGTGGTCAGTTCTCATCAGTATCCTAGCTAGGGGGCTCTCATGTGGTCAGTTCTCAGCAAAATCATGGCTAGGGTGCTCACAGGCCGTCGGTTCTCTGCAACATCATGGCTAGGGTGCTCACAGGTTGTCGATTCTCAGCAACATCATGGCTAGGGTGCGTACAGGAGGTCTGTTCTTAGCAACATTACTCATAGCTAGGGGGCTCACAGAGGTTCAGTTTTCATCAATATCATGGCTAGAGGCTCATGGGTGGTAAGTTCTCATCAATGTGGCTAGGGGGCTCACAGGTGGTCAGTACTCTGCAACATCACGGGTAGGGTGTGTAAGGGTTTATTGAGAGGCCACCCTCAACACAGGGAGTTCCTTCCCTCCCCAATCTGGGTGTCACACAATACACTGTTTAATGGCAGTTCTTTGTTCAGCCCCATTTCTGATTCATCTAATTTCCCTTGCATTCCTCCTCCTGATCTACCAATGAGCCAAGAACCAGGCCGGTGTGCAGGAAATATATTTGTATTTAATTGAATGATAATTAATGGAAATCACACTAAAATGACACACACCTCCTTCTTTGTGGCTCACAATTAAACTTATTGTTACACAAATAAACCACACCAATTGGTTGGGAAAAACACAAATCTCAATGTTTTACTTTTTACAGATTTCACTTCAAGAAATCATCAAACTGGCCAATGAACAAAATCAATTACATATGCAATGCTATGCAATTTCGACGTTCCTGCGTGCTTAAAAAGGCTGGCAGTTTGTTTTACAGATTTGTACAAATGCATATGGCAATTCTTTTTTCACCCCTAATTTTACTTTGAAATAAACACAGGGTTATTAAAAAATGTGTTCCTCAGACCCCCTCTCTTTGGTCTGTGTTGGGGAAGTAGGACTGGAAAATTGGGATGATTTGAGAATTTTGGATTCAGACCCCCCTCCACTTAAAGGCCTGTGTTGGGGAAGCTGGACTGAAAAAAATTGGACGATTTGAGAATGCTTTATTTCAGACTCCCCCTCCACTCAAAGGCCTGTGTTGGGGAAGCTGGGGATTACCCAATTAAATTACAGTCTATAGTTTTCAGTGAACACTGGGAATGAGCTTTGTTAATATCGAATTTTAACAAAAATCACCCTCTGGTGTTCTGCCAAGGGGAATTAATTAAATTAATATTTTTAGTTAAATGGGCAAAGGATCTACACTGTTGTGCCTCCTACTCCCCCCACCAGCCCACTGTAAAGGGAAAGGGTTTAAGCAAGCAGACTCCCCCATCTTTGGTCTCAATCGGCTCAATTCTACTCACATTGATAGTTTTGTTTAAAGTTCAGCAAAGCCAGCTGCATTTCAGGACCCTCTTGGAAGAAAGGGTAGGGGTCTGGTCACTCCACTCTCAAGGATGGTCCTCAGCTTTTCACCCCAGGGCCCAGTCAGCTTTTAATGCCTCCCCAGCAATAGACAGCTCCACCCAGATACAATCTCAGCAATTTCCTTTGGTGTTTCCTTGCGGCTGTTAGATGGTACTTTTCAGCAGCTCTTCCTTTCTCATAGTGCATCCACTTTATATACCAGTGATGACACCATCAAGATTTCAATACTGGGCAGTGTCCTGCAAAAAGTAGTTATGTGGCAAACATGTCATACTTTACTAGTTACTGCTATAATTTATTTATTTTCCAATTCAGCTAATCTTGGGAAATTAAATAAAAGGACAGCTGGGTCCTCACCATTTTGTGCAGACGTTTGAGAATTTTTCCACTGTTTTTACAAAGAGCGTAATCGCTAGGAACATGCAGTTTACTCACCACGTTTTTAATTTTACCTTCCACCAGTTCGCCAACTCTCAAATTCAGAACATGTTCAGAGCAGCCAGGAACACCTTTTAGCTGGTCATTACAATTCCCTAAGTCGCAGGTGGATGCATTTTATTTCAACATAATCGCTTGGAAATTATCTAAAAAAAGGACACATAAATAAAGGCAGTACGATTTATGGTTGCTGACAAAAAGGCTTAAATGATAAATCCCTTTAAACTAATATGGAATCTTCATGTTATGCAATTGGAGCTCTCCTGACTCTAAAACTTGAGGCGAACCATCTCCGGTTCTGGAAGCACCTCAATACCTTCCCCTTTTCTTCTGCCTTCGCTCCCCCTCTCCCCTACTGATCTGTTCCCTCTTGGCACCGTGCACCTGGCCACCCTCTGTCTTTTGGGCCCAGGTACCTGCTCATCCTGCCACCCTACGCACTGCCTCTGGGCCACCCCTTGCACTGGGGTCTGTATCTGTACCCATACAGCCCCCCTTTTTCTTCCTGCACTTATCAGACCTACACTGTCTGCTGCCTTAAACCTAGCACTTGCAAATTGCTGGCTGCATTACCACTGTTTGTTGCCTTTATTATTTATTTATTGTTATTTATCTGTTTCTCCTCTGCTTCGCACTTTCCACCTCTCCCCCCTTCCATGCACTTTTCCCCTCCCCTTCTCCCATGCACTTGCGCGTTCTCAATCTCACTGGGCCTTGTAAGATCACTGTTTTGTTCTCCCCTGTTCCCCTCCCTTGCCTTGTCTCACTCTGAAACACTTGTGTACGAGCGCGATAGAAATAAAATATCAATCAATCAATCAGTTCATTTGCCCCCCTTGGCCAGCCTGCAACCAGAGTTTTTTTTCTTTTTCTCAGCTTCTTTGTTGTTTGAAGTTTGTTGCTTGAAGTTGGTGGCTGCCAGTCGTTATCACTTGGGGCGTGGGGGCCTTGGCAACACAGTGGTCCCTGTCCCCACATTCAAGTCACACACCGGCTAGAAAATTTGGCCTGCATAGAACTGCCTTCAGAAACAGCAGGTCTGGGGACAGTTGGTTTTCAACACCATTTAGGCAGGCCACATTTTATTGCAGTTGTAATAGTGGGGATGCATGAACCAGACTGTGTGGGGGAAGCCATTTGCGAATTCTGCGAGTCCCACCAATTGTCCTTGGCTGGAAGGAACACAAATATTGCATTTTCTAACATCAGCCTTTATTCTTTGACATACTGCATGTTTTACTGATCACGGTTCACTTTGCTTGTGTATTGATGGATTTTTTTCTTTCTTTTAACACAGCAATGGTTCTTTCAAAGATGACATCTGAAAGTACAGGAGGGCTGTTCTTTTCAGTCTTTAATAAAATACCCTTTTAATTATCTGCCATTGGTTTTTTCTGATGGAAAGTGGGTGTGAATTGTCACAGTGAACCACCTTTTGATGGTTGACAGTTTCAGTGAGCAATGCTGCATTTATTTCTCAGCCCGCGGGGTGATGCACTTTTCCAATCTGCTCTTGGATTACATTTTTGGTTTTAGCTTTCTCTGTATTTCCACTGCAGAAAGATACCTGCATAGTCTGCCTAAATAAGCCCATTTGCAGCATACATGTTTCTGGATGCTGGCCGGTCATTTACCCCTTGGGCCCAACAGTTCAATTGGTTTGGGGCCTTTGTTTACACCACACGGGTGCTCACAGGAGGTCAGTTCTCAGCAACATCATGGCTAGGGGGCTCACAGGTGGTCGCTTCTCAGCACCATCATGGTGAGAGGGCTCACAGGTTCTCTGCAAAATACTCTTATGAATCTCAGAATGTGGCAGTTTGGACTCTGGCACAGAAATATGAGTGTTCCTTCACTCACTATGCCATCTTGTGTTCTTACATTGGAAAAGTACAAAGAGGGTCATTTGGTGTGACCCTTTTTAATTGAAGACGTTGTCCCCTTGTTTAGACCCTAATTTGCCAAGATTTTGAGTTTGTATTCATGTTTTCCCTTTAAGGAGCAACTGAAGAACTATGGCTCAGTGTATACAGCCCAAAATGACTTTACTTATAGACACTACATTGACTATTAGAATTGCAGTGTATCACTGATGCATTAGTGTATTTTCACTTTCAGTGCGTTATTGTTGAAAATAGTTCTAAGCAAATCAAAAGCGTCAAACCAAGTCACATTGCGGTTTTAGGGTGCCCCCCTTTCTTTCTCCATTTAAGTTCTAGCATTGGATCTTTTTATCGTGATTTTAGATCGTCAACTGTACATCACAAGATTGACAAAGCTTACGGATATGTGAACACATGTAGGGGAGCCTTCAACTGTGTTCATGGAATGTTGCATGTCTGCCTATCAAACATGCTCAGAAATCACCCTTATGCTTTCTGGAAGATCAGGCTCATTTAACTGACCGGACAATGGCCACTCCATTTTTGACCACAATAGATTGGCTGTTTTGTTGCATTGAAGTAAACTCTTTTTTTGTACTAAGCATATCAAAAAAATATCACTAAAACACTACACTGGCTCCCAATAAAACATTGCATCACCTTCAAAACAATGTGCATAACGCACACGGCAATCAGCGGACAAGGAGCAGAATTCCTACAAAAGAAAATAACAATCTACAAGCCTACTAGGTTCCTCAGGTCATGCAATGAAATCTGCTTGGAACCAAAACCATACCTCAAGAAAAAATTTGGAGGCACCTAGTTCTACCACTTAGCTGCAAAAACCTGGAACAATATCCCAAAAGAAATAAGAAACGCCAAAGATCACCTAAAAGTTAGGAAATTACTGAAAACCTGGCTATTCAACACTACAGACTCAAACTGAAAACGGAAACAAAGGAAAAAGGATGACTAGACAGCTCCCAGAACCCACTGGGAAACTCACACGGCACCCGGACGAGTCTCACTGGGTAGAGTATAGAAATGGCGACACCCACGGAGACGGAATCAACAAACCCTACCTAATCCCACCCAACACACGCACTCACCCCTTAGTTCCCACCACGTACCACAGTGGTTGAATTGTCAGGATACGGAGGCGTTGCCAGATGCAATGGCTGTATGAATGGGAAGGTAAGATAGGTAGCGCTGCGAGGCAGACTGGGGGAGGAGAGGGTTAGATGTAAAAGGGACCTTGAAGGCTGGACGGACTCAGATCATGACAGATGCATGGGGGTGCTACCGAAACCCATCTGGGGAGAATACAGAAACCCACCGCCTCAAGTCAGGATAGAGATGCCAACTAACCAACTGCACTAACAATTTCCCCCTCTACATACATCTGTCAAACTCCAAACCAAACACAACCACAAACCTACAGCACAACAAACCGCACAAACATCACTACATGGCAACAACAAAACAAAAACGCACATAGACTCACACAACAGTACACGACGACTACTGGCTGCAAAACACCCCAGGCCCAGCCAACTGACCCACCGGGCTGAGGCCGCCAACAGTACATCACTGCTCTCTTGCACTTTTCCTTCCCACTAACCCCCCCTCACCTCCCTTTTCAGAGCCGCTAGAGAGCCAGGGGACCACTTCGGTGCTGATAGTGTGCGGTACAAATGTCCTTTAACATTAACATAACATGTGTTGCTCTGCATATTATTTTTCTGTGTTTGCTGCCTTGTGCCATTTACCATAATGCCAATGAGGCTTGTTAGAAACGGTTTCCTTACATAATTTGAATGGTACAGGTGGTTGGGATGAGAGGGTGGTAAGTGTGGGGGATGCTGCCGAGGATTGTGCATGTCCCACAGTGTCACTTACTTCCCTTTCTTCATCCGACCATCCAGTACATCTCTTCCATGCTGGATGTACTGTTTTTTTGTGGTATTGAGTGTTGGACAATATGAAGTTAATGCTACTGGTCCTTATCACTTGTATGCTCGTATTTTGCTGTTGTGTGAACCTTCAGCGGATCTTTGCATGTGCTGGGTGGCAGAAACTTAGTTTTGTTTAGCTCACTGCTCCTACTCGCATGTCCAGAAATATTGATACTGTTTTGGGCCTTGACAAGTGAAGATCTCGAGTTTGTCTGATGCTACTTTTTGATTTTTATGGCATGCCCTGTTGCAGCCTCGTTTCTTGCAAAGGTCGAAATTGGAATGTGTGGAGCAGGAGCTTTAAGTAACTCCTGGATGTCAGGACATTTCTCTAACCAAGAGCTACGCATTGTGGCCTAGGAGCTGTTAATGTCTCAAGAATGAATTCTCAGGGCAGTGTACTTTTAATGACTTTATAACTTAAAAAGAAATCAGCGCATAAGAAGAGTAAAAGAAATGCAGAGGTTGAAACACATCTATATTCGTATAGAGATGCACCTGCCCGAATAGCCATTCTGACGTGCCCGTAAAATGCTGGCCTTTGCTTTTCTTTCCCAAATGTGGCATGCACACACAAAACCACCCTCTGCAAGCCCCCCTTGCTATTGTTATGTTGCTCTGTTATTTGCTCTATTGCTGCCTGTCGTCAGTCATTGCGCTACTTTCTATTATTTCCTTGACATTTCCTTGCCGTCGGTTCTTCTGTTGCTCTGCTACCTCTCGTTTAGTCATTAGCTAGCTTTGCCGCTACATTTGTTTCTGTTACTAGGTCCATCTCTGTTGTTTCTTTGTTGCCACAGCATCTGTCTCTCCTTGGTCATCTATTTCCGGTGATGCCACCTTGCTCTTTCTGCTCTTCCTTCCTCGCTCCTGCAGGAGCTCATACATGGCGTGCCACATATATAACTTTCAAGTGAGATGCAAAGCGTAACCCATCATGCTTTCCATCTCTTCCACTGGTTCCCCAATACACCTTTAATACACATTCCCAGAGCGAGAGAATGTCAGATAGGGCACCAGTCACCAGGAGCCAAAAGTAGCTCATGGTAGCTCGTGGTGGCAAGCTAACCATGCCCTTCTAGGCTATAGCCAGGAGCTGAATAGCTACCAAGCTGCCCGCATTTTAGAACCCTGCCTTGGTGTGGGCCACAAATCCTGAAAAGCAGAGCAATTTTGACATACCTAGAGCTAAATAGTGCATTTTTCAGACTCTAATGAAAACCCCCTTCCAAAAATGTTTTATCCGTAAACAGTTTTGGAATGAAAATACTGATGAAACTATGCCAAATTTGGAATGACTTCTCGAATTTGCCCATATCATTGCATTCCAAATTTGATGACATTTCATGTACAAGAACTCAATTTACAGTGGAAAACGTGTTTGCATTTTCCTATACAAGTTTGATGTAACCTTTAAATATACTGCTGCCGCAGCAGTATAGTGTATTTTTTTATTTATTTTATTTGAATTTGTAAAGCGCATTACAGCCCAAGGGCATTGAGGCGCTGTTGCAAGATAGCGTCGTAGTTACAGGTAGGAAGCTTTGCTCATGGTTACAGAGACCATTTCCTTATGTCATTTTTAGTGCTACTGCAAGAGGGTTCAGATTTGACCAAATCAATTTTGTGCAAAGTTTGGTGACATTTCACGAACAAAGCGAAAGTTACAGAGGAAACCATTTTGAATTTTAGCTATCAGGTGGCACTGCACACCATGTCTATAAGCTGAAACTATTGGCATGTGAAGTGACAAGAGTGAGATGGGATGTCAGGAAGTAAACCAAGCCTCTGGTTGTTTTATGGCCTTCCACCCTCCGTTGACCAATCAGGGCCGTGATAGTAACCATGGCAATTCCTGACTTTTACCTTGCCTTCCCTGCCCAAAACACACAACCCTGTAATCTCTTTGAGCTAGCCCTGTGCTTTTAAGGGGATGCTCATTTAATTTCTAAGCTGTCTTCTGAAAGGTAATGGCTTAATTGGAACTGTTAAGCAGCTTCTTGTAGAACACAAGCATTGTACCTAAGTGTGTCTTCAACTACTGGATTTATAAGCAGCAAGTCCGCCCTTGCATCTGTTGCTTGCACTGAATTCCTGTTAAAAACAAGCATTTCCCGAGACAGCAGTTTAGGTTCTTGTATAGGCATTAGGCATTTGCCAGGCACCTCCATGATATTTTTCCAGCTGTTGCCATTTTATGTTATGTTACTTTGCATTTATATAGCGCCTTATGTACCATTGGTATGGTCTCAAGGCGCTGGTAGGTTGAACGCCCTCGGGAACCGAAGTTCAAGTCAGCAGAGAGAATAGAGAGAGTCAAAGGTGCGTGTGAGCACCGGATATGTGTGCAGCTGGTGCGGCATTCGTGTGATAGCTGCTTCTTAGCGGTAGGTGTGGTGGTTGAGAGATCAAGAGTATGTGTTCGTTCTGGCAGGTTTATTCCAGACCGATTCTGGCTGCGTTTTGGCCTGAGGAGAACGCCTGGCTGGAGGGTGTGCGACGAGGAGTGATTAGTTAGGGTGATGGGGAGTATGAGGCAGATGATGGTATGAGAACAGCTATACCGAATGGTGTCATAGTATCGCTGTGTTCTAATTGAGTGGTGGTGTAGAGAAGAGAGTAAGCGTGTAGATGTGATATGATGGTTTACATGCTCTTTCAAACGTTCCATGTAAGTCGCGCAATTCGATGCGCTCCAATCTGTTCCATGCACTTGACTCCGTTCCATGCACTCAAATCCGTTCCGTTCCGTGTATTCTAAGATATTTTCTGCGCTCCAACCAATTTTATGCACTCCAACCATTTTATGCAATGCTTCTTTCATTCGTTCTAGCCAGGTTATCATTTCTCCATGCATCATCCATCCACATACATCATCTTCACACGTTCCATCCGCTTCACTGGTTCCACCCATTTCACAAGTCCCATCCACTTCACACGTTCCATCCACTTCTCCGGTTCCACACACTTCACCGGTTCCAAACGCATCACCCGTTCATCTACCTACTTCATCTATTCTACCATTTCACCCATTCCACTCACTTCACCTATTCTACATCCGTTCCATCGACAAACCTCACCTGTTCCATCCACATACTTCACTCGTTCCTTCCACATATTTCACCCGCTCCTTCCACATATTTCACCGGTCCCTTTCACATATTACACCAGTACCTTCTGCATATTTCACCCGTTCCTTCTACATGTTTCACCCGTACCTTCCATATATTTCACCAGTACCTTCCACATATTTCACCCATTCTATCCACATACGTCATCCGTTCCATCCACATACTTCACCCATTCCATTCACATACGTCACCGGTTCCATCCACATACGTCATCCGTTCCGTATATGTACTTGACTCGTTCGCACTACATACGTCACCCGTTCCATCCACATACTTCACCCGTTCCATGTTCCATGTTCCACCTACAACATGCCTCTTCCATGCCTACTCAAAAACAAAACGGTTGGCTTTGCCAATGCTTGTTTTCCCCTATGTAAAGTTTGATGCAACCTTGCCTAGTCTGCTTTGTCCCGGCACTTGTGTTTGGTGTGGACTGCCTCCCTGGATTCTCTTACGTTTTTGTGAATTAAGCAGCCAAGCCTGTGATGGATTGCCTCGGACGAGTGTTGCTCTTGGCAATCTGTATTCCCCATTCAAAGCACAGGCACTAAGTATAACTCTACCCCTCCACGGGCCAGCCTCTCCCTCACCTGGACGTTTTTATGCGCTGTGATTTAGAACATGAAAATTGGGCGAGATTAAAGAGCCAAACTCTGCCCATAAAGCTGCGCCCTGGAACTGGCAGGGCCTATAAACTGTGGGCAGCACATGCCGCCGTCCTGTAAAGGCTCTTTGCGCCGCGACATTAAGCGTAGAACGCCAATAAGCTGCCCGCGTTATCTGCAAACCGCAGGCTGTAAATTGGCCCCTTGTTTAATTCGGTAGAGGAAAAACACTCTCAACGGTAGCCATAAAGCTGGGAGAGACCCACAAAATGGAGTGTCTGTTTTTTATTTCTCGGAGGTGGACGCTTTTCACAGTCTCTGCAAAAACATCTTCCTGTTCAGCTGGTAGTCCCCCCCCACCCCCTCAAAAAAGCCGGAATTACTCTTGGATAGTTCCTGAGAACACGTTCCTCGTTGCTACACGCATTTCAGATACGCCACCTAGACCCTCTCCCTCACAGCAACAGTGTCTTTGTCTAGGCTTGGTTGATACCGACAGTGACCTCCCTCCAGAAATAACTGGTACAGAGATCACCATGGCTCGGGAGGATAGCTCAGGGGCAACGTGCTCGCCTTCGAAGCAAGTCGACACGGAGCAACACAGGTTCGATCCCTGGGTCCACGCTCAGAAACCTCTGGGTATTAAGCGCATCATAAATAACCTATCATCTCATCTCATCTCATCACATCTCATGACCTGTTTCAGCTAGTTATATGACCATACATGGTCAGTCTCCAATACTAACCCTTCCCCGCCTCATTGCCTATCCGATGCAGCCGCCCTACTACAAACACTAAAAAGAAGTTCTGCCATGTCCTCCTGAGGAGACACCGAGCATGGTGATCAACAAACAACTTAGATTCTATGGCCAGTTAGACATCTGATTTTATAGTACATTTTTACCAACCACTGTCCTCCACCAACACAGAGGGGTGCACTAGGGCAGGGGCTTGCAATCTGTGTTTCTGCAGATGTTTGGACAATCCCTTCCATAACCCATCCTCATTGACTATGCAGGACAAGGTTGATGGGAGTTGTAGTCCCAAACATCTGAAGAGCTTAACGTTGAATACATCTGCACTAGGACTTCGAGCACAAAAAAAGGGGAAGAATTACTTTAAGCTTCCAAACCAGCACTCTATGTTAGACCTACTTCCGTTCATGCGTTAAGGTTGCCCTCCCCACTTGTAGAGATAGACCTGCCCCTCTAACTCATTTATATGGCAGACACAACCCGCACCCAACGCCCCCAACCACTGAGAATCACAAGGCTGCCCCACCAACGTAAGTGACCGCCAATACACCAATGGCAACCCTACCACCTCCTCTAGGAGTGCCAGGTCGAATTTCTACATAACTGCCTTGTGCCAACCGCCACTCACAAGAGGATCTAAACTCATGCATGTTAGAATATACTGCAAGCTGCCCCCTAGCCTTGGAACCTAGTATCCATGAACCTGCCCTAATGCATGCACAATTGGCAGTCCGAAATGCATACAGCATCCAAGACTTAGGGCCTGATTCATGGAAGTGTTTTATAATGGCGCAATCCCATAGGAAAACATTCCATGAACACGGCCCTTAATGTCCTCATCAAAAATGACTATATTGGTCATTTCAAAATCACGGTTCCCTGATAATATAGTCACTATCTTGGACACCATCATTTTGCAAGATTTTCAGGTAGCATAAAAAGTAGGGAAATAAAAACGTGTGGTGGAGTCTCCCTCAACATGAAGCAATCTGTTCCTCAAAAAGAATGCCAAACCAACACCTACCCTAAGGGTGAAGCTTCACCAGAGTCCACCCACCAGAGACCATCTGTTGTCATCGGGCTATGACAAGAAGCGCTGGAAGAAAGATTGTACCTCCTATTCCTCATCCATGACTCATCCCAGAAAACCATCATTGTGAGAAAACATGAAAATCCTTGGCTGCTCCCTCATCACTGACGAAAACCTCCATGCAGGAGGCCATGCACGTGACTTGATCTTGGCCCACGGCAGCACCCTCTCCAAACCATACAGCACCTTAATTTTATGGTCTGACCACTGTCTCATATTCTGTTCCACACCCAACAACCTATCCACTTACAATGACAACGCATCAACAAAAAAAGAAAGATACATTTTCGGGTTAGATCACTAAACAAAACGTACACAGAATCCTTTGGTAAAGAATTGTGTAACATTAATTGGCACACAAGAAGAGACCCACCCACTGGAGTCAATTCTGAAGAACTTGTGCACGGAAGTTACAAGATCGCTGGATTTCTAAGCCCGCCCTGGATGAAACACCTCAATACCCCAACTGTATTAAATAACAAATTATTCAAAGCTTGCAATGCCATTAGAAAGAGAGAAGGCCATATGACAGACAGAAAATGGTTTTCATCTCAACTAATGGAAGACTATCTGGCATGTCGTAGACACCACCAGAAATACAAAGTGGTCATAATCAAGGCTAAGAAACAGTATTAACAGACTTGGCTAACTAAAGCCCCTAACAAGACCGCTGAATTATTCCAAATCTTCAAATAAACCACTAGCCCAGTAGGGCTAAAAAACGGCCTACACGTTCCCAGAGATTTGCAGATGAAATAGCAACCTTCTTCTCCAAGAAAAGTCCTGCACATCAAGCCCTACTCCGCTCAGCAACCCACAATAGCAACCAGGTGTTCGACTAGATGTCAGCAAGCAGCCTCCTCTGGATGGAGACAAAACTGAAGGGACCCTATTTGGCCCCAGGAACCGTTCATCATTACTTTTTGCCTTACCTAGGTGAACCTGCAGCAAGGTTTTACTGCAATGCCGCATTAACCTCTTCCTCACCCTCCTGAAAATTGCTTACAGCCAGAGGAAACACGGGAAAGTAGTGAACGTACCCCCAAAGTGAGGTACATTACTAATATGATGTGGGCTGGAAGCTGAAGAAAACAGCCGGTAATGAAGCCAATAGCAGGAAAAACAACTGCTATCCTGCAAAAGGAAACTGGGCAGAAGAGGCAGTACCCAGCTTTTGCCGGAAACCTACAGAAGCAGGCATTGCCCCTTTGGCATAGCCTTTTGATGCCAACACTATCCACCTCTTGTATGTCATACTTTTGGATTAAGCCACCTTCTGAGTTGGTTTGGCTGCCCCAACATTATTATGTCACATTTTACCTGCAGTACCCTGAATAGATATGGCAGGTATGTTAAGCCTACATATCTACCAGGATTGCCCAAGCACAGAGCCCCTCATGCACCCAACACTACTCGACCACTCCCTTCTAGTACTTCAAAACTGCCTTGGCTTCCATTGTGTATGTTAGCGCGACATGTATTCTGTGTTGCCTCGCTCAAAAAGATATTCCATATATAATGGAGGAACACTCGTCCAAATAAGACAAGTATTTAGCCTTGTCTAACTCCCACCCATGTATCTGCAAGCACCCTTCCCGCCATCCCTATTCCCAGGAGGATACGGTCTGGTCACCCGAGGTATTGGCACAATATTTCTCAGACAAGGATTTATATATTTACTTGAGGAGAACCATCTCCGGTTCCGGAAGCACCTCAAAACCTTCCTCTTTCCCTCCGCTGTCTCTCCCTCTCTCCCCTGCTAAAATCACTGAACCTGCACTGAATCTGCAACTGGGCCACTCACCGATCTCGGTCCTTGGCCCAGCCACTCTTCCCTGCACTGCCTACTTGCACTACGGGACTGTCTGTGTATCCTACAGCCCCTTCTCCCGGCACTTACCTTGCACTTGCCACCAGCTGGCCCTATTTTCATCTTGTATTCTACTAACCATGTACTGCACTTTCCCCTCTCCCCTTCCCCTTGCACTTTTCCCAGTCCCCCTACCCTTGCACTTGCGCAATCTGAATGACACCTGGCCTAGTAGGATCGTTGTCTGTCTCCCCTTGTCCCCCCCCTGCCTCGTCGCGCCTTGAAATACTTGTGTATAGGCGCGTTACAAATACCATATCATATCGTATCATAAGTCCAGATGGCACAGGAACTCAGAAATTGTTAACTATAAGGACGGCACTAAAGCTTTACTCATTGGCCAGGCACAAGAAATCACAGGAACCTGCCACATAGGTGCAGGGATTACATAACTTTCAATGAAGCACATGGCTCTCAAACTTAGGAGAAAAGTAGGACATTGGTATAGGTTGGGCAATGTTATGATTATGGTTCCATGCAATAATGTCCCGGAAAAAATGTCTCCAGGCAAAAAAGTCACCAGAAAATGGCAGTTTTTTGCAGGGACATTATTACATTGAAGATGTGGGGGACACCCCCGCAACCACAAACTTTTTTTTTCTCCAAGGGGGGCAGGGGACACTCCCGCAGCCCCCGCTCCCCCTGACCCCATATATATGGTCATGATATATAATGTTGACACAACCTTTTCCTGGCGACATTATGTATGGCGACTATATATATATATATATATATATATATATATATATATATATATATATATATATATATATATATATATATATATATATATATATATATATATATATATATATATATATATATATAGGGAAATATTTCCGGATAGCATGATTATGGTGGCAACAATCTAGAAGAAATACTTGCAAGAACACAGACTCCTAATCGGGACCACACCATGATGTCCCATGTAATAAATGCCTTCCTAATCTATACCTGCCATTACTTCCATGTCTGGACCTTGTAGCTCTATGCTTCCAATTATACGTACAGGTCCACTAGGCCAAGCAAGAGAAGTGTTGTTAGATAAAATGCCAGGAATGGATGAAGCAACTGCATGTGACGCAGGGACTGTAAGGAGCTGTATGCTTACAGAAGCAGACCACCGCTCCTGGTGGTGCTGACCAGCAAGCATTGCTCAGTCGCGTGAGTTGCAACTCCCTTTCTTGTTCAAGATCTGGAAGAAAGGAGGACAAAGGCCAGGTGAAAGGATTTAGGTAAAGACCCAAAACAATAGGGATAAATTAATCTGACATCCTGACAGCGGTATGTAGCATGGCTTGTATCGTGTGTAACGATTCATTGAATGAGAGGCCACCCTCAACACAGGGAGTTCCTGCCCTCCCCAAGCTAAGTGTCACAATAAATGGTTAATGTAATTTATTTTATTCAGCCCCTATCTCAGCCTCATATCGTGCCCCTTGGGTCCTTCCTCCAGAGCTACCAATGAGCCAAGACCCAGGCCTGTGTACAGGAAATATATTTGGATTATTGGTAATAGATTTCACACCAAACTACACATGCCACCTTCTTTGTGGCTCAGAATTAACTTCTTGGTACACAAATAAATCACACTAATGGGTTGAGAAAAACACAAATTGCAATACTTTTCTTTCCACAGATTTCACTTCAAGAAATAATTAGCATGGTCAGTGAACAACACAATCAAATTACATGGGTAGTGCTGTGCAATTTTTATTTTGCAAAGCTTAAGTAACTGAGTGTTGTACATGAGTACGAAAGTCAGTGGCACACATTAGATGCTGACACTGGGGATCAGTCCTTAAAACAAAGCATTTATTGATGGCATACCATGTAGGGCAGTGGGGCATAAGTAACATTCCCAGTTTGTGGGGGACATGTAACGGCTCAGAAAGGAGGGGTCTGAGTCAACAGGGGCAGGTGGGCTATAATGAGTGGTCTTCCAGAGGATACTGGCAGGCTGGGTTTGGTGGATTGTGAAGAGGGTATGGTTCCACCGTTCCAGATATCCCTCATAGGGGGCTACATTCTAGCTAAAGGGTAGATTCCTTGGTGATGCATCATGCTATTTACAGTGGTGCAGCTGGTTCCCTGCTGTGGTGCAGACAGTGGTGCATGCGCATGTTAGGTTTCATGGCGCTACAGTCTATTGTGTGTTCGGAATGCAAGCAGTTATCTGCATGTTGTTTTCTGGAGCAGTGTCGTCTGTTAACTGCAACAGTGGTGCAGATATACCTGCTGCGTTATAAACTATGTGCAGCAATGCAGCCTGTTATCTACAGAGATGCAACTTATCTGCAGCTACTCAGTCTGTTACATGCCATACGGACGGTTTGAAAATATGTTGGCCCCTGAGGACTGTTGGGCCCATTAACAGAGCAAGCAGCCATTCATCTACCCCAGCAATGGCTTCTTAATGATGGCTGCTGCATATAGACCATGCAGCTTAATTGATGCAGCAGAAGGGTTCTTCTTCTGTTTTTTTTATTTGCGTGACCTGGAAAGGAAAGAATAGAAATATGTTTATCAAACCCGTCCTCCGCTTTTCCCCCCACTGGAATGGGGCTGTGGAACCGTTTCGCCCCAGAGGTGTGTCTTCACCTTATTTGTAGCTATGTTTTAACTGCAAATTTGGGAGTAATAACTTCAGGAAGTTACCTATGCAGCAATAGGTCAATGAACCAATGTATGTGCAGCTTTGCCGCAAAGACCTCTAGTTGCCCAATGCCAGGTGTGAGTAGTTCATCCAGTTCACCCCTCGCCCCCAACCACCCCACAACAGTATTATTAAACTGATTCACAGAGACCTAATCATAGGTCCACCCTTGGGGCATGGCATACTGTGCCTTATGAAGCACCATATCCTAGGATAGGATGGATTTATGATGAATAACCCATGTAGCTGAGCGGAAAGAACAGCTCCTTTCACATGACCCAGATGCTGGCACCAGCCCACGCAGGCCACAGGTTCCCCCGAATAGAGGATAGCACCGTGCATAGAGCCTCATACACTGTCTGTAGCACACTACAGAATCACCCATCAGTGCCCGGCCTACAAGGATCAGTGGAAAAGCACCATAGCCATGAAAAGGGATCCCAGACCTTATTGAACCTGTTTTACAACACACATGGAGCTCTAATTGAAAGATACAAAAATACTATACAGTCACAGTCAAGCGGTGCCGGTCGGCACTCTGATTAGAAATATAGGTAGGCTCTTGCCACCACGCACCTTATTGCATCTCATGCCAAGAGACATTAGTTTGCTCCTCAGCCAATGCAAATTTGGTGTCGCTGTTGTATTGTTTCAGGCAATCTAGGAACACGTTGTACTGTTCGGTGCCTGTCACAGGGTATGTCTGGACTGTTTTTATGATCTTTTAGTTTTGTCTTCAATGTATGGCATGCTAGCCCGTGCTTTGGCCATATGACTAGGCTGTTTCACTTTTTTCTCGTTCCTGCGCCTGTTAGTTGGTGTTCTTCATGAGACGGTATTACGAGACGGCAACCTGCATTTTCATAATGGGGTGACTGCCAATAAAGAATTTCACTCTGGATGATTAGGTGCGTGGCCTAACAGATATAAGATAATTAAAAGAGAATTAGTTGTTTAACTTAAACTTGTAAACTCACTTCCTCTTCCCCCATGTGATGGAAAAGCATTCGCCCTGAGGAAGGCTGGGTAGAGAAATCATCAAACCCACACGGCCGAAACTCGAGTTGGCAGATGATGAACTATGTTCGGGAAGTGTTTTACTTTTTGATAATTTAATGTGCTGCACTGCAGAGCCTTATGCACTCTACCAGTCTGCAGGGCAGAGCCTCATGTGCAACACTCCTCTGCAGGCAGAGCTTCATGTGCTGCAGTACTCTGCAGGGCAGTCTCATTGATGCACTACTCTGCAGGGACAGTCCCCTCTCCACAGGACAGATCTCCATACGCTAGACGCCCAGTGAAAGCTAGAGCTCTATGCACTGGTCCTCACTGCAAGGTAGAGCTCCATGCCCTGGACCTTTCTGTAAGACAGCACACCATGCGCCGGAGCTCAGTGAGGTAGAGCACCATGCACTGGACCACTCTGTAAGGAAGAGCTCTATGGACTGGACCTGTTGTGAGGTAGAACGCCATGTGCTGGACTTCTCTGTAAGGTAGAGCTCCATGCACTGGACCTCTCTGTAAGGTAGGACATCAGGCGCTGGAGCTCTGTGAGGTAGAGCACCATGCGCTGGACCTCTATGCAAGGTAGAGCTCCATGAACTGGACCTCTCTGTAAGGTAGGACACCATGTTCTGGATCTCTGTGAGGTAGAGCACCATGCACTGGGCCTCTCTGTAAGGTAGAGCTCCATGCCCTGGACCTCTCTGTAAGGTAGGACACTGTGCGCTGGACCTCTGTGAGGTAGAGCACCATGCACTGGACCTCTCTGTAAGGTAGAGCTCCATGCCCTGGACCTCTCTGTAAGGTAGAGCTCCATTCCCTGGACCTCTCTGTAAGGTAGCACACCATGCGCTAGAGAGCTCTGTGAGGTAGTTCACCATGCACTGGACCTGTCTAAGGTAGAGCATCATGCACTGGACCTCTCTGTGAGGTAGAGCACCGTGCACTGGACCTCTCTGTAAGGTAGAGCTCCATGCACTGGCCTCTCTGTAAGGTAGGACACCATGCGCTGGAGCTCTGTGAGGTAGAGCACCATTCACTGGTCCTCTCTGTAAGGTAAAGCTCCATGCCCTGGACCTCTCCATAAGGTAGAGCACCATGCGCTGGACCTCTCTGTAAGGTAGAGCTCCATGGGCTGGACCTCTCTGTAAGGTAGGACACCATGCGCTGGGGCTCTGTGAGGTAGAGCACCATGCACTGGACCTCTCTTTAAGGTAGAGCTCCATGCCCTGGACCTCTCTGTGAGGTAGAGCATTGTGCACTGGACCTCCCCTTGAGGTAGAGCACATGCGCTGGACCTCTCTGTAAGGTGGGACACCATGCCCTGCGGCTCTGTGAGGTAGAGCACATGCGCTGGACCTCTCTGTAAGGTGGGACACCATGCCCTGCGGCTCTCTGTAAGGTAGGACACCATGCACTGGGGCTCTGTGATGTAGAGCACCATTCGCTGGACCTCTATGCAAGGTAGAGCTCCATGAACTGGACCTCTCTGTAAGGTAGAGCACCATGCCCTGGACCTCTCTGTGAGGTAGAGCTGGACCTCTCTGTGAGGTAGAGCACCATGCGCTGGACCTCTCTGCAGAGCAGTGGCCCACGCACAGAAGCTTTACCCTAGGTACTGTCACTTTCCCTATACGCCCTTCCGCTCTCTTTCCCACTCTTCTTATGTTTCCTCCTCTTAAACCTTTGTGCTTTCCTTAGCATTCGCGCCCCATCTCTACAGCCTCTGCTTTTACGCCATTCTTTAGCCCGGACTTCCCGTACCCTCTCCATCTTCGCCAATCCTCCCCACTCGGCACGCCCCCTCCCCTTTCCCCCCATACCCCCCTCCCCCCGTCCTCGCTTTAATCTGCAGATGTCCTCATTGACTATCTGGCTCTGTTTTCCGCGTCTGTGCCTGGGCTTCCGGTCCGGGGCAGAGCACGAGGCTCAGAGCAGAATAGCCTCTGCGCGGCTCAGGGAAATGTGCTCGCCGAGTGATAGGCAGATTCTGAAGGCTCCGTTGAATAGAAAACCTGATAAATAGATTTGGGACAAAAATATCCATCATATGCCTAGCGGGAGCGGAGTTTTCTCCGCGCGCCCCGGGCCCCCCTGCTTATCCCCGCGCGCGCTGCGCCTGCCTCGCGCTGATAAACTATTCTCAATGCTATGCTGATGGTCTGTGGCGCCCGCACATAAATCATTCTTTTTAAAGATGCTCTTTCTGCTGAAAGTTCTAGTTATTGAGAGACGGAAAGTCCCAGTGTGAGTACAAGGCGGGTTTGCGCGACGAGCCCAGATGCTGGAAAGATGCGGACCCTGGCAGGACGCCTGAGCTGGCGACCTAGGGCGGGGCCAGTGGGAGAGACTGGAGGACGGGATAACCTGCGAGACGCACTTCCCGCCACTGGAGACGGTCGGACGAATAGACCCACGGCGAGCACTGCGCGCCATGTTTCTTTTTTTATCGTTTGTTATAAATAATAGTGAATACATGATTTACAAATGCAACCTTCTACACTTCTACAAATCGATCATTAAAACACTGAGTCATTCAATTAATTTAGTGTGTTCACTTATTTCATCAGTGGTTTCCTCTAATATATATTATTTAACAAAGTATAAACTACCACTAGCATCTTATTTTTGCAATTTAAGAAAAAACACGATTCATTGTTGAGTGATAATCAAGACTGGATTGCTTCCTGAAGGCTGTCTCCAGCAGTGCTCAATTAGTAAAAAAAAAAAAATACGTGGCAGGGACCAAATATGTTCTAGCGCTCCTGCAACACTGCAGGTGGGCACCACTGCTGCCTCCTCCCATAGCTGCTCCCCGCAGTGTCGACATATTTGGGGTGACACTACAGCTTGCACCCGCTCATTGTGGTTGCTGGATGCACTGACTATCAGCACTTCATAATTAAAGCGAGTCTCAGACAATAAGGGTCGGGCTCAGAAATAAGTACCAGGGCTGAGCCCTGGCAAACACCTCACCCATTAAGCACTGGTATTTCCTGAAACGTACAAAAGCATTATGATAACCTGTCCGCCATACATGCACCTGTTCCAGAAAGACGCCATGCTCCCGATTTCATCGTCATGTACACATTTCCCAAAGTAAAGATGGCCGCCCTGGGTGGTGGGTGGGCAAGGAAGAAACCAATGTTTGAATGTTTATGACACAGGAGGCAATAGCGTTTCTGTTTTGGAGTTTTGGAACCCAGCGCCATTTTCAGATGACGGGATCATCCGTGGAACATCGCTGTGGTCAGACTGGTAGGCCAGTGCCACACAGTGGCATAGCAAAGATGATAGGTGGGTGGGGTGGGGCTCGTCCCAGGGCCGACTGATCCTCCCAGGGCCGACTGATGTGTCAGGACTGGTGGGGACACATGCCCGCATGATGCTTGGGGCCTCCCCCTTGGCCATGGCTGAGAAAAACAGCCTGAGGCACCCATGGGGTGTTAAATTGTTTAAATTATAATGCAGTCAAAAGAATGCTGGTAGGCGGGGACAAATTGCCAAGGGGCTGGCAGCCAGGGGGAAACTGAAACACTCTGGAGCTCATTTTAAAAATGAGAGAACATTGCCGGGAGGGCAGTGCTTACGTTGGCCCTTACGTGCATTCAGGTCCCCTCTGGGTAATTGTGATCTTTTGCACTGTGGAGTGTGAATGAGAAGTGTACAATAATGGCAGAAGCGTCTTCATGCCTCTCTTTTGCACAAGTGAAAAATAAATACCCACCGCCTGCCATGCATGCGTGGCAGGCAGTGTTTACAATGATTTCCTATGCAATCCACCTGCCTTTTGCTGGTGTAAAAAGCAGGTGGATTACATGCAATTGTTTTTGAAGGCGGAGGGAAAAAGGGAGGTAAAAACGTAACTATCATTCCGCCTCCGCCCTCTGCCTTCAAAAACAATGAAAATGCCCTAGAGCATGAAAGGATGCATTAAGACAGGAGTAACACATTTACACCCGTGAAACTGGGGTAAAAAGGCATGACGTGAGAAGAACCCTGCTGGATACTGAAAAGCCCAGGGTGGTGATGGCCTGCCAAGGCAGCTTGTAACGTGTGTGCTGTAGAGTGTACATTTAATATCCTGAATTAAAGGTTTATGTTGCTGTGTCATAAGACTTCCAACATGGGGTAACTAGTCAGGCCCATTTCATCTGAAAAGGTTGCCAACCCTGCCTCCTCCAAAAAATGTTTTGAATGGCCCTGGAGATTGTGTTGTATTGTACTTGTCATTTATGTAGTGCTTTTTTACCATTATTATATTCTCAAAGTGCTGGTGGTGGGAACGCCATTGAGGACCGAAGTCCAGAGTGTTGGAGGTTGCAGAGTAAGATTAGAATGTGTGTGTGCATTTGGCCAAATAAGACTTAGCAGGGCTTGCCAGGCTCTTGTAGAGAGCAACCCATGAGGTCAGGCATGTGGATGGGTGCCGAGAGGAGTCCGGAGATGACGTGAGTGCTAGAGACACGCTATGGGTCCAGTGTGTCTGAATTTGTCATAGGTCTTCACTGCATACTGTTGTCAGAGGTTTTGAAGCATAGTCTGGTGTGAGTAAGCAGAACCGCTATGTGACCAGCGAGATCAAATTTGTCGCAGTCGTTGCTGTATTGTGATGTGTGCGGGTAGCCTTGCTTGTGGTCAGTGCCCACCGGAGTGGTGCGTTATATGTACCCAGCAGTTGAGTGGAGATTTGTTGTATATGCGCTCAATCGGGTGGTGGCTCCCTCTGTCGATTCGTGTCGCTGCGATAAAACGGTTTGTGACTGCAAGAGTCTATGCTTCACAAATTGCAGCTAAAGGAGCACAGGCTATACTTCCAGATGCTTTCAGCTGGAGAGCGTGGTGAAACTTCCCAAATATTGTGCGCTTACTAGATCTTCACAATTGTTACCTTTACCGTGGGAGGCCATCCCTGTTGTTTGTCCATGTGTGATACCCTTGTGTCCCTTAACTTATTCCAGTTCGATGCCAGACTAGTTCTTGAATACCTTCACAGGAATCCCTCCACCTGACCTTCTGGCACGAGACGTGGCCATTGCACACAATTCCTCCCATAACAATGCCCCGCTGTACATCCCAATCTATCCGAGTGCAGTGGCGTGAATGTTCTATCTCAACCGCTTTGACTGTAATTTGCCTGTATTCCGGTACATGCCATTTGCAGTGACTAATTATTCCTGTTACATTTCATAGTGTGAAAACCAGCTGGTGGTGCATGTGCGTGTGCGTGTGCGGTCTGGGCCGCCGCAATAACAGTCAGTGCCACCTGGTGGTGAATGTTCTTATGCTTGGGTTTCAGGATAATGCGGCCAGGTCTGGGTTAATGATGATTTCATTCCAGAGGGAGGGTGGTGGGGGCAGTTGTTATGTTTGCTGGAAGTGGTGGGAAGGGGCAGTAGTGCCGAAGTGAGGAGAGTATAGCCAGTGGAGTGATCAGTCCAGATGAGGGAGTGAGGCGGGACTGGCAAGACTATTCTGCAGATCAGACCTAGTGCTTTGAGGGTGTGCCCTCCAATGTGGGTAGGGTGGGAAATCACTTGTGTTAGGCCGAGTGCTTCCAGATCGTCAGTGAGGGCGCGGCTCATGGGGTTGGTAGGAACATCAAACCAAATGCGGTTGAGAGGGAGTCGCAATGGGAGTCTGCGAAATTCCGGTCGTAGCTGGGTGGCCTATATAAGAGAAGGAAGCTGGGAGAGAAGGAAGGGCTGAGATGGAACTTTGCATGCCACGCTTTCTATGGCTTAGCGTTAGGTGTGCAGATGCATCGATGGGCCGGCCTTCCGGCCACTCATGTTCGGCAAGAGTGATTTGATGATTACGCATTTGAACTGATATAAAATATGTATATTGACTGCATTCCGATCACTCCTATTGGATGAGTCAATCTTGGATTACGTACGCTTGCCCCCGCATTTCAGTGCTGTCCCCTCTTGTACTTCCGCTGCTTCTCTACTGCACTTGCTTACTGTAGCTGTGCCTATGCCCCATCTACCGACTCATCTAGAGGTGCTGCCCATCAGCGATAGGTGCTCATGTACATAGTGTGTGGTCAGAGCTCGCCTCCCTATCCAAATAAAGACAAATATGGGTGATACCATCCTCTCCTAGGCCCCATGTATTCACGCATCCCTGATCCCATTGGCTCCTACAAAGCCAATTCCAAAAGCAACCCCGATTCTGGTGCTATTCAGAGGCGCACCACACACAGGACTCTGGAGTGCGCGTTGTGGGTCGCTTCCCCCTGGGGAGGCGCGTGTGCACGTGCAGCGGGCAGCCCCTGTACTCCCCGAGCCGCCTGATGGCGGAATCGATCATGGAGACCTTCTCGGGCCTATCTATCCCGGGCGAGTGTTATGAAGTGCCAGCGTGTGATGAGGAGGCAGATTAGGAAACGGCTGGCCGCAGAAGGCCTCGTCTCAGGGAAGCCACATAAATCTGAGGGTATTTCAATTACCCTGACGTTGACTGGGATATCAGCAGGCAGCCCGGCTGCTCGGGGAGGGCCACCACACTTTTTCTATTACTCCGGGTTTCTCAAGCAATAAACAGACAGGGCATTGTAGAGGTGAGCTCGGCCGTCTGCAAATGAAAACCCACAGCTTCCTCCCAGGGCTGGGCCACGGCTGATTTATGCCTCACAAATGGAAATACATGCGTTGAACGTACGCCGGCCCGGGCCCGGATCACACCGTCTCCCCACTGGTGACAACATCGTAAATGGGAAAAATATCTCTGTGCAGTCCGCTTTCTGCTTTCGTTAATAACTTAATGTTCTCACCCTGTCTCTATCCACAAATGTCTCACAGATGCGCGGACAGCCTTGCTTGCACGTGACTCTCAGTGATCCCATCATTTGCATATTCATTTGAGCTGCAGTGCTTGCAGGGGCCTACCAAGCTGCCCAGCGGGAAAGGTGTCCCACTGGCAGGCAGGACAATGCGTGCCGAGCAATTCCTGCTCAGAGCGTGCACGCCCATTGTCCTGGCAGCAGGACACCTTGCCCTTTCAGAACGGGAGAGGTGTCCCTCTGCCAGGACAATGTGCCAAGGAGCTCCAGGCATCAGAGGGGCTCTCACTTTGCTCTGCATCAACAGAGCATTTCATTGTGAGCCATTAGGCACTGATGAGAGGGGAGACTATTAGCAATGACATGTGTTCCTTTACAAATGGGAATGGGATCGAGTGATCAGAAGTGAGAAGGGTGCATGACATTGCATGCTTTATGAAATCATGACTAGGACTTTAAACGCCAAGGGGGATGCGTTAGGCTCTCATTAATCTACATGATGCTATTGTGACTTTGCATGCAGGATGGGGAGAATAAAACTAAAGCCATACTCCTATTGCACCAACATATTTATATGACTATGTATATAGTGTATAGTTACTTTACTATGAAAGGCTAGTTTATTATGTAATGTGCTTTACTGCCAAGGCATTGCGATACATAAAGTTGGATTGGGTTCTTCCAGCTCTTTAAGATGAGTAGCAATACCCAGGAGATGAATGGGGATGCAGATTTTTATTCATACATCAATAATCAAAAGACTCAGGTAATTTGGCAAAAGAGGAGTCCGTTTTAATAACAAGTATATACAACGGGGAGTACAGCGAACATCAGCAGTTGTTCGATCCTCTCACTCAATGCATTTTAGTAGAAACTGAGATCATATTGCATTAAATCGTCATCATTGACGTTGACCTGCGCCACTACCTACGTGGCAAACTACAAAAACCTATTGGAGGGAGTGATTGGTTCTAACTGAAGGTCTAAGCATATGTTCCATATCAGTATAGAACTGTGAAGAAAAGTGATTGGGTGTTTAACATCAGGTGGGTCAACTAAGCCCTCCCTAAAACATGGCCACTATGAATGTCACTAAATATACAACGTTCCATTGGCTACACAAACTATAGGACTCTTGATTACACAGGCCCTCATTACGACCCTGGCGGAAATCGAAAAACGATGGCGGAAATGCAATACCGCCATCGAATAGCGCTCGGTGCGATTATGACCCGTCACCGTAAAGTACGATGCCATTAGCGACACCGTAGTGAACGCCAACGCTAACTGCACCAAGTATGCGCACGCGCGCCATGCGAAACCGTAATTACCACCATGGCGCAACGGTACGCGAATGCTGACCCTAGCGGACATATACCTAACGCCATCAAGCATGGCGGAAAGTACCATTCCGCCATGGTGAGAAGTACGGCATCGCGAACCAACCGTAAAAGGCCCTACTGAGTGCCTGTACACCACTCCCTGCCCACATTGCACAACTCCTCGTAGGTGCAATGAAGTCACACAATGCAACCAGTGAAATGTACAAGTCACCCATGCATGCCAACGAACAAATGAATCTAGGGGCTCCAAGTGCCTTGTGAGTGGCCATCCATATTTGCCATGGCACCATTGCCGTACTGATGCAGCACAGGCATGTGAAGGTTCAAGTCCAGCAACATGAACTGAAATATGAGACAAACAAAAACAGGCCCCCCATCGCTTGACACCAGTGTAAGGCAACATTCAAAGCAGTATCCTGAGGGAGACTGCACCAGCCCTGTACTCCTGCCAGTAAACAAACCAACCATCAGCATAAGCATGTACCACACAAGTTGGCAGAGTGACTGAGCAGCCAGGCTCATCTCAAGAGGGGCCAATGGGAGCTGCAGGGCACAGATGGCACGAATACAGAAGCCATTCCAATGGACATGACCTTAGTCTCCCTCCAAGAAACGCACGCAAACACAGGCACCTGTGACCAGCCATATTCTGATAATCACATCATTCCACCAATCCACCTGGCTGACCGGCATTTGTTACACAAAAGCTAATCCCCCGCCCCTGAGCATGACATCATTAAAACAGTCATAATGGCAGCCCCTATCCCTGACCTCACTGGGCTTCGTAGGCAAACGCGCCCAGCACAGTACCACGCAACTATACTCAGAAGCCGGAACCCAATGCAGATCTTCTCACAATACATCGCTCCACAAATAGGAATATGCTACATTACTTGCAAAGAATAACGCTACACGGTCAATATCATAATCAAAATTTAATGCACAACAAAATCACCAAGCCCATACAGCTATTAGGTCATGAACTCCAAAATATATTTAATTATTGTGGGCTGCATCCGCAATAAATGACCAGCTTCTTCTTGTGTGACGCCCTGTTTCTTCATGGTACACAGGGGCTACATTCACGTTCAAAAAGGCAACATGGAAGCGCCTAGAACCGCAGGGCCGTCCCATTAGGTAGGCACTAGTCCAGCTGAAAGGTCGATATGTTGCTCCTAGCCACTAGTACTGCGTAAGGGCATGTGGCCCATTGGCGATCGTCCCATAAGATCGTAATGGTGCTCCACTGATTAACACGAAGCAGCAGGTGTCGGGAGTAAAAGCCATCTGCAGGAGTGGCATACAGATGGCAGCGGCAAAAGGGGAGGAGATACCTGTCACCCAAATGAAATGAAAAAGAATAGTATGGGCATCAGAACTTCATATGAATTACTCACTTCAATGATCACACTAAATCCACAGCCATATGCATGCTAGCCCACTCAAACGGATTATTCCCACCCAAAAATCACTTGCGAATTATAACTATATAAATCGAGGTGAAAACACTATTACAAACGAGTGTTTGTGTGCATGCGTCTGTTAAAACAGAATCCATTAGATGGGATTAGTAACGTGCATAGACACAAGTGTTTGAAGGCGCGTCGAGACAGGGAGGGTTCAACAAGGGCAGATAGACGATGGTCCCACTATGGCAGCCCTGCATCACATAGCGCAGGGGAAGTGGATAGATTCCAAAAAGCCCTGTACATGGCAAACTCACTATTAAATCATCTGTCCATGCATCCATACATCATTCCCTCATCCCGGTATGAAAACGCCTGATTATTTACTCACATAACATGTGAAATTTCCATTGAGTCTGTGCGTAATGCAGTCTGCAAAATCCACTGTGCTCCAGCCCGGAATTCCAGTGTTGTGAAGTAACATGTATTTGGGAACGTCCTGCCTTATCGTCCACTACGCTATTGCGCATCCCATACTATTCATATCAATCATTGCATTCTCGCCATGGCCCCTGTCCGAAGGACATTAAACAATAGAACTTTATATCTGCAGTCAGACCTGTGGGCGTCTCCTCGCCGCTAGCTGAAAACCGAATGCGCTGTCCTTCGAATTCCTCATTTGCAACATCACGTCGAAAAGGCATCTGTGACCGCTTGAAATCACAAATCCATCCATGTAGTGCGGCAGTGTGTGAAAATGGCAACTGGCTTCACTCACAAATGGGACGCCCCGCCCGTCGGTGAACCTCGGTACAGTGCTGCATGAGGGTCCAGCGTTAATCGAGTACTACATTCCACTGACCCTTCACAAGTTTGTTCGCGACTGCAAAGATAGTATGTGAAACAATGGGACCATAGCAGAATGAACATATGAACCAATATTTCACTGCCATCGGGATTAAATACATGATTGTAATAGCAAGATGCCATGCGTCGAATTGCAGCGTTGTGTGCGGGACGTGCACGCCCAAAGGGGATTGCAGCTTGCACAGGTGGAATGAATCACCACAGGTGGAGGCTATACAGCCTGAAAACACATAAATTGCACACCCAACCCCCTCCCACAACCACACCCACTCCAAAATGCTACCGGCAGGACTAGCGATGTTGGCCCTGGGGGACCTGATAGCACTGCAAGTACTCCAACTTCAAGAAGAAGACAAACACCAACTACTACAACAACCGGCCGCACAGAGGAGACGCAGGAGGAGGAGGAGGGCAAGGCAGGGCCAGCAAGGCCCACCAGCACAGCCACTACCACCACGCAGGCAGCCCGCAATCCCACGCCTCCGAGCACATCCGTTCAACCTCACTGATGAGCAGATCCACACCCTCTACCGTTTGGACCGGGACACCATAACCGCCATTGTGGACATGACACACGCTGACCTTGTCAGCATGATAGATAGCCCAACCGCCATCCCACCCCTACTGAAGGTGGTGTCTGTACTCCACTTCCTGGCCACAGGCACCTACCAGCACACAGTCGGACAGTTGCATGGCATTTCACAGCCACTGTTGTCACGGACACTATCGCAAGTGCTCGATGCCCTCCTGAAGCATGCAGACGACTACATCTCTCTACCACGCTCGGAGCAGGAAATTACGAACACAAAAGTGGGATTTCATGCACTTGCCGGCATACCGGGTTGCATTGGTGCCATCGACTGCACCCATGTGGAATTGGTTGTCCCACATGCCATGGAGGCCCAGTACCGCAACCGAAAACAATATCATTCTCTTAATGTACAAATGGTGTGTGACTCCAACAGGATCTTTACACATTGTTGTGCCCGATTTCCTGGATCAACCCATGATTCTATGGTCTTGAGGAACTCTACAATACCACGCTACATGGAGCGACACGCAGGGAACAGATCCTGGCTACTCGGTGAGTCTCATTTCATGCATGATAATGTGGGGTATGTGATGCGGCAATGACCTGGCAGGAAGGGGGGGGTGCGTACGTAGCAATGTCATTCCACAAACAACCTTTATTGTCCACATACAGGTGATGCCGGGTATCCACTGAAGAGATGGCTCCTTACACCACTCCGGAACCCACAGAACCAGCATGAGGAGGACTACAACCATGCCCACTCACGTACCCGTGTAGTCATAGAACAGGCATTCGGCCTACTGAAGACTCGTTTCCGCTGCCTCAGCAGGTCTGGCGGGGCACTCCTGTACCGCCATGAGAAGGTTGCAAAGATGGTCATGGCATGTGTCATGCTACACAACATGTGCGTACGTAGAAATGTGCCCATGCCCCCTGACGCAGAACTGCAAGCACCTGAAGATGGTCATGATGAGGGTGGGGATGTGGCAGCACCTCAAGGAGTCCGCGAGGCACAGGAGGGCCGTGAAATTCGTCAGATTATCATAGATTCATGCTTCTAGCACTCACGCCTGGTGGCTGATATATGGACACGGGACTTGTGGCACTGTGTGTGTCTGGAACATGCACAATATGGACTGTACGCCTATAAAGGCCTCGTACACAAAGATCAATGTCCACACATCTCATTGGTTGATTGTGCAATGTTTACAGCATATGTGAAATTATGTTACACACCCCATCGACCCGCCACCCAAGTAAGCCCAACACACCCCCTCCACCCTCCTACCTCCCCCCCGAACACCAGTGTCCAAAGATGCTCATTGTCAGTGGGCAGACGCTATTGCAAGCCCCCTCTCCGGGTATCAGGGGCACCCCTGCCTGTGGAGCGCAGGTTCCTCCCAGATCTACGTTGGGGGCTGCCCTGGACGGAACTTGCAACGGATGATGTCTCTGCCTGCTCACGTCCATGCATGTCCCTAAGGGTTTGTGAGAGCTCAGTGAGCACACGGCGCACAGCGGCAAGTTCAGCACATACGTCTTTGGACGTCGCATGCAGTTCCCCCCTCAGGCTCTCGGTGCTTCTCTCCATTTGTACTCTCAGGCTCTCGTTGCTTCTCTCCATTTGTACCCTCAGGCTCTCGGTGCTTCTCTCCATTTGTGCCCTTAGTGTCTCTGTACTTCTCTCCATTTCTGCCCTAAGTGTCTCAGTAGATGTTTCTATGGCTGCCTTAGTACCCCCACATTCATCAGCATGGTCCTTGAGGAGCGTGGCCAGTTGCTGCTGTTGCACGATCACCTGGTCGAGGGACTGTTGCCTCTGCTGTGCCATGGCCATTTGCGGTGGTGTCACAGAGGGGCTGATCACCTCATGTTGCCTTGCCACAGGGCTTGTGGGGGATGGCCAGTCGTCGTCTTGTGGGTGCCCCTGCGTGGTATCCTCATGGTGTACGGGATGAAACAAACAGGGGGATTGAGACAGGTCATGGATGGATCCTACATCGACATCACCGTTTTCTGTGTCGGAGCATGCTGCCATTAATGCAGTGTCACCTATGGTGCTGCTGCCACCAGAAGCAGTGCCTTCTGTGGCATCCATTGGGGGGACCTGTGGTGGTGCTGTTGTGGGCATGCTGGCTGCTGGGGTGCCTGTTGAAGTCCCCTCCTGTGTGCTGCCACTTGATTTGTGCTGCTGCCGTGTCTTGATCCGTGCAGCTGAGGTGGAGGGTCTTTGGCCGTTGGTCTTGGCCCTCTTTGCAGGTGTGCTGGTAGGGGTGTCCTGGAGCTCGTCGTTTGAATCGGACCCTGTGGTGGAGTAAAGGAGGGCGAGCGTTATTAATGGGTCTGTGGAAATTGGAATGGCAATGTATCACATGCATTGGGGTGGTACCTGAGGGTGATTTGGGTCAGGGCCTTGGAGGTGGTTTCATTTTTGTGTGGATTGAGGATGCAGTTGTTTTGCAGCCTGCAGTTAGGGTGTGCCTGCTGCACGTGTAGAGGGTGTTTTTAGGATTTTTAATTATTTATGTATTTAATGTGACTTTTAAAGTGCGCTATCAGGCCAATGTATGTGGACGTTCTCCTGGCCATGTGTTTCTGTTGCACTATGTGGACACATGGTACTTCACATGATTGGACATTGTGGATTTAGCATTGTTTTATTTGGGCCACCTACCTGATTCTTCGGATGTCTGCACTCCTTTCTCCATCCCTCCGACTCCCTCTATACTCTCCATTCCAATGGTGGAGGCACAGATTTCTTCCCAGGGGGTCAACTTGATGGGTGATTCCGATCCTCCCCCGGTAGCTGTGGCAATGTTACGGTTGGCGGATAGTATGCTCCGTACGCGTATCCGCAAGTCGTCCCATCACTTTCTGCATTGCTGTGGGTTGCGGGGTGCGGTCCCCACCGCACTTACCCGCTGTGCCACCAGGGCCCATATGGCCTTCTTGTTCGCAAGTGCCGTCCTGGTCATTTGCGTCGAGAAGACGACGGCAGCATTCTCCTGGAGGGTCTCTGTGAGCACGGTGAGTTCCTCACGGGAGAAGTGGACCTGCCGCTTGCGGTCGCACGCTTTCTTCGCTACTTTTCCCATTTTTCTTGTTTTCACTAGGGTGGATGACGGGTTGGGATGTGTCTCAGGGTAGTATTTTTAATGGTTGTGTGGGAATTCTGATTTTATAGGTGTACGGCGTGCTGTTTCCCGTTCCGGGACCATGTTTTTACTTTCGTTTCCGTATATTTACGGTCACCGTATTTTCCGATTGCCGCTCATTACGGTGACCGCTATGATGGGTGGCGGAATTGCACCTAGGGCGCCGTCCGACGGCGGTGAGGGGCGTTTTGGGGACATTTCCGCCATCGCGGACTTTGCACTTCCGCCATGGCTTAGTGCTCGTGCCCGATGGGTCGGAATTAGCCGCACTTTACTCCGTCGTGCAATGGCGGAAACGCTATTTACGCTATGGCGGTCAGGTCAGTTACTTTCCGCCAGGGTCGTAATGAGGGCCACAGTCCTCTATAATTGTTTGGCTTGTAGCCCACATCAGTACTTTTCCACCTACGTTTAGCAGCACGCAGACTGAACATACAGGTGTTAGTGGGCTCATCTAGAAATTAACTTCCCACCAATTATATCAATCCATCATCACCTCAATGGACCAGCGTCAATTAGTGCTTTGAAGTTTGGCCTCGAGTTTGTACTGTGCTCTTGATAATTTTAAGGAGTGTAGGCACAGCTGGCTCTCGTGCGTAGGTGTGACCACCCCGTCCTTCCAATTACTTCTTTCCACATGACTAGACACCATGAAGTCAAGCTTTTTGTGTATTTAATATTCTTTTTAATAGTCCTCTGACATATGTTGTTTTGCTCAAGCTTCCTGAACAGGAGCCTCTTCTTCCTTCACACAATTTGTATCCAGTGTCAGCCAAGTCCTGGTTGATAAGACTTTTGGCTTCCTGGCTCATCCTATCTCTGTCTGCTGAGATTCATGTTTGCAATTAAAACTTGCTTTTCACTGTAACACACTGAAGTGAGGCCTTCTTATTCATGTCTAGTACTGTTTTATAACGTACAATGGAAACATCCATCTTTTATTTGTCCATATGCGTCTATAGAGGTATATATAAATATTGGTGCTTTCCGTGGTCTAACTATTATAAGCTTAGAGCTAGCTTTACGATCATTTTGCTGCTTGCGTTTCAATTGCATCTGTACACATGTAAACTGACTTGATATCTTCATCTGTTTTTACGGCATAAGCTTCTTCACCCTGAGCCCAAGGTGTCACTTATCCTTGTTGCTTTCTTAATGCCTTATAGAATATCTGCATTCTCTGATCTCTGCATCTCTTCTGTGTGACGTCACCATTCATTTTTGCCCTTCATCTGCTCTGCTTCTTCAGGAATTTCATTCAAATGACCATCATATTGTCTTGCATGCAGCTACGGTTTTCTCAATGGGTACCTTGTCTCCCAGATCCTCTTAGGTACTGGAACTTTTATGGGTACTGCACAGAGTCCATGCTCTGCTCTTTGCTGATTCAATTATTCTGCATTTATCACATACTTTGGTTCCCATTCTATAGGTATTATGGGCGGGGCAGTTGTAGGGGGAGTACGTGGCTCCTCCTTTACAAAATATTATTTAAGCACATGAAATGCAAAGCAAAACCTTAATAAATATCCATGTCAACTAAACCTAGGAAGATGTGCTCAGCTGCTTAAATTGTCCACATCCCAGTTTCACCATTTAACCAAAGTGTGTGATCCAGGGCAAATCATCACACTGTGTCTAATTTGCAGCTCTGTAAGTAATTCACTTCATAGCTTATGTTAATATATCATGCTGATATTTTAAAAAAAAGCCTAATGACTAATGAGTTCATATTTAATAATAGTGCAATTTAGGTATTTTGCACCACAAAGATATTTGCCACTTGGCATAATTGTGTGACACGTTGGCACCAGAGCTGAGTGCACTCTCCAATCTCTGAGATGGAGAGCTCAGTGCCAACTCATGGTTGCTAATCTGGGGACATTATTGGGTGCACCACCTTGCCTATGAGGTAATTACATTATTGTCCAACATGACCTTTATAGTTGAGACAATTTGTATAGAAAAATGTGGGAGTTGCTCTACTGAGAACAAACCTGGCTCCAATAACCTGTACTATAGGATGTTTGCCACTCAGGAGGGTCTGCAACCACACTTTAGATCACTGTTCCTTTCACAGAGGAGCAATATCTATTTACACACCAGTCTGGTCCCACCCTCAAGGGCAGTCGATTGATGTTAGTAATTTAGGGTTAAACCATAACTCTCAACTCACATGCTTTTGGCGGGGGTCATCTGGCTTGCACTCCCCCCGAGCCTCCTATGGACACTCACCTGCCCCAAAGAATCAAGTGTTTTCACCTGCCTTTGTCAACACAAAAGGGTGAGAGCTGTGGTTAAATCCAATGTTTTACAAAAATTGGGAGCCCATCTGCTCGAAGCAAACATGGCTAAAATAATCTGTTCTATGGGATGTTTCCCACTCAGGAGAGTCTACAACTACATTTGAGCTCACTGTACCTTTCACAGAGGAGAAATAAACATTTGCATATCATTCTGGTCTCACCTACAAGGGCAGGTAAGAACTGAAATGTCAGGCAATTCTGCTATGAAAAAGAGTATCACCAGCAACCCCAGACACGTGTTTCAGCCTTGTTGGGCTTCATCAGTGAAGCCGAGCCTCTCTAATGACAGTGAACAAGGGTCTATGTCTAGATTCCTTTTAGTAACATAGGGTTAAACCATAGCTCTCAACTCGCACACTTTTGGCAGAGGTCAGCCGCCTTGCAATCCAATGACTCACCCCCAAGCCTCCTATACGCCACTCACTTCAATTGCCTCTCAGACAAGAACTGAAATGCCAGGCAATAATCCTATGAACAGGTGTACCATCAGCAACCCCAGACGTGTGCTTCAAACTTGTGGGGTATCATCATCGATGTGAAGCTGAGCCTCTCCAAGCCCAGCGAGCAAGGCAAAGATAGGTATTACTCGTAGGAACGTAGGCTCAAACCCCACATTTTACAAAATGTATCATTGTAGCAGTGCCTCGTCTCAGCATATAACATCACTGTGTGTGCACTGCACACTCTCGGAACCGATGACTGAAATATGTACTGTGCAGCAGCAGAGCTGGTGGCACATTTGTGTGCACCGCGTGGGCTTAAAGCTGGTGGCATCATTGTGTGAATTACATGCTGTGCATCACACAGTCTTAAAACTGATGACATCATTGTATGCACTGCATGGTCTCACTGAAAACGTAATTGGATGCACCACATGGTTTGGGAGCTCATGACATGACTGCGTCCACAACCTATCTCAAAGTTTATGATCTCATTGCATGCACAACACAAGCTTACACCTGGCAACATCATTATGTGCATTGCACAGTTACAGAGCAAATGACATAATTGTATGAATCACAGGCCTCAGAGGAGACAGTGGGAGACGGCACATTCTTAAGGCAAATGTCACTCAAGTGCACACAGCATGGTTTCAGACTGGATAACATACATGTAAGCACCACATGTGGTCTCAGAGCTGATGACATTAGTGTGCGCATCCACTGGTTTATGAGCTAATGACATGTGTGTAAACACGTTATCGGAGCTGATAACATCATTGTGTAGTACATGGACTGAGAGTTGATGTTTTATTTATTTGTGCTCATGGCTTCAATAGAAAGCTTACACAATGTATACAATTTACATTCTTAAAAGCAGTAAAATGCATACAATTTCTATACATATAATATGACTATATACCAATTGAATTGATCAGGCGACATCATACATTTGAAATACCTATGCTGATAGTTCAAACCTCCTCATATTCTTATTGCTTGTAACCATCCTTGAGGAAATAAGTAAAATGTCCTTATTTCCAAAAACTCTACATTCCAGCTATACTATATTACATAACTATACAATTTATTCTATGTTAAAAATCTTAGCAGTGCAAAGGTAAGTGCCAGAGACTTTCCCTGATTAATATGCTCCCACGATTTTCTAAATTTGCTTCCTACAAATTCTCCAAATACACATTAGCGTAGATTACACAATGTTTCACACTCTAATACAAGCTGTTTTAAACTCTCACCCCAGTCGGATAAAAAGGTCAGGTAGCATAATTACTGGATCTGTGTGTTCCCATCTGCAGTTGTTTTCTCTGTTTTTAAAAAAAATATCTGAAACCTAAATCTCATTAGTAATTTTATCAAATGGAATGAAGGAAATTTCATGAAATAGGGCAGTGCTTTTCCTGATCTTTTATAAGTTTCTTTTAAAATTGGAAAGATCTTTTAGCGCTGGAGGTCATCATAAGTTTTGCACCAATCAACACGTCTTAATATTTTTTGGTGTGCTTCTAGATTGGTGATAATTAGCCCAAATGAAATACCCTTATCTATAATTAATTGTTTGCATACAAGTTCTTTCTCTCCTTTAGATTTTTCTTGAATTTGTCGAATAAGGAATTCTGAGGTGGTATTATCAATTTCTTACATAATAAAAGGCATTTCAACATTAATCTCATGTTCGCAGAAGGAATCCCTAGTTTAAAACAAATAATTGACATAGGGATCCCTTTGGGTAAGGCAAGTACTTTCCTGCAGATAAGACCCTCAAGAAATGAAAAGTCCAAATCAAAGAGGAGATGGCGACATTCCAATCCATATATGAGAGTTTACACTAAAAGATTTGATGGTTGGTAGCAGCAAGAATTTTCCATATTTTCTGTTAAAATATTTCAAATGTGCTGCTTATGGAGTAGCTTTCTCCCTCAGTGATGTCAATAAGAAACCTTTGTTAGGCCTAGTTGTAACATATTTTTTGTTATTAGCCATTTCTAGCTTATTGGAGCCCAGCCACCATCTCACCCTCAGGTTTGACCTTCCTCTCATCACATGCATGATTTCACTTTTTTGTTATAGTTAATCACCCTAACTAGATCATTCGTGAGGGTATCCACCTAGAATCCATTAAGCAGACGTTGTAGACCATGCGATCAAAGCTGAACTATTTACGAGATGTTCGCTGAGAGCCAGTCTCGGTTTTTCACTGTGGTCAGATATTGCTTGCATAGCAGCCAGGGCCATGCCAATCTCACACCCAGACAGTGGAGGCCTGTTTGTCTTCTTTGCTATCATGCTATAATTTTAGCGATGGTGCTCAGTGCGATACCCAACTTAGTACCTGATCACCCAAAAGTTGCAGTAATAGTGTTCATATCTAACACAGTGTATATTCATGTAAGGGTTTCCTTGCCTCCCAAAATGTGCCCGCCTGCTCTCTAGAAACAACGTCGGCTCTAAGTGCTCTGAAACTGTATTTTCATATGGCATCCCCAAGCAGTGAGCGGCTATGCCCTATTAATGTCTAACAGATTGGTTTAATTTGCTGCACCAGCACCCCAGCGTTGGTTTCCATTGGTTGCACCAGTACCTCTGCGTTGGTTTCCATTGGCTGCACCAGCACCACTGAATTGGTTTCCATTGGCTGCACCAACACCTCTGCATTGGTTTCCATTGGCTGCACCAACACCACTGCATTGGTTTACATTTGCTGCACCAGTACCTCTGCGTTGGTTTCCATTGGCTGTACCAACAGATCTGCATTGGTTTTGATTTGCTGACCCACCACATCAGCTTTTCTGTGCCTTAGTTTTAGGGGAGGAACTTTGCTTATTCAACTATGGATCAACATGTAGCTGTACAGTCTTTATTTAAATATGATCACAAATCAGAAGTTTTGATACAATGTCTCTTCTTCAATAAGCCAGAGAGCCTTGTAACCTTTTGCATCAGGCCAACAGGAAGTGGATCTAAGCTTCTTACACTCTGGCTTCCACCTAGTCTTTAAGAGATCACCCATGATTCGCTAGGGTCAGTAAACCACAACATACAAACGAATACAGCACCTTCCAAAGAACAGACCCATTGGAACCTTAACCAAAAAGCCACTGCAGGCTGAGGGTTGGACGCCTCAATCACTACACAATGTACCCACAATGGGGGCTACACACACTTTAATAACATAACATTCATCACGAATCATCACACATTATCACACAACTGGACACGGACCAAAACCACCAACCAGGCTGGCAAACCAGTACCAAGAGGAAAAAGAAACTGGACCCATTTGGGCCAGGCTCGCCAGCACGCAAAACATGTTATTGCTCAACGGCTAAATCAAGAACACCAAGGGATCGGAATCAAGTGGGTCTTTCCAAAGAAAAGAAGTGGATCCGCTGGGGTGAAATGTAGCTGAACTAAATAGGCTATCCATGTTTGAAAGAAAAATCATTCATAAAATGATGATTACAAATCCAAAAAGATATGTAACAGAATATATATTTTTATAACATATACAAATATAAAAGTTATCTTAAATACAAAAGAAAATACTTGTTTGCCCAAAACATAACTGTTCCTCAAAAGTAAGTAAAATAATTTGATATTGACCAGGGGGTGCAGGCATGATGGCTGCCTGAGCCGTTAGCTCCACAACTAGCCCCGGGAAAACGGCGGAGAAACTGCGGAGAACGGGCCCCATCTTAATAATGGAGGCAAGATAAGGCTCTGGGAACCCACAGCCCACCATACCCAACAACCCCCAGGCTCAGAGGTGCCCCCAACGCAGAGAAACCCAGACAGAACTCTGGAGCACCCCTCCCCAACATCGCACCTCTGACAGCGTACAGTGACGCCAGCGCCTGAAGTTGACTTGGGAAGCCCAGCGGGACTGAGCGGCCTGGCCGCTATCACCCCCGTGCCATCGCAGTGCGGGTGAAGAGGAGGCCTGGAGAGGGACATTGTGGGGAACAGCTTGCGTCTGGTGAGGCCACTCCGGTCTGGGAGGCGCTCCTCCTCCCCAGGCTGCGGACGACGGGACCTGTGCAACTGCACTCCCGCGGGAGACGGCTGCGAGGACTTGCGGGCCACGGAGTGGGGACCACAGCGCCGGAGGCCCCCCCGCCGCCCTACACTATCAAGGTGGGTCCACGGGGCCCCCCCCCTCGCCGGGTGGCCCTTTCCATTCATAAGAGTGGTTGTCACCACCTGGGCTGACGCAGGAGCGCACCCATACAGCCCTGCACAAGGGACTGCCAAACACAAGGTGAGGAGGGGAGCGGGCGCCGCCCCAGAAGGAATCTGGACACTTGAGGCCCCCACCGCATGCAGGGCCCACCCAGACCATAGAGGCACTGCCCTGCTGATATGGGCATAATAAAACAGCGGTATGCCCTCACAAGGACGTCTTTGAACATAAATTGAGACTTGGGCCTCTGTCCTTGGGAACCCCTGCCACACACACCCTACTGACTGCGGTGCAGCCGCAGGGGCCCAGCGCCATTACCAGCAAGCCCCATACCTCTGGTGGAGTCCCCCCCCCGACCTGGGCCGTCGTGGGAGCGCGCCCTCTCCACCGCTGCAGAGGGGGACATATCCAGGGCCTCATCGGGGAGAAGTAGTTCAGCGAATGGAACCCCCGACGGGTCAACACTTGGCATAATCAACAGACCCGGGTCCAGGAGGGTGAGTCTCTTGGACTGAGGCTGGTGCTGCCCCTGGGGGTATGGCGAGTGGCGCCCCCGCTCCTGCTGGTCGGCCCCCAACATCCGCATCTAAGACCCCGCCTGCCCAGGCGCACGCTGTGCCTTCGCCAGCTGTTCCAAAAAAAGACTGTAACCCACATCTGGAGACCCAAATGCAGGCACCATAAGAGTACCCAGTTACCTGCTTAGGGGGCCGTCCTGCCCTCGAGGCCGCCCCCGGCGGGAGCGGTGCCCCAACTCCCTACACCACTGAAACGTCCCTGAGGAGACACCCATAGAGCCATGGCTGGCACTCCTGTCATCGCGCGCGTGACATAGGGTTGCAGCCCCACTTGATTCAGGCACGACCCCTGTGAGCTGGAAGGAAGCCCTTTCCAAGTACCAATTCCACGCAGCTGAGGACGGGATGGCCTCGGGGGCCAGACCACTCCCGCCCCAGACCTCGGGGCCATCCAAAACAATATCCAGATGATCCTGGAAGAAATCAGGGGTATGAGAACTGACATGGGAGCCAAGTTGGCGGACCTTACAACCAAAGTGACCTCTCTGGAGGACCGTATGGAGGGGGTTGAAAATAACCAGCTCTCCACGGCCCTCCTGGAAACCCAGATGGAAGCAAGATTCATTGAGGTGCAACGCCATGAAGAAGAACTAAGATTCAAGGTCGACGACATGGAAAAGAGGTAGAGGAGAAACAACTTGCGTATCTTTGGTCTGGTGGAGACGGACGGCAAGAATCCATCCGGCCTTGAAGGCAAAGTGCACGACATTATACGTATTGTGCTGGGGGCAGAAGCAGGGGAGGACATCAAGCTGGACAGGGTTCACCGGGCCGGAGGGGGAGGAAGAGGCCCCCGCTCAGTGTTGGCACGGCTACACTACTACAGGAACAAGGCCAAAATCCTGGAGAGGGCAAAGAGCCTGGGGAGCATACAATATGGTGACTCTAAGGTAGCCATTTTCCAGGATCTCTCGGCCCTCACTCTATTGATGAGGAAAAAGTGCGGCAATCTTACTAGATGGCTCCAGGAGAAGGGAGTCGGGTATCGTTGGGGCCCCCCTTCTATCTGGCCTTCGAATGGAACGGGGAGAAACATCATCTTCTGTCTGAAGAAGATATCCAGAGAGTTACGTAGGACCGACTAAGAAATTGAGACGGTTCCTTGGGGAGGAAATGGGGGAGATGCCCAAGACCCTCCCCACGGCCCGGTGGCCCAGATCTACCCAGAGGCAAAGCAAGGGGGAGGGGGACCCGCAAGTTCCAGAAAACCAGACACCCCTCCGAGGGACGCCTAAAGTGACTCCTTAATCATTACACAGCCACAGGGCTGGGTTGTTTGCGTTCTGAGGACCCCAGGTGGGGCTGATGGAGGGGCAATAGCTGAAAGCCCCAAAGTGTTGGGGGCTGGCACCGCTCTAATGGCAAACATACCAGTTGTTCATTTAAAATGGGGGTTGGGAAGTTGAGGGGCCTGTTGCCCTGTTTGAACTTTAATTGATGGGGTTAAAGGAACAGGGGGGACCCATGAGATCCCGTCTTGGGTCCCATCTGACACACTTAGAGTGGGAAGGAACCTGATGCGAAGACAGAGATGTGGGCCCCCGTAAATGAATCTCCCGGGGCTGCGAGGGAGGTTCCCTGGTGGTTTGTCGAATACTCCCATGGAAGCCGGGGGGATGAAGACGAACGCCTGGAAAAGAGGGGAGGGTGGAGGGAAAAAGGGAGGCGAAGGGTATGGTGGGGGGTAGAGGAGATATGGGGCGGGTGGGGGGAGGTTAAACAGCGGATCGAGCTAGGGTCCCAGTGGACGCTTTTGGCTCTGGGTGGGAAACACACAGAGATTTCTAAAGAAAACGAAACCAATGGCGACAAGGGTTGAAGGAAAAATAGGCTTGCTGATTGTCAAGGGCTTAAACTCTCAGAACAAGAGATCTTTGACTAGCAACATGTTCCGCAAACAGCAGCTAATGGTCCTTTTTCTACAAGAAACCCACCATAAACAGGGGAAAGAATCGGTAATAAAGGGGAAGGAAATTGGAAGTAATTACTGGGCCTCACACAAAAGTTCCAAGAAGGAAGGGGTGGGTATTCTCCTGGGCAGAGCTCTCCGCCTTACGGACATGGAGACCAAGAGAGGCTTTGGGGGGAGATTCCTGGTGGTCAAGGGCACATGCAAGGGTGAACGAATCACACTAGCTACTCTATACGCACCAACTCTGGCCAGATACGGTTTTGACCCAGATTTTTGGGGTGATGGATGGATGAATGGGCTAAGGGGACCATGATACTGAGCAGAGACTTCAATCTTATACTAGACCCCCAGTTGGATTGGTGGTTGGCAAAAGGCGCAGGGAAAAGGGGAGGCACCAAGGACAACATAGCTCTACAGTCTCTTCTAAAAGAACACTATTGGGTGGATATATGGCACAAAACCTGGCCAGGACCGGGGGGATACACCTTTTTCTCCCCCCCCACACTGCACATACACTAGGATAGACCTGCTACTGACATCAGAGGAAGGGGGGTGGCTGAATCCCCAAGGGTGGAAGCAATAACGTGGTCCGACCACGAACTGCTAGTAGCTACCTGGTCACGTCCAGTGTCCCCGAGATCCTCCCAATGGCGCTGTAATGACACGCTCTTAAGGGATCCGGTTTTAAAGGACTTCCTGAGAAAGGAAATGACAGCATACTTTGAAACAAATGATAATGGGGAAACGGACATGGTGATGGTATGGGAAGCTGCGAAAACCACAATCCAAGGTCTCTTGATAGCTGAGGGTTCTAGACGTAAATGGGAAAGATGTGTCATCGAGAATAGGATACGAGAAGAATTGAGGACCCTACTGGCTAAACTCAATTCAGAGGGGGAGGACCGTAACACCCTCTTGGTAGAGATGCAAGCGAAAAGACAGGCACTGCACACAATCCTCATAGGAGAGGTGGTTAAGAAACTGAGGTATATACAACAAAGATACTATGAAAGGGGGGACAGAGTGGGGACCCTTCTGGCATGTAGGGCACGAGAGTGCAGAGCAGAGAGGGGGGTGAGGTCCATTTATAGATAAAAGGGGCAATGAATGCAAAAAGAAAGACCAAATCGCGGAACGCTTCACAGACTTCTACAGGGAACTATACACCAAACCAGGGGACGAGTCGTTGGAAAAGATCCAGGCATACCTGGCCGACAAACCCCTACCCTGACTAACCGAGCCAGAGCTTAAGAGCCTTGAAGGGGAAATTAACGGAGGAGGAGGTGAATTGTGCGATCAAACGGCGGGACCAGGCAGGATTTATACTAAATAGACAAGGCTCCGACAACATGCGAAAGGTCCTCCACGTTTTAAATTCAAGAGCTGTCCATGAGGAAGGGGTCCTCCTGCTGGCCCTTGATGCGGAAAAGGCCTTCGACAGGGTCAGTAGGGCCTTCATGGGGGAGGTTTTCTCATCTCTGGGAATGGGGTCGAGGTGGCTGGGCTGGATGTCAGCATTATATTCCGCTCCCACGGCCAAGGTTTTGGTTAACGGGACAGAGTCAGGGTAGTTCTCCCTGGAGAGAGGTACACGCCAGGGGTGTCCCCTCTCCCCCCTGAAATACGCACTGGTCATGGAGCCCTGGACAATCTCCGTCTGGAAGGATGAAGTAATGGGTGCGGTGCGGATAGGTGACTTGCACTGTAAGTTAAGCCTGTTCGCTGATGACGCACTGCTTTACCTCACAAAACCATCCCAATCGGTCCCCTGATTGCTCTAGGGCCTAACATGTTATGGAGATCTCTCCGGATTCAAGGTAAACTTTGGGAAATCAGTAGCCTTCATGGGAGATAACCTACCAGACAAAGAGGAGGAATACGTGGGGGGGCTCCCCATTCGGCTGCATAGGGAGGGGTTCCGGTACCTGGGCGTCCAAGTGACACGCAACCCCGGCGATCTCTTTTCTGAGAACCTTCCCCCGCTCTGGGTAGAGGTAAAAAGGGACATAGAGAGGTGGGCAAGATCGGGACTCTCATGTATGGCGCGTTTGAACGTGATATAAATGGTGATTCTCCCCAAATTTCTATTCCTCCTTCAGATGCTCCCTGTGCAGGTACATAAGACATAACTAATGGAACTTAAACGTGTCCTCTTGCGATTCCTTTGGGCGGGGAAAAAACACAGGATTTCCTATGAGGTGCTTGTCAGGCCCAAATAAGACGGCGAGTGGGGTTCCCTGACTTTGAGACGTATTATAAGGCCTCCCAGCTAAGGGTGCCGGTAGACCACTTCACCCCGGGAACGTAAAAACAATGGGTAGCGCTAAACAACAAAGTTCTCACCCCGGTCACAGTTGATGAATGGCTATGGGTCCCCAGATCGCGCATCCCTAGAAGGGTCTTGCACCATCCGGTATTGGGGGTACTGTGGTCGGTGTGGAGGGAGGGGGGTTACTATAGATGGCGCACAACCTGGCCAGTGCTGCTGAGTTGCATCTGCGCCCCGCCATTCATAGATAAGATAGCTGAACCAGCAGCATTCCAAAAAGGTATGAGGCCGGCCTTTGCAGGGCTGGCCAGCTCTGGGTGGAGGGTTCCTTTTTGCCCCTGAAAGATCTGGAGGAGGCCAAGGGGCTAGGCAGCCTTTCACCATTCCGCTACCTCCAGCTCAAAGGAGTACTCACTGAACCCTCATAGGGGGACACTCTCAGGAGGGACCTGACGGACTTTGAGAGAATGCTTATCTCAACCTGAGGCACCAGGGAGGAGATTTTCCCGTTTCTATACATTTCTTCTATTCTCGGCTCCAGAGGACCCCCCGTCAGCACGGATACAATGGGAAAGGGACCTAGGGGAGTCAATTGATGACAAAAGGTGGTCCCAAATGTGCATGCGAGCTAGCCGCTCCACGGCCTCGCTCCAGGCCCTAAAGGTGCTACATAGGTGGCACTATCCCCCGCAGAGGATTGCCAGAATGAGGGTGGGATATGACCCCCACTGTTAAAAATGTCGGAAGGTGAAGGGGAACTATATACATATGTGGTGCCGTTGCCCAGTGGTTAAAACTTATTGGGAGGAAGTTCTGTCCTGGATAAAAGGGGTCGATGGAGTGGAGAGAGCCCTCTGCCCTTGGCTCCTCCTCTTTGGCTTTGAAGTGTGTGATAACCGAGGGAAGGCGTGGAGACACATGCTACAGATCATGTTGGTGGCAGCCAGGTGTTGCCTGGCCCAGAAGTGGAAGAGCCCACTCTGCCAGGAGAAAATGAATGGGTCACTAAAGTCCGGGCCTTCTACGATATGGAGTTCCTGACACACTTAATCGACAAATCCAAAGTGAACATTGAGGAATTTTGGCTACCTTTCTTCAAAAGGTACGAACGCCTGGGCTGAACTGGGAGCGCCACACATTGGGCATGGCCTAAACACAAAAAGTAAACCCAGCGGGAACGGTATTAACCACAACTGATATACCATATATCTCACAGGGCTAATGAACTTGAGCCCAAGACTTCAAAGTGTTGATAAGTGATTGGACACTCCATGAACTGTTTCCCGAGAGCATGCCAACGAAGTGGCCATTTGAACTTGATCCACGGTAGGGGGAAAGGGGATGAGAGGCGGGAGGGGATTAATGTTATAATTGTGTGAGGAAGAATGAAGTAGACTTGTAATGTTTTATGTTCTAATCCAAAAACCAATAAACTTTGATTTGAAAAAAAAAAAAAAAAGTTGGGTATTTGTTAAACACCATATTGTCAGAAAATAATTATTGAATGAGAAATCCCTCTTCAGGGGGTAATAACTAAATCATCCCCCTGCGTGCAGTGGGGAAAAATAAGTGCTATAGGCCCAAAATATTTTTATCATTCACTCTCCCCATCCATAAACACAACTCCCTCTGAAATACTAAACACTGTGTTGAAAGAAAATAACATCACTATGGCCCTGATTCACAGAAGCATTTTAGAATGGCGCAATCCCACAGAAAAATGTTCTGTGAATCAGCTCCCATGTTTAAATGTGACATGGTAGCCGTCAATGTGTTCTTTTGGCCTGCTCTGGGACCTGGTGTATTCAGCACACCCTGTGTTGGTAGTGCTATAGAATCAGTCGGACTTTTCTCAAATAATCTATTTTGCTCTAAATGCTTTTGTAATATAAAGTGCTGCTGGAAGGACTAGCTCATCATATATATCGCTAACCTAAAATGAATCATAAAATGGCAGTAAGAACGCCTCATTCCATTGGATAAGCCCAACAAAACCTCAGATCTCAGCCCAACAGCCCAATGTGACATCAAGATCAACTGAGCTGCAGCGCAAAGGGGCTCGATAATGTGGCTGATCCCACACGTCTTCAGGAGAAGCACCCACATCATCTGCTAAGCCCACTTGGGCTGTGCACTCTCTTATGGAGAGCACTATCATTGCCCATGTGTACTACTCTCATTAGAGTTGTGTTTATTCAAATATGTTTCATATGAATCTCGGAGTGCCTGCAACATCTACATGAAGCCCATTGTAATTCTTCTGGCCCTCGATCATTCAAAAATGACCGACCTGCACAAGAGCACTGGAGTGCTTCGTGTTCTTGCATGAGAGTCCTTGTGATTGGCTGCCCCCCCTCACATCCCAACCAATTGGAGAAGCCGGCAGGCGAACGCCAGCCCGCACCGAAGGCCCACTCCTAAGGACCCTGTCTGTCCCTGCCCGTTGCATGTCCGTGTTCAGTGTCCCCTCTGCCCTCCCCTCCTCAAACATGAACATATGGAGGCTGGGCAGCAAAACCATGCTTCCTGGATCCACTGAATACCAGGTAACAATCTCCTATTTCTTTAAAGGTCAGCCTCCACAACCATAGGCGGACACTCTCTTCCTCCACACCTTTGACGATTCCACCCTGCTCTCCACCTCACCTGTTCATCCGCTCATAATACCAGTTGAAGAAAATTCAAACTTGGCTGTGTGCACATGTTGCCTTGGGTTTTTTCTGCTTTTGGCTAAGATCGAACTTGGCTGTGTGAACATGCTGCCTTGGGTTTTTTTCTGCTTTTGGCTAAAGTCGAACTTGGCTGTTTGCACATGCTGCATAAAATCGAGCTTGGCTGTGTGCACATGCTGCATTGTGTTTATTCTGCTTTTGGTAATATTGCTGTGAGTACATCCTGTATTACACATCCTGCATGTCCAACCTTGTATTCAGTGCCTGCACACCTACCCTCTGTCCCCCACCCCTTGTGTTTTCCCCGTCCCCACCTCCTTGTGCTTCAGTACATCAGCATGGTAAGTGTCCTCCTCACCTCAAAAGCTAGCTATGTCACTATCTATCTCTCCTATCTTTTCTAACTGCTTCTCTATTTCCTATCCCTCAGTAAAACTGAGATTGTTCGCATTGGGACTCTTACTCTCACTTTCCCACTCTCACTCTGGTCAGCCTCCCCCGGCACTGCGCCTGCACCCACCTGCGTGGCAAAACACCTTTGGGTCATCTTCGACTCCACTCTTTCTCCACCTACATCTCTAAAAAGTCCAACTACCAGCTGCACCTCCTCAGAGATACTCTTCCTTTTCTTACCTTCCCTCAGCGGCTCACTGTCTTCAGAGCACTGGCTCTATCAAGGCTGGACTATTGCAACAGCCTCTTTCTCTTCATCCTTGCCTCTGCTCTGCGTCTTCTGCAACTCATCCAGAACAGAACCGCAAGACTTACCCTGGGCCTCAATACAGGGACCGCATCTCTCTGGCACTGAAATCCATCCACTGGCACCCCATGGCTGCAAGGATCAAGTTCAAGGCCCTCTGCATTGTCCACAAAGCTTTCTAGGGTCTGGGACATACCCATCTACAATGATGCCTACCTAAATACTGTCCTTCCCAAGCCCTCCGCTCATCTACCTCCAACCTTCTGCGAGTGAGCCGGTTCTCCAAGCAGAGATTTGGAGGGAGATATTTATCCTCTGCAGGGGCCTCCCTCTGGAACAGCCTCCCTGCCACCCTACGTCTTGAGCCAGATCTCCTTAATTTTCAGAAACTACTTAAGACATTCCTCTTCTCCTCTTCCTTCTCTCTCCCTCTACCCTGCTAACCTCTCTCTCTGCTCTATCCCTCTCTACCTCCTTTTCCACACAGCCCGCTGACTGGCTGCCTGGTGTACCGCAGAGTCTCACAGGTCCCTGGCACCCTCGTCAGCCCGCTTGCACTTGCCTCCGTGCCTTGCACTTGCCTCATCGTTACTGCTCTTGGTCAATTGACACATGAGAGTGGCATCTCTCAGCACTTACCCCAGCCCTGACTGGGCTCACATGGTCCCCCCCACTCTCTGCACTTGCCCCCCCTCCTCCCCTCTCCTGCACCTGTCTCCTCACTTGCACAATCTGAATGTGCCATGCCTTTGAAGATTGTCTACCTGTTTTTCCCTTGTCTCCCCTCCTTGCATGGCCGTGCATCAATGCACTTGGAAAAACTGCAGAATCGTCGTCAGACCCATTTGCTGTTATCTACACTGTTAATTGTGCTTATGCATTTGTTCCATGCACTTACTCTGCTTAGTGTAGACTTGTATCATTTAGAAATTCAAGAGCTCTGCATGACTGTTGTTTTTCCCCTTGTTCCCTCCCTCCTTGAGCGCTTTGAAACACTTTCTTTGTTTATAGACACTTTACAAATAAACAATACCAATACCAGTAGGCTGGGACTGGAGCGGTGCAATGTAGCCTTAAATCCAACAACAGGGCTCCTCAAACTATCTTTCCCTTCCGCAACTAACTAACGCACCCCTCCATCTACTATCAACATTACACTCCACACAGCCCACCACATACACAACTTTCTGACTCCTACGCAGTTCCTATTACATTAACTGCACAGGTGGAGCATGTCAGGGAGCAGCCATTCCTATCGCACACTCCCTCCTCCCTGCATGCTTGATGCATGTTCGGTGCCCTGGCACTGTCACCTAATAGGAGCTAGGTCTGTCTGTCAGGTGCCTTCAGCCTGCACTCATCAACACAAGATGTGCACCTTGCTCCCCCTCCACGCCACGCACAACGGGGCTGCCAGGTTGGAAAAGGTGAGCTGTATAAGAACCCTTTACTTTACAGTACACAAGATGGTACAACTTCCTTTCATCGCGGGATGTTTTTTTGCAGGTTTTTTACTGTGAATTTTTTATCGAAAAAAAAACATTTAATTTTTTTGGGGGGGTTAAAAAATTATATATATGGGATGTGGGTTTTTGGTAATTGATATAAACTGAAAGGGAATGTGGGGCTTGGGGGGGAGAACCCACCCCAAAAAAATAAATTCGATGTTTTTTTCCAATAAAAAATGTGCGGTAAAAAACCCAGCGAAAATGCATCCCGTAATGAAATGACATGGAACCCACAAGATGTCCCTACTGCTTTGACAATTCGTGCCCCGGGGAGTGTGAAACCCTGTGTTCAGCTCAATCCACACTCTCCAAAGTTGGTTCCCTGAGTTTCTCTGGTGGCATCTCTTCGTCAGGGCATTACTCCTATAAATAAGTGTGGGGCTGATTAGCATATGGAATGTGCAAAAACCGTACAGGTTGGGACGTCATGCTCTGTAAAGTCACAGAACGGTAAATCCAGCCGCTTTCAGTAAGCGGGGTTGTGCAATTGAATATGCATGCCAGGCTGTCATTGCCGCCTGTTTAGCCCTGATACTAAAAGGCGAAACGGGCATACTCTAAACCCCGTGCATCACTTAGATTAAAGGTTATCTGCTGGGGAATCAGGGAGTTTAAGCAGAACTCCCACCGCGGACCTACATGCTAACCTTGGCCTTTAAAAACCAGTTCTCACAAAGTGTTTGTGTCAAGCTGATTGGCCCGAGAGGACCGCGTACCTGTAGTCTTGGTGGTTGGTCTCGCAGAGGTCGCCAGTCTGGAGTCCAGGAACCGATGAGATAGCGGCACGAGGAATCAGCCTCTCCACCACCCAAAAGAGGAACTGGGTGAAGGATGGACCAACCCCCAATGTCACGAAGGCACTCTCCCAGGTAAGCGTGACAAGAGGACGTAGGCTCAGATGGATGGAACCATAGTCCAGGTAGAGCTTGTAGTCAAGACCATGAATCTTCCGAGAACCTCAGTGCAGCGACAGTTGATAGATAGACCAGTGTAGCAGAAAGGTATTCGCAGTAGGCAAAAGGAGCTTGGGTGGTGCAGATGGTTCCAATGGTACACAGGATGAGATTCGGAGACAGGCAAGACAGGAAAGAGTGAGGACAGAACTCCGGAATGGGCTGAGGGAAGATTGACCCAGGGCAGAACCCAGGTAGTAGCTGGAGGCTGGCTGGCCCAGGGCCGGACCGAGGTGATGATTGGAGGCAAGCAGGTCCAGGACAGGACCCGGGTAAGGACTGGAGTCAGGCTGGCCCAGGGCAGGCCACAGGTAGGACTGGAGGCAGGCAGGCCCAGGACAGGCCACAGGTAAGGACTGGAGGCAGGCAGGCCCAGGACAGGCCACAGGTAAGGCTGGAGGTAGGCAGGCCCAGGACAGGCCACAGGTAAGGCTGGAGGTAGGCAGGCCCAGGACAGGCCACAGGTAAGGCTGGAGGTAGGCAGGCCCAGGACAGGCCACAGGTAAGGCTGGAGGTAGGCAGGCCCAGGACAGGCCACAGGTAAGGCTGGAGGCAGGCAGGCCCAGGACAGGCCACAGGTAAGGCTGAAGGCAGGCAGGCCCAGGACAGGCCACAGGTAAGGCTGGAGGCAGGCAGGCCCAGGACAGGCCACAGGTAAGGCTGGGCAGGAACAACGAGGTGAGCAAAGCGAACCGCGTTGAGACGCGGCCCGCTTTGACTCGCGGCCTCTTTTATGGGCCGCCGGCGCCCGAGAGGCCTGGAACGCAAACCGTTCCATTTCCGGGCGCCGGCGAACCCAGAGCGAGGCTTGGGAGGCAAGCCCCTACGGCGCATGCGCGGAACCGAGAGTGAGGGCCTCCGCGCATGCGCCGAAGGCCGCCGGCCCCGTAACCCGTCGCTCCCCTCCCGGCGAGTCCCCAGACGTGAACGCGCGGGTAGACTCGCCAGGAGGAAATGGGAGCGGCAGACCCCAGTCTCCCGCGTGACATGACACTATGCCCCCTCCCAGGAAGACCCGGGGCCCCAGGTTTCCAGGGAAACCGTACGTAGAACTCGCGTATCAGCCGGGGAGCATGCACGTGCTGGCGCGGTTCCCAGGTACGATCACAGGCTGGGTACCCCTTCCAGTCAACCAAATAGTGGAGCACCCCTCTACGGTACCGGGCATCACAGATCTCGTGTACCTCAAACTCAGGGACGCCCTGTACCAAAACAGAGGCCGGACGAGGAGAGGTGCGGCCGTAATCATCGACCACATAGGGCTTTAACAGGGACACGTGAAAAACGGGATGTACACACCAGGAAGAGGGTAGGCGAAGACGGAAGGCTACAGAGGACAACCGTTTGGTGATAACAAAGGGACCCAAATATCGAGGGGCCAGTTTGACGGGCAGATTGCGGAGAGGCAGGTTCTTTGAGGACAACCACACCTTGTCGCCCTCCTGGAAATTAGGTTCTGCACTCCTCTTCCTGTCTGCCTGTCTCTTCATCCGATCCTTGGCTTCACTTAAGGTCTTGCGTGCAAGTTCTTGCTGTTCCCGGATGTGTAAGACCAGACCATCAGCAGAGGGAACAGTACTAGATGGAACTGGTTGAAAAGGCATTAACCGAGGATGTAGACCAGTGGAACAGAAAAATGGGCTGACTCCAATGGAAGCATGAACAGTGTTGTTGTAGGATACTTCGGCCAGATCTAACCCACCTTTCCAATTAGACTGTGTGGCATTGGCAAAACAGCGGAGGTACCCCTCCAAAGTCTGATTGGTCCTTTCGGTTAGCCCATTTGTCTGTGGGTGGTAGCCTGAGCTTAGAGCTCGATGTATTCCCAGATGACCACACACCTGTCTCCAAAATGATGAAAGGAACTGGGTACCTCTATCCGATATGATTTTCTCCGGTAGGCCGTGCAACCGGTAGATGTCGTGCAGAAACGCTGAAGCCATTTGAGTAGCTGTAGGGATTTTCTGGAATGGGATGAAATGGGCCAGTTTGGTGAAGCTGTCCACAACCACCATTATACAGGTGTACCCTTCAGATGGAGGCAAATCCACAATGAAATCGGTGGCGATGGTATGCCATGGATAGGGAGCCACTTCGGTGGGCATTAACAAACCCAACGGTCGTCTTCTGGGAACCTTGCACTGGGCACAAATTGGACAGCTGTCGATGTACCTCTGGACCTCGGTCGCCCAACCAGGCCACCAGAACTGTCGGGATATCAACTCTCGAGTGGCTCTGACCCCGCGATGTCCTCCTATGGGTGAATCATGGGATCCATGTAGAATGCCCCTTCTAATGGCTCCTCTAGGTATGTAGTGTCTTCTCTGAAAAAACAACAGTCCATCTCGTTCTGAAACCAATTGTCGACTAAGAAGGGACGTTCTTTCTGGATCCGACCGAGTGGCTTCCGCGATGGACTTAAGGTGAGAGGACAAGGCCAGCAGAAAATGGCGAGGAGAAATCAGTGGCAGTTCAGGACAAGGCGTTCCATCTACGTTTTCCAGGGACCTGGAAAGCGCATCCGCCTTTGTATTGGAGGTTCCCGGGATATAAGTAACATGGAACTCAAACGGAGAGAAGAAGAAGGCCCACCGGGCTTGACGAGGAGTCCGACATTGCAGAGAGCGAAGATATTGCAGATTGCGATGGTCTGTCCGCACCTCCACAGAAAAGCGTGCTCCGAGGAGAAAATGTCTCCATTCCTCGAATGCGGTCTTGATGGCCAACAGTTCCCTTTCAATCACCGCGTAGTTTCGTTCGCTGGGACTCAACTTGCGAGAATAATAGGCCACTGGATGTTCTACTAACGTGGTTGGATCTTTCTGAAGAAGGACTGCTCCTACAGCAAAGCTGGAAGCATCGGCCTCCACTATGTAAGGCAACTCTTCCTGGGGATGGCGCAGGATCGGGGCAGCCATAAAGGCCGACTTCAATACGTCGAAAGCCCGGGAAGCCACGAGATCCCATTCGAACGTGATCTTGCTGCTGGTTAGCCTGGTGAGGGGCGCCGAGATCTGTGAGAACTGTGGGATAAAGCGCCTGTAAAAGTTTGCGAATCCCAGAAAGCGTTGGAGAGCCTTGATATCGTGTGGATGTCTCCATTCTTGTATGGCTCGCACCTTCTTGGGATCCATCCCAATGCCTTCTTGATTGATAACAAATCCCAAGAACTCAATGCTGGGTTGGTGAAAGCTACATTTCTCCGCTTTGGCGAACAGGTTATTGACGGACAGCCGATGAAGGACCTCACGAACGTGTTCCACATGCTCGTCTAAGGATTTAGAGAATATCAATATGTCGTCCAGATAAACCCAAACGGATAATCCTAACAGATCACCAAAGATGTAGTCCATGAATCGTTGAAAAACAGCGGGGGCATTACATAGGCCGAAAGGCATAACCCTGTATTCAAAATGCCCAAAAGATGTCTTGAAAGCTGTCTTCCACTCGTCCCCACTCCTGATGCGCACCAAATGATAAGCTCCGCGGAGGTCCAATTTGGAGAAGATTCGCGCAGTATGCAGGGTTTCAAGGATACTGCGAATTAAGGGTAAAGGATACCGGTCCTTGGCTGTTATGTCATTCAACTGCCGGTAGTCGACACAGGGTCTCAATGTACCTTCTTTTTTCTTTACAAAAAACAGGGGGAATCCTGCAGGTGATTTTGACGGCACAATGTACCCCTTTTCTAGACTCTCCGACAAATACTCCTGAAGAACTAGCTTCTCGTCACGTGTCAAAGCATATAATTTCCCATGGGGAATAACGTGGTCCGGTAGCAGGTCAATGGAGCAATCAAAAGAACGGTGTGGAGGAAGGGGTATGTTGCCGGGTTCAGAAAACACCTGTTTGAATTCGGAATATTCCTGTGGGACCAGAGACGTGGAACATAGATGAACCCCATTGCTGTCCGTTACTAGAGAAGTCGAGACGGTCCTGGTGGGAACCGGTAGCTTGCATTTTTGGGCACACCTTTCAGATGAAAAGGTCAAGGTCTGGGTTCTCCAGTCTATCAACGGATTGTGGTGTTGCAACCAAGGTAATCCCAAGACCATCTTGTAGTTTGGTGACTTAATAACATCAAAGGCTAGTTCCTCGTAATGATCAGCAATCAGAAGGGCCAGTCCAACTGTGAACTGACTAACGGGTCCAGAAGACAAGGGAGTACCATCAATAAGCTCCACCGACAGGGGCGTGTGTCTGGAAACGAGTGGTATCTTATGTCTGGTGACGAACGTTTCGTCGATGTAATTGCCGGAAGCCCCACAGTCCAGTAGACCGGATACTTCCAGGTTCTTGTCTGGTAGTTTAATTCGGACCTTCAGGGTCTGTAGCACCGCTGGTTGCATGGGCAGACGAATAGAACAAATAACAGAAGGGTCTGAGGAAGGAATGGGACCTGTCGTTGCCCTTCCTGTATACGACAGGTCTCCTAGTTTCCCGACTTCTTCTTCTGCGGACGCAAATGACACGTACCCAAATAATGTCCAGCTGCTCCACAGTAAAGACACAAACGCAAAGACCTCCTTTGTTTCTTCTCTTCTTCCGTCAAAGGTCCCCTCATGGCTCCTACTTGCATGGGCTCAGGTCCGGACTCGGTCGACCCGAACGAACCAGCGGGTGTGTTGGTTGTCCGGGGACCGCTTCTGTCAAGCCGACGTCTCTCAGCCTTTCGTTCGGCTAGCCTTTGGTCAATACGGAGTACTTGATCAATCAAGAGTTGAAGGCTCTCTGGTTCAGGGATGTGAAGTAACTCATCCTTGTACTCCTCTCTCAGGCCTCGACGAAACAGTGTCTTCTGTGTAATTTCGGGCCACTGGGAGTCGGTAGCCAAAAGTCGGAAACGGCTGATGTAGGTGATGACGTCATTGCTTCCCTGTTTGTAGTCCATCAATTGATTCTGTGCAACGGAGGCCAGGTTCGGCGTCTGAAATACCTCAAGAAAGGCCTTTTCAAAGGCAGCAAAGTCATTCAAAATAGGACTGTTCGTAACCACAAACGGAGTTGCCCAAGCTAATGCGTTCCCAGTTAGGTTCCCCAAGATGTAACCAATCTTGGCCCTATCGTTGTTGAAGTAGGTAGACCGGAAGAGAAAGTGTATCCTGCAGTGGTTACAAAACTCTGCCACCCGTCTAGGGTCTCCGTCGAATTTGATGGGTGTTGTATGAGCCAATGATCCTTCTACTTGAGAGGTACTAGGTGCTCCTTGCGTTATCATTTGTCGTAATGTTTGATTCTCCTGACGCAGGGCGGTCATCTCGGCCCTGAGCGCTAGCAACTCGTTCCTCATGTCCTGCGATTCATCCATCTCTGAATCAGGAGGAAGGCGTCTCAATCTGTCAAGCTGATTGGCCCGAGAGGACCGCGTACCTGTAGTCTTGGTGGTTGGTCTCGCAGAGGTCGCCAGTCTGGAGTCCAGGAACCGATGAGATAGCGGCACGAGGAATCAGCCTCTCCACCACCCAAAAGAGGAACTGGGTGAAGGATGGACCAACCCCCAATGTCACGAAGGCACTCTCCCAGGTAAGCGTGACAAGAGGACGTAGGCTCAGATGGATGGAACCATAGTCCAGGTAGAGCTTGTAGTCAAGACCATGAATCTTCCGAGAACCTCAGTGCAGCGACAGTTGATAGATAGACCAGTGTAGCAGAAAGGTATTCGCAGTAGGCAAAAGGAGCTTGGCTGGTGCAGATGGTTCCAATGGTACACAGGATGAGATTCGGAGACAGGCAAGACAGGAAAGAGTGAGGACAGAACTCCGGAATGGGCTGAGGGAAGATTGACCCAGGGCAGAACCCAGGTAGTAGCTGGAGGCTGGCTGGCCCAGGGCCGGACCCAGGTGATGATTGGAGGCAGGCAGGTCCAGGACAGGACCCGGGTAAGGACTGGAGTCAGGCTGGCCCAGGGCAGGCCACAGGTAGGACTGGAGGCAGGCAGGCCCAGGACAGGCCACAGGTAAGGACTGGAGGCAGGCAGGCCCAGGACAGGCCACAGGTAAGGCTGGAGGTAGGCAGGCCCAGGACAGGCCACAGGTAAGGCTGGAGGTAGGCAGGCCCAGCTCAGGCCACAGGTAAGGCTGGAGGTAGGCAGGCCCAGGACAGGCCACAGGTAAGGCTGGAGGTAGGCAGGCCCAGGACAGGCCACAGGTAAGGCTGGAGGCAGGCAGGCCCAGGACAGGCCACAGGTAAGGCTGAAGGCAGGCAGGCCCAGGACAGGCCACAGGTAAGGCTGGAGGCAGGCAGGCCCAGGACAGGCCACAGGTAAGGCTGGGCAGGAACAACGAGGTGAGCAAAGCGAACCGCGTTGAGACGCGGCCCGCTTTGACTCGCGGCCTCTTTTATGGGCCGCCGGCGCTCGAGAGGCCTGGAACGCAAACCGTTCCGTTTCCGGGCGCCGGCGAACCCAGAGCGAGGCTTGGGAGGCAAGCCCCTACGGCGCATGCGCGGAACCGAGAGTGAGGGCCTCCGCGCATGCGCCGAAGGCCGCCGGCCCCGTAACCCGTCGCTCCCCTCCCGGCGAGTCCCCAGACGCGAACGCGCGGGTAGACTCGCCAGGAGGAAATGGGAGCGGCAGACCCCAGTTTCCCGCGTGACATGACAGTTTGCCATAATCGGACATGTAGCCCTATTGAGAAGTATGTTGCCCTATTAGCTTCTGCAGGTTGCTGGCAGATTGGTAGCCTAATTTCAAAGGGTGCTTAACAGTGCCAGTGGTTGAAATATATTTTGGTCGGCAGTGCCATTGGTGATTCCCAATCTCACGGGGTCCAGAGCAAGTGTGAGCAGCAAGGATGTAAAGCCCACTGCTGTTGGTTCTGCAGCCTCTGTTTTTTCTGGTATCAGGTAATAATATCGCCATATATATGGTCGCCGTAAATAATATTGTCGCGAAAATGTCGTGGCGATATTATTTGGGTGACCATATATATGGGGATAGGGGCAAACAAAAAAAAAATGTTTTTTTAAAAAGAAAAAAAAAGTTTGGGGATTGCGGGGGTGTATCTAATTGTTATCATTGATCAATTTCTCAGAGGGAAGATCAATTGTAAATAACTTCATCTGACAGTTTCACCAAGTTTGAGCGAGGGGTTAGTGGGCCGAGATTCAGTGGGTAAGGTTGGCATTTGACACCTTCGCTCAGGCATCGCTGGATTATGCTGGTAGGCTGAGGAGGAGGAGGTGGTGGTATTGGTCTTCCTGCTGGAGGGGGCGAATTGCATGATTGTCACCCGCCAGGACAATCACCCAAAGGGTGCAGAAGTCAGGACAGTCTTAAATCCAGTGCTGTCGATGGACCAGTCCTACCCGGCTCAGTACCTGCACTTCTGAAAGCCTGAAAGACAGTAGCGCTACTCAGCTACGTGGCAGGTGAGAATGGAAGCATTTCTTTTCGTGTTATCGCAGTGAAGGACTAAGCTCCTGCATGCAGCCTTTGCCGAAGAAAGCAGCGCCCTCTCCCTATTCACTCCACTACTGGCAATGCCCATAATGTCTCCTGGAGGGTCCAATCTGCAGAACAAAAGGGGATCCAGACATGCAGCCCCAGAGCTGCTGGCACACCAGGAGTGGAACACCCCGTTCCTAACTGGTCTGTCAGTCATGGGGTCGCTTGAGCGTTTTCATATGCAGCTCTGAATTTGATTTGGAAAGGCTGGGCCATTACTTTTTAACCATGTTTCTTTGTTACTAGCTGTGCCTTTTCTAATATGTAAATGATTAAGTATTTGGAATGGTTATGGAACATTGAGGACTGAAAACCCACACACAGCTCCATTGTGTACCACAGTCCTTATTATTAGACAATTATTATTTTTTCAGCATTTAAAGTTTACTTTATACCACAATGAGCACTGTAATTATATAATTATACATAAATAAAACAAATACAATTATTACACAATGAAAGCGCGCAATACTAAAACTCCTCTTTTAATCCTTGGTTTACATCTTTGATGTCTGCTAGTTTGACGTGCAAAAAAGGAAAAGTATCATTTTATTTGGATAGTCACATTTTCTTAACACAATGCATAACAGCAAATTGGAACGTTGTGTGCAAGAATCCCAGATTCACTGCTTAACCAACATGTGTGATCCTTGGCAGATCATTTGAACTCACTGTGCATTGCCTGCAATAATTGGGAGTTCTAAAAGCCGGACATGTTTTTTAAATCACAATACTGGCGTCAAACCCAATCTGGTCAATGAGCATCTTTGAGAGATGGTGTTATGAGGCTGATGAAAGGAAATGTAAATTGAATTTACTGAACTGTCCCCTTCCCCTGCACTTGCGCAATCTAAATGTCACCTGACCTAGTAAGATCGTTGTCTCTCGTCTTCCCTCTGTTCCCCTCCCTTACCGCGTCGCGTCTTGAAACACTTGTGTATAGGCGTGTTATAAATGCCATATCATATCATAATTACTTAACAAAAAACATGCTGAGATTTTGGTTGGAATGACTGAGATGTTTCAGCACAGGGCTCCTAGGGCCGGGCTCAGAAAAAAAACATGCACAGCACTTACCCAGAGAGTTCAGGAGGGTGTGAGAACATGACTGAAGTGGAAGTGTGCGGAGCCATAAAAATGGAAATGGTGACAAATAGAGAATGACACACAAAGGTCTAGACGCACCTAGAAAGTGAGACAAGTGGAGAACTCCGACACTGGAGTGGGCCACATAGTGTTGGATCGATATAAAAAGGACAATGAGCCTGCGGCGTGATGGCCTTCCAGGCAGAGACCCGGCTCACTTAAAGCTTAGATTGGTGGGTACCTGCTCTTCTTATTTTCTCCATTTTAAAGCACTGCTTAAATCCTAAGAATAATAACTCTCTTTTGTGTATTTGTGTTGCCGTCTCCTTACTATGTAATACCAGTGAGCCATGCATGACCCCCGGGACTTCGGCAGCCAGCACGTGCACGGTGACGGGAAGTAAATAATTCCCTCACCTGTGAATGCCCTGCACAGTGCAGAAGAGTGCCCCTGGGCAGGAAGGGTCAAGTACGTCGGACACCGGGCACGCTGTGTCATCGCGCTCCTAATGCTGCCCCTGAATCGGAATGATCATTTTAATTGAAGCCCCAGGATGGAGCACAGGGTCCTCCCATTGAAAGGGGGCGGCTCCTGCGCTCATTGGCAGTCGCCAGATGCTGTGGCACGGCTCAGGGTGTATAATGTCATCGATTACCAATTGTGCAACACGGCAGTGCCTCATGGTTCCCGGCCCCGGCCCCCGGAGGCAAGTCTGACATTTAAAAAGCACATCTCTTGAGGCTTGTCTCTGGGTACAGGGCAGAGACAAGGGGTCTGTAGCAGCCCTATGGGCCGGCAGGGAGGATATGCGACCCCTGATCCTTTAATATTACTCATATATTTAACAATGAGCTCTCAGCAGCTGGAGACACGAAATAAAAGACGTAGAGGCAATGAAGACGCTGTACATAGTACTACTGGGTTAAATAAAACTGCAATCTTATTGAATGCTCACATGGGCAGTGTATTGGTGGGTAAATAACCAAATGACACCTACAAGCATTGTGTCCCTGATATGCAATCTCCCCATAGCTGGACTCCAATGCATTCGTTTTGGCTTATAGGTTAGGGCGCCATGTTACATCCAAAACGAAACATTCTCTGGTCCCAGCAGGGCCGTAAAGGTGAGCGCTTCTCTGCAGAATGCTATCATCATGATGGCGTCCTGTAGTGATTACGTGTTTCGGAACACGGTGCCTAGCGAGCCATGCTCTTTCTTTGCTTTTATGAGAGCTTGAGTCGCGAGACACGGCGTCCGTTGGGAGTGTGGCTGGGCGAGGACTTGCCTGCGGGCCCGCACAAATAAACTCAAAGTTTAATCCTTAACTCACCGCTTGGAGTCATCTTTACATTGGCGAGGAGACTGCTCGTAGCGGGCCCGCACAGCTGGAGGCTGCGCGGCGGGACGCCTCGCCGTAGCAATCGAAAATCCCCGTGTCCCAGAGCTTGAAGGCAGAGAAGTGCGTAGCAGGGGAGCGCTTCCAATGGCCTGCCGCCCACTCCTGAAAGGCCCGGCGAAGGGAGCGGGAAGTCCCCCAGCTGAAATACCTCATCCAGACATACGAGGTGAGGAGGGGCAGAGGGGGGCGGTGAGAGGCGTGGAGGGAGAGCAGCCTGCTCATTTGGGGCGTGGCTACAGCCCCGTTCCCTGGACCGCCCACAAGCCGAAGACGGCATTCGTCTGTACAAGCCCAACCAACAGACTGAAAGCACTGCTAGTGTGCGTTGAACAGATTGTGCCACTGACATTCAGAGGAAGGTGATATCTCCGTTCAAGGTCTGTGAATTCTAGGAATTCACCTTGTGTACCTTAGTGGGAAGAAGTAAAAGGACTTGACAAGTATTCATTTTAAGTGGGGAAGTTTAAAAAAAAAAGTGGAACATTACTGCTGGTCTTAGCAAGACTATAGAAACTTATCATGGCTGCAGCCAACATGGCCCCACCTCCACCTTTTCTACCTGAACCAGGAGCACCACCCATAAGGTGGGACAGGTGGAAGAAGATTTTTGATACCTACCTGGTGGCAACTGGGGGCGACAAGTTTGCGGCAGGAAGGAAAGAAGCAATTCTTCTGCACAATTTGGGCACCGAGGGGCGTAGTGTTTATGATGGTTTGCCTCAACCACCGCTTGAGGCTCAAGGAGATGTGGACCAATACACTATAGCTGAGAGAAAACTTGAGATCCACTTTGAGGCGAAGAAGAACACAACATTTGAGAGACACACATTCTTCCAAAGAGTACAAGACCCACAGGAGCCGGTGGAAAATTTCATAGCGGCATTGAGATCCCTAAGTCACACTTGCAAATTTGGAGTGCTGACTGACTCGCTAATATGGGACCAGTTAGTACATTGTACTAACAACATGAAGATACAGGAGAGGTTGTTGACCAAGGATGTGTCACTGGAAGTGGCAATTGAGATTGCCAGAGGAATGGAACAGACCCACAAATACATGTCCACAATGAAGGGTGATAAACCCGAAGGTGAGGTGGCGGCAGTGAGAGCGTTCAAGAAAATGAATCTGAGTAAGGAGGTCAAATGCTACAAATGGGGAAGCAACCGCCATATCTCTACAAGCACGTTTTGTCCCGCAAGGAACATTTTCTGCTTGAAATGCAAGAAGAAAGGACATTTCGCCAGAGTGTGTAGAGAATCGGGACAAGTGCAATGCATTGGGTCAAGTGCTAGGATCTTGGAGCAGGAAGAAAATGCTGAAGTTGCTCAACTGTCTCAAGCCAAACATGTGCTGGAGGTTTCGGAAGTATCCAACAAGCGCAGTGCACCGACTGATGTATTTATGATCAATGGAAGGGTAGTGGCTTTAGAAGTGGATAGTTGCTCTCCATGGACTCTGATATCCAAGAAGACATATGAAGTTTGCTTACAAGGAAATTTGAGTGAACTGAAGGAGCACAGCATAGAGCCGTATGCCTATGGAAATGTCAAGATATACTTGTTGGGCAAATTTCAAGCTGTTATTAAGTATAAAGGCAGGAGTTGCGAATCAGAGGTATATGTCACACAGGAAGGCTCATCCGTGTTAGGCTGGGAGGAACAGCGCAAACTTGGGATCAGAATACAAGCAAGTGCCGAGGAACCAGTTCAGTAGCTGAGATTCGTGACAAGTGGGAAAAGGAGTTCCCGACAGTTTTTAAGGGAGAATTGGGGATGGTCAAAGATTTTGAACACGAGATTCGATTGAAGGCAAGAGCAGTCCCTAAGGTGCACAAAGTGAGGCCGATATCTCATGACCTGAGGGAGAGGCTAAAGACTGAGATTGAGTCATTATTGCAGAAAGGCATTATTGAAGAAAGTGAGAGCTCAGAATGGTTATCGCCAGGCGTCGTAGCAGCAAAAGCAAATGGTGATATAAGACTTTGTGTAGATATGAGAGACATCAACAGGAACATTCTTGTGGACAGGCACCCTTTGCCGATAATCAGCGACAAGTTATCAACTCTCGATAGGCCAGGGTATTCTCTGTAATTGATCTTTCTCAGGCTTATCATCAGATTCCTTTGAAGGAGGAATGCCAGCATCTGACGGCGTTTGTTACAATTTTTGGGACTTTTAGGTATCAGAGAATGCCATTCGGCCTTGCCTCGGCAGCGGCCGTATTTCAAAGGGTGATGGATAAAGTCATGGAGGGGGTGAAGAACATTGTAGTGTTCCAAGATGATATGCTTGTGTTTGCGAGTTCGAAGGCTGAACATGATGAGGTGTTAAGGCAAGTGTTGGGTAGATTGTCAAAGGCTTGTATGACTGTCAGGAGGGACAAGTGTAAGATTGCGGTGGACAAGGTGGAATACCTTGGACATGAGATCGATGAGTTGGGGGTGAGACCAAAAAGGTGTTTGGTGGAGGCAGTGAAAAAAGCTCCTGTTCCGACTGACAAAGACCAAGTGAGGTCTTTTTTAGGACTTGCAGAATATTACCATAGATTTGTTAAAGATTTTGCAATGGTGTCGGCTCCTCTGAGAATGATTCTCAAAAAAGGGGCGAGGTTTGGGTGGTCTACAGAGTGTAGTACGGCATTCGAAAGTATCAAGGAAGCAATCAGTAAAGCACCGTCTATCGGGAGATTTAATCCTGTGGACAAGACAGTTCTGGTTGTAGATGCGAGCTTGATGGGGTTGGGAGCTACGTTGATACAACTGGATAAGGAAAATAAAGAGAGAGTTATTACCTTTGCTTCGAGAGCATTGAGACGGGAGGAGTCCAAATATTTGGTGATTGAGAGAGAAGAACAAGTTACTTTCTTACCTGGTAACGTTCTTTCGATGGGATGGTCCGACGACGTATTCCATATCTATGACATGTAATCACCACAGCTGTGCTGCTTTGGAAACTTTTTTCGGCGTCTGCGTCCTGCGTCGATGACGTCGATGCGCCGTCGTCGAGGACCTCCTCCGACGTCCGACGTCATCCGATGTGATAAGTAGGACGCACAACGCCCGTAGCCTCAGTTGTAGTTTTTTCCCCCAGAACGTGTGACACTAGTCAACTGCCAGTCAGACACAAAGCCTTGCGGAACGTAAGCTGCAATCGCAAAAGAAATTCTGCAGCGGGGAAGGCAGGACGGGAGCGATATGGAATACGTCGTCGGACCATCCCATCGAAAGAACGTTACCAGGTAAGAAAGTAACTTGTTCTTCGAGGGGATTGGGTCCTCCGACTTATTCCATATCTATGACAGACTCCCAAAGCAGTACCAGAGCAAGGAGGAGTGAAAGAATTTAGAATCAAAATTTAGAATAGCCAATCAAATAGCAGAGCAAAGGACCGCCTTGCCAAAGGCCAGATCCTGTGCTCGGATGGAATCGAGGGAATAGTGACGTACAAATGTATGTACTGAAGCCCAGGTGGCTGCATCACAGATGTTGCGAATAGGAACACCCCTCTGCAGGGCAGTAAACGCAGCCATACCCTTGGTAGAATGGGCCCGCAAGCCAGCCGGTGGGTGCTTACCCGCCAAGCGGTAGCACCCCGAGATGGCCAAAATAATCCAGCGAGACAAAGTCTGTTTCGTCACAGCTTGCCCCAAACGCTTTCCAGCGTAACCAATAAAGAGTTGATCGTCCACTCTGACCCGGGACATGCGTGAAACATAAAAGCTTAAAGCTCTCCTAGGATCAAGCCTATGGAGCCTCTCCTCTTCCTTACCAGGATGCAGAGGAGGATAGAATGCCGTAAGAACAACCTTCTGGGCCAAATGAAATTCCGTCACTACCTTCGGAAGAAAAGAAGGACGAACTCTAAGGACAACCCTGTCCTTGTGAAAAACAGTGAAGGGTGGCTTAACTGAAAGTGCCTGTAACTCACTCACTCTGCGAGCGGAAGTAACCGCAACTAAAAACACAGTTTTCAGAGTCAACAGCCTCAAAGAGCAAGAATGTAAAGGCTCAAACGGAGCACCCATAAGAAACTTAAGAACAAGGTTTAAATCCCAACCGGGCACCAGGAAAGGTGACGGAGGGAACACATTAGTGAGCCCTTTCAGAAACTGTGAAATTAAAGGGATTTTAAAGTAAGAGCACTCTTCAGACGAGCGCTTAAAGATGGACAGCGCCGCCAGGTAACCTTTAATGGTACCCACTTGCAAGCCCCTGTGGGCCAAAGAAAGTAAAAAGGACAGAACCATGGGGATGTCACATGCAAAAGGATCCACATTCTGAACTCGGCACCAGTCGCAGAACTTACGCCAACGGCAACGGTACAGAGACTTTGTTGCTGGCCTTCGGGCCGAAAGCAACACCTCCATCACGTCTTCAGGGAGGTCCCAATCCTTATACCTCAACCTTTCAGAAGCCAAGCGTGAAGGTTGAGGGATCTGACCTCCGGATGGAGAACCTGACCCCCCTCCCGTGAGAGCAGATCGTCTCGGTAGGGAAGACGACGCGGAGGGCAGATGGACAAGTCGAGAAGGTCCGGGTACCACGTCCTCCGAGCCCACGCCAGAGCAATGAGGATCATCCGGGAACCGAACTTCCGTAACCTCCGCAGCACTTGCGGGATGACGGGGACTGGAGGAAACGCGTACAGCAGCGGGAACGACCACTCCACCACGAACGCGTCTCCTAAGGCTCCTTTTGGAGGAAATTCCCGCGAGCAAAACCTTTCGCACTTCCGGTTGACACTGGAGGCGAAGAGATCCACTCGAGGGGTCCCCCAAAGGGCGAAGATCTCTAGGAGAATCTCCTGAGCCAACTCCCACTCGTGAGAGATCGCGCTCTGCCTGCTCAGAGCGTCCGCCGTCACGTTTTCGTCTCCGGCCGGATGAACTGCCGAGATCGAAACTTCCTGCTGGATGGCCCAGAACTCGAGCTGCATCGCCTCCCTGCACAGAGGAAGTGACCCTGCCCCCCCCTTTTTGTTGAGGTAGTGCATGGCCACTGTGTTGTCCGTCAGGATCAGGACACTCTTTCCACGCACAGTCGGCAGAAAAGCCTTCAGGGCTAGCCTGACGGCCCTCAGCTCCAACAGATTGATATGGAGTCTGGACTCCGACGGAGACCAACGACCGCTGACTGTCAGCCCGTTGGCATGAGCTCCCCAACCCGTGAGGGATGCATCCGTCACGATCGTCACCTCCGGCCAGGGAAGCCAAAATGGAGCCCCCTTCATCAAGTTGCCTTCGACGGCCCACCACAGAAGGTCCCGGGCGACCGAGGGCGGCACCTGAACCGGGTCCGACATCCTGCCAGAGGACTGCGACCATTGCGTCTTGAGCACCCACTGCAAAGATCTCATCCGCAGGCGAGCCTCTGGCACCAGAAGAATGCAGGATGCCATGAGGCCGAGCAACCTCAAGAACTCGAACGCTGGGAGCGTCTGGGCATGCTGAAACTTGTGCACCATCTGCTGAATGTGAAGAGCCCTCACCTGGGGAGGAAAACACTGCCCCAGGGAAGTGTCGAGCACTGCTCCGATGTACTGGAGCCGCTGTGTTGGCGTCAAATGGGACTTCTTTAAATTGAGGGAGAAGCCCAGCCTGTGAAGGGAGTGGCAGGTGACGGACAGATGATCCAGGACTTGCTCAGGAGAGCTCCCCCTGATCAACCAATCGTCCAGGTAGGGGTAGACGTGAATCCCCCCTTGCCTGAGATGCGCTGCCACCACCACCATGAGCTTGGTGAAAACCCTCGGGGCGGAGGTCAATCCGAACGGCAGGACCCGAAACTGAAAGTGCGAGTCGCCAACCGCGAACCTCAGGTACTTCTTGTGCTTGGGATGGATCGGCACATGGAAGTAAGCATCCTTGAGGTCGAGTGACACCAACCAGTCCTGAAGCTGAAGGGCCTGGAGGACTTGAGAGAGAGTAACCATCTTGAACTTGTCCTTCCTGAGGAGTTTGTTCAAACCGCGCAAGTCCATGATGGGTCTCAATCCCCCGTCTTTCTTCGAAATCAAAAAATAAGGGGAATACCATCCCTTGTTCCTCTCCGCTACAGGCACCAGTTCTATGGCGCCTTTCTCCAGCAGGGCTTGAATTTCCCGCGCAAGGAGCGGATCCAGACTCTGCAAAGAGAGGTTCCCCGGTGGATTGTCGCGAGGCCTGTGCCGAAAGGGAAGACAGTAGCCGTGGGTTATGATCTCCAGAACCCACACATCTGAAGTAATGGCTTGCCACTCTACAAGATGCTGCACCAGCCTTCCCCCAACCGGCGAACCATGGGACATGGCCTCATGACTGAGTGGGAGCGGCTGCGGCGTTACCTGAGGGCAAAGAGGCAACTGCCCGAGCGGCCTTGGCACCACGGGTACCCTGGCGTCCACCTCTGGTACCCCTGCGTTGGCCTCTTTGACTGCCAGCTCCTCTCGCTCTACTGAAGGACGAGTAATAGCGAAAGGAACCACCCCTCCACTGCTGTCCCCTAGGACGAAAAGGCGGAGGTTGGCGAACTGCAGCGCCCAACGACTTCGCTGCAGCTTTTGAGGTCTGCAACCTCTCGAGGCTCTCGTCAGCATTGCTGCCAAAAAGGTGTTCACCGTCAAAGGGCATGTTGAGGAGCCGAGACTGCACATCAGGAGCAAACCCCGACTTCCGCAACCACGCAAACCTGCGCATCACGGTGCTCGCCGCCATGGACCTACTGACGCATTCAGCTAAGTCCAAACCCGACTGAACGGACTCACACATGGCATCCTTACCATCCTGGACCATAGCAAGGAAACCATCCCGTTCATCCCCTTCGGGAATATGTTCAGCCGCTAACGCAACACAGTTCCACAGAGTGTGTGTGAAACGAGACAAGGCACAAATGGAGTTGGCCGCCTGAAGCGCCATACCACCAGAAGAAAACACTTTCTTCGCCCAGCCATCAAAACGTTTGTCGTCCCTATCAGGAGGGATGGTAGGGTACGACGCCTGCTTCGCCGGGGCCGTGGCCGCCTGCACCACCAAACTCTCCGGTGCCTGGTCAAGTAGCAGGGGTCGCTACTGGCTGGACGGTATTTTCGCGACAAGGATCTGCCCACCGCCGGGAGACTCTCCGGAGCAGTCCAAGCCGCCGCCACCCTTCTCTGTAAAGCCATATGGAACGGCAGTACCGGGTCAGTTGGGGGACCAACATCAAGGATGTCCGTCAGATCATCCTGCACAAACTCCCCTGGGGGAGCAGACCATCCCAAGTACTCAGAAACCCTAGCCATAAGGCGCCGGTACGAGGAATCGGCATGAGAGCCAGGCTCAGGCCTACAAAACTCCACCTCCGGAGAGGTGTCCAGTCCACTGGCATCATGCAGTGACTGTCTCAAATCGTCAAACTGACTATGGCCCGAGACAATTTCATCTGGAACCTGACTAGGAACCAGGCCATCAGAATCCTCATCCGCCTCTGAAATATAGTCCAGGTGGCGAAAAGAAGGCACCCGAGAGTGCTTGCTCTTAATCCCGTGCCACGGGGTACCTCCGACACGAAAGGCGTCGATGGGGTCGAGCGAATCGGCGCCGGCGTCGAGAGAACCGAAAATCGGTGTCGACGTCAGACACAGCGCCTCCAGCATCGGCGGCGTCGACACAGCCCTCGAGGCCGGAGCCCCGAGCGTGTCCCTCGACGACCCGAGCGTCGACGGCTTCGACGACTTCCTCGGAGCCGGAGCCTCGAGAAAGCCTGTCGACGCCCTCGACGCCTCAGACGTCGATGTCTTCCTCGAAGACCTCACAGGTGCACACGGTCTCGAACGCGTCGAGGACCGGGACCTGGAACGGGTATGGCGAGAACGAGTCTCCTTGTCCGAACGGGACCTCTCCCGTGACTCGTGCCGGCCACTCTTGCGAGCGGTGTCTCTCGACCTCTCACGACCGACCCCACTCGGGGTCGCGGACGGCTTAGTACCCTGCGACTCAAGAATCGCCAGCATTTTCTTCCCGAAGGAAGCCCATTCCTCCGGCGTCGCATGGCTGGTGGGGTAAGCGACGTGCCGGGCAGAGTCCTCCAAAGAGGACCTGGAAGACTACCGGTGTCGGCGCTTCCGAGAACGCCTCGAAGAGGCTGAGGAGTGGTGAGACCGACTCCTAGAAGGAGTCACCCCTCGAATCATCCGTCGAAAGCCCCGCAGACTTCGACTTCCTGGGCTTGGACACCCGACCTACCGACAACTTCTTCTTACGTTTGCGTAAGGCTTTGGACGTGAGCGACTGGCAGTCGATACAGTCATCCGTGTCGTGGGCCTCCCAGAGGCACCAGAGGCAGGCGTCGTGCGAGTCCGTCACCGACATCTTGGACCCACACTCCCCGCACTTCTTGAAACCCGGACGCGGGGTCGAAGACGAAGTAGAAGACATCTTCACACGAAGGATTTCCACAAAACGAACAGGTTCAAAGAACCGAGAAGAACAGAACTCCAAAGAGTCGAGGCGTTAACCGAGATTCACGAAGCAACACGTTCGCTGAAAAAACGGAACTGAGGCTACGGGCGTCGTGCGTCCTACTTATCACATCGGATGACGTCGGACGTCGGAGGAGGCCCTCGACGACGGCGCATCAACGTCATCGACGCAGGACGCAGACGCCGAAAAAAGTTTCCGAAGCAGCACAGCTGTGGTGATTACATGTCATAGATATGGAATACGTCGGAGGACCCAATCCCCTCGAAGCTCTAGCTATGTTCTGGGCTGTGATGCACTTTAAATTTTTCTTGTGGGGCAGACGGTTTGTAGTTCGCTCTGATCACAAGCCATTAGTGCAGTTGTTTGAGAGTGGGAGGTGGGCTCTGGGTTCTCCCAGGATAAGCAGGTGGGGTATAATTTTGACCTGAGTTTTTTACCTGGGAAGAGAAATGTCGTATCAGATTGCCTTTCTAGGATGCCGTTGAGTGGAGATGAGGTAGTGGAGAGTGAGGCAGTGGAGGAATTGGTGGTAGCTGAGATTAAGGAAGCAGTTGCTCAAAAGAAGTGGTTGCAGGGGAAAGATTCTGATGAAGAGCTCAAATTGATTAAAGAATGGACGGTGAGGGGTTGGCCTCATAAGGATAGTTTGGATAGCAGGTTTGACATATGGTGGGAAGTCAAGGAGGAGTTGTATATAAATGAGAACAGACTGAGGAGAGGACGATGTGTGGTTCCACCAGAGTCTATCAGACAGAGGCCCTCATTAGGACCCTGGCGGTAAGGGGTTTGCGCCAGCGTTAGCTGCGCCGACCCCTTACCGCCAACTACGAGTTCCCATAGCGCCATGGTCATTTTTCCGCCCGCTTTTTGCGGGCGTAAAAATCCATGGCGCTATGGGACCTTGGTGTTAATTACGCCACCGTAATTTACGGTGGCGTAATTAACTCCTTCCCCACTCCCATTGAGCCCTATGGGGCCGAAATGGGAATGGGGAAGGGTAAATGGGTCAATGGGGACTTACCGCCCCGCCGACCTCGGAATGGGGCGGTAAGTCCGCCATCCGCCATGGCGTAAAGGGACTTTGCGCCATGGCGGAAAAGTCCGCCGACGGCGGAAAAAATCCGCCAGGGTCCTAATGAGGGCCAGACTCTTTTGGAGCTGGCTCATGAGGGTCACCCAGGAGAAGGGGCGATGAAGAGGAAACTCTGCCAAAATGTTTGGTGGCCGCGAATTGACAAAATGGCAGAAAGGTGGGTAAAAGACAGTATGGAGTGTCAAATGAGTGACAAAACTAAAGTGACAAGGGAACTCCTTTAGTTTCTAATATTGTGCCAGACCAGCCGTGGTTTAAAGTTGCTGTGGACATTATGGGACCCGTTAGGGGTTTGAGAGATGGATTGAGGTTTTTGTTTGTGCTGGTTGATTTTCACACAAAATGGATTGAATGGGAAGCGGTAAGGGATGTCACGGCTAGGGAACTTATTGCATTTTTAGAGAAGATTTTCTTTAGAGTGGGTGTGCCCACTGAACTTGTTTCAGATAATGGGGTTCAGTTTGTCTCCTCGGCAATGAAGACATTTCTCAGCAGCTATGGTATTAAACAGGTCAGGACGGCATTGTATCACCCCAGAGCCAATGGCCTGGTGGAGAGAGTTAATCGTTTTCTGAAAGAAGGATTGCAGTTGGCTATGAGGGTGAAGCAGCCTTGGAGAGAGATGTTGAAATTCATGACGTGAATTATGTAACTACCCCACACTCAGTGACTAGAATTTCACCTTTTGTATCCCTCAAGGGTAGGGAGCCGGGAACAAAATTGTGTCCAGGATGGTTGGGAATGGCCAAAGTGGTTCAGGTGGACAGAGAGCAAATTATGAAATATATCAAGGAGAGCCAGGACAAGAATAAGCATAGTTTTGATGCTCGTGAGAAGGTAAAAGATCGTGAGTGGAAAGTGGGAGAGTTCGTGTATTTGAGGAATCCTAGATTGGTCAACAAATGTTTGAACAGCAAGTACATAGGACCTTCCAGAATTTCTGCAGTTAGGAAAGGGTTAGTCATCCTGGAGGGAGGAGAAGTCTGGTCAAAAGGGAAGATTGCTAAAGCATGTGAAGTGAGAACTGGTGTGGAAGCAGTAATGATGGAGGAGGATGATGATAATGAAGGTGTGGTAGGAAGGGAGGAGAGTGAGTGTATTCCAAAAGGGTTGGGTTGTTTACAGAGGTCCAGATTCAAGCCTGCCTGGATGAAAGACTATGGGCCTCATTACACGGAAGGCGGTGATCCAGGGTGCTATTAGCACCCTGGACCATGCCGGTAAATTACCGGCACCGCCTTGGCGGTAAGGGGATTTTCCGCCCCATCCCAAGGTCGGTGGGGCGGTAAATCCCCCTTCCGCCATTGCCCTTCCCCATTCCCATTTCTGCCCCATAGGGCTCTATGGGAATGGGGAAGGCGCTAATTACGGCACCGTAATTAGCTCCGAGGTCCCTTAGCGGGTTGGTTTTTAACGCCTGCAAAAAGCAGGCGTTAAAGCACCAACCCGCTAAGGGACCTCGTAGTACGGCGGTAAGGGTTAACGGTCACCGTTGCCATTAACGGTGACCGTTAACCCTTACCGCCGTCCGTGTAATGAGGCCCTATGTGTCTTAAAATGTTTATTGGAAGTCATTTGCATTCATGCGTATCACGCATCTTCAAGTGTTATTTAGGATTATGCGGTTGTGTCTCACATATGTAAATTTGATTGGTTTGTTTTAACCTCTTTTCTGTTGTTATGTTATATATAATTTTCTGTTTCCATAAGGAGAGAGATATGTAGTGATTACGTGTTTCGGAACGCAGTGCCTCGCGAGCCATGCTCTTTGTTTACTTTTATGAGAGCTTGAGTCGCGAGACACGGCGTCCGTTGGAAGTGTGGCTGGGCGAGGACTTGCCTGCGGGCCTGCACAAATAAACTTAAAGTTTAATCCTTAACTCACTGCGTGGAGTCATCTTTACACGTCCCTTCTGCAATCCAAGGCAGAGGAACGTGGCTGCTTCATCCTCACGGAGCCAGCCCCTCCCACCAGACAGAAGTTAAGGATTCCCGGAAGCTCTGGGGCAACCCGCAGAGAGAGGAGGCAACTGCAGAGGCAGGCCTCCTTCAGCTGCCGCCAGTCACCGAGGTCCACACCAGTCTAGATAAAACCTGAGCGCACTGATAAACCTAAAGCCACAGCAGGGCAGCCTCAGACTGGCCTATAGGGCAGTGACCCAACGGCCGGTCTAACTAGCTGCTCAGTGGAGCCATTTTGGTGAACCAATGTGGCCCAGTTTAATGACTTGGTACAGAGAGCAGATGGTAGCTTTCACCATTGTTACTGGTGTAATGCGGTTTAAAACAAACCAGTAGCCTCAGCTATTCATGCAAAAAACACTCCCCGTAGTACTACTAAGTTTGTCATGTAAAGCCTCACGTTAAGGTTTGCGCTTATAAGTAATTTATTTGTATCATGTCAGATAGTTATTTTCTTTCTAGTACAACCCTGGATGACCTGCAATAGGGGTAGGCCAGAGAATAGGGGCCGTCCCAAACATTCCCGTTTTATTTACTTATGTATGTATGTATTTATTTATTTATAGATGATTGATAAGGCTCTCTCTAGGAGTGCAGTCACTTCATGTCACCTTAAATTGGGAATGGAATCATTGCAGTGTGTGGTAAGAACTTGCCCTCTCACACCAACTGAGTGGCTCAGTACTCTCAGAACTCAGAGCCGCCCTCCCGGCCTCCAAATAAGCCCAGGATCAGTTCCAGAAGGTGAGTGCCTGAGGTCAATGTGATCAGCTACCACCGACCATTGTTCCAGAAGCCGGGCCAAAGCAAACTGACTGCAATTACCGAGAAGAACAATCAGAGGTGACATCATGTAGGTAAAACAATTATAGAGGACCATGACCACCACCACTGCCATTACCTCGAAGAGGAAGAGACAACCAAAGTAAATTGCACAAGAGAAGGCAGACAACCATAAAGAAGGACGGGTTGGGTGGGAAATTACTCTTGGATGTTGTAGAGTTGGCTTGGGCCACCAGGAAAGGAAAAGAAGAACGCAGGCCTTGTGGGCATTATGTATATATATTTGGCTTCCCTATCGGAGACAGGGATCACAGGTACAATCACGCATGCGCGCACAACTAAGCCAGGCTTGCCGGCTCATTTAGATAGATCGGAGATGCCGCGTGGTGGAGACCCGCTATCATACTAATACGGATTGTGAATTTGCAGATAAGAGAGACTAACAAGGCATGGCACACAGTAAGTGGATGGCAATGCTGCCTAAATGTGTAACCATGCTTTGTGAACACAACGTGATTGTACGGCGTAGACCGCTATAGAAAAGTGTAACAAATCAACTTCTGGGGCACCAGTGGTCCAGGGATGAATATTCGTTTCTAAACCATCAATCAACCCCACACCTCTAGTACACCAGAAGGGATCCGAACAGATTGGAATACAAGTAAATTATAAGACCTCCTTGTCCAATTTTGGTAATGTTGATGGAACGGCAGGCTTACCTCTGCAAGGTCGTGGATCGTTGGTTAGTTGCAACACAGCAAAAATACAATTATTACCCAATGTTAAAAGGGACTGTCCAGTCAAAGTTCTATAAAAATACCTACTTTACTATTACTACAACAGGCAGTTATAACACACTACAATTACAACCCACACTGTAAGGATCCCAGAGGACCGACCTTTTCACAAAGAAAAGGGATGCACTCTGGATACTGACAGGGGGGTAGTTGGTAAAGCAATCCGTCTTAATGTTCAAGGTTATTTGGTTTCAACACCAAACGGGAAAAGGGTCGGAACTGTCTCTAGGGGGCTTCAGAGAAGGGTCAGGGGTGCAGAACCACAATGTACCTGGTGCTGAAACTGTTCTTGGTGCTCGGCAGTGTCAAGGCATTTCCAGGGCACTTTGCAGCCTGTGAGATAGTTAGTGGCGGGAGACAGCTGCGGGTACCAGGTGGCAGGTAGTTTGACAAACGAGGCTGGACGGATGACTGCAGGCTGTCCGGCGCTGCACGTCAGGGCCAAGAATCAATGTCTCTCTGCTGGTTGCCAGATCTGGAATGCTGGTCAAGGCCTCTCGGACGGCTGTGGTGACTGCGGCGTGACAAATGTCAGTGGTGCAGCCAGATGCGATTCGACTCAACTGTCTCTAAACTGTTCTTAAAAAGCTGGACACTGGATGATGCTTGTGTGGCACTCCCAGCTTCTTCGAGGGCTCGTGTCCTTTGAAGGCGGATGGCCCAAAGCTCAGGAGGGTGTTATCAGAAAACAGCCTTGTCCTTTGACCAGAGACTCTCTGGCACTTTCCACCCAGGAAGCTTGCTTTCAGACCCTATCTGGGCACGCTGTGTGCTGGATAGGTACCAGTTCTGGAGCTGCTGGACTAGTCCCCTGAGTCTAGTATCTCCCTCTGTTCCCTGTGAGATGTTTAGAGGAAGGATCTTGCTTCTCTCTTGTAACTCCTGGCCTTCCTTCACTGGCGGAAGATGTAAGGTAGACTGTACCTTCAGCTTGGTTCCAAATGACTCCTTCTTCTTACTCCTTTCTAAGGCTTCAGATGATGTGATCAGTGAGGGGCTGAGTCCTCTTTTAAAGCCAAAAGGGGCCCAGGGATTGGTGTAGGCCAAGCCTAACTTAAGTGAGCCAATCCTGGGTCTCCACCAACAATCTTCAGTGATGCTTCTGGTCAGAACCAGGGTGCTTGGTGACAGACAGGGGAAATATGACAATGTATACTTCTAAGTCCCACCCATCTTCCTGTCTGCTGTACATCAAAGTATCTCCCTAATTAACTGAGCCCTATGTGGCTCTTGATCACAACATGGGCTTCTTTTGAAGTAGGGGGTTGCAGGCAGACTTTCGTCTCCTACAATTCACATACTTCTCTGCTCTGAAAGGAGTGGTCCCAGACAGCACATGCACTGCCTTTTCTTACCAAGGAGGGGTGTCAGTACCAAGTTGACACATTGCATTACAGGTGTTGGCCTCTGGTCTTCATTGTCACTTCCTGCACCCAGTACATCCCTGAGGACTGCTAATTAACACTCTTCAGTATTCGCCCTAACCAGCAAGGTTTGACAATGGAGATGCAATCCATGGGGCCTTGAAAATTCTAATTAGGATGCCCATGGCCAAAGGCTTTTGATGTACCCATCAAGGCCCCCTGCTCTTGGATTAGGTACTGAATGTGCCAGCACATTGGTTTAGCACAGATTTTTTTGGGCAATGTATCACCACTAGCAGACATATTTATTTATTTATTTATTTATTTATTTATATTAATATACATACAACAATTTGCTTTGTATATACAACATAAAACAAAACACAATAAAATTAGGACAGCAAGAGTTGGTACATAAAACATCAAGAAGGATAACACACCACTAAAGGAGTTTTAAAAGAATACAACAGACTACAAGCTTGGACAACATGTGACTTATTAGAGCAATGTCAATACTCTGGGAGCTCAGCTTTCGAGTATTGCAAATATTTCAGTGCATTTCTTATAAAATCTGACCATATGGAAAATAAAGTTTACATCATTCCCATCCATGAACATTTTCCAGAATAGTTTTGGGTCGTCATAATGAAAACAGTTACTATAGGATAACTAGCAGACATATGGGGGTGGATGCCATTTATAACCATATATATCAGGTTCCCCCCTCCTTCTCGTCCTGTCTCCCTACAGGTGCAGAAATACTAATGGCAACACTAGTTCTTGCTAAAATAAAGTAACCCAGCAGCAAATCAACAATATTCTATATGAAATGGAGCATTTAAGGTCCCGAAGAAAGTGGCAACACTAACATCAGCCACTGAAACCGGTCAGCCGACACCAGTTAGGGACTTCTGAGTAATAATGGGATACCCCACATGAAAAATATGTGTACTATCATGGTCTACATTTGTATAAAAACATTTTTTTTAAAAAAAGCTTCAGTTCAACAGAGCAGGAAAATTGAAGGAATTGTGGTTCCTGCTAGAACTTGGTGCATGGAGAAAAGAGAGAGCAATCCGATACGGATAGCCGCGTCCACTGCACACTATCTAACAGGCCAAATTGCCTAATGGAGATATTAATCCGAAGATAATTTCGCTTGTTAATTAATTTCTTTATATTTTCAAATGCAGCATATTTAGGAAAAACAAATTCAATAGACAATTAGTGATTGTAAACAACACATTTTGCTGTTTATTTGTGTTTTCAAGTACCCAACACTTTTCGAGTCGTAGAAACTCTTCATCAGGGGCAGCATATTCATCAAACAATTTCTACAAAAAGGAAAATTATATACAATATATTAGCGTTTTGGATAGACTTAATAGTGAACAAAGGATAACAACAAAATCACATTTGTTATGTAAACAATAATCAGTTAGACACTTTTGCTGAATTGGTGGGTAACACATTCTATTGAAAAAAATGCCCAGTGGAACCTGTCTTATCACATTCACCAAGTGAGTATGATTATGCGACATGTATGTATATATCAATGGTGGATAAATGACCATATATTTTGCCCTTGGTGCAATGAATTTTCGGTGCTATATTACTATGGAGTGGAAATGAGTATCACCTATGGTGGGATCATAGTGCTAGGTTGATGTATAATAACCTCTTACCTTGAGTTATGCTTAAAACCAGCAAAGACTCAGAAGGCAGTCAATTGTGCACTGTCTGTTAGGCACACGGAATCTAGTTCTTTTTAGTCTGTTCCTCAAAGGAACAGATGGGAGATGCAATTCTCTCAGGTCTAGAGAGAAGAAGGGATATTTGTGAAAGGAAATTAATTTGTGAAAAAAAGAAGGCTCTCAACAGACGTAAACAGGCTTAGAGCCAAGAGCTGAGTGCGAGTGACAAGAAGAAAAAAAGTGTGGCCTGGATACTCACTTCGATTCACGCCAGCAATGCAGGAGGTGTTCAGGTGCCGCGGGAGACGGCAGTTGAATGAGCCTCTCTCGCATACTCCGTGTTTTTATATTGTTGAATGCTATGATGTCACTCGAGCATGCGTCGGCGGCGTGACGTGAACGTATGACGTCACTCACGTATGCGCGAAGTGAAGTAAACAATCTTCCATGTTATTTATGAAATTCAACGTAGCATTCTACCATAGGAAATACATAAAAAGAAGAGAAGAAGTAATGGTATAAATTTCTACTATATGACGTCACTTAGTTAGTGTTTGTCGTGACCGTAGATGTACATCACTTATCTGAAATTCGATATAGCGGTGATCCGTGGGCCTCCATATGGGAAAAATAGGTCAAACGGGCCATATAATTTGGCTAATATACTAAGGGCAACTGAAGAATTAGTTTTGTAAGAGGGTCGCTCTCTAAATTTGTGATGTTATGTAATTGTACTTTGTTAACATGTCATCAACAGTATTGTCAAGGAAACTTTTGTTTAGACATTTAGCATTTTCAGACCATTGTTAACATTTCTAAGCTTGCAAGTGAAACATAAGGAAAACACACATTTTTTAAATAGTAACCAATGACTAACCCATTTCAGTAGTATGGGTGTACAATCCAAATGTTGAAAAATATAATCACAATGACATAGCAAAATAAGAAAACCACAGGGGAGGTTTTGGATGTACACTAAAACGAAAATAGCTTCTAAGAAACAAACAATTTATACAGAAGGTTATGTGTAGTGTAGGGATGACCTATGCAAGTAAAACAAAGATGGCTACCTCCTTGTCTGGGGGGTTCATAGAAATGGCCCTAGATAGTAGTCCTCATTTATTCCAAGGGGTGTCATAGCGTCCAATTTGTTGATCCAAAAGAGTTCTCTTTGCGCAAGCTTGTTAGGAAGATTTCCACCTCTACTTGATGGTCGTAGGACCTCCAATACCACAAATCTCATTTGCGAAATATTGTGTTTTTTCTCTTCAAAATGTCTATATACTGGGGATCTGCAATTTTTGGTCCTGATGCAGGATTTATGCTCCGTCCACCGGTCTTTAACTTTCCTGTTTGTTTTCCCCACGTAGTAGATACCGCATGGGCAACGTATAGCATAGATTACATTCTTAGTATCGCATGTTGCAAATTGTTTTAGCAAGATTTTCCTGCCGTTGTAAGGGTGTCTGATGTGGTCTCCTTTAATTACGTTATTGCAATGTTGGCAGTGTAGACATGCGAACGTGCCGGGTTTTTGTTTGCTGAGAGTTGTTTGTAGTGGTTGTTTTGATTTTTCTGCCTTGATCAGTTGATCTTTCAAATTTTTACCTCTTTTGTAGGCCATCATTGGTGGATCCGGGAAAAGCTGAATAAGCGTACTGTCTGATTCAATAATGTCCCAGTTTTTGTGTATAATTCTTTTGATCTGGAAGCTTTGGCTTGAGTATCTTAGTGTATGGATCAGTCCTTTCTCGTTCTTCTTTGGGTGGCCTTCCAATAGTGTATTTCTTTCCTGGGTTTCTGTGCGTATTATGGCTCTATCACATCCGTAGGCTTTCTGTATAATTTAGATCACCGCTATATCGAATTTCAGATCAGTGATGTACATCCACGGTCATCACAAACACTAACTAAGTGACGTCATATAGTAGAAATGTATACCATTACTTCTTCTCTTCTTTTTATGTATTTCCTATGGTAGAATGCTACGTTGAATTTCATAAATAACATGGAAGATTGTTTACTTCACTTCGCGCATGCGTGAGTGACGTCATATGTTCGCGTCACGCCGCCGACGCATGAGCGAGTGACGTCATAGCATTCAACAATAAAAAAACACGGAGTATGCGAGAGAGGCTCATTCAACTGCCGTCTCCCGCGGCACCTAAACACCTCCTGCATTGCTGGCGTGAATCGAAGTGAGTATCCAAGCCAGACTTTTTTCTTCTTGTCACTCGCACTCAGCTCTTGGCTCTAAGCCTGTTTACGTCTGTTGAGAGCCTTCTTTTTTTCACAAATTAATTTCCTTTCACAAATATCTCTTCTTCTCTCTAGACCTGAGAGAATCGCATCTCCCATCTGTTCCTTTGAGGAACAGACTAAAAAGAACTAGATTCCGTGTGCCTAACAGACAGTGCACAATTGACTGCCTTCTGAGTCTTTGCTGGTTTTAAGCATAACTCAAGGTAAGAGGTTATTATACATCAACCTAGCACTATGATCCCACCATAGGTGGTACTCATTTCCACTCCATAGTAATATAGCACCGAAAATTCATTGCACCAAGGGCAAAATATATGGTCATTTATCCACCATTGATATATAGATACATGTCGCATAATCATACTCACTTGGTGAATGTGATAAGACAGAGGTTCCACTGGGCATTTTTTTCAATAGAATGTGTTACCCACCAATTCAGCAAAAGTGTCTAACTGATTATTGTTTACATAACAAATGTGATTTTGTTGTTATCCTTTGTTCACTATTAAGTCTATCCAAAACGCTAATATATTGTATATAATTTTCCTTTTTGTAGAAATTGTTTGATGAATATGCTGCCCCTGATGAAGAGTTTCTACGACTTGAAACGCGTTGGGTACTTGAAAACACAAATAAACAGCAAAATGTGTTGTTTATAATCACTAATTGTCTATTGAATTTGTTTTTCCTAAATCTGCTGCATTTACAAATATAAAGAAATTCATAAACAAGCAAAATTATCTTCGGATTAATATCTCCATTAGGCAATTTGGCCTGTTAGACAGTGTGCAGGGGACGCGGCTATCCTTATTGGATTGCTCTCTCTTTTCTTCATATGTTTCCAGCCTAGATACCAAGGCTGTGTATTTTCTCCCCTGCACCTTGAACTTTGTAATCATTTTTTCTAAACAATCTTCACTTTACAATTTAAACTGTTATTAACTTGGTGTACAAGTGTATTTACCAGTTTGTGTTCAAGAATTTGGTACATGGACACATCGCAAAGTGTCTCACTGTTCCTTTTAAACGTAGTGAGAAATAGGGTCAGTCTCTCTATGTCCACTCACTGTAGATAAGTGGCACACCACCGGCACCGGGTGTAGCACCCACCTTGAGGGCTCAGTTAGTATGGTTGGAGGGCCTAATAGACTAAGTAAGAAACAGATGACAAAAAGCAATCAGTCGACTTAACCTGTACATGTGTTGCATGAAAATATGTTTGGGATTATGTACAGGGTGCCAACACCCAGTCCCCCAATGTGTTTATAGTCTCTAGCTGAGACTAAGAATGGTTTTGACAGTTCAGATTTCCGTCACCACATGCACAGTGTCTAATGTTGCTGGGTCTCTCAAGAATATCATTTTGGCAACATCTTGGCCAATAGAATCAAGTTCTCCTCAAACTGCTACAAAGAGACACATAGTTCCACAAAACGTGTTGCGTGGGTACTTGACAGGACATATGCCTTTCACCCAAAGGAGCATTACTGACTCCGTTCTTGAAGGGGCTTTCATAGGATGGCACTTAAAGGGGGGTGGTGCCACACAATGATACGCCTTTTCCAAAGTGCGTAAGCAGGTATCTCAGGACCAGGAGGAATTCTCGCAGGTAAGGCAATTCCAGCCACCAGGAAAGACTCATCAGAATTCCAGTGAGGATGTAGGTGGGGATTCCCCTTGAGGATAGATGGCCATGAGAAGAAGACTACTCCTGAATCTGTGGACAGGGTGATGGCTGTTCAACTTTGGGAGAAGGATCCTTTTGCAGCTCCCAAATAATAGGGGTGGGAAGCCCAATGCTTCTGCAGAGATGAGCAAGAGTGGCCCTCTGTTACATTGAAAAGAGGGGGCAATTCAGCAGATCAATCAGCTTTCAGCTTGTGTGACCACAAACCTCTTCCTAGCACAGAGAATTTCTCAAAGCGGGAAACCCCACTGCATTGTGGTGAGCCTGTCATCTGCCATCTGACGTGCTGGCATTTCCATCACTAGGTGTGAATTCTCTGTTGGAGGCCCAGGGAACGCTACCTCTGTGCACACTGGGACTTAGAACAGAAGATGCATGTTAGTATATATTGTAGCTAGTGGGACCTTCTGGGTGAATACTTCTCAGAATAGTGACCTTGGATCTCTGGCACCTTTAGGAATGTATTCCCTTTCATGCCTGCAGGTTCCAACCACATTCCAGAGGAATGTGCCCCATTTTTTTTAAAGTGATGGATCAGATCATGCAAGTTCATATCCATCTTGATTAAACTTGAGGTCATAGCAGAAAAAAGCTGTCAACTCACATTAATAAAACGAATACAAAAATCTGATTTATTCTTTTTAGTAACAACAACATAGCATCTGCAGAGGTCTTACCTAAGCATGCATTTCTCATTAAGGTCTAGAGATATCTGTACATCTCGAACAGCCGTGCCCAACGGTGCATGCAGATATCACGAGTTACGTCACAGGAAGATAATGTAGGGGGATAGGTGCGTTCGTCGCAGTAGAATTTGTCAATTTAATTTAGCCAAATGTGTCCACAAATATATGTGGGTGGGTCGCTAAAGGTAATAATTAAGGTGAGGAGATTGGGGGCTGCAGGGGTCCTCCCCTTATTTATTTGCAAACAAATGGAATAAAATAAACAAAAATCAGCTAAATCGAATTGGACGAAATTAACCCGACAAAATCGCACACAACCAATGCAGGCACCACATCTCCTCAAACTTCAGAAGAAACATGAAAGCATCTAGGATAACACAACTGAGGTTTAATACAACCTGATGGAGCGATTCCGGGACTCAAGTGCATGCCAGAGTGGCAGTGTCTGCCAGTGGCTACACTTGGCTTCCCCTAGGGAGCAGGTGTTGTTCAATGAACCAAACTGGGCATCCGCTACAGGACATCAAGGTCTGGGCATTCTGGTGTAGCCCCTTCCCTTGTCTACCAAAGAAGAGGAAGTTCCTTCCCTGAAACCACCCTACCAGATCAAAATTGAACACTGAAGAAGGCTGAGAAAGTCAGGGTGCCATCCAATGGTGGATAACAAAACCCTATCCCGCGACCAGCTGATTGTATGCTAAACATTGGACAGTCATGAGAGCAAGGCTAGTGCAATGATAACCATACTGGGATGGGCAAGCATCAGGGCCATCTACCATATCACCCATCATTGAAACGGGACATCTGGAAAGTCGACGGAAATCTTGACGTGTAAAGAGCTCATTCCCTCTTTCTACTTCCCATCCTAATATATGAGTGCTCCGTCCAATCACCTGGCTTCTCTGGTCGCAGACATTCGTTTCCCTGTGCTTTTTCCTCGCAATGCGGCCGCTACACTTCAACGGCACTACCCTAAGACCCGCCTTCCCTTTGCTCTTTTCGGTCTCATGTGTCACGCCCTGGTTCTCTGCTCCGCAGCCCCCGCTGCCGCCATCATGGGTGGTTTGGCCATGCTGTCTCTGCATCCTTCTGTTGCCTTGGTAAGTATGTGCTTGGCTCCCTTTCATCACATGGGAGCACCCAGCCTAACGATGCAGTCTAACGCAGCCTGCACCATTTTAGGATGGCCTCCTTTCCACAGCGGTTCTGTGAAGCTAGCACACTTCCACAGGTCGTGGGTGATTCCCTGGTCCGGTGCGGGTTTTGTGAGCGAAGTGCCTGCTTACCCAGCGCATTGTATGCCTTCTTAGCGCGCTGTAATATAATAATGAGGAGGAGCGCAGGACTTTGAGGAGTGCAGGACTTTCCTCCAGAAGAGAGACCAGATGAGAAGAGCCAGGTCAGAAGAGCCCGTTGTGTCTGGTTTGCCACAGCTTGGATGCGTTAGAGACAATAGGAGAACATTTTTAATAAATTAGCATGCGTCTTATACAGTGTTTATGTTGCTAATTGGCCAGAATGACTGAGCAAAGATTTTTGACTTGTTTGTCATGTGCTTCAGGGTTCCAACTAAGTGACCAAATTCCAATGATCCAACATTTTTAGACAATAATCTTTAACTTAAGTCTTATCAATAGAGATTGCTGTTAGATATAAGCTTATATAGAAAATGTGTGACAAGAAGTTTGTTTATTCTATCATAAACTTCACTCAATGGCTACAACTTGACATTCAATTCACTAGCTCTTTTCTGTTTCCTTTGTCTCTCAAAATTACTAACAATAAAAACTGGTCAAATTAAGGAGAGACGGATGTGAAGCGGGGATCTAGTCTGTAAGGATGAGGTTTAAGTGATTGGAATAGCTAATATTTGATGGTATTCTTTTTCAGGCAACAGACTCAGTTGCAGTTCAACGGATATGGGGCCTGGCCAGCAGGGAGACTGCACCCTGTGGTGAGAGTTGGAGGAGCAGTGTTCCTCCACTCCCAGTTGCCGCCTTTGTGGTCCATGTGACTGCAGAGGCTAGAGCTGCAGATCGGGGTTAACCTGTTCCCCGCTGTACGCGGTAGTGAAAAGAAGTGATATAATTTACAAGGTGGCCTTTCGGCTAGACGGCATGAAAGCACCCCAGACTCGCATTAAGCGGAAAGGTTTGCTTTATTGTGACAGGCCCAAGCTTACAAGAATTAGCTCTTCGGTCTTATGTCCAACCAAATAATTTAACATAGATATCCCTCCACATTCCCTGCCCGCTCTCCTAGACCCTCCCCCAAGCATTCCTTCCCTCTTTTAATCTCTAAAGGTTTTAACACTTTGAGTCTTTCCTCTCCCCCGAGCGACCGCTATCTCCTCCTCTACCTTGTACACCCGGTGTAGCCTATACATCTGAACAGAAATAACCCCCTTTCTTAATAATATAATAACCCCAAAGCTTAATCCAACCAGTTAATTAAATGTCTGAAGCACCCGGCACCCAGACAAAGCCTCCCCAGAGGTGTTGTTTCTGCCCCCCAGCTATCCTCCTTAAACTCTTCGTTAACCTCTATAACACCATCCTCAAATCTACTACATGTAACTCATTCCCCATCATGGACAGATGTACCCCATTCTCTCCAAATAAGCTCTCTACTGAGTGGACTTTCTTCATTGACACAGTCTAGCATGACTGACCAGAACATAGGGACGTGCACCTTACCATACCATTGGGTTCATGTTGTTTAGGTATTCACACCAGAGTCAGCACAGAGAGTTAGAGGAGGACTACTGATGTACTTGCTTCACACAGTGGTTCCCCTGGGTACGAAACACTTTCTGTTGGGATGATCCCCATTAGACAAAGTGCTCCATCTTTTTGGGTGCTTCTAATATTTATATTGTTTTGGTTATTTTGAGACTACATTGTGATCTTAGTTAGAGGTTATGAAGAATGACCAGGGACGCTGCCCCACCATCGACACTAAGATATATTCCAGAAATAAAAGAGGTGAATTATCATGCCTACCTTCCATATGCTCTGTTGTTAAACATCCTTATGATTATTTTACTTATAGTTACTTATTTTGTGATTATTTGCAGACCAATTAAAGCAATAGAGACCCGAAGAAGAAAATTATTTCTCGAAACACGTTGGGTTTAGTTTTATTTGTTGTTGCTGAACATTTAAAATGTACATGCTGATACACCACAGATTATACAATTGAGCCTACCTAGAAATCAGAATGGAAACATTTGGCTCACCTAAGCCACAGATAGAGTGCAGGGAATGCGAGGTCCCACAACTGGAACGTTTGTATTGTTCAATTCTAAATGAAGGCATCCCAAAACTCTCCGCCTCTTCCCCCAACCCCTTCAAGACCTTGTGTAAGATATCTAAAACTTGATCTACTGGCTTTCCTCCTCCTCCTTTAGTTTTGCAAAACAACCCTGTGTCCTCCCGGCATAACTCTCTCCATTCTCTACCCACTCTGACCGGACAGAATTCCACTCCCCTTTCCCTTGTAAAATCCACTTCCGTTTTGCCTATTGGTCTCCTTTAGACCTCCTCACCAAAATGTCTAGTCCCCTCCGCTGTAAAGCTCATATTATCCCAACAGATCCCCCCTCCCTGTTGTCAACACCAACTCCAAAACCCTGAACGCCCCCAAAACATGTGCATAAAGCATGCTCTACACAGTACCACCTCCCAAGCTTACCACCACACTTCCCCTAAACCGCCCAGCAACCTTACCAGTCACTCAGCTGACACCCCTTTCCTCAGTGAGCCCCTCTGCCTCCTCTCCCTAGCCCACCCCTCCAACCTTCACCTCGCCATTTTGCCCCCACTTGTGTCAAAGCACCCAAACCACTTAACATAGAAGGAAATGCCAACCAACGTACCCACAATCATAACCTGTGGCATATTCTTGTCCATTAATCTTAGCAGGTATGCTTCCACGTCACCTCTCGTCCTTTCGTCTCAATCCTCCCTACCTACCAAGCTCCTCACTTCCCCTCTTTCCAACTGCAACCAAACTCTCTGATATGCGGAGTGCGATAGTGACATTTCCACCAGCGACCTCAATCTCCCAGCTGTCACAGACATTCCGGGATCTGCAATCCTTCCATATCTGCCTGCGGAGCCAACCCATGGAACCCCTGGCACTGGAAATGTGACAAGGCATCCACTATATCATTATTCTTCCCGGGCAAAAGCACATAATGTTGTTGTGCAAACACCCCAGTAGATAAACTCATACGCCACGCCCTCATCCCTTGCTGACTATCTGCTCACCATCTCAACAACTCCGTTATTATCCACATTCGAATGATCCTTCCTGTGTGACAGCTCCGCCCCACAGAGCCAGCGCCACCAGCAATGGGAAAAACTAAAAAAATGCTATGCTGCGCACTCGTCCTTCAATCGCTCCGGCCACTTCTCTGCACACCACTTTCCCATTGAATACAATCCCGAACTTCCCATTCCTGATGCATCTGAAAATATTTGCACTTCCCAACACTTATGGCCCTCCGGACGCCTCATGGACACCCCATTGCACCCTTTCAAAAATGTCAGTCAGACCGTAACATCTTTTCTCACAGCTCCTGACAACCTAACTTTGTGGTGCGATATCTTGGCCCTAAATATTGACCAAGCAATGTTCCTGCAAAAAAATCTGCCCGGGCTGTGACGTTACATGCAAAGATTAGTTGACCCAACAACTTTTGTGCTTCCATAGGCTCCATCTTTGATGCTGCTCTCGCAGCTGACAGCACTTTGATCGAATTCCCCACCTTCTCTGCCAGCAACCTCGACGTCATAGCTACCGAGCTCAACTTAATGGCCAGGAAAGTTAAAACTGTGGTCAGATACTCAGTCTTCTCTACCGCCATTGGTACACCCAGGTCACTCATCAAGTCCAAAAAACTCCTGTAACAATATTGCAGACTCATCCAGCTCTGCCACCCTACCAGCGAACAATCATTCAGATAGTGCGAGACCTGCTCTGATCAACTCTTAAAAGAGAAGCACCACTGCAGTAAATTTGCTGAACCACTCAAACAAAGCATACGATATTGCACAATTCATCAGCAGCACCATGTAAACAAATATCTCGGTGCAGAACAGAAACCCTAGAAGCCAGAAGTCCGGAGGGTGGGCGTACCGGCAACAATCTAAATGGCAACTTAATATTGCACTTCTCTAAGGAGGCATCTGGTTGACAACCTCGGATTAATCCCACAGCCTGGTCCACACATGCTTAAGATAGCACATAGACTTACTACTCAATTAAATTGTTAACCAACATCCTTTCCGATCGGGATACATTATGTATTATTCTTTAGTTTTGAGGAACATTTTGTGCAGATATCATATGTTTGTACCTTCATGACCTGTTTTTTCAATTGCTCCTTATGGTTTTCAGTTTATTCTTGTATTTCTTTATTATTTACTGTTTGTCGCATGAGTGTAGGCTAATACGGAGACAATGAGTTCCTCTACTCCGTCTGTAAAAGGAGGGCTGATAACAATCCAGAGACCCTCGGGAGAGGACGAACACGACGCTTGAAGCAGGAACAATATAATTTGCAGTTGGGATTGAACCCAGGATTTCAGAACTATACCCATTAGAGGGTGAATCGCAAACTTGTAAAGGCCCGGATTTGAAAAAGGCGGAGTGTTAAACGCCGAAACACGTGTCATACAAAAAGGGCTAAAACTTCCAAGAAAAATAAAAACAGATAAAACCAACAATCTTGAATGAGAATCGTTCTTTCACCAACGTTGGCGCAAAGTAGTGCAGGCGCAAGTGTGCTTTCTTCCATACATTATGTATTAGACTAAACTCCCTTTCCACTTTCTGCAGCACCACCCCCAGAATACATACCACTAGGTCCTTTCCTTGACAATATTTATTTACAGAGACCCACCAGTCCTCCAACTGCAACCTCCTTTGCGAGATAAACCTAGATTACCTCTGCCCTCTCCTTAGCTGACCTCATACTCTCCACTCATTGGCTCACTTTGAGGCCTCGGTAACATAACCTAAAACCCACCATATGCCTCTTTCCTAGAACCCATGAAGAATCCCTATCTAGATTAAATTCCCTTCCACTGCAACACCGGATCCACCTGAATTTACCTATGGGTCTTTGCTCACAATCCCCATTTCGGCCCCCACCCTTCATTGCTAGTCCACCTTGCCACAGCCACTAAGCATTATCTAACTGGGTGCCATACCGTGCACATGCTGCACTCATGCCTGAACTTACCCATGGCTCTAAGGAATGCCTCTTTATTGAAGGCCCAGCATGCCATGGTCTGCTGTCCTCTACCCGCTGCCTGCAGTCCCTCCTGGGTGGGGCAGGCCAAAAGGCCAGGTATAGCAATGTCAAGCCACACGCAGTGTGAGTGGCAGGGGAAGGGCACATCGTCACCATTCGTTTTAGCCACAGATCCATATCCAGCTCCCCCATACCTCCCTGATCTTCCACCATGCTTGCTCTAAATTCTTCATCATTTCTGACAAATGTTAAGCCCCCAAAATTTCACAAACGTCCTTCTAATCAAATCCATATACTTCAATAGCACCATGCATCTTTCAGGATACATTTCGCAATACACACTCCCATATGTGATAAAAGCTGATGTGAATTTCACACTCCACCTCCTGGACAACTCCCTCACCTCCTCCCTAGACCCTACCATAGCCCTCACCTCCCTGCGTAGCAGCTTAAATAAATACACAATCTCACCCTACCATGCCTTCTCCTTTGTTAACTGCATCAAACACCCTATATGTTAACTTCTTCCACTTTTCCTAGCTCCCTGTTCCTTCCACTCTTATGTCCCTTTCTCCCTTGTGTCCCTGTTCACTTGCAGCCCCACAATCTGCCTAAAACCCATCATCCCCTCTTCTTTGCCTTCCTGCACATGTTCATCCCTTGTGTAGATCGCCACATCCACCTCCATGGTGCCGCCTCCATGTCCACTCTCATCAGCCCACCCCACCCACATGATCTGCACCCGCATAGCTCCCTTGCCACTCTGCCCCAACCGCCTTCTCGTCCATTGCTCTATTCTAAACCTGCTGTTCCCCAGTATCCGCCACACGCTACCATGCCAAGGACTAATCTCGCCCCAGCTCCCATCTCTGCAATCTTTCCAACTGTCTCATTGTGGGAGGGCCTGTTTTCCTCTTTGCACTCAGTGGTTCCTGCGATGGGAAGAAACAAAATCTGCAGAGAAACTTTGCATAATACCCTGCTCCCTGTCACCCCCAAAATCCTTTCACCAAGGCCGCACCTCGTCCTCCCTTATCTGACCTATCCCAGCCTCTGGTTCCCCCGTTCCACTATCTCGCCTTCTTCAACACTCTTCCCATCGTCCTCCCCCAACCAATCATAGTCGCCCCCCTCTTCCCAGACATCACAGGCCTCTCAGTCCCCCATTCTCTTGTACTTTGTACCATTTTCTGTTCCTAATTCCACTGATCCTGTGTTGCACCACATATTTTCAACGGGGGGCATCCATCCCCATGCTCCTGGCCTCCATCCTTGGGCAGCGGTGCCAGCCATCGGCCTTAGGCTCAAGCTGGGAGAGGACCTATCGCCCTCTCCCACCCCTTCTTGCCAAACTCACAGAGTCCATTCTGGACCCTCTTTGCCACTCTGCCACTGTCCTTCAGGGAGCCGTTCTGGCCACCTCCCTTCTGCCAATGCTGAATGAGGGCATCCTTCCCTTGCCCCCGCCTCTCTCCAAACTCTGTGGGGCTGTTCTGGACCATCATCACAATTCCTCCCCTGCAGGCTGGGGTGCCCAATATCCTAGACATGCCTTCACCTCACACATTCCCGTCCACATTTCACCACCGTGGCATGATGCGCTGTGTCCCATTTCCTCCCTCCCTTAACTCCGACATCCCTACCCACCCCCCACAAACACTTCCCCAGTGCCGTCCTCTGCCCCTGATCTCTCCCCTACACCCTTTACTCATCCCCGCTCCCCCCTTTAGGCCTTATCCATACTTCCCTACTGGTAATGTCAGTCGGGGAGGTGGTGGGGTGTGGCCAGCTAGGTTCAGCACCGCAAGCACTGACACCCACACAGGTTGGTAGGTTGTACTGCACTGATCCCCCATAACAGGCTCTGTGCCACTTCTTTATCTCTCCTCTCGCACATGCATCATGACGCTGCCGTCATGACGCTCTTCGTCCTTTCCTCTATACTGCATCCCTCCCCCACGTGGATTAAAACAGACACTTCTATCAGTCACCCAGTGTTCAGCTTATATGGTCGTTCTCTCAGCCTGTACTTCGAGATGTTGTCCCTGCTGACAGCAGGGGACCTTCTTCAGTTTCTTCTTCTTCTTGATGTGGTTCCCTTATAGTTTGTTTGGGTGTGGCATCTCTTCCCGCTATTGTCGCCTCTTCTCAGGGTGTCACTTCTGGTATTACCCCTCTCTTGGGGGACGCTGCAGCTGTTGCGGCTGGTGCTTCTTTCTCCAGGGTGGATGGTACTATCCGGGGTATTCGTAGAAATGGCCGACTAGAAATAACCGTATATTATATTTGTCCAAATTTTGGCTGTACGCTACGTACAGCCGAAGATTTCGAAGAAATACACCATACAGTGCCATCATCCCCCACACCCTTTTTCGCTATAATGGCATCAGGAAAATGGGGGACAAAGAAAGTTGGAAAAAAAAGAAAAGAACCCTGCGGAGGAATTTCCGCCTCTATATGGGGAGTCTGAATTCCCGTCGCTGGGTGCGTGCTGCAGTGTGGGTGAACAGGTAAGTTTGGATGGCAGAGGTACGTATTAGTGTTTGGGAAGCGGAGGGAGGGGGATAGTGGGCGGGAAGATGTTCTTGATTTATTGCCATTACGAAAATCTCGAATTCGTAATTTTCAGATTTGAAATTTCCGTATTCAAAATAATCATGGACATTCACTATCCTGGGAGTCATTTCTCGTCACTATCTCGCTTGGCTGTGACCATTCCATGTTCATTCTCAACGTCCACGGTGTGAGTCCTATGATAGAGTATTTTTTTTTTTTTTTGTGGGTGGTGACCTGGTTTTCACCATCATGTTATCACGTGACAGTAGGTTGCTTGCATGAGCTCTTCAGGACTGGCTCTCTTTCTCGTTTCATGACTGCCGTGTCTGCTCCACTTGATCATGATGCACATCAGGTGGTGTCCAATGTGGGTGCACTGGGAGTCCTACCTGAATCGATACCCCAAACATCAGGGCATATGACTGTAGAAATCAATATACTTCTGGCAGCCAAGGGACTTGTTAGTCTTTCGCTATTCTGACCGTTTTGTTCAGAGCAGCCATAAACCTTGCTGTGTCCCCGTTCTCTTGGGACCAGCATGGGGTGATTCTCTGTTGATGTATGTTCGTTGCCTAGGAATGATTGTAGTTCCCTCCATTTGAAGGGTGGCCATTGTCACTCTTGATTTTGTACGGTATTCTGTGTACCACGAACATCTTTTCAAGTGCTATGATCCTAGACAGTGCATCCATCGATTTGACGGGTTGAACCTCAGGTTACCTGCGGAACGCATCAATAGCGACCAGTAAGTACACCTCATTAGCAATGGTGCAAAAATCTAGGCTTATGGTGATATGATATGATGTGCTCTTTTATTTATATCGCGCCCATACACAAGTGTTTCAGAGCGTGACCCATCTTACTTGGCTGCATGGGAGATTGGTGATGGGTTCTGGAGGGCCTTGACGTTGTGATGGCTGGCAGGCTGCACAAGACCCAACCAGCGTCATTACCTTCTGTTGCATGTTTAGGGCAAAGACTCATGATTTCAAAAAGGCTTGCATCTTTATTATCCCTTGGTGTCCTTCATGGGCTAATTTGAGCGTTTGTTCCTCCAGGCTTGCTGGTAGTATTATCCGGTGGCCCTTGAGGATCACTCCTTCCGTTAGTATGGATAGTTCATGTCGAACTCTGAACAGGCCTTGTATCATCTCCTGTGCTGTTACTGTACGGTGAGTGAACGATGTGAGGAAGTTCTTCCAAGCCCCTGTCATTATTGATTCCATGGCTAGCTGCAACATATGTCTCAGCTTTTTTCCTTTGCTCTTTTGTGTAATTTCATCGCTCTTGGTCTGGAGCAGGCTATTTATTAGAAAGGCACATGTGTTCATCGGTTTCTTGTTCTGATGCTGTTGTTGGTCGAGGGTGCCTTGACAGGTAGTCTGCCGGATTATCGGCTCCCGCCCATCATCTTTGTAGCCTGGCAGGGGTTGAGGTGCTGATCCTTTGAAGATGGGAATGAGGGGCTTATGATCTGGGTACACTTTGGCATGATGGCCCATCAGGTACTCTTAAAACTGGAGGCAGCCCCGCAGGATAGCCAATGCTTCTCTCTTGATGTGTGCATAGTTATGTTCTGTTTTTGTCAGGGCCCTGCTGGCAAACACGATGGGGTGGGTGACAACTTCTTGATGGGTTTGAATGAGAACTGCTCCTACCCTTACAGGGCTGGTGTCCACGAGAAGTTCTGTTTTCCATGCTCTGTTGAAGAATTGCCATTGTTTTTCCTGTTGTCAGTGAATCTTTTATGATATGATATATGATAGGTTATTTATAATGCGCTTAACAGCCAGAGGGTTCAAAGCGTGGATGGGGGGGAATCGAACCTGTGGTGCTCCGTGTTGTCTTGCTTCCAAGGGGAGCATGTTGCCCCTGAGCTATCCTTCCGAGATATGGTCTGGAATCCTTTCATGTGTTCCTCCTCCCAGGCCCCGGTGTTTCTTTGTGTGTAAGATCACATAGTGGGGTGATCACAGTGGCTCGGTTGGGGATAAACCGGCCACAATACGTGGCCATTTCTAGGAAGCTCTGAACTTCAGATGCGTCTGTTGGTGATTTGGCATTCTTCATGTCTGCCACTTTGGCCATGTCTGGTGAAACTTTGTTTTGTTAAAAATGTACCAGAAGAACGCTAACTCACTCTTCCCAAATTCACACAAGTTCGGCGTGTAGGGTTAATCTGGAATCTTCCAGTCATTGCAGCAGTGTGGCCAGCCGTTTGTGGTGTTCCTTGTACCATATACTAAGATGTCATCGCTGGCATTTGTGGGGCCTGGTAAGTCATTGAGAACCTTCTGTATCTCATTTTGGAGCACCTCACTTTGGTATCTTCTCAATCCCAGGTGCAGGGAAAATGTAGCGATGCACCTGGACTCCTTCGCCAGTTTGATCTGGTGGTGTACGGATGGGAGGTCCAGCTTGCTGACAACAGTGGTTCCCGTCAGGCCCACTATTAGGTCATGTATTGTGGAGGTAATGCGCCATTCTCAGCCAATCACCACTTTTGGTTAGCGCATGTCTATGCATATGCGTCCAACATTTTGTTGTTTGGGCTTTTTCTTTTTACCACCATCAGGGATTCCCACGTCGTTGGACCTGATGTCTTTTCTATTATGTGCAGATCTTCTAGTTCCTTCAGTTTTTGCTCTACAGCTTCCAGGATGTGGAACGGGACACGTCTGTGTTGGCTTGCTCTTGGTTTCACTGTTGAGTCTATGTGAAGCACTACTGTGCGATTTTTCAGGCAGTCAATCTCTTTGAATAGACTGGTGTGTTTTTCCAGTAGTTTGTCAATCTCAGGGGACTGGGCGCTGAATGCGAATTGAATTGGCTTCAGTTTCTCAGCCATTCTGCAGCGGAGAAGCGTTTCAATTCCTGCTTGCACAACGTTGATGCGGGTACAGCATATTTTGCCTTTCTATGTTACCTCTGCTTTAAATGATCCTCTCACAGGTAGGATCTTCTTATAGACATATGCATAGAGTTGGAGGGTCTTCCGTTGTAAGCAGGGACCTTGGGTCACCATCTCAAGTCTTGCTAGGAGCATGACGTTAATGGTGGCTCTTGTATTGATCATCATGCATGTGGGTGTTCCGTCTACTAATACTACACATGTCGGTTGTGCCCTGCGTCTGTTGTGCTTCTTCCTCTTGGTGGGCTCCACTGCCGAAATCATGTGTACTAGTTTGTGCCATGTCTTGGGGCGTCCTGGCTGCCACTCTAGTGATAATTCATCATCTGATTGGTCCTAGTCATCGCTCTCACGGTCGTTGTGGTGATGGTCCTGTGCCACAGGTCTGGCCTTGCTTTGGCTGTTCTTCTGGAAGCTTTTTATGTTCTGGTTTATCTTGTCATGTTCTAGTGTCCCCCTAGAGCTGAGGCAGACTATGTTCTGCTGTTCTTGCGGCTGGCCGGGCATTCTGCTGCGATTCCCTGTCCACGTATTGTTTGTCGCCATGTTCTCATCTGGCTTCTCCACATCAATAGGTAGGTGGCTCATGGCCGCAACTTGAGAGCCAGTGCTCTCCCTTTGCCGACCCATGGCTAGAAGTTGATCTAGGGTCATGCTCAGTTCAAATAGGATTGCTCTGCAGAGTTTTTCTGAAGAGATCCCATTGATCACTTGTTGTCGAACAGCAAATTCCTCATTAGGAAATTTGCATCCTAACGCCATCTCTTGTATCTTGGCATGGAAATTATTGATCTTTTCGACTGGCCTTTGCCTACCGAGGCTTAGTTGAACGTGTCCGTAATTAGTTGAGGTCGGAACTTACTGTTGAGGGACATTTTTGCTGCTTCGTAGTCGTCCTCCTCTCCTCTGTTGGGCAGGGCATTGGGCAGCCGCTGCGCCAGGGTTCCTAAGTTCAGCATTAGGAGGATTTGCTTGTCTTCAGCTGTTGTGATTTTCCTCGATTTGGTATGGAGCTCAAACTGCTGTAGCCACAGTTCCCACCGGAGGGTGTCTCTGCGTAGTGGTAAAATGGTTCCATGAATGTCCCGTGTGACAATTCCAGCCACATGCTAGATTCAGCCTGTTGATTTTGGCTTCCTGGCCTCCCTTGTGACGTTTGACACCACATCCCTTTGCTGGTGTTGTTGGTTGTTCTTCTGACATCCTGGACCACACAGCTGGTAATATATATGGCTGATGTGTTGCGTTACTGCTAGCCTGCTGAGTTGTCTCTCTGTGGCATAGATCACCTGCTTTGAAATGTGTGCGTTGTTGTTCATCCTCGTCTCGCGCAAATTTGCACCAATTTATAAATGCGTGCCGCTACGTTGACGTTCTGTTTGTCTCCCAACGTCTGCTTCGTGTGCTTTACCACTGGTGTACATTGTTCTGGTGAGGTGATGTTGTGTTCAAGTAATAGCTCCCAGCCCTTTCCGGCTTGTCGTCACACCCACCTCTTGCTTGTACTGTCATTCTTCTGTGCTGCCATGTAGCTGCTTGAGCCAATAGCTCCACTGAGGCATGTGCGCCGCGAGTGCCTCACTTGCTGGTCCTACTACAGATCTCTCGCTTTGATCTCGCTCTCTCTCGCCGGCGGAGCGCATTCTGGCGAAAATACATGTGTTGCACTTGAGGCCGTTCACCATCTTGTTGTCATTGTGATGTGGGCCCAGTCGGGGCGGGGGTGGCCAGCTAGGCCCAGCACTGTAAGCACTGACACACACACAGGTCGGTAGTTTCTACTGCACGGATCCCCCCATAACGGGCTCTGTGCCACTATTACCCCTCCTCTCTCACACACGTCATGACGCTCTTCGTCCTTTCCTCTATAACACAACCACCTGAAATCCCTGTGCACTGCAGAGTCCTGCCGCCCTGAGCAGAGCCCTGAAAGCTCCCCTCGCAGCTTCCCTCACCTCAGTCATCCAAACACCACCTCCCTTTTCTGTGTCCTCCACGCTCCTCCCTCCTCCACGCATTCCTCTTCGACCCAGCACTGGCTCCGCTCTACAGCACTGTTGGCCGCCTCCTCTCTTCATCTGCACTGCTGCTTCCGCTTGCTCGGGGAGCCCACTGTCTTGCAGGCCCTCGTCCACCAAGCGGCCACACCCCAACTGCCAACATGGCTAATATTCGGGAACAATGAAACACAGTTCTAAACGTCGACTTTTCTTGAACTTTCACCACCCCCTTTGATATATGATAGTTATAACACACCTGTACACACATGTTTCTAGGTGTGACAAGACAAGAGAGGGAGACAGATGGAGGACAAGACAAACGATCTTACTAGGCCTTGTGTCATTCAGATTGTGCAAGTGCGGGAACGCAAAGTGCAGTGGGAGGGTAAAGGGGTTGAAGTGCCAGGGAGAAGGGAAGGGGGAAATGCAGCAATGTTCTGAGTAAGCACAGCCAGGGCAGCGGGGCTCTGTTTAAGTGCAAGGAGGCAAGGGACTGTAGGGTTGCAGTTACAGCCACTAAGGGCACAGTAGGCCCGGAGGCAGTGCAGGGGAGAATGATCATGGAGAAGCATGGAACCCAGTGAGACTCTGAGGGTAGCCAAGTGACCAGTCTGTGCAGCGGACAGGTAGGTCAACAGAGGAGAGAGAAAGAAAGGGAGAAGGAGAGGGAGAGAGAGAGAGGGAGAGGGAAAGGGGGGTAGTGAGAGGGGGAGAGGGAGAGGGAGAAGGTGGGGGAGGGAGAGAAAGAGAGAAGAGAGAGAGAGAGAGAGAGAGAAAGAGAGAGAGAGGGAGAGCGAGAGAGAGGGAGAGGGAGAGAAAAAAATAAAATAAAATAAAATAAAAGCCGGGAGAAAGGGAAGGTCTTGAGCTGCTTCCGGAACTTCAGGTGGTTCGGCTCAAGTTTGAGAGGGGCTGGGAGGCCATTCAAGAGGGGGGCACCTGTAGAGAAGAGAGAGAACCCCCCCCACTTTCTGCCTAGAGAAGCGTCCAACCCTCAGAGAGTTTGAGGTAGCTCAGCGAAGGGCTTGAGAAGGAAGGCATTTTGGAAGAGAGCGTAGGATGTAGTCCAGTCCCCAGGCACAGAAAGCCTTGTGGATGATGCAGAGGGTCTTGAACTTGATCCTTGCAGCCCCTAGGAGCCAGTGGAGGGACAGCAGGGTTGGGGAGATACGCTCACTGGGCCTGAGGCCAAGGACAAGGCTTGCAGTCCTGTTCTGGTCTGGTCTAGTTGCAGAGGGCGAAGAGTAGAGGAAGGCAGATTGAGAAAGAGGCTGTTGCAGTAGTCCAGCCTTGAGAGAACCAGGGCTCCGGAGACAGTGAGCTTAAGGGGGAAGTGATAAAAGGAAGAATACCTCTGAGGAGGTTCAGCTGGCAGTGGGCATTCTTTGCAAGGTCTGTGATGTGAGGACAGAGTGGAGTGGAAGGTGACACCAAGGTTTTTGCCTCACAGGAAGGCGAAGAGGGCTCGAGGAGGGTGGCCAGAGAGAGAGGGGCAAGTAGGAGCAGGAGTCCCAGTGAGAAGGATCTCCATCTTACTGGGATTAAGGCAGGTATTGTTGGAGGCGCACCACTCTTGAATCATGAATAGACATTCAGGAATGAGCGAGAGGAGGGAAGGATGAGGGGAGCCTGGAAGAGAGCTGAGTGGCATCTGCATAACATTGAAAGTTAGAGGAGAAGGTAGAGATCAGGTGGGCCATTGGGGCCAAGTAGACATTGAAGAGCCAGGGTGAGCAATTCGAGCCCTGGGGAATACCACATGTGATTGATTGATTGATATTTTATTTCTATCGCGCTCGTACACAAGTGTTTCAGAGAACGACAAGGCAAGGGAGGGGAACAGGGGAGAACAAAACAGCGATCTTACTAGGCCCAGTGACATTGAGAACATGCAAGTGCATGGTAGAGGGGGAGGGGAAAAGTGCATGGAAGGGGGGAGAGGTGGAAAGTGCGAAGCAGAGGAGAAACAGATAAATAACAATAAATAAATAATAAAGGTAACAAACAGTGGTAATGCAGCCAGCAATTTGGAGAGAGGTGGTGGAAAGAAAGGACCCAAGTTGGACCTGGGAGGGTCGGTCTAGGAGGAAGGAGGTTAACCACTCCAGGGCCTGACCCGTGTTGCCCAGGTTTTCACGCAGTTGACTATCAGGATGGCGTGATTGACTGTGTAAAAAGCAAAGGAATTATCAAGGAGGATGAGGACAGTTGGAAGGCTGGAGTCAAGCTAGTGAGCCGATCTGCACGGGTGTTCAGGAGAGCAGTTTCCGTGCTCTGAAGCCAGACTGATGGTAATGGAGACAACCAACAGATTCAGTAGAGAGTACGTTGGGAGATCGCCAGCTTTTCCAGGAGTTTGCCCAGGAGAGGAGTGACAGAGATCAGGCGATAGTTTGCCAGACAGGTACGATCGGCAGAAGGCTTTTTAAGGTGGGGGTGCACAATGGAGTGCTTCAGTAGGGGAAAGATCCAGTGGCGAAAGAGTGATTGCAGAAATCGGCCAAGGCTCCAGCAAGGGTGTCAATGTAGTCTTTCATGATTCTGGAGGAGCAGCGGCGCACCTATTTGAAGATACTTTCATAGATTGCACTTGTCTAGAAACGTTGTCAGGTGTTGTCAGAGGGAAAGAGGAGAAAGGAGGAGGTGAGGGAGAGGCGGCGAGAGGTGGGCAGAGAGAGGTATAGGGTGAGGAAGAGGAGAGCGAGGACAGGATGTCCTGAGTTTTAGTGGTGAAGTGAGAAGCCAGAACCGTACAGAGGGCCTGGGAGGGAACAGGATAGGTGGAGAATGCAGAAGTATTGGCCAGCTCCTTGCAGATTTTAAAGTATTTGGCAGTGTTGTTAGAGCCTGCAGAGAGCAGGCTTGGATGTGGGCTCTCTTCTTGGACAGGACAGAGAGTCTGTGTTGCCTTTGGAGCAGGCGGCAGGCCAGTTTGTCAGAGGATGCACCCAAAGCCCTCCACCTTCTGTCAGTCACCCTGCACTTGTATTTCAGGGTGGCGAGGTCGTAGTCATACCAAGAGTTTCACTTGGAGGTAGGCTTCAGATGGATTCTCATGTTTGGGGCAAGGACGTCCAGAGTGTTGGAGATAGAAAGATGCAGGTTAGAGAGGGCTGTGTCAGAGTGTGAGTCAGCTGTCAGCGTAGGAGGAGCAGGGAAAGTAGCGGCAAAGGCTGACGGATACTTCATGGGCCGAATGACTAAGAAGGTAGGTGGCAGTGCTGGGGTGGGATTAGCCTGAGGGACAGAGGATTTCAGGTGAAAGGAGAGCAGAAAGTCGCAAGTTCAGGTGAGAGTGTTAGACAGGGGGATGTCTGAAGAGATGAGAACATCCACGGTGTGTCCGGCAGAGTGTGTTGGACCAGGAGAGAAGAGGAGAGGTCTGCCCACTCTGAGAGGAAGAGGGCAACCTGGCCAGGTGCCCTGTAGATGGTTGCCACTGTCAGAGAGAGGAGAGATAGAGAGCCTGCAGACCAGGCATTCAAAGGAGGAGTAGGCCTGTGTAGGAATTACAGAAGTGGGGACCCACTCCAGGAAGATGAGAGCTGCTCCTTCTCTGGGTCGGTTGGTTCTGGATTAGAAGAGGATCTTGTAGCCATCAGGGAGGAGTGTGTCAAAATTCGTGACAGAGCTAGCCGAGAACTATGTCTCAGTGAGAGCGCAGACATCCAGATCAAGTTCTTTGAGGAGATGGCAGATGTCAGAGGAGTGTTTAACAGCAGAGCGAGAGTTGAGAGTAGCGACGTGGAGCAGGTTGCCACATTTGAAAGACTTCCTGGGTGCAGTGCAGGCATGAGGTATGCCCAGCGGAAGTGGTGGGGGGGCTGAGAGTGGGCAAAGGTGATAGCAGCAGGTGGCATCGAAGCCAGAGAAGTGGAGAAAGACATCAGAGAGGTGGCGAAAGGAGGGGACAGAGGAGTCCCAGAGGTGCTAGTAAGAGTATTGGGAGAAGGAAGGAAGTTGATGAGACACGGGAGATGCCTATCGAAAAGGAGGAGATGAGGCTGAGGGGTATACAGTAATAACAAATTTGGAATAACAAACAACTTTTAAACAACCCTAAAATAACAAACAATGCCAAATGTTTTATTTACAATATATATGGGGGTGGACTAAGGGAATAAAACAGGTTGGGTGGGGGATGGGGTGAATTTATGGACCTAGGAAAATGGGTGGCTTGGTGAAAGGGGGATCCCCAAATAAAAAGTATGATATTCTGTATTTTTCGTAATTTTAGGGTCATGAAATAGGTTTTTGTTCTTCCAGTTTTCGTTGTAATCACATGGAATCCGGCCGAGGGACCTGGACCAAGATGGTGCCATTCAGATAAACATTAATGTTGGTCTTGGGGGAGTGGAAGGAGGGCAAGATGGCCTCCCAGCGAGTGCCACATGTGCACTAGGACCCCAACAAGCCCATAAAGCTGGTGGTTGCCCAATAGCACTTTAAGATGAGTAGCAGCACCCGTGAGATGGATGGGAATGCAGATTAATACTCAATATTTGGCAGTCCATTTACTGAAAAGCACAAGTAAAAGGGAGTCCATTTACTGAAAAGCACAAAAAACTAGGGAGTTCATGAACATCAGCAATCGCCCGATCTTCCTTCTCGCTTCAACAATTCCAACGAACTTCATAAAAAACACATCTTTTATACTAAAAACTCGTCATCACTGACGTGTAACGCTTAAAATGTTGCAGGCAATTCTAGTGGTTATAGGAAGGTAACTTTAATATAGGTACTATATCTGTGTATGGTAACGGAGTGAGGGGATTGGACAAACGCTGTCAGGTGGGGCATCTAAGCCCTACCCTAAAAATTGCTACTGTAGACGTCACTAAAAGTACAACGTCTCATTGGTTCTCCTACTATAGGACCCTAGATTACTTGGTCCATTATGATTGGGTTGCCACCAACCCCACTCATACTTTTCCACTAGCCTAGCAGCGTGCAGAATAGCTGGCCAGGTGCAGGGAGTTAGTCTGCTCCCCCAGCCTCCCTCCAATTATTGCAAAAATCAATCATCACTTCAGTGGTCGTGTGTCAATTATTTCTTTGTGGTTGGCCTCGAAACTGCATCTCTGTCTGGAAAAGTTCAGATATCTGTGCATGGCACAAGGCCACGCGTAGGTGTGAAAGTTTCATCCCTTCTCGCTGGGCTTGTTATGTGATTCAGACAATGCAAAATAGTGTTATTCTTCATGCAATTCATGTATTTGATTTAGTTTTGCTGACCATCTGCCTTCTGTGGCTTATCTTGACCTTTCAGAATAGGATACTCTGTTCTTCAGTTCATTAATTGTATCTACTGTTGGTCTATTTGAGCCGATACGACCTTGGCTTCTTGGCACGATTTGCATGCGTCCGAGTTTCTTTCTGTCTTTAGTTTTCGATTTGGTTGCTGAGGGGCTCCTCTCCTGCGACCTTTAGTAACCTTTGGTTGATTCTGCTCATGTGCTTAGTGGAAGTATACCTATATAAAGTGCTCCTTTTGAGGTAGATATGTATAGGTGGCGCTTCCCGCAATCTATTTGCTAGTAAGCATAAGCAAGCCTCACGGTTTTCTTAGCTTCTTGCGGTTCCATGCATATGTACACGTGTAAACTAACTGAATATCTTAATCGTGCTCTTGGCATAAGCTTCTAACATTTTGACATTGTTATTTCACTTTTAGGTTCATGATGTCCCTTATCCATGGTGTTTCGTCTCTGTTCGTCATTCGTGGGTCGTCATATCTTCTATATGTGAGTCAGTCCAGGTTCTTGTCATGTCACCATTCGTCTTCCTTTAGTATCTTGTTAGCTTTTCAGGGACTGTGCAATGACATTCATCATTTTATTTCATTTGTCGAAATGGCTTTCTCAATGGGTACCTTACTGTCCGGGTTTTCTTAGGTGTGGGTACTTCAATAGGTGCTGTTCTCTTGATAGGTACTGCACAGAGCCCCACTGCGGCTCTCTGCTGGTTTATTTGCTCATCATATGTCACATATTTCGGCGTGAATGTTCCTGGTACTTCTTAAATGAACTGTTAGAGCGCGGGTCATGCTTGGGACCTCCTCTACACACCATTAATGGGAGAGGAAGAGATAGGAGAGAGAGCCAAGTCCATATGCTGAGGGAATGACAAAGAGGATGTTGGTGAGAATCTGTCTGGAGGAAGCACAGGTATCAGCCATGGGGAGGCCTGGGTTGGAGACCAGGATGCAGGGACGTAATTTCACCAAAATGCCAGGGGTAGCAGAGGTGACATCACATGACCCTTGACCTCTGACCTCACAGGAAGGGATGTCATTTAACCCCACCCTGAAGTGACATCATGGGAAGCGGTGGACCATGACTGTTTACCCCTTGACAAAACAGGAACTGGCATCACATAGCATTGTTTCTAAGTACACTATGAAAAATATGGTTACAATATTACTGTAATGTGATATACATTTCATACAAGAATGGATCACCATATGTATCGGCAGAAAAAAACATGCTATAACTGCAATTTGCGAAAAAAACAAAAATACATAGTCTGAAATAGATGCTTATTCTGCTCTAAATGCTTTTTGGAGGATTATATCTGCATTGTGAATTTATTTGAGGTTTTTAAGAACAGACTAAATCAGTGACTCACCCCCTCAAGTGTGCCTGAAATAAACCTTTAATGAGTCTAGCAATTATTGTATGGAATTCCAGAAAGACAAATAGCTCAAATAGGCACATGGCATTGGCCACAGCCTAGGAGCTTCAAGTTGTAAAAAAAAAAAAAGATAATTAAAAAAAGTTTTTTCCCGTTTATTTCTAGGAGTAGCAAGGGATACCACAGGGGTAGCAGGAGAGACCTCAGGGGATGCAAGTGCAACCCCTGGTGACCCCTAAATGGCGTCCTGCCAGGATGTCCCTCTGGAACTTCTTTTTTTTTTTTTTTTTTTTATTTTGATTTAATTGTATTACAATTTTTACAAAACGGGAACCCATGTGAACTCCTATTTACAGTTTATGAAGTTTATAGAGTAGAGTGGCCTTGGCTCCATTTAGCTATGTATATTAGTTCCAATCATGTTTTCCCTTCACCAAGTTTCTTTTTTGGTAATGGAAGTGATCGCAAGGCTCTATCCATACATAGAATCATAGAATCCAAACGTAGTTCACCGTTTAAGTGCGGCATGGCCATCCTTACAATTTTCCCTCATTGTAAATTCAGTGATTTAAGAAACAAACTTACGCCTATCACGCATCTCTTATTGTTCCCGTTGTTCAATAATGACCAGAGGTTCTCCCGGTCTAATGTTACATAATGCTTCAATGGGTCCGTGAGGAAGCGGGATCTTTCTGTCACCAAACCTATGCAATCCATTATTAGATGCTTTAAGGTTTCAACATGCTCAGTTGATTTACAGAAACGGCATAAGTTCGTTTGCGCTTGCTTACGGATTACCAAGATCTCATTGGTTTTCAGTAGGTTCAGTTTAAATCGTAAGAATAGGCGACTGAGTCTCTTATCCGGGAATTTGTGGAGGTATCCTCGGACTGCGTTTAGCTTCATGGGAGCGTTAGGCAAACCGGCTGTTAGTAAGTGGTCAGTTGCCAGTTCTTGTGTGTGGATCCAGTCCGCTTCGAACAGTTTTGCCACCACTCTGTTCGGGTTTTGGATTAGAGTTTCCAACGATAAGTCTAATTCTTTCAGGAGTGCTAGGTTTGCTTGTTCCCACTCCGCAAGCATCCGGGTATCTCCTTCTGTCAATTCTTTGCGGATAAGTTCTAGCACTCTTGCTTCCGGCTTGTTAATAACTTTGCGATATAGCATCAGCGATGCTCTCATCTTAACTGCCAGGAGTGATGAGATACAGAGTTCCCTCCTTATTAATGGCATAGGAGTGGATGGCGCTAGGCCCAAGACACTTCGCCAGAAGTAGCCTTCGTATTTCAACCAGATTGAGTTTGAAACCGAAGGCATAGCATCTATGCCATATATCAGTGCGGGTATCACCTTAGCCTTATAGAACCTCAGAGTGGGAATTAACGAGAAGCGTCCGTGTCTTCTATCCACTGCCTTAGCTTGGGCTGTAAGATTTTTCAACTTTGTCCAAAGTGTATCTAGCATGGTCTTTTCATTTTTCTCGTTGCTAAGTATAATTCCCAGGTATTTGAAAGCCTGCACTGTTTCCAGTTTCTTGCCCTCACAATACCAGGAGCAGTTTTGGAACTTTTTTGGTGGTTTCCCCAAAATGAGTACTTTAGTTTTTTCTTTATTTAACCGGAGATTATTTTTTGACATATATGCTACCAGGTTATCCAACTGGCGCTGAAGACCAATAGGCGTCCTATCCATCAGGATAATGTCGTCAGCGTATAATAGACGATTGATCTTCTCTCCGCCCAGTGCTGGTGGAAAATGTCTGATTGCCAGACTTGATTCCCCATAGTCTGCGATGTATGCGTTGTATAAAGAGGGGGCCAAGGGGCAACCCTGTTTCACTCCTCTGGCTGTCATAATCTTTTCGGATAAGATTCCTTCGGCACTAAGCCGGACTTGAATAGAGGTTCCTTGATGCAAGGCCTTTATGGGGTCTAAAATTGAGGCCGAGCACCCTTTTGCTTCTAATTTCGACCAAAGACGTTGTCTATTGACCTGGTCGAATGCTTGTACCAGGTCAATGAAGACGACGTAGATCGGAAGACCACCTTGTAGCGCTTTTGCTTTCAGGGCGCTCATAAGCAAGATGTTGGTGGTTGTCCCTGAGTTCCTCACAAAGCCGTTCTGGAAAGGATCCATAGATTTGGAGGAATGAACCCATTGTTGAAAATCGTCCAGTGCAAAGGACGCAAACACTTTTCCCATGACGTCCAAAAGAGCAATTGGTCTATAGTGGTTCGGGTCGTCAGTTGCGCCTCTTTTGGAACTTCTTCTTTCCAGACTTAGTGAGAGGGATGGGATAGGAGATAGAGTAGCAGTTAGAGAAGATGGGAGAACCGGAAAGACGGAAAGCACCATAGAAGTTGGGAGGAGCAAAGTAGGAGAGGAGGGAGCGAAAGAGAGAAGAAGAGGCGCACAGCCCAGCGTCCCACAAATGCAAGATGTGCAGAGTTGGGGTCACACAAAAGGGAACACACAGGAGAAGCAAACAGGTGACACACAGCAGTACAGTGGTACCACCTGCAGGGTGTGGACCAGGAGAGCGGGGGTGAGCCTAATGGGACACAGTTCATGGACAACAGTACCACTGATGAATGGGGACCTAAAGAGTGGGAGAGAACCTAATGGGACACAATTCACAGTACAACAGTAACCACAATTTCGGGGAACCTAGAGAAGGGACACAAAACACAAAATATGGCTAACCGCGAGGGGGTAGAGCCTAGGGTTGCACAGAGACAGAGTACGCAATGTCAGATGGGAAGGTGGAGGTACGTGCAAAGGCCAGGAAGTTTAATAGGGAGCAGTAGTGCCTGCTCCCACTTCCTGCAGCTTTCTTACCTTTCGCTTACTGAAGGTCGACGGCTCCGGAGCGTGCTCGCACTCTGCACCGCTACCCCTTTGTTGCCAATCACCTGCGTCACACAACAATGCGGCCTTGTCCTGCGAGGGATTTGCTGCAGAGGGTCAGATCCTTGGTTTAAATAACCTGGTGGGGTTTGGGGGAGAAACTCTGCCCCCTTCCAAGAAGCAGCTTGCTGGTCGCATGCCGTGGCCAGACCCACTCAAAGGGAATCTCGTCCCTCATGGCCCCCTCGGACCCACCCATAAATAAGGCACTCAGCGAGTAGGGAATGTGTTTTCTGTTCACTGTGGATCCATCAAGCGTCCTTTCTAGGCCACCCTTATCCACTTGACCAAATCGCGTGATACTGGATGACATTTATTGGCAGACATTGCCAGCGGCGCACTTGGAGACAGCCACATTTCCATGTATTTAGTGTCCCTTCTGCTGCGTGCCTTTTCAGCGCATTCGATGTGCCTGTGGGAGAACAGCAAATACTGGCAGACACGCTTTGGTGGCACATGCATGGGTAGACCAGTGCCAGATGTTAAGGGTCATCTTCATTACAGCTGATGCGGGCCCAAGGGACAGCACCGTAAAAAAGGATATGGCACTGCTTTCCCATAGGGTAGCATCTCTGGGGGGCTAGTAGGGCTGGAAGATGTCATAGTGTTATTTTTTTATTTTATTTTTTATTCTACTTGATTTAACTGTGTTTTACCAGTTTCTACAGCTATATTGGAGTGGGGCAGTGTCGTTCAAAGGTTCAGAGAGGGAGGAGGGAAGAGTCAGTGACATGCCAATTATTGGACTGACATGTGACCGTGCCTGCCCCAGCATTTTGGCTGTCTAGAATGACCAGTCTGTCACCATGTGACAGATTCTTCTCTAGCCCTACCGGCCTTCCAGGGACACAAGTCAGCTGGAAACTCTCCCAGTCTCCGATTAGGCTTGTCCATCTCTGCTGAGGCCTTCCCAGGTTTGGTGTAATATTTTGTTCCGCCTCTGCCTCCGCTGTACAACCGCCTGGTGACCCCCGGGGAGGCTCCCCCCCTGAATCACTCTCGCAAAGGGGCAATCTCTCTTAGCCTCGCCATCCGCCGACATTGAGACATGACTGCTCTTGGCTAGCAGCCTGTCTTTCCGGCTTCTGGAGCTAATGGCTCCCTTCCCCCACCCACGGCTGGGGGACTGAGTGCAGGAATGGGAACTTGGTATTCAGTGAGCAGGTTCAGGAAGATGGATCTTCCGTGGAGAGCAGCCGAGCATCTCAATGAGGTTGTGTGGGTCGCGTCTGCTCTCCTGGTGGATGCGCTGCTCCCGACCCAAGGGCCCTTGAGACACTCGGGTACTCCCAAGAACCCCAAATTAATCTGCTTCAGCAGAGTGCACAGTCCTCTGTCTGGCTACTTGCGCCCAGGAATGTAAACATGCGTGTGTAAACTATTAAAATGACATTGGCTGGGTCTTGAAAGAATGTCAAGTTCACGATTAACTTCAAATTCTTTTGCAAACCTCTTCGGTGACCACAAAACAAGTAAAACCTCTTTGCAATAATCAGCGATTTAAATATATATATGTACATATATATATGGTCATTCATTATTAGGGACACGAAATAATTTGCCAATCTTTTTTGAATGTTTTCTGCTATATCATTAATGGCAAGGATGTGCATTTGGGTTAACTGTTTAATATTTCATACACCTTCGTTTCCCCCACTTTTCCGAGAGGTGGACTTGAGGCCCTCCTACGTGTCTGGGGCTGCTGTTAGTACTTTGTTTAGAAGAGAATTGCCAGGTGCTTCGGTGCTGGACTGCCCTTGGGCAGGACAAAGACTGATATGTAGTGGAAATGTGTCTTCTGTGAAAGGACGGCGAGCTAAAGACTCTGGGTGAGACTCTAACCCGGGATATAGGCCGGTAGTAGAGAAACTCCCAGAACCCCCTTGTTTTGGCCATCCTACTTCGACATGCCAGTGCCACTTACACCACACTGTACGCATCCCTCAGTAACAGCCCTGTACTCTCATTTCAACGGCCCGAGGCGCCAGCGCACCCTTACCTAGGAAACCAAAAGCGTGCAAATTGGTCAGTCATGCTTCAATCAATCCCCCAAAATCACCTGGATGATATGTAACCAGGCTCGACTGACCTATATGCACCGGCGTGTCCCGACTCTTTTGGCTGGGGTGACCGAAGTGGGACACTGACCTATGCAGGGGTGGCATGAACTACGAGCGTGCACACAGATAATTATCATAGTTTAGGATAATGGGATGACCAATCAGATTCCAGCGGTAGCCTGTGCCATCTCAGGCCGCTCCCTAGACCCACCACTGCCTATACGGCGCTCGGGCAATGCCCGTAAGGCCAGCACAACATGCTGATGTGAGAACGTTTTTTGGAGTTTGTGTAGTTTTAACCAATGTCACTAACCAAATGCGCTTTAAAATGCACTATTTGTAACAAATGTGACCATAAATGCTACTTGGGTAGTACAAAAAAAGTAACACATTTTGCCATGTGATAGTGGGCCAGTTTCTGCACAGAGCTTATCAGTAAACATGTGTGCTTGCCCGAGTCTCCTGAAGAGGTGGGTGCTTGTGGATCAGAGCGGGGACAGATATCCGAGATCCTGGGCGAGCCTTGTGGGGCTGGGGACGGAAGAGCTCTGCTTTTTTACTCTGGCCCATTTCCTACCCTGGGCTCACTGCATTCAGTGATAGTGTATGGAAATTCTGAAAACCTGGGATGGATTTGACTCTCGCAGACCGGACCTGGAGACCATTGTGCGTGCAGGCACTTAGCTCTGACACGTCCAGTGACTTACAGGGAAAAACATGCACTTCACTTAGGTGCTATAGGATCTACGTGATTTCAATGCATTGCATAATTTGGAATTAAGAAAAGCCAAATTCAAAATGCGGGCTGCGATGAAATCATGCATGATTTCAGGTGCATTTCCCTACCCAACCCGCACTTATCCCTCTACTTACCTGTTGGCGGCACACCTCGTTTTGTGCCGCAGACTCCCCCATCTCCCTGCAATGCCGGTTCCCTTCACTTCCGTGGTTGGGAACTGGCGCTGCAGGGGCCTCCTTTTTTTTGTGTGTCCTTTATGTACACGAAGCGGGGAACACCCCTGCAACACCGCTACCCTTGTTCACTACAATGGCACCATATGGTGAAATTGATTTTTCGGCGGTATAAAATTTTCGTACAGCCAAAATTCGATCAAATCTACCATAGTTTTTTTCTGTGATTTTGGGGTAATTCCGTGCTATATAGGATGTTTTATGTTTTTTCAAGGGGCTGGAGTAGTTTGGTGGGAACAAGCAGGGACTGAAAGTTTGTGCACGTTTTGAAATGATTAGCACAGGTACGGGCCTGCAATATTGCGGTTTTGAGAACCCTGCATTAACTCAGGGTGTTTCATAGGATTATACACCGGCACCTGCAAGTGATTGTAGAGGAACAGTTCCATGTCATGTTATCTTGCATTTGTATAGCGCCAACTGCTATAGTTCATGGCCTCAAAGTGCTTTTGCTTGTCAGAGAGGCAACAGAGGAGTGTGATAGAACATTCTGTAGTGGTAGGGAGGTGAAAATTCGGGTACATAATTGGGATGAGGGTGAGAGATAGTTAAGGTGCTCAGGTGGGCATTGGAAGGAAAAGGTGGAAGCATGTGTACAAAAGGAAGACATCCAATGCGGTTCGACCTCTAGTGCCCCTAATGGGGCTGCATTGGTGCTGCCTGCTTTGGCCTCCTCCATAGCATACGCTCCCAAGAGCTGATGTTTTTTGACTTCCCAAAGTACCTAGGAAGGCAATGGTTACACACACGCACACAAACAATATGTGCGTGTCCATCAGAGTAAACCTGGAGTAACACTCTCTTTAAGACCTGAAGTGTTCTCCATTGTGGTCGGAGCAATAGGGGCGTACAAATTGCTGAATTTAAATTATATGCACAATGTTGTTAAATCTTGTCTGCGGCCTGTCCCTAAAAATGACATTGGGCCTCATTACCACCCTGGCGCTAAGGGGTTAACGGCGCCGAAAAGGCTGCGGCGCCGTTAACCCCTTAGCGCCTAATTACGAGGTCCCTTTGCGGCTCCCGACCTTCGTTAAAGTAGGGACCCGCAAAGGGACCTCGAAGGTAATTACGGTACCGCAATTTGCGGTACCATAATTACCGCCTTCCCCATTCCCATTGAGCCCTATGGGGCTAAAATGGGAATGGGGAAGGGCCAATGGTGCATGGGGAATTACCGCCCCGCCAACCTTGGAATGGGGTGGTAATTCCCCATTGCATCATGGCGGACTCGTTACAATACCGGCAGCAACCATGGTGCTAATAGCGCCATTGGTTACCGCCGGTGTTGTAATGAGGGCCAATGACTGAGTTTTAGGTGCGTCTGTATGTAAAACAAGTGCCGGTTGAGCACGGACGTCAAGATGGAAAGGACCCCATGTGTACGGTGGCCAGATTATTATTTTTTTTTTTAAAACGGGACAGGCCATAGTAGTAGGACTAACACACATGCATATAAAACGGTAGTCCTACTTCTATGTTGCTGGCCCTTTGCTTGGGGTGGAGGGGGGGCTCCCATGCATACTCCTCTCATTGGAGGCGAGCAGCCAGGGAGGGGAAGGGGGAGGAAATGGGAGCATGAAAATCATTCACGCGCAGGAAGAGATTCGCTGAGCCTGATTACGGGATTTTGAAATCAGGTCCCGGCAAAAACCGGGTCTGTAGCCATCCACCCTTCCAATCATTGACTGGGTTTATAAAATTAAAAGTCTCCCAGGACCCTGGTACGGAGGGTGATTTCCCAGGACTATCCTAGGGAAACCGGGGGCATCTGGTCACCCTACCCATTTGTGCACTGTTATGTGATATTTTCTTTCACACACACGTCGGCAATGGTGATACACGCCCGTCTTTACAAGATTCCAGAGTGAGACAGAGTCTGCATATATTCCCGCATTTTTAGGGGGTACCCTCGTATTGGTATATGGTCTTCTTTGGGACCTGTTGTGATATGAGAAATTGTGGTTTCCGAGCGCCTGTTCCAATAACAGACATAAATTTACCACAGACCACAAGGTTTCTAGAGGTTGAAATGTTCTTTGCCCCGATGCCCCCACTCCGTCTTATGTGGGAAAAGCCAGCGGCTGTGCCGAGCAGCTGCCAGAACAGCGAGCTCTAACATTAGAGGGAGGAAGGGAAGCTGACCTGTGTGATGGGTAATAATACCGGAGAAGGATGCATCCTTACAGGTCATGACCTCCAATGTGCAAAGTGCCAATCACCTGCTGATCACCGCGACCTCGTGCCCTGGACGGCTCTGTGCCAGATATGCTGGCGGGAGGATGATCCCTGACTGAGCATGCGCACCTTCACCCACAGATCCAACCCGTGCACAGGCATGGCATCTCGCGGGAATCCTGGCCGTCTTTGCCCCGTAGAGTCCGGAGAGTGTCTGATTAGCTCCTCCCGCCTCAATAGCATACTGAACTCCCTCACCCCGACCCTTAGTATGGCCTTCTCTGCTTCCCACTATGTTTCAGGTATAGATGGCTATCCCTCACGTGTATACTCACCTATTAACGTTGACCAAATTTCTCCACTGGTGTTAGTCTTGTTTCTACTTCTATATGGCTTACAAAAATGTGTGAGGGCCCCCCCCTGCCCTTCCCTCACAGTGGTCGTGTCCCAGATCTCACTTCACCTTTCCTGTCTGGCTTCTCCTATTGCATGGTGGGGCGGCGGGTGTGGGTGGGGGTCGGGGGGACATGCGCCCACAGAGACAGTAAGTTGCCTCTTCCCCTTTTGTGTGAGAGGGGAGTAAGTTGTACATGTGCAGCTAGGCGCACTCTTTCTCTATGGATGAATTGTTAGAGTTTCGATTTTCGGTGTCAAAGTAATTTGGTAAGAAATAGGTCAGAAGGAAAGTGACAAGGGGAGACCTAGGCTGAAGTTTGAGACGGAAATATAATTTTTAGAAATAGAGAATGGGCGAAAGTAAAAAGATAAAAACATACACACAGTGACTAAGAACAAACACCGAAGACAGTTCTTTTTAGAACGTCCTTTTCGATAATCTATTTTTGTCCGCACTATTGTTGGACTTGGTTGGAATGGTTATTTCTACCACCGTTATTAGATGCACTTTGAATGTCCGGTTGTTGCTTCTGAGTTCCCAGGAGAGAGTGGAAACGGCTCGGAAGGAAAGTGGGAGTGAAAAACCAGACACACTAAAAACAAGAGCCCTATTTACCTGAGTCAGAGGGAATGACTCCGGGTTGGCCCCGTGCAGGACATAAAACTGCGGCGCTGGTGCATGCAAGGAAGACTTTTAAACGTAGTGACAGTTTCCATGTGTGTGACATTGGCCCTCATGCTACTTGGTTTCAAACACGGGAAAGGGTTACTAGACAGGAGGGAAGCTACACAGCGAAAGGTCTACAGATCACCATGGAAACGAACGACGCATTAGGGTCCGTGCTTAACATGGAGAAGAGCGGAAACACTATTAACTAACTTTAACCCGGATTTCAAAGGACCATGTTCTGCATGGCTGCAGCAAAGGATTACACGCGACTAACATAACATGGCTCAGTGTGATAGTAAAGAGGGTGGGTGTAAGAATCACTCACCAACGCTGCACCGAGCCAGCAGAGCGGGTTTCCTAAACAACCACCCACAAAATGTGTAATGGAGTCAGTGTCTCTGAATCTGCGCACTTCGCTTTTACTTCACAAATTACTTTATTGGCAAGAAATGTGAACAGAAATTTATTTAAAAATTAGAGACGTCTTCAAGGGTATTGCACAAAAAAAGGTATCGAGAAGTCCCAGACATTACTCATGTTTTGAAAAAAGACAATAAGAGGCGAATAGTAACCGCCTGTACACCCCCAAAAGAGACCAAGTATCTCTATGAAGTCTTGCAGCTGCATTCCTAACCGTACATCAGTACACATCCTATAAGGCCTATACACCCACAAAAGAGACCAAGGGCCCCAAGTATTCCCAAGAGGTCTTGGAGCTGCATCCATACCAATACACTGCCTAAGAGGCCTATACACCCTTAAAAGACCAATTATCTCTATGTTGTTTTGGAGCTACATTCATCACAATGCAGCAGTACATCGTCTACAAGGCCTATACACATACACCCCAAAATAGACCAGCTATCCAACTAGCTCTATGAAGTCTTGGAGCTGCATTCTTAGGAATACAGCAACACACAGCCTACACAATTTCTTTTTGCTTTCATGAAAACATAAACAACAAGGAACAAATCCAGAATCCAGATATGCTGCTGCTGGACGCAGCATCCGGGTATGCTGCTGCTGGTGGAAGGTATCTAGGTATGCTGCTGCTCGTGGGAGTATCCCTGTATGCTGCTGCCAGTGGAAGGTATCTAAGTATGCTGCTGCTGTTGGGAGTATCCCGGTATGCTGCTGCTGGACGCAGAATCCAGGTATGCTGCTGCTGGACGCAGTATCCGGGTATGCTGCTGCTGGTGGAAGGTATCTAGGTATGCTGCTGCTCGTGGGAGTATCCCTGTATGCTGCTGCCAGTGGAAGGTATCTAAGTATGCTGCTGCTGCTGTTGGGAGTATCCAGCTATGTTGCTGCTGGTGGGAGGGTCCAGATATGCTGTGGCTGGTGGGAGTGTCCAGGCATTATGCTGCTGGTGGGAGTATCCAGCTATGCTGCTGCTGGTGGGCGGGTCCAGGTATGCTGCTGCTGGTGGGAGTATCCCGGTATGCTGCTGCTGGACGCAGAGTCCAGGTATGCTGCTGCTGGACGCAGAGTCCAGGTATGCTGCTGCTGGACGCAGAGTCCAGGTATGCTGCTGCTGGACGCAGTATCCGGGTATGCTGCTGCTGGTGGAAGGTATCTAGGTATGCTGCTGCTGGTGGGAGTATCCCTGTATGCTGCTGCCAGTGGAAGGTATCTAAGAATGCTGCTGCTGCTGTTGGGAGTATCCAGCTATGTTGCTGTTGGTGGGAGAGTCCAGGTATGCTGCTGCTGGTGGGAGGGTCCAGATATGCTGTGGCTGGTGGGAGTGTCCAGGCATTATGCTGCTGGTGGGAGTATCCAGCTATGCTGCTGCTGGTGGGCGGGTCCAGGTATGTTGCTGCTGGTGTGAGCCTGGGGAAATCATGTGCTTTCTTTGTACCCCGGTTGTCTCCTTGCAGGAAATGGGAGTCCATACAGGCAGCTTAGCTTCCAGTGTTACTGGCTATTTTGAAAACATGGAGCAGGTCAAACATCCACATAGGCTGCTACTAAATGGGACCATAACAAGGCTACACAAAGTATGCTGGCAGAGCTGACCCAGAAAGCAAGTTAGCTCCATGAAGGCCTGGTGTAGGGATTTAGGCCACGTGCAACAGCAAACTGGAAAGGGGAAAGAGGAGTACTGGTAAAAGGGAGGAAGCAGTGCTGGAAATAGAAAAAATACTGTGACACAACCTGTGAAGTTGGGGAAGTTGTCTGGGATATGGGGAGGGAGTAAACCAGAGGGCGTTTTGACCGTCATATCACAAAATCAGAATTAGTTTTAGCCCACTTGCTCCATATTTCAACTCGAGTCAACAAAATAAATAGGGCCAGTGAAATGATGTCTCAATACATTGTTTTCAAAGAACTGGCTCGGTGTCACTGCACTGGCCAAACACCTTAGAGGGATTCGCACCTGAAAGCTGTGTAGCTTTCCCCAACCCATTGCAGGCAGTGGTGGCACTGCCCATCGTGGCCACCAAACCTCTAACTGCCACCCTTCCTGCCTCACAGATTGTTAGATTGGCAGGGCATTTTCTAGACAAACCAGTGCCCAGGACGAGGCACTAGAATCATTTCAATTACACACAAGCTGGCTTTATCAACTTATAATTAAACGACTTACAAACAATACGCAGACACAGCAAAGTAGACTAAAATATTGCAAAGAATATTTCATTTTCATGATCTCATGTGTATGTATGCTCGATGCCTAAATAAAGTACACTCTTTTACAAATCATATATTCCTTCTACAAACTCTTTCTTCTATTATCCTGCTCTCAAATAAAAGTATAACAAGAGGCAACAGCTGCTCTACAGACATTAGATACTGCACACATGTATTGATCAATTGGGGACCACACGTGTGTCTTTGTCTGCTGAATTTGCTGCAACAAAGAAAGCCTTTTACTTTATTTGAATAGTGTGCAATAGTTTAGTAAAGCATAGTGAAGGGCTTTTTTTAATAGCTTACGCTGCTTATTATACCACTTCTTGGGACCCCCAATTTAGCAAATATAGCGCTGTAGCAGTAAATGATTCCCCGAGGATCAAACCCTTTGCTTAATTCCTGAAGCGAGGGTTTGAACCCAGTCTGATATGTAGGCAATTTACCACATATCTCACCAGCTCCATGTGGTACAAATAATTGCTAATGTTTGGGTTTCAGGTGCTATATTCAGTTTTATAGAGATCACTTATATAGAAATCACACAATAAATCAACCTGACCATATAAAAATGAGGGCCATTTTAATATTATGTTTGGGGATCACTGTGCCAAAAGTTCAGTAGAACAGTCTGAGGCACCCGTGGGGTAAATTCATCTCCCCCGCTCTCTCTCTCTCTATCTCGTCAGACTTGGTTTCTGCAGAAAATATTCCAAACCTGCACCTTTTGTAATTTGTAGTTGTTTATTTGTATAGCACTTATACACAAGTAAGTGCTTCAAAACGAATGTGTGAATGTGCTTGCAACATTACCGGAGACTCCCCCTATTTTTAGTAATTTATTAAATAATCTAATGAAATGTAAATGTTTATTTATGGGGGAGGGGTGGGGTGCTGAGAAAAATCTCTTGTGAGTTCCCCCACACCTTAACTTAAAACTCCTGCACGCTCTCCTAACCACTTTGCAACTCACCCCACCCTGTCTCATGGGACTGGTGGGATCCCACAGTTAATCATTCCCATTTCCAGCCCTGCCTGTCTCACAGCAACTCCCCTGCCCAGAAAAGAGGTTGAGACAGGCACTAAGAAGAACGTAATTAAAACGACTGAGCATGTATAGCGGGTGCTGCAGTCCCTCAGCGCAATCCTAAAGTTCTGAGGATAGAGGTTACCAATGCCTTACCCGGTGTCACTCATTCTGTCAACCTCAGAAGCATGAAAGGCTGAGGTTGCACTGGCCATAATTAATGTTCGATTGAACATACTTTTCTGCAGCAGACATAGTCGCTCGCTATGCTATCATATACTGCTGGGGGAGCACACTCTAAAAGAGGACAGTGAGGGGGACAGCAGTCAAAGACAAACAGACCACCACTGGATGTGTTTTGGGGGTCTCCCTGTCAGGTAGAGTGTCCCAGGTTTCTTGTGGAATTTATCAATGCCTGCCTAGCCATTGAGTAAAAGGCAACAAAACCAAACGTTTGGGGGAGGATGGCTAAGCAATGCTTCAAGTGGTGGGCTAGGGGCTACCAGCAGTCTTTGTGTGGTCTTGGTAAACGTACTTGCATGGGGCCCTCTTCCTGTTCTCCCCCAAGGAATGTTTGTGGAAACTCATGTCAAATAAGTAGCAATGAGTCAGATATAAAGTGCATTGAGCCACGGACATTGCCTGAAAACACGATGGCTTTAAGGGCAAAGTCCACGTTTGTATTGGTTACTGCCAGCATAGTAATGCTGTGGTTGTGATAAGCCGTGTGATTGGCTCTGTCAGCTGCTATTTCGTGGTTCATGTCCCTCTGGGCGGAGCGGCCACTTTACTCCCTAAAAATAGGCAAATACTCCCAAAAAATAAAAACGGGAGTAAAAATAATCCCAACTAAAAGTAGGAAACAGACACGTATGACGTTGGGCCGCTGCTTTTCACCACATGGCTCCATGGATATGTTTGGACCAGTCGTGTACGTAGTACCACAGGAAGAAACTACTATCACTGCCTACATTTAATGTGTATGAATAACTAGGTGCAGAGGAATTATTTAAACAACATTTCTGTTTTCCAGTAAAAACTTATTTGTACACAATTAAAAAATACTCTCATTGTGAATTGGACTTCAGTTTTTACTTCCCACAAAATAATTTTACTGCCAACTTTAAAAAATGGAGAGTAAAATACTTCCACTAACACATCTTATCTGGAGCACCGGGCGCTACGGTTGGAGGGTCTTACGTGTGTCAGTGACCCATCAGAAGAGTCCTCAGGCATGAGTCCTAGATTTGATTTTGGGTAACCTGGCATAGTATGACCTAGCCTAACATCACAAAATCGGGCTTGTGGTTATTGGTGGTTATTGTGAGGCCTGCAGGGCATGGAACGGCAAAACAATAACCACCTCCATTCTGCCTCCTGGCCTAGAGCCCCAAACATCTCAAAACACAACTCCAGCAATGAACCAACAGCTGTGTACACAATGGAACATACACCATCTTGAGGCTGGTGTCTACTCTGCATTTCCCTAAACACCACACTAAATGAGCACAATACACCAACACAATGCTTCACACTCCATAAGCGTTATTCTGCCAGACAACACAGTCAAACAAACAATGTATATGTCCTACTCCAGGCAGCTTGCAACATATTTTCAATTTAAACACCATCCAGAGTCCCACATGTTCGATGCTCACACACCAACATTGAAACAAAGCGTTCTTGCCCTGTTCTCACTGCTTGTACGTGAGTTCCCTACTCCACCTCCTCCTCATGCAGATCCGGGCACACTAGTAGACCATGAGAATACCAGAGGTTCTGCTATTCACGACCCATGAACAGGGTCGGACTGGGACAAGAAATAGGCCCGGTCACCCAAAAAAAAGTGCCCTCCTCTCAAAAAAGTGGCCCACCCCTCGCCTCATGACCCTTGACCTCTGATTACATCACCAGAAGTGATGTCATTTGACCCCACCCCAAAGTGAGATCCCGGGAAGTGATGAAACACGACCTTTCACCCCTTGACAAAACAGGAAGTAAAATCAAATAGCATTGTTCCTAAGTACACTAAATTACTGTGAATCCAAGCAGACGTCCAAGGCCACATGATATGTTATTGTATAGCACTTACGCTTAAGCTCTTTTTTTATAGAACAAATATGCATACAATATCACCCAACCTGTGTTGGTACTCATTTATCGACCTAAGAAGGATGAAAGGCTTTTTGAAAAAAAAAAAAAATTCCAAACCCGCCCAGGCATGGCCAGAAACCGGCCCCCACTCCCAAAGGAGGATTTCGGCCTGGCCACGGGCCCGAAAGTCAGGGGGGCCAATCCGACCCTGCCCATGAACATAGCATAACAGGGCCCAGCAAAGAGTTTCACTCATTCTCCTGTGGGGGAGGGCTCTGGCCAGACCCAGAGCCTTCAGAGACTGGCAGCAGCAGGGGGGAAATGAATTTGGGTTCTGCTGCAGTCAGCTCACTATACTTGATTCTCTGGTGATCTGACTAGCAGGTGAGAATGCATACACAATCCTGTAAAATCAACTCATAGGAAAGGACTACTGTTACAATAATTTGATTCTAGATGATATTGTCACGGCCACCCACACAGAAACAAGCGGGGGCATGAAGCTGTCCCTATAAACATTAAATCTGCCCCATTCCATTGACAGGGAGGCTTTATTTTTAAATTAGCATGAACTGAATCAATTATAGAGACTCCCATTGTTTTCAGAAAAGGCACAGTGGATTACATTATGTACCCAGGATCATGCACTTTAGTTAAGAAGTGAAGCCAGGAGTTTAGCTCACTCTTCGTTTTGGGCAATTGACCACACATACCTTTATAGCTCTAGTTAGTACATGCATTAACATTTTGACTTTCAAGAACTACCATAATACTGCATTATAAAGATAACTTGAAAAGTTCACACATCACATAGTGAAGCAACCTGCCAATGTATAAATCCTCATAGAAACCTGCTAACAAAAGAGTCTTATTGTATGTTTATTTTCCACATTCTGAATGGATGACCCAGAATGCAAAGTCATGTTAGCTGGAGAAATCAACTTTGTGAGCACTATATTTATAGCACTTAAATACACAACATTGTGTGAAAAGTTCACCTGTTAACAGTCATTGTTTGGAACAAACTTACAGCTTGATGTTGTGCACGTGGTTAAGAAAATGTAAATATCCACATAAAGCAAACCTGCTCTGTGTGTCAGCCTAACAGACATCATGGCTATAAAGTCATTTTTAAAAAGGGAGTTTTATTTGGTGAATCAAATTGTTTGTCTTGGAAGAAGGCACCGATTTGATGAGTTCCTAGGCTCGGGCTGACCAATAATTCCGTAGGGCAATGCCTGATGTGCAGCCCCAAGATGCCAGTGTGGGCCAACTTTTTTGGTGAAAATGTGGAAGTTTCTTGGCCAAAGGGGGCTGGTTGAGGAGTTACTTCCGTGTGCAGCTGGTGGTTTTGACCACCGTTACAGAACACGTATTCTTTAAATGCACTAATTGCAACACATTTTTCCCAAAAAAAAACTCCCGCTTTGATACTAATCAAACAGTCTGTCACCAAAGGAAAGAATTGCCATTTGTGAATGTGACCCACTTTTTATTTTATGCCCCAGACAGACGCACCATTAGGCAGTGGTTGAAGTGTACAAAAAGAAGCAGTGGCACCATGTTCCCTGCTGGCCTCCCCCCACCCCCACCCTCCCACACCATTGCCATGCCCCCTCCCTCGCGCAACCCAAACCCCCCAACCACACCTGCTGTTTAAGGGAATGTTCAGTGCAGTGCACTGAAGTGCACGGTTCCACTTCTTCCTACACTTTTATTTTAAAACGAAACCATTCCGGTTTCTTTTTAAAATAAGAGTATAGGAAAAGTACAACTTCTAAAAAAAAAAAAAAAAGTAGAGGAGCACCGCTCCCACCCACTTCGACCACTGTCTGTAGGCAACTGGAGACATGTGTTGACATGTTGCATCTGTCCCATCACAGTCCTTTCAAAGGATGCTGCTTGATAGCAGGCGGTATATGAATAAAGTAATTGCCAAGCTCTTGTTATGGTGCTGGCCATGCAGCAGGGACACTGCTTATCACCAAGCCTGTCCTCCTCTAGAATGCTCTGGAGGTCAGCCAATTCCCGCGAGCCTCGGTGGAGTACTGACGTCCAATGGCATTGGGCGCGCGCCTGGTGGAAGGGGCGGGTTGCTGCTCAGGCCCCAGCATCTGCTGCACATGGGAGGGTGAGCGCACGAGGAAGGAGAAATCACCTCGGAAACAGGAGAGACAACCCTCCCCCCACCCGCTCCCCCTCGCTCTTTATAAAGTAGTCCACACCAGAATGGAGGCCAACGCGCAATATATACTTCCACCCACGCCCCCTGACTCCCAGAATAAGGCGGAGGGCGCCTCCTCAGACACGGGACGCCACTTCCCCTGAATGCATCTGGCAGCCGGAGTCCCACTGCACCCAATTAGCGCGCAGCCCTAGGGCAGGCGCCTGTCACCGGAGCGCCTGCGCGGCTCTGCGTGACCTCTGTGGGGCCTGCTGCCAGTGGGCATCTGGGACACTGGCAAGAGAGGTCACGGGAACTTGGCCTCACCATCATCATCCACGTACCCAATGAGTCCATACATAAGAGGACCTGGGTTGGCACGGTTCGTGCACACATTTCTGCGCAGCCGGAGGCAATCGAGCTCAGTCCTACGATCAGTACTAACAATGGGGAAATACACGCTCTTTAATGGGCACGAAACATTCCCACACAAAGCACGCACAGTCTTCCTGCCATTAAAGTGCCTTGAGGGTTGCACGTGGGCACTTTGGGGCTTGCATACGATAATGGCGACAGAGACTTTTTTTGAAACAGCAACAAGGCTGGGTTCCTGTTATAGGCGAGTCCATATGAGCGGCTAACGAGGCACCCAGAGATCCACAGAGCCACACGTGCCAACATTCTGTGTCCAAAAAGATGTAGGATTTTTCAAGTTTCAAAAATAATAAATCGCATAACAATGACATCACAGGAAAATACGAAACATACATTGTTGGCACCATTGAAGCATTCTGAAATACACAACCCATCAAACGGCACAACATGGAAAGATGTTCAAATGTTAAACATGCATAATTCTGAATGGTAATTTAACGCCAAATTCTATTACACAGAAGGTAATCCACACAGAGCTGGTAGGGAACGTTTGCCACTGCTCTGTAGCAGCAGCCGCCTGGGCAATACATGTGTATTCCTGCACTGCAAGTTGAACACTGAATGACATGGAGACGGATACCCCCTCAGTCTGACAGGCAGATGCTGTGTGATGGTGTTACGCTCTGCTGCTTGCCTTCACTGGTGGTTCACCTAAAAGTTTTACCGGCAAGAGTGCAGGACAGAGTCACGTAGCTGTCAGGTCAGTGGATTGGTCTGAGCCCAATCAAAGTAATCACCTACCAGCCTGCCTTAAGTCCCATACATTACCTGCCACAGTAAAAAGCCGTAGGATCTGTCACCCAAATCTGTAGGTGGTAGGACTGTTTAAAAAGCAGCAGCCTACTGCCTAAATCTGTAGGGTTGGCAAGTATACAGAGCAGTCCTCTTCTGTGAGTCAAAGGCCCTGTAAAGAAGATTCCTACTATAGGGAGGGGTAGAGGGGGTGGGTGGGAGATATGACAAGTGGCTTACCGAGCGGAGGGGCAGGGGGGCTCTGTAGAGGCTCTTTTGAGAGCCAGACCGGGACATTTGTCAGTGGGACACCTCTTCCATTAAGCACCTCAATGAGGGTGCCCAACAGGAAAGGTGTCACGCTGGCAGGACAATGTGTGCCGGGCAATTCCTGCTCAGCATGCCCCTTGTCCTGGCAGCAGGACACCTTAACCTTTCAGAACGTGAGAGGTATCCCCCTGCCAGGACAATGTGCCAAGGAGCTGCAGACAAGAGAGGGGCTCTCACTTTGCTCTGTGTCAACAGAGCACTTCATTGTGAGCCATTAGGCACTGATGGGGTGTTGGGTGGGGTGGCTATTAGCAGGGACTTTTTCATGCCGGTTGGGGAGAATACAACTAAAGCTATCCCTTTATTGATCAACATATTTCTATGACAATGTATATAGTGTATAGTTGGTTTACTATGAAGGGCTAGTTTATTAAGTAATGTGCTTCTAAGGCATTGCTATAAATAAACTATTATTTAAGCAAATGAAATGCAAAGTAAAACCTTAATAAATATCTATATCAACTAAACCTGGGAAGATGTGCTCAGCTGCTTAAGTAGTCCACATCCCGGTTTCGCCATTTAACAAAGTGTGTGATTCTGGGCAAATCAATTAATCATACTGTGTTTTATCTGCAGCTCTGTAAGTGATTCACTTCATAGCTTATGTTAATATATCCTGCTTTTATTTAAAAAAACCTCTAATGACTTTTGAGTTGCTCCATATTAGTGCAATTTAGGTGTTTTGCACCACAAAGTTATTTGCCTCTTGGCTTACGTATGGCAATGTATTCTAAAGTCATTTCCATGGTGCCTCCAAATATCAAAGACTGATGATGCTCATGGCAATGCCCTTTTCTGTGAAGTCACTTCTGTTGGTGCAATCCATATGCAAATTTGGAGGTTTTCATGTATTTTTCCCCAGAGCACCTGGACAGGTCTCTAATAGATGAGTTCCCTGCATCTGTAATGATTCTGCAGTTTTATTTTTTTTGTTGTGTTAAAATGCCATCTGCCACTAATGTTACCAAAAAAGTAGATTGGGGGAGGGGTGGGCAGTTTGGGGGCGCAAATGAGACCATATGGTATTGCAAACACTGCATTTTCTGGGGAACAGTAGCAGGACTTTTTTCGTGGCTCGACCCTTCACTCTTGCAATGCTGGATACTCTCCTGGGGAGGACTGAAGTGGGAGTACAGGGAGATGCTGGGTAGATTCGAGGAGGAGCGGGAGGCAACGGCTTTTTAAAGGGGTTCGTTCTGTATGGAGGCGTGGGTAGAGCCTGAGAGGGAAGGTACAGCAGAGACAGGCATGGGGAAACTGAGAGGGCACAGGAAAGAGGGCTAGGGAGAAGGTGAGGAGACTCCAACAGGAGTGGAATGGAGGGTTCATAACAGAGTGGCAGGAACAAACTGTGAGGGCTCCAGCAGAGATGGTTTGAGAAAGGCTTGGAGTGCTCCAGGAGAGAAGGGCAAGAGGAGGAATGACAGGGCTCCAGTAGAGAAGGGCAAGGGGAGGAATGAGAGGGTTCCAGTAGAGGAGGGTAAGGGGAGGAATGAGACGGCTCCAGTAGAGAAGGGCAAGGGGAGGATAAGAGTGCTCCAGTAGAGAAGGGCAAGGGGAGGATGAGAGGGCTCCAGTAGAGGAGGTTAAGGGGAGGAATGAGAAGGTTCCAGTAGAGGAGGGCAAGGGGAGGATGAGAGGGCTCCAGTAGAGAAGGGCAAGGGGAGGATAAGAGGGCTCCAGCAGAGGAGGGCAAAGAGAGGAATGAGAGAGCTCCAGTAGAGAAGGGCAAGGGAGGACGAGAGGGCTGCAACAGAGAGGAACATGGAGATGGGAAGGCACCAGTAGAAAGGGACAGGGAGAGACTTCCGGACAGAAGTGAAAAGGGGGGGTGAGAGGGCTCCAGTGGAGGGGGCGATGAGACATCGAGACATCTCCACTAAAGAGTGACACGGAGGGACGGGGAGAGGCTGAGAGGGATCAAATGGAGAGGGGCAGGACAAGGGTAGGTGGGCTCCAGCACGGATTGGAATAGAAAGGCTGTTATGGATCCAGTAGAGGAAGGCAGGGAGAAGCTGGGTGGGTTCCAGTGGAGAATAGGGAGAGGGAAGTTGGGAGGATTCCAGCATTTGCATATAAGGGCCACATAATATTGCGGGCCAAGAAATTCACTCAGGCGCAATATGCTGGCTTGTGACTGGTTACATTTATTTTGCACTGGTGTGGGCGCTAAAATTGTGATTAGTGGGTCCCATGAGTCATATTAAAGTGGACATATGTCTGGGCTAATCTGGTTTCATGTGCTGAGGGGAGGTGGCCTGGCAGTTTGGCCTGAACTGCTCATTTTGGTGCAGGACGAAGACTCCCTTGCTCACAGGTGTTCCAGTTCTGTAATGGCCCTAATGGGAGAAAGAAAAAAATACAATAGCATGGAATCTGCCCAGAGCCATGCTAGTGATTATGATTAATTCAATGCTTTCATTACGTTTCGGTTTCTCGATTGGGGTGTATTGCCATGTGGATAATGAGGCATGCTAACACATGTCACCACATCCTGTGCCTCCTGGGGTGGTCATGGAGTCCATGCCACAGCAGTTTCCCAGTCTGTGGAAGAGCTCTGGGGGGAAACATCCAGTGGCCAGTCACAGTTAGGCATTGATCGATGGGCTCTGCAAGGGGGCAGCGCCAGGGGAGGAGTCAGTAGACCAAACACATTCTTCTTCGGATGCCATCTTGGCCACATTTTTATTACAAGGTAAAACGCAAAGCAACCAACCAAAAATGTGACATTCCTGATCAAGCACATTCCACAACAAAATCATTGCATTTATTTACAGTTCCTATCCAATCACGTGGTCCAGGCGGACCATGGCTCCCGCCCCTCAAGGGGGCGCATGGTGGTGAAGCCCTATCCCCTCCTCACCATGCCCCTGAGGGGGGGGGGCATACCAGGAGGCATCCTGTCGGATTGTTAGTTAGGGCTATGCAGCCCGTCCACATCGTTGTGTGGGCAGACCGCCGTTGCGGTCTTGGTTCCCGGCAAGGGAAGTGACGTTGGGCTAGGGAGGGGGCGCGACAGGAAAGAGGCAGGGTAATGTGGAAGGGAAATAAAGTAAGACGCATTGTTCCCCGGCTCCTCCCGTGTGACTTATTACGCGGTTCGGGGACCCGCGTAAAACCCCACATTTGGCGACGAGGGGTACGCTGTACCCACTCGCAGCCCAGGGACCCCGCGCATCAAAACAACGCCGACACTCAGGAGGACCGCGGAGGTCCGTGGTCGAGCGGCGTGGCGCGTCGGCGCACCTCCCTCATCCTGCTGAGAGGCCGCGAACACGGGCGGCCGCAGCAAGTAGAGCCGCGGGGTGAGGCCACACACACACTCAGGAGTACCGCGGAGGTCCGCGGTCGAGCGGCGTGGCGCGTCGGCGCTCCTCCCACCTCCTGCCGAGAGGCCGCGAACACGTGCGGCCGCAGCGAGCAGAGCCGCGGGGAGAGGCCACATACACGGCGGCCGCAGCAAGTGGAGCCGCGGGTGTGAGGTCGCGGGTGCACCTGCAAGGGAGCACGCGTGCCAGGGGGCAAATTGCCAAGGTCCTGCCCCCTCCTCCCCCACTTCAACCAGGCCCGGAGGAGGGCCCCAAGGCCCAACCCAACAGACAGAGCACACGCACCAGCCCGTGAGGGACACAACGGCAAGCCAGAGCCGGAAAAGACGCCGCACATTGCCACACAGCGCCCCCGTCACAGCAAACATGTCGGGCCCAGCAAGCCCCGTAGCCTCCTCGTCAGATGGATCCGGAGCAGCGAACGATGGCAATCAACAGGCACCAGCCTCAGGTACCGCCGCCCATAACCTGCCACTACCGGGTCCCTTCGATGTGAGAGACACATCTAACCTAGGCCCCAGATGGGTCATATGGCTCAGGGATTTCAAATTCTACACGGGGGCGATAGGTCTGACAGACAACGCAATGCTAAAAAACACCCTCTTCATGACAGTAGGCCCCGCTGTCAGGGACATCGCAGGCGAACTGATGAACGTAGACACGGTCACCTATGCAGAACTACATGGGAAGCTATCAGAATACTTCACGCCCCATACTAACATTGACTATGAGCGCCACGTTTTTCACACTACGCGACAGGAGAAAGGAGAGTCCCTCGACAATTTCGTGATGCGCCTACGCATCAAGCTAAAATTCTGTGAGTTCCACAAATACTCCAACGACGAGGCGCTACGATCTCAAGTCATAGCTGGCTGCATCTCACAGCCATTCAGGAAACAGCTTCTCCAGAAACAAAGGTCCCTGGAGGAAATTCTTGCACTGGCCAGGATGGAAGCTGCCCTTAGGTCCCACCTCCCCCGCTGGGACCTTCCGGTGACTGTACACCCATTAAATGGGGAGGTCCTGTGCTCTCCCCTCAGCACTGTTGGAGCTCCGGAGTCCCCCGCAAGGGGATCTCAGTATTTACATGGTCCTCCCCCACCTGCCAGAGGGGTCCGGACCCACTAGTCTGTAACATCCCCCACCTGTACCATTGTCCTTATTATGGCCAAGAAGTTCTACAACAAAGGTTCGGTAGCTATTTGGGATCAATGCACCCCATCTTGCTGACAAGTCCCAGGGCCCCTCAGCAGGCCATTCCTCACAATCCATCACTGCCCATGGCAAGCGGCCAGCTGAGTGAGTTCATTAAGTTTGCAAGAAGAAATGTTCCACGGACGACCCGGGCCTGGACACCTCCAGGCCAACCTTGTGATGATTTGAGGCCAGCCGAGCAACGACCCCCAGGAAACAACGTCTGAACCACGAGAAGAGGGATAGCAAACATTCCATCAGGCCCCTTCTCCCAAACCTAACCAAGTTATTGCCCCCCACGTGTAAAATCATCAACTTGGGGTCCGGCAACCCCTCTTTCTTTTCTGCGACTCCACCAGTGCGCACACTTGGCCCACTTGCAAACCCCCCACACAAAACGCCAGTGTATGTCGAAGCCTGCCAGGTCGGATAAACGCTGGGTGCTCCAGGACCCTGCACTCCATTCTGTGAAAAAATGAATGGCGTATGACCCATACGATCAGCTTCGTCATGCTCTATCTGATAAAGGTGGCATGTTAAGGGACATCACGTTACGGACTGTATGTATCATGCACGCTATAATTACATCACCCCTAATAGACCTTCACCACCACTTCCCTCAATCACAGCCTGATCTCTTTCAGCATAGAAGTGCGGGCTGATATAACCTTTATATATGCAGGACTTCCATCGCCCGATGTCCTTGATCTTTCTTTCTACACACCCATATTCTGCAGCAGTGGTAGCTGTCCCAAATTGAGTGTGGGGCAAACCCTAACCCCCTGAGCCCTACGCCCTCCGAAGACCTCTGAAAGAACTTCCTGAACTGAAATATGGATAGTGAGGAACCGTTTCTAAGCCTGAAAAGCGGGCTGCCCCCGTCCCACCTGTGCTCCAGGAATGCCCTCAACAGGTTTACCGGGCAGATTTCTACTTTGGCGTGCACTGTTACTGAAACACACGCCCCCTTTCCCTCCTAGTCTGTTTTTGACCTCTTTATCCAAAATGGAACCATAGAATCCCACACAAATGAAAGGTCTTCCCTCAACAATCCCATTACCTGATCCGACATGGAGGCCGCCACTTACTCCCCTATCCTGAAGGCACTAAATAATGCAGCGGAGAATGCTGCCCTAAACAGAGATACCCCTCTCTCATCCCTACAGATCCCCTTTAGTTCACAGATGATTGCGGCCAATTTTTCTGGATCCAGTGGGCACCTTCTATTCTCTGGACTAGCTGATTCCCTTTTCCAGCCGGTCAGTACCTTTCTTTACTGCAAAGTCAGCAGAGGGTGACGATCTACCCTGCAAAGAACCCAATGGCGGACATCATGGCCCTGGGCACCCCTTGAGACAATCCCTCCACAAGCAGTTGCCCCAGAAACCGAATCACAGAATCCTTATGAAAAATGTCAGGTAAACTCTGCACACAACAGAATGGCCTGAAATCCTTAAACGTTTTCTCATAGGTCTTCTTAGTCTTCCTCGACACTGGAACCTCAATCAATGAGGCTGTCTGGGCACAAAGCCCCCAGAGCGTCTCAGGAAAAGGGGTAATCACTGGGTCCACCCCTGGTAGGTACCTCCGGAACTCCTGCAGTTTGAAACGGGATAAAGTATCAGCCGCGTAACAATACCAGGTACATGTTTTGCCTAAAAGCATACATTCCCACAGAGACAGAGCAGTACCAATTTCTTCAGCAGCCTCAATACCATCGGGCATGCCGCTCTTTGACTGTTAATGGCGCATACGACGGACATGCTGCGGGACCAGAAAAGTACATCCCTGCCCCTCGATTCTTCCCCCCAGATGGCACCACTATTGGGAATGGCCTGAGAAAGGTAATGTTCCTTGTTACCTTACTCTCGGACCAGCCGGCGGGCCATCGCTGACTGCACCATTTTCCCCCAAAATGGCTCCAAACCCAACACTGTCTGCGGCATCTGTGTAGATCCCCAAATGAGTACTGTCCCCCACCTTTGTTGGCCAAACCGGTACCCCATTAAAGTTCCTGAGAAACTTGTCCCAAACTATCAGGTCCTGCTTCAGTTCTCTGGACAACCTAGTGTGATGATGCACCTTGGTCAGTTCTGACATAGCTCCCACAAGCGCCGTAGAGAACTGTTACAAAGGATTTCTAAACTCTGCTCTGGTGAACAGTTGTTCAGGAGGCCACCCATGTTAGTGAAACAGGGAACACTTCTGCAAAGTTAGCCAGGACAATTCAAGGAGAGCAGCCAAGGCTAAGTCTCAGGAGTAGCGGGGGAGATCTGATGTCTTGTATGAGCACACACAGTAGGACGACAAGAATTACCCTTAGACAGTAGTGTATCGAAAATATACATTTTATTAGGCCCAGAACAAACACAAGTGAAAAATGGCAAACACAGTATCACTACTTAAACAAAGACTATGTAAAATATATGTGCAATTACTTTTTCAGTCAATGCAGTAGTGTGTTTTCCCACCAAAACCTGTTGGGAGGGAAAACCGTCAAACTTCTATACATTGGCGAACTGCAGAGATGAATATCCCTAAATTACAAAGTCCAGCCCTACGAAGACTGGAGCCTTGTGCTCAGTGTCCAGTGTGTGTGTAAAAATGCTCAGTGATGCGCAAAGCTTACAAAGGACAATATTCAATGGGAAGGGAAAGTTAGCAAGAGATTCTGGAGTGTGGAAATTCAGTTCCGAGAGTCAGAGAAGGATCTGCTACGGATAACAAAGCTGTCCCAAACCTTCAGACGGCTTTAGGACGTAAGAAGAGCCGCCCAAGCCAAGGCAAGGACCACAAGGGATCCTTTGTGTGTAAAAACAGGTTGGAGGAACTAGGGGCCACTGGTAAGTGGTATGATTTATTCACCGCCCTTAGCTCACTCTGGGTCCAAACTTGGCAGGCTTGGAAATGGTCGCCTTGAGTATGAAATCCCCTTGGTTAAGCCACAAAGTTCACAGACCCTGCAGGTGCAGATGAGGGTCGGCTTTACAACTGGAGCAGGATCTCTCATCACAAATGCAGGACAAAGAAAGCACAGACAGTGTCTCAGGACACTTGAAGAAAGGCAGGAAAGTCACCAGCAGCAATCACCACTGTCGCACAGTGATGCAGGGGCACCCAAGTCTTGCAGTCTGATGCACACTTCTCTCTCATGGCCCAAAGCAGTGGTGTCAACCAAATTCGGTAAGGAGATGCTTTGCAGTGTGAACTAGGATGTTCCCAAAGCTCAGCGCAAAACCTGATGTAGCAACGCTCCAACGCAGGTGCCAAGGTACGAGCTGGTCAGTCCACTGGAGGGCCCATGGACACTTCAGGGAAGGCTCATTTTCATGGCGACAAGGAGGCGTTGAGAGTGATTGGTCCCACCACTCCAAGGGGTTGAAGCACCTTTGCAGGTCTTTGGAAATCAAGCACAAAGCAAGGCTCTAGCGGGACAACAGCAGAATCAGGGTGCCAAACCTATGTGTGGTTCTTGATAGTCCTTGGAGCTGCTTCACTGATCTGTGTACTTGGCTCCGTGTATAGGTCAATTTGGGCCTATGGGTGATCTGTGGGTCTAACTCAGGCCCCCTCCTCATATCCAAAAGTCCAGTGAGTGTTTGGACCCAGCTGGCCAATGAAGAGATCTGCCCCACTCATGCACACCAGCAGTGGTCCAATCTGTGACCACAGTGGCTCACATGCCCTCATGCACACCAGACATCCTGGCACCAGTAGTGTGGATTGGGACCAGGCAGTCCCAGCCCACTTCCTGGGCACCCCCACACTTGACACGCATTAACCTGCGAAAAAGCACTGGCATGTGAATGCAGGGCCAAATAAGGACTGCCCGGGTGAAAAAGACCAGGACGAAGGCCAACTGACAAACTGGCCAAAGGAGAAGACAAAAGACCTTGTGGCACGGCCATGATGGACACTAGCCACAGTCAGGAGCCAAACGTGGTAAGCGCGGTATGGCTCAGTAAAGTAATGTAAAAACACATGAAAAAGCTTCTGCTGCCACCAGTCAACTCCCCGGCACATTGTCCAGTTAACAATAAATCCTTAAGGGATGTGTAGGGGCAGAAAACGCAGGGACCCCAGTGCGCGGTACAGTAATTTACTTTGCACACTGAAATACAGTTTCCAAAAGTGCCAACAAAGTCATAGGACTAAGAGAAACAAAGTTTCTCAGTACTGACTGTCTGAAGGACAAGACAGTTTCCCCATTAAAATGAGCGAAAGCCCAGTGGAGTGCAGCTGAAGGCTGTGCTTAGCTGGCAGAAAGTCAGAACAGGAGGCTGAAAGAAAAGCAAAACGTTGGGGGTTCTCAAATATAGAGGTAAAATAGCAGGCAGTGACATTTTACCCAACAAGAATGGTCTCCCCATTGGGATAATCCTCAATTCAAAGTTCAATTGGCCAACCAAGCTCTGAAGCTGTCTCAAAGTCATTTTCCTAGCCATAAGACCGGTGGCCACCTCCTCCATAAATTTGCAAACTTTGTCCTCAGGAAGGTAGCACTCCCCCACCTCACAACCAATCTCAATCCCCAGGAAACACAGTGATGTCATGGGGCCCTCTGTTATTTCCACCGCAAGGGGCACCTCAAGGTCTCTGCCACTTTCTAGAATGCTCTTAATGCTCTTCCCCACTGATCATTGGCGTTTTTGTCGAGAAACAGGAAGTCATTCCAATAATGCAGTACTTGTGCTCCCTTACACTCCTTCTTTGTTGCCCATTCTAGGAACGGGCTGAAGGCTTCAAGGTACAAACAGGAAATTGAGCACCCATAGACATACATTTATCATAACAGAGCCCCCCGCCCCCACCTGAAAACCATCAAATTGTAATCATCGGGGTGCACTGGGAGTAATCGAAAAGCTGCCTCGATATCTGATTTTGCCAAGAGTGCCTCCTTCCCAGTCTTCTCAACTGTGCCAGTGCTCCATCAATGGCGTCATTCACAGAGGCTCCCTTGGGGAATGATGAATTGTGGATCATCTGGTACTTCCCTGGTTCCTTCTTGGGAACAATGACCAATGGGGAATAGACACACTTTTCCAAGTGGTTAGGGGGGCAAGAACGGTCCAGCGACCCTTCCCAACCTGACTTCCTTTTTGACTTTACTCATCAGTGCCCCAGATTGCCTTCCTGCTGATTTTTGATTCACAAGGACCGGAGGGGTAAAACCCCTCACCAGGATTTGAAAGCCATGAGAGAACCCTTCCAACAACTGATTGTTCCCAACCCTATCGTACCCATTCGCCCATGCGTGCAGGACATCCATGCACACAGGTGTGGGTAGACACACTGCGGGCTCTCCTAGCGTCGGGATGCTACTTGTGCTCCTTACTCCGTTTGACAGGCTTAACCTCCCCATGCCCCAACCTGACGCAGAATGAGCATACATGCTTGAATTTACAAACTGGTCTTATGCACAAGGTGTTGTTGAAGGTCCAGCATGCCCCCTTCTTATTACCTGCACCCCGCTTTTCCAAAAGGGCTGCACCGATCTCTCTGCCCCAAACCCTTGCTAGATGTAGATAGCACAGCAGTATAACTAGCATATAAATCCATTGCCCTGGTCCTCCAATCCAATAATGCATCCCCTGCCTTGGCACTTCTGAAACTTTCGTCATAGACCAACCATGCCCCAACTGCACAATCATGATACATGGAAAGCACCAAATGATTATAGGGCAGTCGTTTTTGGTGCAGTTCGGAAAACCTTTAGAGTAAAACTGCAGAGAATATTGTGAAAACCTTTTGCCCAACCAGCCAGGGATCTTTCTACAAAGAACTTTCTATCCTTTCCTTCACCCCTAGGGTGCTTAATCTCCTCAACACTCCTGTAACACGGTAGGGAAAATATGTCAGCAAACAAAAGATATGGAAGGAAAAGTATGCCATCTTGTGACACATGCCATGTGAGCAGGCTTGAGGTAGCTGCCTGCAATGGGCTGGAAACTCCCACCACCAGTCTGTACTGCCGGTGGACCACGCGACTCCACTTGCCCTAGTGGCAGCCCTGGGAATCCCCCCACCCTGTCTACCCTCTGTCCGTGGAACCCCGGGCCCTGGAGGAGAGGACCATGATTGTTGATGGAATCCTACATTCCAGTCCCCGACAATTGCCCCAAAAGGGCCAACCCATACCTCCTCCTGAGAGACTGGGCAACTGGTGATCCCAACCATAACCTGGGCCTTGGCAACCGCTCATCACCCCGGAGGCCCCCTCCCGGTACCCAATGCCCCCCTTTTGATACCCAGACATGTTGTCAGAGTGCACTCCCCCCGTGTGCAGTGGTGTGCCAGAGGGAAGTTGCCCCATATCTGGCCCATTCCCCAATCGATACCTGAGGATTGCCCGGGCCGACCAAGTTTGGTGTTTCTGCAATCCCGGACCTCCCACTCCATGCTCGTCACCTGCCATGGGGTTAGGGGTCGTTATCACTAATATTTCTACTGGTGTGGACGGGGAAGGTGCTGTTCTCTTGCCCCGCCCTCCTTTTTTAGCAGGGGGGAAAAGCAGCACTAGGTGACACATTTTTTCAGTGGGGCTGTGTGATAGGAGAAAATACGGGCAATGGTGGGAGGGTGCCTACTGTCTCCCCGACCCCCCTAGGGGAGCATTGTCTGATAATGCCCCCTGTATCACATCTCGGTCCCTGCCCTGCTAGTTTCGTGGGATCCATCTCAGTCATGTAACACAAAACCCCTATACAACACACCTCCTTTCTTGTCTCTATCATATATATATGTATCTCACTGTACACGTCGACAAAATACTTTTCCGTGCCCAAATAGTCTCCAGTACCAAGCCTCTGTGCTTTTCAGCCACCTAGACCCGCTACTTAATTAAAGCTAGTGAATTGCAATAAACCAAGGTGGGACACACAACATTGGAAACAAAGGATTGCTGAGAAACCACACTTCTATGCGTTACAACGAAGATCCGCGTGTTCCGACTGCAACGCATTCGCAAAATAAGGGTACCTGGTATGCCCACGGTCCTCCAGGTGAATTAATAGGTATATATAACAAATGGACCGGGAGCAAGAGGATGGTAAGAACTATTCAATCCTTCTTACAAAAAATATATCAGTTTATTTCCAACGCAGAAAACCCCCGCTCAATACATCAACTGGGGCTACTCATGGTTAAGCAAGAAATATCCACGTGTCCCAATTGTAACTGGTTTGTGTCTTAGCAACTTCCCGCCACACCCAAGAACATACTCGCTGCAACCCCGCCCAACGGCCACACAATGTTAATGCCCTGAGACCGTAAGCACAATCCCATCCCCCACGCCTGCTCACAGATCACAATCCTACAATGATACCATCACGTTAAACCAGCCCTCCAAAACCCACCAGGACTGAGCCATGTAGCAAGATCGCACTCCCGCTCACCCACTCTTGACCTGCCCCCTTACCTCGACGCACACCTCTCTCAGGCCAAGGACACAAACGCTGCTCCTTCTTGTAGTTTTCCTTCGCCCCGAGGACAGCTTTGCGGAGGCAGCAGCTACGGCGACCAGGAAACCAGGGAGCCGAACAAAGATTAAGTTGTCGTCGATGAGGTGACCCAGTTCAGGGCGGCAAGAGCATGCAGCGAGGATCCCTACAGCAGGGCGAGGCAGTGAACTGCACTCCTTTCCCTCTGGACCCTCCATTTATGAAGGGATGGTGGCACTGCTGCCCCCTTCCCCGTTGATCCAGAACCCACAAAAACTGGTCAGCCCCCCATGGGGATTCCTGCTGTGACGGGAATTGTCCAGTCCTCTTCTCCCAAGGCCACCCCCTAGCCCACCCAACCCTGCATTTCTACAATGGCGGGTCTTTTACCTTCATGTGCTGGAGTAAACAGACACTGCTGCAACAGTGGCAGCCATTGGTAGGTCACGGCATGCATGTACTGGAGTTCCGAAGAAAATAGGCAGTGAATGGATTGGCAGTGATAGATAACCTGTGCACTTTCCAAGCATGGTGCGGTTGCTGCCATAGACTGTTGCAGCAGTGTTACCCATTGGGCAGTCATGATATGACATGTTATTGGAGGGAACACTGATACCCCTGCATAGCATTAACACTCAGTGGTAAGTCCTACAATGATACCAAAGAGAAACCACTTTTCTCATTCAGGGAAGTAACTGAGACAGAAGTACTTGACATCATTCGGAAAACCAAACCCTCCAAGTGCAAAGGCGATGCTTGCCCAGCCAATCTCGTCAAGGAATGTGCAAACACCTTAGCCCCCTTTTTGACAGCCTTCACTAATTCATCATTCAAAACCAACACCGTCCCTGCATGCCTTAGAGGCGTGGGTCCGCCACTGCTAAACAAAACCTTCCCTATACCCAGAGACACCCAATAACTACAGAGCCATCACCACAGTCCCATTCCTTCTCACAATTCTTGACAAAGTTGCCTATATGCAAATCCAGCAGTATCTGCAAGCAAATAGCATATTGGGCAAGAGGCAATCTGGACATCATGGACAAAGGCAAGCAGGCACTTCTCCTCCTCCTCCTCGATCTGTCCGCTCCGCTTGATTTCGTTGACCATGGTATCTTTTGTAAACAACTCAAAAATGCTGCCTTTTTCCACTGAAGCTACATCTTGGATCTCCTCTTTCCTGAAGCAGAGAATTATGAGAGTCTTTTCGGTCCATGCATGTGGAACACCCACCACCATCCACTGTGGTGTCCCGCAAGGGTCTTGTACCGCACCAGCTCTATACAATATGTTTACCCTACCTCTCTTCAACGACTTGGATGATTGCAGCATAGCGTACTCAAACTATGCCGACGAGACTCAAGCACTAGTCCCTCTCACGGGCTCTTATGAACAGGACTCAGCTGCTATAGCCAACATATATGCAGCCATACAGGTTTGGATGGCAGAAAATGGTCTATGTCTCAACAGAGATAAAACAGAGATCATCCTGGTAGGCAACAAGGCAGCTCAACAAACTTGACCCTCAATACAGGACTTTTAACATTGAAAATACTCCTAATACTGTGTCATCAGCAGTCAAAACCCCAGGGTTCTTCATTGACTCCTCTCTGTCAATGACACACTAAGTCAGTGCCATCGCGTCCTCCTCAGCACTCACCACCAAAATCATCAATGCAGACAAACCCTACTTGTCAACCAAAAACTGCCTCGCAATAGCCAGGGCGACCATTGGGGCCAAACTGAACTACTGTAATGCCCTTTTCCTGGGAACATCCACAAAAAACCTCAACAGGCTACAAGTCAATCAAAACAATGCCCTCAGAGATGTGCCGAGCATCCCTAAAAGGGAACATCTCTCACAGGTTAGAAGAGATGTACACTGGCTGCCAGTCAAAGAGCTCATCCTATTTAAAACCATGGGCATCACACACAAATGCCTCTCCTGCACTGCCACCCCTTACTTATCTGAAAAAAAGAATACCAGTCACCTCCTCCAGACCCATTCGAGCTCACCACTCAAACCAGATCTACGTCCCCACTTTCAAAAGAGCTCAAGCGGGAGGCTCCATCTTCCAACATCTAGCACAAAAGAACTGGAATGCCCCACAGCGCTCAGAAATGAAGCCTCATACACCGTCTTCCATAAAGCTCTTAAGACCAAGCTCTTTAACTAATACAGTTGCACCAGACCCCCCGGCACCCCACATGAATGTTAGTTAATATATTTGTAAGAACTGCATGCACAGCCTGTTTGCGTCCCCTGTAACCACGGACACATCATGCCATGCACAATAATATTGTCACTGTAAGTCTAATGTCTTTCTTCAGACTTTTTTTGAAGCCACCATGTTCTGTTCCACTGTAACCAAGGAACACCTGGCTAACCCCACCATGTAGTTTTTAACTCGCCCTGTAGCTTTTAACCATGGATGATTGTCTTCAGTGTCATTATTCTGTACTCCCCGCGCAACTAAGCAAGCCTACTGTAACAGCGCCACAATGCCTAAGGGCCGCTGTGTGTGCTTTATAAATGTAAGTAAGTAAATAAATAAATAAATAAGTCAAGGAATACCAGGCATTCCTTAGCTATCTTCCTCCCAGCCAAACTTGGTGCTGTAGTGTCTTGGTTTGCCTAGTGGAGAATAGCCCCGCCGAGAGATCCGTAACTTGGCCCCAGGGCTGGACTGGCCTATAGGGAGCTCTGGAGATCTCCCGGTAGGCCTCTGAACCCTGTACCTCTTTTGTGTGGTGACCTATTTTGTTTCCAAATGTTTTCATAACAAAAGGGTTGGGGTTGCTGAAAATGTGTAAGACGGGGGCCACTTTGAACAATATTTCGAGGGCTTCTTTAAGTTCCCAGTCCACTCCTGCTTGGCTCTTTTGGATGTCCAAGTCTACCAGTGAAGTACAGCTGGAGCGAAGGCCCAGGTGCTTTGGTGGCGGGAGCCAGGTGGACCTAGAGCACGATTTAAGACACGGTGTGGTTGTGCGTTTGTAAATGCCTGTTTCTTGCTTTAAGGGGCTGAAGATTGAAAACACAGGAACTGTTGGAGGCTTGGATACCACTGACAACACATACCTTCTGCACAGCATATATAGGCAGCGATGTCCCTTTTTAACGAAGTAAATGCGTTTGTGGTGATTTACTTACTTGTCATTACTTTGAATTACTTCGTGAGGAAGTAATTGTGTAAATATAATTAAGGGTTAGGAGTTATAAGGGGGTGGGGGAGTAGTTGGGGTGAGAGTCACAGTGAAGGGAGTATGGGGGTACCCCCATAAAAAAAAAATCGAAAACATCGTCGAAGTCATTACCAGGAAGCCATTTCATTTGTTTTAATACTGTAACACCACAGGCAGCGCCCACGGTGCCTGCCTGATACACAGGCTGCAGGACCCCTTCTCACCACTACAGACAGCAAGGCCATGCCTTCTGTAGGCAAGAGGCACACGCAACACGTACTTGCCCTGCCACCGACACCCACTGGTCCTGGCCTGCTACAGACACAAGTCGCTCGTGAAGTGTGTGCGGCGGACACACCCAGCAGTCTGCCACCCCTTTACACACGCAGGGAGTGCCACCTTGCTGTGAGAACCCCAGGCGTATGTTGCACTCCCTTTGGGTTCGGCAGATGTAGGAAGCACACACTATAGGCAGGGCACAGACCCACATACAAACATCACCCGCTGTGTGGGTGCTTCAGACACGCAACGCCGCAAGCGTGCTTGCGCCCATGCACGGCAGTCCACGGTGACTCCTGAACTCTGTTACTAACGTTATCACCGAGTCCCCGTCACTAAACCTCTTACACGGCTTTGCTCAGATTAGAGGATGTTAATTTCACTAAATCCCAGATCATGTTGGCCTGCGCTGGAGAGGGAAGCACGCGCTATCTGCAGATGCAACCTTGCGCGGACATGCCACGCACGGCTCCTCTGGCAGGATTAGGCCTGCGTCGCTTGATAAACCAGCTACATGTAACATGGCTTATTTCAGGCTCCGACAGAGTGAGAGTTCGCGGAGCCTTTCTGACTTCTTTGTGTCGGATGATGACTGTCGTTTCTGGGTCAGGCTCTCCTGCATATCATGCGTGGCAGCCCTGCGGGATCTCAACCCTTTCAGCATCTTAAGGTGCCCAGAACACCACTGCGAGAACACCAATATTCCGGTCATGCCCAAGAGGACAACAGTAGTCCTTCCATGGGCAAGAGGACACAACTACCCATTGCCATAGCACAGACAGTTCAATAATCCCAACCATGGCCAAAAGGATGCCAAAGCCCCGGACATGTCCAAGGGGGCAACAGTAGCCCTTCCATGGGCAAGAGGACACCACTACCCCTGCCATAGGACAGACTGTTCAGTACTCCCAACCATAGCCAAAAGGATGCCAAGGCCCTGGACATGTCCAAGAGGACAACAGTAGTCCTTCCCTGGGCAAGAGGACACCACTACCCCTGCCATAGGACAGACAGTTCAGTACTCGCAACCATAGCCAAAAGGATGCCAAGGCCCCGGACATGTCCAAGTGGACAAAAGTAGCCCATCCATGGGCAAGAGGACACCACTACCCATTACCACAAGACAGACAGTTCAATACACCCAACCTTCGCCAAAAGGTCAGCAAGGCCCTGGACATGTCCAAGAGGACAACAGTACCCCTTCCATGGACCAGAGGACACCACTCCTCCTACCATAGCACACACAGTCCAATACCCCCAACCATAGCCAAAAGGAAGCCAAGGCCCCGGACATGTCCAAGAGGACAACAGTAGCCCTTACATGGACCAGAGGACACCACTCCTCCTACCATAGCACACACAGTCCAATAACCCCAACCATAGCCAAAAGGAAGCCAAGGCCCTGGACATATCCAAGAGGACAACAGTAGCCCTGCCATGGGCAAGAGGGCACCACTACCCCTGCCATAGCACAGACAGTCCAATACTCCCAACCATAGCCAAAAGGACGGCAAGGCCCCGGACATGTCCAAGGGGACAACAGTAGCCCTTCCATGGGCAAGAGGACACCACTACCCATTACCACAGGACAGACAGTTCAATACTCCCAACCATAGCCAAAAGGATGCCAAGGCCCCGGACATGTCCCAGGGGACAACAGTAGCCCTTCCATGGACCAGAAGACACCACTCCTCCTACCATAGCACACACAGTCCAATACCCCCAACCATAGCCAAAAGGAAGCCAAGGCCCCGGAGATGTCCAAGAGGACAACAGTAGCCCTTCCATGGAACAGAGGACACCACTCCTCTTACCATAGCACACACAGTCCAATACCCCCAACCATAGCCAAAAGGAAGCCAAGGCCCTGGACATGGCCACTAGTAGCTTAGTCAAACAAAACTCACATTCACCTTTAGAGATCCTCTGTTCCACTTCAACAAAGAAAAAAAAGTGCTTCTGAATAACAAAATTCAGTTATTTTTCTTTTTTCTTTTTCCCTTGCATAGATTAACTTTATTTTAAAACAAATTGTCAATAAGAAGCACATCCTCATCCCTATTTCATAGGATCCATCTTCTAAAGGGTTCAAAGACATCAGACAGGGCACACATCAATTGCATGTTGCCCTTTCGTCTTGAAGAGAGAAATATATTGCTGGTGTCTTATGTTACACCCCAAAGCTAAATACGGATCCAACTTCATAAAAAGGGATGCGTTTGTTTCATTTTATCTGTTCACTCATTAAAGTGATCTCATAATTCTCGACAAATGCAATTGTTTCGGCCACACAGTGCAATCCTTCATCAGGAGAACCATTAGACAGAGAGTTCAGTCTTTGCGCATCAGTCCTGTTTCATTCGTTCATACTATGACAGATAATGCCAGCAGCTTCCTGTGTCTTTCTCAAATTCAGATTTCTTCCTCTGCGGTGATCTTGTAATCACCCCTGTAATTTGTAGTCTTTCTCAGTCACAGACATATTCCTTTTTTTGACTGTGGCTGCTTTAAATGTTTCAGGGCACCCGAGGCATGTCTTGATTGTTCGTTGGATGGTGTCTCTTCGCTTTGTTGAAATATATGTCCAAGCCCTTGCACCAGACACAAACAGCAAACCTCCTAAATTGGCTATGAGACGGCCAAGTGGACACTAATGCCCCAGCCATGGCACAAAGACTGCAAAAAAGCAAGTTGATGGCAGGACACATGGACGGTTAGATTCATAACTGCTTTTACAAGTGTGGGATTCATTTGTGGGAAAAGACCTACAAAAATTACTAAATTTGCAGGTCATTCAGGGTCAGTTTGAACAGGATCATTTTTATTTTGAGTGGGGGGGGGGTTCTTGACTTGTTAGCAAAGAGCATGATGGGGACAACATGGACACTTAATTTTGTCACAATAGTCATCTCACCCCTGTCTTTTCCCTCAGAATTGTTGCATATTTTATCATTAGGCCTGAAAGAAACCTTGGGGGCATGAGTTTGTGCACAGAAACCCTCAACTTGTGGCCTCGCCCAGGAAATCTCAGCGAGAGATTTGGCACCCTGGAGGAGGGACAACCTGGCAAGTAGGACTTAGCCTCTGTTTGATAGTCATTTTTCCCCAATCCAGGAATGTGCTTTCTATGTTTGGGTCTCGGGCTGGCGACAGATGCTCCGGTCTGTACAAGCCTGTGCAGCGCGCCAGGCACCCATGAATCACTGGAGAGCCGCAGAACTGCATGAATAAAAGCCCCTTCCTGATTGTTCCAGTGCAAAGTCTGTGTACCTGAGTACAGTGAGGCCTCCTGCTTCACGCAACCTTCCTATTGCCCAGAGCTGTCATTAACCTACTCACTAAGGAGGGAGAGGCAGATAATTCATGAGTAGAGGCAAGCCAGAGCTGAGGTATGGGGTCTGCCCTGGCTCTGCGGGCCAGACAAGAGCTGAGCCTGAGGAATAATGGCCTTGTTAACACATCCCTCCTGTTGAACACAATACCCCACCAGGCAAACCTCAAATCCCACCCTAGTTCTCCTAAAGAAAGCCTTGGCTCCAGCCTCTCTCACCCAAAAGAAGACCCTCAGATGCTGCCGAGAGTGTTCTCTGAGGAGGCCACACGCTTTACAAATTATTTAACTCAATAAAGCATACCTGGCATCCTGCTGTTCCTCATCTTCCAATAAATGACCACTACCTGTCTTCCTTTATTTATCCCACCCTCCTCCATGCCTTTCCTGTCATCCTGACTATCTCCCACCATCCCCCTATCATTCTCCAACAACTCAGGGACTCACCCTTCCCATCGCAATAGCCTCATAACCTCCTCTCCCCTCCCTGCAACTCATGTGCTTGACTATCTGTAGTCGTTCTGCTGCTGAGGCTACCTACTCCTGTGCTTCACTATCTGTGGACGCCCTCCTGCTGAGGCTACCTACTGCTCCCATTCAGGGTTTCCCATCTCATCCTATAGCCTCATACCCTCCTCACGCCCCCCGCGCTACCTGTGCTCTTTGACTGTCTGCGGACGCTCTGCTGCTGAAGCGACTCACCCCTCCGCTTCAGGCCCTCATAAATACCTGCCCTGTCAGCCTCTCCCTTCCCGCTACGGAACCTCCTCCAGAACGTGATCTCTACACTGATCTCTACACTGTCTATGGACACTGTAATGCTGAAGCCACCTGCCCCGTACTCAAAACCCGTTCTTGTCATGCGCTCTGCCTATCTCTCCCCTCCTCAATCACCCCTCCTCTCCCCATTTTCCTCTCCCTTCTCCTTATCCTTTCCCTCCCGCTCATTCTCATGTCCACCCCCACGACTTACCCCCCCCCATGTCCACCCCTCCCCCTGACACTCTCCCTCCTCGTCCGGACCTCATCTACCTATCCACTGTCAAACCCTCCAAAATCATTAACATTGCCCTCTGGAATTCCCGATCCATCTGCAATAAGGCTGCTGCGGCTCTTGTTCTTACGACTCAACCTCCACTTCCTCTGCATCACTGAAACTTGGATCCCCCCTTCAATTCCACTGTTCCTGCTTCTCTCACCACCCCCTCTTCCTCCTTCTCTCATGTCTCACGCCCACTGGTCGTGGAGGTGGCATTGGTCTCATTTTCCACACTAAATGTCTTTCATCTACCTCTACCCTATCTCTCCCTACCTTCTCCTCCTTCGAATTTCTCTTCAAATCCTTCACTTACCCTCATGCAATCTCCTTCTTAATTATCCTCAGACCTCCTGGCCCCCTCTCTTCCTTTTACGAGGACCTGGATCACCTCTTCTTTCTCATCTCCCCCTCCCCTACTCCTCTCTCAGTTCTCGGCAATTTCAACCTTCCTCTCTCCAACTCCTCTCAATCTTCCCCTCTCCTCTCTATACTAGATTCCTATCTCCTCTCTCCCTCCCTACTCCTCCTACCCACTCCTCTGGCTCCACGCTAGATCTCATCTTTCTCTCATCCTACTCCTCATCCCCTGTTTCTTCTCTTCCCAACTATCTCTCTGACCATGCCTTACTCTCCTTCTCCCTTAACCCCCTCCTCCTTGTCCTCCCCCTCTCCCTCCTTTTCTTGTCGCGATCTCCGTAACTTCAACCCTTCCCTCTTCTTTAACTCCTGCTCTTCTTCTCTTCCCCGCTCTCTCTGACTTCTCTTCCCTCTCGGCTGATGATGCCCTCTCCTCTCTGTCCTCCTCTATATCCACCAGTCTCCACCAACTCAACCCTCTTACTTCCTTCCACCCTTCTCGCAAACCTTCCCAACACTGGCTTTCCCCTCACCTTCTGTCCATGCGTTGTCTCCTCCGTCGCCCTGAATGACGTTGGCTCAAATCCCCTTCTCTGACTAATCAATCCTCCTATTTCTCATATCACTCTCTCTACTACTCTTGTCTCAAATCAGCCAAACGCTCCTACTACTCTAACCTCTTCCACTCACAAGCTTCTCACCCCACCAAATTTTCCAAACCCTCTCTCGCCTTCTTTCGACTCCGACAACTGATCCCTCTACCAACTCTCCCCTCTCTCCTTCCGACTTTGCCAACTTCTTCTCATCCACAATTCTCTCTCTATGCCAAAACATCCTCATCTCCCCTTCCGACTCCCCTCCTACCTCCTCCTACTCCCACACCTCTGCTTGCATGTCTAGCTTCTCTCCTATCACCCCATCCTGTGTCTCCCTTCTTCTGCCCAAACCTCACCCTACTGCTGCCCCCTCTGATCCCCTTCCCACCTCCCTTATTCCTAAAATCTACACCTCCTAACTACTTTCTTCAACATTTGTCTCTCCTCTGCCACCTTTCCTTCTGCTTTCAAACACGCCACCATCATTCCCATCCTCCACCATCATTCCCATCCTGAAGAAACCTTCTGCTAACCCTCTGCTTGCTTCCAACTTTTGACCAATCTCGCTTCTCCCCTTCCTCTCTAAGCTCCTTGAGCGCCTAGCCTACTTTCAACTCTCAGCTTTTGTATCCACTCACTCTCTCCTCCCCACCTCTCAATCTGGCTTCCGCCTCAAACACTCCACTGAGACTGCTCTCACTTACATAATCAATTCCCTCCTCACTGTTCGCAACGCTAAGCAATCCTCAATTCTCATCCTCCTGGACATGTCAGCTGCCTTTAATACTGTAGATCACCCCTTACTTCTTAGTGCTCTGTCCTCCTTTAGTTTCAAAGGGTCTGTCCTCACCAGGCTCTCCTCTTACCTCTCCAATCGTTCCTTTGCTGTCTCCTGGGGCTGCCGCACCTCCTCCAGCTTCCCCTTGGACTATGGTGTCCCCCAGGGCTCTGTACTTGGCCCTTTTCTTTTCTCTCTTTATACCTCTCTTCTCACCCCCCTTATCTCTTCTTTCGTCATTTCTCACCATTTCTACACTGATGACACCCAACTATTTTTCTCCTTCTCTTCTTTCACTCCCGACCTCCCTCAAACTCTATCTTCCTGCCTTACGGCCATCAAAAACTGGATGTCATCTCATTTTCTTTCCCTCAACACTGGCAAGACGGAAGTCCTTTTCTTTCCTCCTAATACACTTTCCCCTACCCCCCTCCTTTCATCCACGTTCTCCCTTCCAATCTCCCCATCTCCACCCATGCTCGCAATCTTGGTCTCTACATTGACTGTTCCCTCTCCTTCTCCAACCATATCTCTCTCACCTCTCGTGCCTGTCGACACCATCTCTTCAACATCCGAAAGATCCGCTCCTCCCTCACCTTCCAACTCTAATTTCCTCCTTCATCTTCTCCCGCCTCTTCTACTGCTCTTCTCTCCTCTTTGGACTACCTGTCTCTTATCTGGCCCCCCTAAAATCCATCTACCACTCCTCTATCCATACTCTCTGTCTCCTCGGTCCTCACGACTCTATTTCCTCCTCACTCTCCCACCTTAGCTGGCTTCTCTTTCTCTCCCAACTTAAATGTCAATTCCTCTGTCTGGATTTCAAATCTCTCCATGACCTTGCGCTCCCCTATCTCTCGTCTCATTTTGCACTCCCTCCCGTTCTCTCCGCTCGGCTGACCTCTTCTTACTCACTCTACCCCCAGCCCCATGTGCCTCCTCACGCTTCCGTTCCTTTCAGCTCTTGCCCCCCCTACATTGGAACTCCTTACCTCTCTCTATCCGCTCCATCCCCACCTACTCCTCTTTCCGCATCTCCTTGAATGCCCTTCTTCTCCACTCCCCCTGACCTTCCTTGGCTACCATCCCTCCTCTCCCGCTCCCCTGTCCCCTTCCTATTCCCTTTTTCCCTCCCTTCACTTTCTTCTCACACCCCTTGCTCTCAAATCAGTTATTTGCATAATCATTCCTTCCCTACTTCCTTTCCCTTTCCCTTCACCCTTCCCTCTCCCCCTCCATCTAAGTAGATTGTTCTATATATTGTCTCACTGGTTTGTTTCATGATTGTAAATATGCTTCTCTCATTATTGTACCTTGTTGTTATACTGTAAAGCATTTTGGATTAAAGCGCAATATAAACCTAATAAACATAAACATAAACATTTGACTCCTAATTTGCCTCCTACAAAGACCCTTATCTGGCACCCTGATTCCTTCCTGCCATCCTCCCTCCAGCATAAGACTCAGCCCCCTACCTGGTGTGTGGCCATCCTTCTTCTCGCCCCTGAAACCTCCCCAACATAAAAGCCTCCACTTAGCTACCCGATTCTGTCTCCTCCCACTCTCCAACTCCAGCATAAACCCATACCTTCACGTTCCCCACCTCCAGCCATCTTCACACTTCTCAAAGCTCTACCTGGTGTCCTTCCTCCCTACCTTCCATCTCCAGCCACACAGACAATAAAATACCCCTACCTGATAATAATAATAATAATAATAATAATTTCGCATTTATATAGCGCTACGACCCCTCAGGTATCTAATCGCTGCTTTTTATTACCCACGGTGTGTGGTGCTCATTTAGTGACCTCGGAAGGATGAAAGGCTGAGTTTGGCCCTGCCGGGATTCGAACCTGCGTTAGCAAGCTCTGCACGGATGTCAAAGCAAGCGCTGTGCCACTTGACTGATACCCTGCCCCCTACCCACTCTCCAACAAAAGACCTACCTGACATCCTGCCCTCTACCCACTCTCCAACAAAAGACACCTACCTGACATCCTGCCCTCTACCCACTCACCAACAAAAGAGCCCTACCTGGTACCCTGCACCCTAACCACTCCAACAAAAGACCCCTATCTGGTATCCGTCCACCGAGCCCCTCCCCTGAACATGAGACCACTACCTAGCATCCTGCCTAACTCCTACTCCTCAGGCCATGCCCACACCCCACTTAACCACCACACAACTCCTAGAGGATGTGCTGCTGGGGATGGCGTCTGCGATGATGCCGGGGATGGGGGACAAGTGGTGTTGCCAGAGCTGAAGTGAGGGGAGAATGTTCTGCCTTTTTTCAGAGGCAGGTGGTGAGTAAGGCCTCTGCCTCCTGCAGGTTTGATGCAAACATGGGGGTTGGGGATGGTGACTGATCCCAGAGGTGCATTGTTCTGCGGATGGAGAGAATGGGAGGGGGGGAAGGCTGATTATTCATAGGCTTCTTGTCCTGATTTCAGCCAATCCCGAGATGCATTAGGGGCGGTTCAGTAGTCAGCCAGGAAGACACGGCCCACCCACGGCCCGACAATATTTTATTTCCTGAAATGTTTTTTTTTATTTACGCAAAACTTTATTTCATCCTGAGCAGCCGAGACTTGGCCTGTGCGTGACCCAGGCCCTGGCTTGAAATTCGGGTTGAGCTCAAGCCAGCAGATTGGCCCTGGCCGAGTCCTGCCTTGCTCTTCGCACACATCATATTTGTTTTTTTCACTATTTAGTGTGACTGTCTGGCTTTAATTTGTGTGAACCAGGTTGCACCCTTGCCTAGGTACTGACATCCAACCCACGTTGAATTCTTCAGAGACTCCTTCCTAAATGCGGCCAGCAATCATGGTGGTTGAATCCAATGTCTTCTCTCAAGCGCCTGCATTGTGAGAGGGTGTGGCATCTGGCATATTTGCTTGGCATATTGGTGGGTGAGTAAATGCTTTCCTTGCTGTGTGGGTCTGTGTGGGTCAGCTACCTTAGGAATGCCAGAGGAAGTGTAGAATGATGACTGCTGGGGATTCTGGGTATGACTGTTGGTGGGAACTTAAAGATGGGAATTTACAGTAGAAGGATGCCTAACCCTTTACTGTCATGTGACCTTCCTGCCTGAGGTCTAAGTATTAAAGAACATTTCCTTTTTGTACTTACCTGACTCCTGTGTGGTTCCTGTGGGCTGACTGGCTTACCTGAGGTTCCCAGAGAATACAGAGAGCATAACACGCTATCTACCCTGTGTGAGTGCATGGCCGTGATCTGGTCAGAGAGGCTGAAACCGAATGTCTCTCTCACATCGCATCAACGCTGATCTGTGTTAGTGCTGTGGGATTGTTGGTGATCCTGCTACCAACCAAGCGTGGATCTCTGTGGTGCCTGAGGTTCCCTGGTGTGCGTGTGTATGCGCACACGTGTGCATACCGAATTCCCCAGACTGATCACTCATTGGTACTCCCTGTGGGGTTTCTGCTCGGGTGCCTGGAGGTGGAACGAGACTTTGAGTCTAATTCCCGGGGACTTGAGGACGCTGGCACGTTAATTAGTATATCATTAGCTGTATTACCTGGCGCTCACCCCACTGTGTGGCAGGTGATGCCGCCGAGAACCAGAGAATGGAGCTCGACAGGCCATGATTGATTCTAGGTTTGCTCAATTGATTAGCATATGTGGCTCTCGCAGCAATTGGGCGAGTGCTTCAATTAGTGCAGAGTGAGAGTTCATTAGCTGCGTCTGGAAGATGGGGTGTAAAAAATTGATGGGATTATCAAGACGTCTACAACATTCACATACACTACCCACAGGTCCCCGGGGTGTCCCCATACTCCCTACCCATCTAATTGCTAAAGCACGTGGCCAGCAGAGCCCTCAACAAGTAACATAATAATAAGGATCAATTACACCGTGCACACAGAGGTGGCCACATTGAATTTTCTCTCATCGCTAAAATAAATGGCGTCCTTATGGTCTAACTAAACGGAGCTCAATAACACACTTTGATGAATTATCAAGTTTTAATGCAGGGGACAGGAAACTCCAATGGCGGATGTAGGGGCGATTCAGAAATCGCGTGGGCATGTGGCCTGGGATACAAAACCCCTTTTATCAAAGTGACAGTACAACTATAAGGCACCTAATATTTTAATGAATAAATAGTATTTATCTGTTTCAATGTTTCGACGTATGCAAAATAAACACTTGTATTTATTGTTCTAATGGCAATTTGCAATATGCCTAGTTATCACACTCTTTTTTTAAAAATCTTTAAAAAAATAAGCCAACAGTGTCCTATCTGTAGATTTATGGGTCAACCAGGTCAACCATTTAAAGTAAGGATAAGCATGTGTTATTTATATAGCGCCTTAATCCAAAGTGCTTTACAGAGCACATATTTACATACAATATCACCCAACCGAAATTGGTACTCATTTATCGACCTCGGAAGGATGAAAGGCTGAGTTGGCCTTGCCGGGATTCAAACCTGCGACCTGCAGATCACACTCAGATCGCAGCAGCGAGCGATCAACCCACTGAGCTATCTTACCAGCTTAAGTGAACACGCTATTAGCAGTTTCCACTATGCCCAGTTACATCATTGCCAGTTTCTTACACATAGTAAGTACACTCTTGCCAGTTAACAGCATGGAGGGGTTTTAGATTAGATTATGCCCATTTGGCAGATTATGGCCAGTACCCATCATAGCCAGTTGTCATGTTATGGTTTGTTTCTTGTTTGACATATAGCACATCATTGACAGTTTCTACTTTGCTCTTCAATGGACGTCTCCATAATACCCACTTAGCAGATCATATTACAATTATCCAGATAGCATATCATGGGCAGCTGTCATTATGAGTAGATAATACCACTACAATTGTTTAATTAATGCAATTTCCACTAGTCAAGGTCCATCACATCTTTCCATAATCTACTGCACTTAGAGGTATTGCTTCAACTGCTAATTATTTTTTTCTAGATTGAAAATTATCACATTGAAATTAAAAGCTCGAAAATGCAATACAATTAAATAAGATAAAAACATTTTTTTTAATTTTTTTATTTTGTTTGGACATCAAAACATTTGCACAACACGTAAAACAAAAAAAGCAATACTTTCCATTTCCAATAATTTTTTCTATTTACATTTATATTACAGATACAATATTTGAGGCCTCAATAAATACCTGTGAGATACTGTGCCAAAATGACTACTGCTTAACGTGTTGCTTAACATACCTAGTCAGACCTATACTACTAGTAAATTGGCACGGGTTCCAGTCATAATGGGCCCGACAGGTTCACCTCATGCGCCTCTTTTGGTAATGTGGCCGAAAGCAGGCTGCGCTATTCAGGATGGCTATGAGCTGGTAGAAATGTAACACAACGACAACAGTATGGCGGCACCAAAATAAAAGACTGCACAACTAAGGTTCGATAAAAATAGGATCTTTGATAAAACTAACAATGCACACAACTAATTAAAAAAACTAAAGAGCAACCCGTATAAAGGAAACACAGAGAATGCCGCTTTCAGAGCAAAATGGGTACCCTTTTCAAAGATAGGGGTGCAGGAGTTTCATCTGAGCAGCAAATGTCATAAGCGCTTGAAAGTGCATTAAACGGCAAAGAGTGTCGATTTATCAGTCGCAAGGGCCCTATAAGGCAGACCAAGGAGACGCGATCACTGCAAACACCTTTATTGCGTGTCTTGGTGGCTCCACAGTGTAGAGCCGGGCTACCTGGCACTTTTCTGCAGCTGAGCCGGTGTCGAGACAGTCGAGTCGTGCTGATCCAGTGGCGAGCAGACTTCAAGGCGGCTTCGGGACGGGCCTCCCTGTGATTGAATCATTATTTGATATGGGTTGGGTTGATGGCCCCCAAGAGGTTGAGTCAGTGTGGTTGAGTCGGGTCGAGACAATACTTTGGCTGGGTTGATTCGGCATTCAAGATCGGCGAGTCTATGGTTTCCAGTGGGTCGAGACCCTGCTTCCGCTGGTTCGAGCCGGTGCTCAGGATGTGGTGAGTCAGGTACTTCTACAGTGACAAGCCAGAAGTCAAGTTCTGGAGGTGATACACTTCACTGGGTCGAGTCGGCATAAAATAGTTTGAAGAAGCAGTAAAGTGGTTCGAAGTTCTTATAGTGCCAAAGGCAGCACCCGTGGCCCTGTATAATTGTAATTGTTATTTTTATAACACGCTTAATACCAGCGAGTGCTTTCGAAGTGCAGGATCAGGATTCTAACCTGTGTTGCACTGCGTTGTCTTGCTTCCAAGATAAATGTGTTGCCCCAGAGCTATCCTTCCTCCCCTGCAGTGACTCACAGTAAGTTGAACGTCGTCGAGTCAGCTTGAATTGGGTCATGAGGTAGTAAACTGGGTTCTGAGTTGCTTCTGGGCTTTTGAGTTGCTGGGAGACTCAGTCCAGGGTATGCAGGGACGAGGCGAGTCCTTTGTTCCTCACGTGCACTCCAGGAAGTTTATATGGCACCTGCATGGGGGTCCTTCACCTTCATTGAGCAGTATCCTGGTTCCAATGCGGGTCCTCAGCAATGTCACCCCAATGTGCCCTTGTGCTGGGGGAAGAGCTTTCCTCTTCCTTGGAGCCTTCAGCCTTAACCTCATGCCAGAGGACTTTGGAATAGATGGTATCCCCAACTGAGTTACTGAGTTCCAGGTGAATCCTTCTTGTCTTGAAGTCCAAAGATGAATCAACTAAGGAGATTCTGCACTTATAAAGGCGCCATTCTACGGTGTTTGGGTACAAACCAAGCCTGTTGTCAGCAGAGGTCTAAGGCAAGCTGCTGTAACAAGTGCCCTTAGCCTTCTGAGGCCATACCCAGAACACTTTGTAGGTAGTGGGGAGGGGGCAGGATAGATGGGGAGCCCTAGTAGAATCTAAATCGTAGAACCCCCTCTCTGGATTAAACCTCTCCTGTGGGCTACTCCATCTCCACTTCTATCCCCTGTCTCCCCACCTTTGAAGGATTATAGTAGTAAGCACTCTGGTGTGCGAGAGCCATTGTCCTGTAAGGGCTACCTTTGAAGCACTGGTGCCCAGGGGACTTCCTAGGGTGGGTGCCTTCCTGCTGGAGGAAGGTGTGAAACATCCTCAAGGGGATCAAAAGGGAAGCTTCCTAAGAAAGGTCCACATGGTTGTTCTGTGTACCTAGAGGCCAGACAGCTAATGCACACCCAGCCCTGCCATGAGCAGGCCACCTGACCAAACCGACAAGTATGAATTCCCAATTCTTGTGGCTTTTTAATTGTGCAATTCCAGCAGACACCCTGTCATAATCAAGCAAGCCCTACATTTAGATATAACAGTGCCACCAGGCTGTTGAAATGCCCCCTTTCACCAGTGGTGCAGATGATTAAAAAGCCAGATATGTTTCCTGGAACTTTGCTTTCCAGCAGCTGTTCAGGAATGCACATGTGACCTTTAAACCTGCCCTGGTGCCACTGTGGTGAAGGTGCTGGGGATGCCAATAGACTGCCACAGCAAATGTACATGGTTGCACTGTATTTTTGGCATGGAGCCTTAAGAAAAGGGGGTCTCATTAGCAGTTCTCCCTTTCAAAAACAGAATTACCTGAATCATTTCATGGCTAAAAAACAAACATTATAAGGCTTTTACACCCTTTCACTACATCGCATATAACTATGCTGAATATTTTACGCAGCCAATTTCTACATACAGATCTCTGTAAGAACTCTTTGCATAGGTTCATGTGATGCCGAAATAATGGTCTTACAGACTTGCAAACTGACCTGTTGTCAGGAGTGCATGAGGTCTCTGCTACTCATTGTTCACTTGGATTCATATTGTTAACCCTGATTGAACTACAAGGTTTGATTTGGATTTGGAATGTGTGTTTTTATGGAAGACTCAAAGGAGTGTACTCATTTTGTGTTCCAGCTCATTTCTGTGTATATTACGTCGATCTTGCATGGTAAACCTTTCAAAACTTATGTTCCTCTTTTAATCTTGTGAAGACTTCAATAGCGTTTTAATCGGCATCATGCATGCATGCGTATATCAACATTTTGTAAAGCGCCCCATATCAATATATACCTAATTAAATGCTGTAAACCAAAAATACACCAGATAAACACATGTTTCCATTATTCTTGTCATTAGCTCTCCAACAGAAGTCTCTAAATGTAAAGGCCATATGTTATGTTGATTTATACCAAGGAACGCTACCGCTCAAGGGCAGTCTCCAGGCACTCACGTGGTTCCGCAAGAGAAGCGGCTGGTTGTGTTAGTGGGGATAGGAGGATAGGGTATGTTCAGAACCAGGGGGAACTAGTGTCGGTGAGCATTGTCTTGCATGTGGGAGTTGGTTCTTGAGGCCCCATGTGTTGTAACCATATGGTTAGGACTCAGTGCTTCGGATGTGTGCTAGTGTTTGTGTTGGGTGTGTGTGTTATGTGAGGTTAGGGTGGGTTTTGTGGCCCTGTGCACTATATCCATAACGGGGTCAGAGTCATGAGTGGCTGTTAGAAGTATGAATATATTGTGTTGGTGTGCATTTGTGTAGTGTTGATGGATTTATGGACAATGTGCAGAGGTGTTCCGTCTAGTGGTGTTTCCAGAGTCTCAGAGAGTTGTTGTGGTGTGTACATTAGATCATTTCTCAGTGTATATATGTGTAGTGTGGCTAGACCCTAGTCATGTGTAGTGGCGTTGATTATGTTGCAGGAGCAGGAAGGTGGAAAGTGGGTTAATAAGTAGGTCAGTTTGACGATGCCTCTGGCTTGAGTCTTTGATTACTGCTTGATGGTATCTACTAACGTTCTCGGTTGTGGTTCCTTGGCCAACTCACCTCCTCCCCAGGCCTGGAGGCTAGCTTCCCCTGTGGGTTTGGTGGCAGAGGGTTGTACCTGTGTTGCTGGTTACTCAACCAGGTTGGTCATGGGAGTTGGGTTCAGGCCTGTTGTGAGGTCGGCTGCTGAGAGGTTGCACAGCTGGTGTTGTAATAAAATTGAGGAAGTGGTACTCAACCGGGCGGGCCCTAGTTGTGTGGGTGGGCAAGCTAGGGTGATAGTTGGCTATTAATGCTTTACTTGTCTGAGTTTTCCTTGGTACATAAAATCATGCGTGGGGGCTTTCCCAAAATATGTCTGATTAGCCATCCTTCTCTTTGTTGATCACTCTAGTTGTTGGGCATGGCTGGGTGGGCCGCCGGTGCGGTGAAGTGTTCTGGTCCTCTTAGATTTCTTTTCTTTGCTGCTATTATCTGTGACCACATCTCTTAGTGTGTTTCCTTTGGTCTGCTGTGTTTTGCTGTCAATGTCCCTTTGCGCTTGTCATTGTCAGTCGAATAACCAGGTTTTCAGATGTTTCCTGAAGGCAATGTGGGCTTCAGTGGTTCTTATTTCTTTCGGCATGGTGTTCCAGAGGATAGCAATAAGGAGTGAGAATACTGTTCCTCAGAATTTCCTTTTTTCGTACTGGTTTTCTCTATTTGTAGGTCGTTGCTTGATATTAGGTCCCTTCTTGGCTGGTGGGAGCTCATCTTGGCTTGGAGGAATTCAGCCTCCTGTCTGTGTAAGTCTTTGTGGGCAATGCAGAGGATTTTTTAATTTGATGCATTATTTTACCTGTAGCCAGTGAAGGCTTTTCAGAGCTGGTGTGATGTGGTCTCTTCTGTTTAATCTTAGTAGAATGCTGGCTGCAGTGTTTTGGGCCCTTTGGAGTTTCTTGGTGAGTCTTTCTGGCATTCCTAGGTAGAGGCTGTTCGCGTAGTTAATTCCTGTTAGTATTAGGGATATGATTGTAAGGATTCTGTGAGGAAAGGAGAGGTATGGGAGCAATCCTCTCAATAGTCTTCGGAGGTAGAAGCACTTTTTAGTGATTGCTTTGACTTGCGGTTCCAGGGATAGTCCATTGTCCATGAGTATTCCTAGGTTTACTATTTTGGAAGTCTCCGGTTGTGTTCCCATGCCAGCCAGTTGTGGGTCATGTACGTTGTTTTTTGCGGGTGAGGACTCTATTTCCATTTTTGCCAGGTTCAGTTTGAGCTTGTTCGTTGTCATCCAATTGTACATGTCTGTGAGGCAGTTGTTGAGGCTGTTATTTTGTTTCTGGTCATGTTCATCTTCACAATCAGTTGTGTGTTGTCTGCGTAGTTGTAGGCAGTTAGTCCATGGGTGCGAATAATTTTCATCAGGAGGGACATGTAGATGTTGAAAAGCAGGGGAGAGAGCCTGGATCTCTGTGGAATTCTGCAGGGGATGTTTTTGCAGTTTGAGATGAAAGGTGGTAAGTAGGTTCTTTCAATTTTTTTGAGGATTGAGGTAAATCACCTTAGTGCGGATTGCTGTGTTCTACATTCCATCAGTCTTTTTATTTGCGTTGCATGGCTAATTATGTCGAAAGCCGCAGATATGTTCAAAAGTATGAGGGCCTATTGGGCACCATTGTCTGCATTTATCTTCAGTTCATCCCATATCGATAGGAGCACTGATTCGCTTCCTCTCATTGGTCTGAAACCAACATGTGACTGACCAAGTATTCCATTTGTTTCAACATATTTAAGTAGGATCTTGTATACATGGTTCTCCAGGATCTTCGCTGGGTAGGGCAAGTTGGATATCAGTCTGTAGTTGCTTGGGTCTTCTGTGTTTTCTGATTCCTTTTTACCAGTGGTTTGATGTATGCTGATTTGAAGGCGATTGGTACGATTCCTGTTTTGAGTGATAGTTTCATTAGATTCTGGATGTGTGTCACTGGGGTTTTGTGGTTGAGGATTTCTTTGAAGATGCTTGGGGGCATGGGTCCTTAGAGACCCTGCAAGGTAGGTGTCCTTGATCAGTGTGGAGAAGATTTCTTCTGTGATTGGTTCTAGTCAGGTGAGTCTTGCTGTAGTCTGTGCTTCGTCCGTTTTCTGTGGTTCGCGGGTGTGATTGTATTAGTGCGGGTTGTGTTGATGGTGTGTTGGATTGTTTCTGTTTTTCATCTTAGGCGGTTGGTGATGCTGTCACATAGTGCTTGCATCGGGATAACGACTTTCCGGCAGGATGAGTTTTTTTATCTGTTTGATGATTCTGAAGAATGCTTTCTGTCGATTGTTTTCTGATAGAGTTCTTTTGGCATAGTATTTCTTTTTTGCTTTGAGTACTGTTGATTTGTATAGTCTGAGCTGTATTTGGCATTTTATTTTGTCCTGTTGGCTGTTCTGTTCTCTCCACATTACTTCCATTTTGTGTTGTTTTTATTTTAGATCTTTCAGCTCTTCTGGGAACCATTTTGCTGCCAGTGTTTTTGGTGTGGCTTTGAAAGGTTTTACTGGTGTCAGGTGCTCTAGGGCCTTGGTAATTCAAATGTAGAGTACGTTTTCTGCTATGTCTGGTGTTGGTTTGGTTGGCTCTGTGGTGCTGTGATGAATATCCTGCTCACCCACTGTTCAGCATGTACCACATACTCTGGACACATTGCTCCAGTGTTTCTGCTATTGTCCGTGGGTTCGTACCCACGGACAATAGCAGTCTTGTGAATGACCAATCCACATCAAATGATAAGAGAAATCGTTCTTCTCTGTCATTTTCTATGTACCTTTTTGCCTTACCAGCCTGTTTTCTTTTAATGTTCAAAATCCAGTCATTATTCCATTTCTTTATTATAACGTGAAGTATTTATTTAGTCAGCCTATTTTATTTGAAAGTGCGTATGCGCCATTCTGCCTGGTATATGCTGCTTTGGTTGCCACTTGGTTGTGATAAAGTTGGATGATGTTCTTGTCAGTGAACCCAACTATTACAATGGTGTCGGGTAAGAATGTATGTAGATGATTTACAAAAGTGCAAACCTAGCTGTGAAGCAATGGAGCACTGTACAGCAGAGGCAGTGATACATAGTGGCTATGTGCAGGGTCGTCTTGTCGGTCTATAATCCTCATTTAAAGTGTTCCTTAAAGAGCAGGGGTTTTCAGTTCTTCCCTGATTCCCATGACAGGGGGATGCCAGCCTGATGTTAGCAATAAGGTTGTTCCAGAGCATGGGCGCATGGCAGGGGAATGCTTGTTTTCCATTCTTCTCCTTCTTGCACTTCTTGGTTTCTAGTCTGGTGATATCCTGGCTCCTGCTGTTATGTTTCCCCCATGAGATGGTGATCTTTTCAGCTAAGTAGGATTATGGTGTGAACATTAGAGAACTGAAGGTGATGCTGGCAGTCTTGAAGTTGATGTGAGCTGGGAGACGTGGCCAGTGTAATTCCTTGAGAAAGGGAGAGAAATGGTTGAATTTCTTCAGTCCTACAATGAGGCATGTTCCAGAGTGCAGGACAGAGGGGCCAGATTTGTGGTTTGAACACTTGCCCCATGGGCGTTGTCCTCCGCATGCTTGTGGATTTTGATGTCTAATTTGGCCATGAGTGCCCCCAGGGACTCCATGTATGTGTACATGAAGATGACTGGTTGGAGAATGAAGACCTGTGGGACTCTGAAGGTCACTGGCTGTTGTTTGGAGTCAAAGGTGCTCATTTGTGTGAGCTGGTGCCTGTTGGTGAGCTAAGAGTCAAACCATTGAATCTCATGCATGATGATGGAGTGTTGAGTAGCACTTTCTAGTTGGCCATATCAAGTGTGGCAGAGAGGATGAGCCTGCCCAGAGGCATTGGTCGCCTTTCTCCATGATAGGGTGTGCCTTGTTGACGACCTGGATAGTGATGGTCTTGGTTCAGTATCTTATTTCAGAAAATGTACTGATATCATTGATGATCTTCACAGTAAGGGGTAGATGATGGGTGATGGGTCGATCATTTGCTATGTCATGAGGGTCGAGTGTAGGATTATGTAGTAGGGTTAGGATCTGGCAAGTTTTCAGTGTGTCAGGGAAAATGCCTTGCACAAGTCAGGCGTTGATAGAGTGATCAAGATGAGTGAGACCATTTCCTTTGATGTTCATCAGGATGGCGGATGGAATGACGTTGTGTCCATAAGCGGTGGCCTTGAGTGATGCTAGGTTGTTTGAGAGTTCTTCCGATGTTAGAGACTTTAATGTTGGACCATGCTGGGACATGCCATGGTGATAATGCAGGATGTCAATGCGGGGTAGTGTATGTGAAGAACATGTTGATTGCAATGCCTCTCTCTATGGATTCGGATATTGTGGGAGCTGGTACGGGGGCCGATGCAGCGTTTGAAGGCCCTGAAGAGAGCTCTGCTCTTGTTGGAAGCTTCTGCTGTAGATGCTGTGTCACAATGTGCCTTGGATGAGGTAATGAGGCTCTTGTTGGCTGAGACCAGTTCCACTCTCACCTATTCCGGAGGGTGCTATGAGCGGCATGGCCAACATGACACTGCTATAATACTGTATAAAACAATGCATTACTAAAAGGGACCTTACATAGCATGAATTTCAAAACATTTCAGCCACTGAAGCCGCGTCGGCAAGTGATGGGGCAATATTGAATAGTGCTGAAAGTGCAATATTCCCCTGCTCCTGGGGCCTATTTTGCAACGCTTTGGGCAGACAGCCAATGGGAACCCAATCAGAGGAAACCCCGCCTTTTATTCTCCCTCTTTGCCCAAATACAAAGTGGGGAGCCAGGCAATACCAAATAGAGACAAGCCTATGGGTGTGACCCATCTTAATGAGACTGTCCCCTCTTGTTTCTGTCATTGCGGTGAGGGATTTGGGGAGAACGACAAAGTCCCTTCGGCTTGTAGGCATTTCAACAGTAGTCCCGCGCAAGCTGGCCTGCTTAAATACCAGTATTGCCTGCCACTAGCAGGGCAGTCGCCCGTGTGATCGCAAAGAAACCTGCTCCGTTAAAAGGTGTCCGTTCAGAGAATGGCAGGTCCACGACTATTCCTACTGACTTATTTATTCATTTATTTTCAGTGTTTTATAACAGGCCACGAGCAGAAATCCTTCGACTTCAGAGCGTTGAGAACTAAAAGGGAATGGGGATGAGGCAATTAAGGGAGGAAAGGGGAAGGGGAGAATAAGAAATATGGGGGACCAGGTTCACGGTTGGACCAATGGTTACATTCCTAAAACCGGATAGACTTCGAACATGCAATAAAACATGTGACCTATAACTTAAGTACCCGAGTCATGGTACAACGCAAACCACATCTCGTCCAATTGCCTTGACACAGGAAACAGCTCCATGGGCCATGAGGTGTATCTTGCGGGTCCCAATGTGATCGGTAAGTGGCTAGTGACCACGTTATGCTCATTGGGGCAAAGCCTCATGGAATATCGAAAGTTGTAGCACTTTTCTTGCGGGTGATCACCATGGGGTCTGATATCCTCTGGAAGAGACCTCCGTAGTTTGGGCCCTATTTGCCCCACTATCTTTCTTCCGCCAGTCTTTGCTTTGTTACCTTTGCCAAAGAGGAGCTATCCTGATCCAATCAACCTAATGATGGAACCATGCGTAGGGACATTGTTCCTACGCAGGGCTTGTAGGAACAAGGGGCTGGAGACCCACATAGTGCTTGGAGTGCACATGAATCTGAAGGCTACTTATATTCTCTTGGGAGCCAGTGGAGGGTGGGCTTTCCAGGGGGCAGTGCCAGGGCAAAAGTAAAGACACTTGACCCGTGTATGAATGCCACTCTGGACACATTTTTATTAATAACAATTCAAAGAAAAAACATCAATGCAAATACCGCCCAAAAATGTGACTCACCCCCACCGAATACATGACAGCAAATCATACGAAAATCCCACCATATGCACATAGAAAATACATATCCCACTGGCAGATGGTCCAGATGATCATGACTCCTGCCCCTAGGGCAGTTCATGGAGGTGGGACTTCTTTCTCCCCCCTTGCACTCTCAGGGGGCATTACCAGGTGGCACCGCCATCATCACCAGCCTAAATTGCCTCTGAATCCCGCCCCCTCCAGGCCCCTCTCAATGGGACCACCCACCGACCAGTCCTTTCTCTATCGAGGGGGTCTTCCTTTGTCCTCCCCATGGCACCACTCCGGGCCTGTGGTCCCCCGAAGGGGCAGTTCCATGACCACATGGTCCTCCTTCAACTGCCGTTGCCCCGAAAATTACAAGTCCTGGGTGGGATGGAAAAAGTTCCAAAGCAATGCGATGGGCTAGCGTTGAGGGTTCGGTGCAGCGGGGGTCTGAGGAGGGGTGAAGTCCTATGCTCACCTGTCCCAAGACCCCTGCTTTTATTGGCTGTTTTTGCATCGCAGCGGCCTCTGGCCGCTAGGCCGCCACAGCAACCAAAGGGAGGCATTAGCTACCGCCCAAAACTGCTGTCCACTTCTGAAACACTATTTCTTCTGGAGGCCTGCATAAATTGCAGTAATCCAGCCGCTCAACGCCAGGGCCCTGAACATATCCACCCTCTGGTGAAAGTCACACAGTGGTATATATATTCCTATCTCTGACATCGTGGAGAACTATTACTCTCCTAATAGAACAAAAGTGCTTCCATTACTACACACTCTGCACTAACTTCGTGCCAGGACATCCTCTGCTACTTAATTGTCCGACTTCTGGACAAGACATGATCGCCTTGGTACAGCATTAAAGTCTGTTTTTTGTGCCCTTGCATTGGAGGATTTAGAAATGGGATATTGTGGCTAGTCCAAGGCCCAATGAATGCACTTTCACCAATGCTTTGAAATAAGCTAGACTCTTAGTAGTTTTCTGACAAAGTTGAGGTTTCTTTCCCATTTCACTGGAAAATTGCAACAACTGGGGGTGAATGGCGTTAGCTTCCTTTATTGCCTGGGGTAAAATGTCAGGTCGAGGAACAACAGTACGTAATAAGTCAAACGTATTGATAAGACAGTCGACAGACTGGATCCCATCAATTGCCATCCGATTTCATTACTGGACAGTTCATATAAGATCTTCTCCTCTTCGATTCTGAAGTATCTTCGCAATGAAACTTACCTATGAGGAGCAATATCTTCCAGTCCGGTTTTAAAAAGGGTGTGCACGTTCCATTGAATTGCCTTATCATCCCTCTTCTGTTGAGGCAGGCACAGGAGGATGGGAGACAGATATTTGTGGCTTTTCTGGACATAAAAAAGCATTAGATTGTATACATTGTGGACTCTTGTGGTCAGAACTTAAGTCCCAAGGCTACCCTCCTCCCGCACTTGATATGTTGATGGCAATACATGAGGAAGGGAGACTTAAAGTGAGGATGAATGACACTGGGAACTCTTCTGGCTGGATAAAGAGTGATAAAGAGTGATAGGGGCTTGCCCCAAGGATGCGTTTTGGCCCCTTTCCTCTTTAATGTCTGTATCATGGACCTAGGCTGTGCTTTGAAGGGTGTAAACACCCACCCGCCGAAACTTGGAAATGTGGCCATCCCGTACCTCTTGTATGCAGATGACCTGATTTTATTTGATTACACTCAAGTAGGTCTCCAGAGACTCTTGCAATCGGTGGACTCATATTATAGGGCTAAGTCCAAAATTCTTGTCCTAAACAAATCTAGAAAGAAGGTGTAGAGGATCAGCCGATTGCCTCTACAGGAAGTCCCGCCTCATGTTACCTGTATGCTGGAAACCAGAAGTTGCGACATGCACAACACCAGTGACTCTGACTACTCCGAGAAGATTCTTCGAGACAAGGTATCCATTAGGAAAGCCCTATCTAATGCATCCTTAGAGAACTGCCAATCTCCTGGAAGAGATCCCCGAAGGAATATGGAAATGAGAGAAAGAGAGGCTGGTGACGTTGCAAAAGGTGAGCTTGACGCGCTGAGAAGAGTGACCAAAGAGAAGAATGCATAGTCCTTATAGAATCTTATGACAAAATAAAGAATCAAGTAAACCTTCAAATGCGGATTGAAGATTGCATGTGTGAAGGAGCACTGCAGAAAATGCAAACCGTTTTATAACTGTACAGATGCAGAAATGCAAGAAGACTAAGTGATGCTAAGGCTGCTTATACATAGTGAATAGACTGCAGGCAATGCTGCCATTGTATAGAATATGGATATTCAATGTCATAATTTTAGTAACCTCAAACCCATGGAGAAAGAATGATTGATAGCTATGCATGTGTTGCAGCAAAGAAATAAGCTGAAGCTCGAAGTTAGACCAAGAAAGGCTGTTTGGCCTGGTGTCAAAGGCTGAAGAAGCCAAAACTGGTTATCAGTCCTTGAAGAACAGTGCATGTGAGAGGCTGAGGCATCCCTTGTTTAGTTGCAAAGAGAGAACAGCATGAGTGGCAAGTTTCTTTATTCAAGACAATTAAATCCAAGAACATGGGCCGATTCATAGTCTCCTGTCACGTGAGTCAAGGGTGAAAATAGAAGTGGGCATGCAGACGAGAACTTTCAGAAGCATATGCTCACACTCCCTTATATTCCCAGAGAAGAGAAGCTACTACAAGGCTGAGTGCAAAGGCAAATTGCATGGCAGAAGGTGAGGTTGTTGAAAGATATGGAGCTAATTGGGTACCCACCAGCACCTGGGTACCAGCTTACGTGCTACTAGTGAATCGAATATTCAGGAAAGGTACAAGCATGCCAACCAATTGAAGAGGGCCATTTAATGGAGGGCCTTATAGTTTGAGAGCCATTGATGTGCCGTGCACTTAATAACTGTTGAATATGACTTGTACTAGGGGTGGGAATAAGTTGTCCACCTGATTGTAGCGACCCAATCATAACCTGTCCCTATATAGAAAGTATACTTAGATATTTCCCTTAAACCAACCACAATCCTGCGTAGATTTTCTTTGCCACGTACTATGAGATCACATATGACGAGTTTTGCTATATAAGAATGCTTTTTTATGAAATGTGCAGAGACTATGCTGTGCGACGTTCGTTGATGTCCATTGTAACTCCCTGTTTTAGACAATTGAAAATAAAACAGTCCAGAGAGACATTTTGCCAACTTCCTGAGTCGGTCTTGTTATTTGGTGTAAGAGTTATTCTCCATCCCCTCCATCGTGCGATGTGTTACCTCAATTAAAGGACCATAAGATTTCAAAGGGGACTGAGTAATTCCAATGGTGGATTAATGAGCAAGAATTAGAGCAAGTGCAATCCCTCAAATACCTTGAAACCTGTATTTTTGGCTCTAAGAAATTTTATAAACATTGCTCTGCTACAAAGACTGCATTGATTCTCTATATATCACAGTTAAACAACGGTTCTTCCTCTTCCCACTGCTAAAATGTTGTAAGCAAAAGATCATCCCACGGGTCATCCATGACGCAGAGGTGAGTGTTAATGAGGTATATGGGTCCCTCTTTTGAGGGCAAGATTTGGCGCAATGTACTTTCCTTGCCACAAGGTACTCCAGTGACGGCTATAAGACACATATAAGGTCTTACCTTGATTCAGAGGGTGATTGACTGGAGATCCCTGAAAATGTATAAAAGCTTTCTGCTGCCCCCACGGAGATCGCTGTTTGTAGACTTATAGGGCCTACTATCGTCGGGTAGCTGTAAACCTCTACAACTATGGGCAGAAAATTGCAATAAGATGATGGCGCACAGTTATATAACAGAGGAAATGCTTTCAAGTAGGCCAAACACAGCTAAGAAGCACCTTTATGAAGTGGATTGGTCAGAAAATAGGTTTTGTTTAACCACTTATAGAGTCTTTGAACATTACATATATGATATAAAATCTGTGGCCTATATGAATGTAGTATTGCATACATATTGCTCTATAAAATGAAGGCAAGTCTGGTTGTACTTAAAGCTGAATCTGTTTGCAACTCTAGAAGTGAAAGGGGCGCATGAAAACATCCCTCGGAGCAAGAGACTATGGGCGTAATTCATGGATTATTTGCACCGAATAAAATGGGATTTGTGCGCCATTCTGCCCGCAAATCCCTATTTAACAAATGGGGATTTGCGGGCAAAATGGCGCACAAGTCCTGTTTTTTTCGGCGCAAATAATCCATGAATTACCCCCTAAATTGTTTATGCTCTATTGAAGTTAAAACCCTACACCATCTGGTACCAGTTTGCCCTCAACTCTCCAGTGTACGTGTTACAATACTAGCTAAATATCTAGTGGGTGAAATGCTTGAAGTGCCTGAAAGATTTTGGCACACTCTACTCGGAGACCCACCAATATCCATGATGATTGCTGCTATGAGATTTCTAGATGTGATATTCCTGGATCAATTGGGCTAAGATTGTAAAACTATGTGAGAGTGTATGATGACTTTTTCTCTTATTATCTGACTCTACATATACATATATGTATATATATATATATATATATATATATATATATATATATATATATATATATCCAAACAAAGAAAAAGATTTGAAAGCGAATTGCAGCTTTCTGGGCGGCACTCTCCTCAATAAAAAAATCACCTGGATACGCACAAAAGGATCTCCATCAAACGTCCTTTATTTTAGCATGTTCAGTGGACAAGTAGCTCAGGAGAAAACGAAACAACAGCGCGTTTCACCCTTACGGGCTTCGTCAGATTGTAAACATAGACAACAGGCTTCCCTTTTTAAACACTTTACAAAATATGATAGTCCTTCTTTTCTTTCCATTGAACAGAAACCTTATTCAAAGTTTCTGTAAATCTGAGTGCCATGTTGGAATAGTCAAATGTGTTGAAAGGTATTGGCATTCTCCCGGTGTCTAGGACTTTTTATAAAGTGCATAGTGCTCATAAAGTCGCAACAAACCATCAGCAATTTATAAAGATTCATTCATATTAGTTATTTCTATGAAGTGCATAGTGCTTGCCATTCACAAGAAAACAACATAACAATTGCACCACCGCGCTAATGTACTTTGTAATATAATTGTTTGAGTGTTTTTTTGTTGGCAAGTTTGGCTTCTTTTTTTTCTCTTTTACACATGCATAAGCTTACTACTCTTTGTCATATATAAATGCCCAACATAGTCTACATTTAATTGTATCCTTGTCACACATGTCTTGTATTTCTCATATTACTATGGTGTCCAACATCTTGAGTAAAGTGCATAATGCGTCATGCGCATATTGCATTTCCCCCATTGCTAAAGTGTCTAGCGCTTTGAGAAAAGTGCATAGTGCATCACAGCAGCAATTGTCCAACAGTACTAATAACTTATTGGTATTGTTAAAAAAGGGGACATATATCAGAGTATTACATTTCCCATGTTACTAAAGTGTCTAAAAATAAAGTGCATAATACATTGTAACAGCAATTATCAAACAGTATTGAAAATTTGTCGATGTTCATTAAAAAAGCCAGTTGCCAGAATAAAGCGCATAGTGCTCACAATATATAAAACCGTTTTATAATCCAAAGTATTCTTGATTTCCAGATGTCTAAAATGTTAATTGCACGGAAAGTGAGAAGGGAATAACCATGTTTTTCAAGTGCTAAAAAAGCCTTTAACAGATTAACAAAGTGCATACAAGTTTAAAAAGCTCCCTACATATAAAAAGATGTAAAAAGTGTTGTATGAAAAAAGTGCATTAAAAAGTGCATTAAAAAGTATCAAAAAGCTAAGCAACAATATTGTAATTTTACATTTTTCCAAACACAGTATTATTATTATATTGCACCAATTGTGTCAGCAATAGTCTAGTTTCCCACAAAGGTATAGAGTTATATATATGGGTTTTTTAATAGAAATTATGAGTAGGCTGTTTTTTTAGTGTTGATGACACTATCCCCTAACTGTATGTTAGTGTTTTTAACTATCTAACTTCTTTTCTTTTACATTTTTACATTTTAAGCTTCAATGGTGCTAATAATGTTATATATATATTCAGAGTTATTGGCACAATTTCTGATTGTTTTTGTTGTAATGTGTTTTGTGTCAAATGTTTGATTTTGTGTTTTGTATGAAAAGTTTGATTTTAAACTGTAGCACACAATAAATAACAAAAATAAGTCAAACTTATCAGGACCATCATAGCAACAATGCATTTTAAAGTACATCGCCAGTAATAATGCATAATTGTGAATGCCATTTATCAGACCGGCATTGTTTATTAATTATACACTATTTTGACATATTGATTATTCATAAGGCTCCCCGTTTTATGGTATTTATTTTTGCACCATTTCCGTCTGTATTTATCCTTACTTATTTTTTAGACATTTTATCTGTATTTAGCCACAATAACTTATTGGTATATGAAAAAATAAGTTGCAGCTAGTATTTTTTCACATTTATTTATATGAAAAAAAACACACCAGCACTTGCTTGCCTGTAATGGGAAGCTCCTAGAGCAGTGTTCTTGCACACAAATCCAAGGCCTGCATATGTGCAGCTATTTTAAACAACTTCAAAAGGAATTCAATTACATGTTCAACCTCTTTGTTATGTTTCTTTGCACAGCTATTGATCTGCAATGCAAGATTTACAAGTTAAAGACCCAACCAAGAGACATGAATCCCCGTTTTTTCCTGTTTTTTTAACAAATTAATACTTAGAGGAAACAGAGTGATTTCCTTATGTATTTATGTATAAAAATCAGAAAAAACAGAAAGCAGGTAGCCTTAATTATTTACGACACATTAACAAGCAACACGAATAAGCTCATTGGGGCTTAATGGCCACTATGATATTTGCATGAATTCATTTCCACCTGTAAAAGTTCCTCCAAGTCAGGGTTTAGACCTTGTTCCAAATATTACTTGAGAGTGGGCACTGAAAGCCCAGACCCTTACGTTTCCTGCTCCTAAGGGAGTGTTACTCTTCAATTTCTCCATGGTCGATCGTATGAGGAGACAACGTTATGCATTCATAGTAGTTGCCGTGCACATTACTACGCACAGTGAGACAAGCACTGCCAGAGCAAGACTAAACGCAGAATATTTGGAAACCTTAATAGGAGGCTTTTGGTTTTTCATCGTATGTCTCTACGGCTCCCTTGTCAACTAGAGATGAGGGATTGATTAGGGAGCTCGGCTCGGCTCTTTAAATGGGGCATTGAAGAGGATCATCTGACGCAGTGCCCCCTTTGAGCGAGAATTCCAAAAGCCCTATTGATCTGGCCCTAGCTAGTGATCATGTGGCCTGATGCTAAAGCTATCCTTTTAGCGATTCGCTGAGCAGCGATCGTTACAGACAGTCCTCTTTCTCTTGAAGATAATAACTAACGATTCAAGAGATGCCCTTCAGACTGGAATACAGGGCGGTTAGAAAGGAGAAAGGCTGGTTTGATCTGAAGCTAGTTGGTCTCAAATTCCCGCTCCATCGAGACAGGATCCCGGCAGGTTTAATGAATGCCAATTGCCAGCCTGGCACCTAAAGTAGTGATATGTTAGCTGTACAGACCCAAGGGCAGGAGAAAATGGAGCCTACCCTACCGCAATGGACACTCGACTTAGTGGACGTTGTCATTCACCTGGACAATAACAGATAACAGTGAACAGCTCCCAATCTTAGACCCAATAAAGAGAGTTACATTGGCAAAAAGGAGCCTTGTTCAACAAATCGGTGTTCGTCATTGCTGGATCCAAAAGTACAGGTTGACCTGTTGGAAATGAATTCATCACCTTATTGATAAAGACATAACAGGATTTTGTTCACTGGTGTCCCATAGTGTGTGCAACCCTAGCTGCGCCCCTGAGCGCCACATTAAGACGGGGAGATGGACTGATTACTTGCACACCTTCTTTTTCCCCCAATCAATATCTGTAAGGTTTCGTCCCTGATGCGCTCTCTGGAAAGAGAAGGTGAACCTCAAATACCTGGTGCACTTCATTGAAGCTTTGCACAATATGCACAGGGCCTCTCTCTTTCAATTCTTGCAGCAGGTGTGCATTACGATGGTCCTAGAGCTAAAGGATTATCTGCCCTCTGCAGGCGGGCAGGGATGCCATCTAGATTCCAAAAAGGAACCAAATCCTATATTCATGTAAACATGCATCCAACATTACAAAAATGTGTATTTCCGATTTTAACACATAAAACACGATAAACACATTAAAGCGTCTTGTGCATCCCGTAAAGTGACTGTGTATAGGTAAACACTACAGACAGTTTCATTTAAAACCAACAATTTCTTGAAATTTGACATTGCCACAAATCAT